>NC_138830.1:39028664-40228664 GCF_965183815.1 Platalea leucorodia
CCCGAAGAAGCCTTTCCTAAGGAGCGTGTGACTGTGCTGCCTGCTTTAGCAAAGCCACCGGTGGGCGAGAAATCGCGCGTGGGGCGGCGGAGGGGAGAGAGCAACACGGCATCTTGAAACAGCGCGGGGGAAGTAAAGGAGAAAATTTTTAAGGAGATCGCTTTCGGAAATAGAATGCTTAAACTAATGTAAGCGAACTAAATTTGATAGACCTGAGTCTTTAGGAAGCTTTACGGTGAATTTTAAGGAGCAATTCATAACAAGGTATTCCTCGGCATCGCAGCCATTTAGCACATGCCACAGCTGGACTAGCAAGACGCGAAGGATCAATACTGGATCAATACAGAAGGCAAATCAATCACAAGGGTTTTCTTTTCAAAATATTTAATTAAATGTGGTGGCAAATAACTTCAGGATTTATTGTTTGATGCTAAGAGCATTACTGATTTTTCTTTTCTAAATTTCCACATGGGGACTGCCTGGTTCCTGGTCAGAAGATTATAAGAGACTAGGGAGTGGAGGAGACAGATTTCCAATATATAATAACTTGTATATATACATGATTATAGACTCACATGGTGCTTTAAATAATCCACTCTGTCGATGACTCATTCCATTAGCCCTGAAAAAGAAGGCATGTCTGACTTTAGTAGATGGTTTTGTGTTTACTCCCCAACATAAAATCCATTCGGCCTTTAAAGTTAACTATGTCACAATTTCCATCCTTTCCCCTATTCCCATGTTTTTCCCTAGGATTTTCATCATCCCCGCAGCCTGCTCTGCACCCGCGGAGCTGCGGGGCGGGGGGGGGGAGGGGGGAGAGGGGACACTCACGGGGCGGATTTCGTTTGATGACCTGGAGAGGGGGGTACGGGGATACCCACGGCCCCGACGGGTGCCCCGGGCCGAGGAGGGGCGCGGCGGGCGTGCGCGGGGCAGGCTCGGTGTGCGGGATGCGCGGTGCTGCCCGCAGCGCGCCCGGCCGCCTGGCCCGGCCCGGCCCGGCCGCCGGCAGCTCCGCGCCGGCCCCGCGGAGGCTCCGCCGCGGCTCCGCGCCCCCCGCCCCTGCGCGGCCGCTCCGCTCCGCCCCCGCCCGCCCCGCTCCGCTCCGCTCCGCTCAGCCCGCGCTTTCCCTCCACGGCTGATCCCGGAGCTGTTCTCCGCACCTCCTGCTCGCCCTTACTTGCTTTTAACAAATCACTACAAGCCCGTGGAGCAATCAATAGCTCTGAACGATCGCGTTTGACCTGCTTAAGGAGAGGAAAGAGCAATAACGCCAGCACCGGCCCCCCTTTTTATTTTTTTTTTTTAGTTTTGCACGGTCCGAGTGCCGGGTCCCGCGGCGGTGCCGGCTGGGGCACACGGGGCTGCGGAGAGGAGCCCCGAGACCGGCTGCGGCCGGGCCCGCCCCCGCGCTGCCCGAGGGCTCCAGGTGCGCGGCCGCGCAGCGCGGCGGCGGGGCCCCGGCGGCTCCCTCCCGGCGGGCCTGCCCCGGCAGCGCTGCACACCCCCGGGGGGTCCCACCGCCCGGGCTCCCGCTCTGCCTGGCCTAAATCCACGCCCCCCCGCCCCCGATCTGTACCCCTTCTCCGGGGTTGCACCGGCACCCTAAGGGGGGGCTGAATCCTGCCGCCCGGAGGGGCGGGAGCGGGGGTGCGTGCACCGCCACGCACGCCGCGCCCCGCCGTTCCCCTCGCCTCGCCCGGCCCGCCGAGCTCCCGCCGTCCGCGGCTCCTTCGCAGGCGGAGAGCGGTTCTCCCCCCGGCGCGCTGCCGCCCGGGCCACGCCTCGCCCCCGCACCATCCAGCCCAGCCCAGCCCAGCTCCGCCGCCCTGGGCCCTGTTCCCGGCGCGGGGTTCGGGGCTGCACCGGCTCGGGCCCCCCCTGCCCCCGCCGACCTGCTGTCCCCTCCCCGGGAAGGGGAGCCGGGCGTGCTGCCTGAGGGGTGTTTCCAGCCACGGGCAGAGGCACACCCGCCTCTGGCACACTCAGCTCAGCCTGGGCTGCGCTGAGAGCTGTTGCCTGTTCTTTTGGGGAGAGCACCTCCTTTTCTCCCCCCGCCCCCTTCGAGGAAATGTTTAAAAATTGTCTAAAAACAACAACTTCGAAAAATGCCACAAGACTAGGTGTCCCCAGTTTATGTGGCACGCCGGCTGTCTTGTCTTCCCGTGCCTGCCCCCAGCCTCCCCACCGCACGCACCGGCCGCCTCGCATCCCCCCGGTGGCTACCGCTCCCCCGACGACAGCACCTCCCCCGGTGCGGCACGGCGAGCTGCCGGTCTCCCACCCGCCCAGCGGCCGTGAACGCTGCGGGCTCCGCTCCCCGCACCGCCCCGGCTCCGGTGCCGGGCAGGGGGTTACACCTGACACCTTTTCCTCCCCCTAACCGAGGTTTTACCCTCGGTGACTCGCCCCGTGGCCCGGTGCCGGTGCTGGCCAGCTGAAGGCGAGAATCGCTATTGGAAATCAATGCGTGTCACCGTCCCGATAATGATGTCAGAGCTGTAAAAACCGGCCGCGGAGAAAGCGGCGGGTAAAGCGGGCCAAAGGCCGCCGACACAGGGAGCTCTGGTCATGCTCCCACTCATCTGGCTTCCCAAACACACCGGGGCCCTTCCCCGGGGCCGGCCGGGCGCGGCGCAGGCAGGGCCCGGGCTCCGTGCGCCGAGGAGTTTGTGAAAGCGTATTTCCTTCGCTAAGTGCTAACACCATCTGGTTATCTGCGAAACGGAGCACGCTAGGTTTCTGTTGCCCGCCCTGAAGTGTTTTCTGCAGCTCAGCTCCGTCGTGGCCGAAAGCCGAGGGGAGCCGGCTCGTCCCCCCCCCCCCGCCCCCGGCCCGGGTGCCGGCCCGGGCGCCGGCAGGGCTCCCCTCAAACCCGCTCCCTGCAGTTTTATCCGGCGTTATTGCAGATCCAGCCTCTTCCACCAAACAACAGATGCAGCCTCTAATGCAAATATTGCCATTTCCCTGCTGAATTAGCCTTGTCACTTAGCCCAGAAGCTGGCAGCGTTAAGCCAGCTTGCATTTTAATTTGGCCCTGAAGTTACTTATTTCATTATTGATCAAACATAATGCTGAATCAATGTTCATCTTGTTACCTGGGCCATTTCCATGTAATACAGTGATAGCACTGCCTGGAGTTACTCATTCCCATCCCAAAGTGACTTTACCATAAAATCAATGCTTGTTTGTTACTGATATAAGGCAGCATCCGTGGGATGAAGAGCAAATAAAGCAGTTACGCCATCGCGATCTAAAAGTTTGGACGGAATACGTACGTGAATAAAGACTTTGATATTTAAATGTATTTTATCGGCATCAAAATCATCCTACCCAGGCCGATGGGACAGAAAATCTCAGGCTGCAAGATGACGGGCTTTGATACTGTGGGTGTTGCCATTTGTAAACGCTACCTGGGACCTAATGGGGGAATCGTTTCTAAACCAGAGTATCATTACACAGCAGATGTGGGCTGTAAGCTCTTCCGGGCAGGGACTGTTTTGGAAAAACAGTAATTAATGCAATAGTAATTAATGATTGTGTCACAAGATTACACTCCGCGCAGCGTTATCTTCAGTGCAGCTGCTGCTCCTTTTCTCTGCTTGTGTTTTCCCCTCCAGCTAATAAACCCAGTTACAAATTACACGAAGCTGTCCGCATCCCCGGCTCTCCCGTGCGGCGGCCGGCGAGTGCTGAAACGCCTCACCCGGGGGATGCCCCGCTTGGCTTCCCCGCAGCCGCGAAAGGCGCGGCGTTCCCCCGCAGGGCGCGCCGAGGCGGCCGGGCCCCCCGCCGGGCGCACCGTCCCCATCCGGGGGGGGGGGGGCACCTCCCGGCGGGCTGGGGGCGCGGGAGGGCGGCGGGGGTCCCGGCCGGGGAAGCCGGAGAGGCCCCGTCCCGTCGGGGCCGTCCCACCGCGGCGGCCCGGGCGGGGGATGTCAGTGCCCGGGGCGGCGTGAGCCCCCCGCGGTGCCGGGCGGGGGCGGGACGCGGCCGCCGGCTGCTCCGTGCCGGAGGCTCCACTGAGGGCGCACCGGGGAACGGCGCAGCGGGAGGGGAATAAGCTGGGTTTAAATCCGCTGGTAAAGCTGGAGAAACCCGGGGTATCCCCGGCTGACAGAGGCTGCAGCCCTCCCGCCGGAGCGGGTGCCGGAGCCGCGCACATCCCCGCAGCCGCGGAGGAAGGCGGGGGCTCGGCGGGGCCGGCCCCTGCCCGGCCGATAAGCGCCGGGGGCTGCGGGCGAGGAAAGGCGTGACGGAAAACGGCGAGGGGAAGTTTCCCACAGTTGCCTGCACTTTCTGCCCACTTCTCCGCTCCCGAGGAGCGCGGGAGCGTCCCCGCGGGGCCGGGGTCCGAGAGCCGCCCTGACACCGGCGGGGCACGAAAGCCGCTGGTTCCGACGGACGATGGAAAGTCTAACCGGGTGCATAAAATACATTGGCATAAAATTAGCGAATTGCACTAACAGATTGTAAATCACGTAAACGGTCAAACCACAGATATGAATCACAAATTCCTATAAAGATTAATGTTTCCTAAGATTCACAGCAATTATGCATTTTTTGGACAAAAGCCTTCTCCCAACCTCTCATTCCCGAGCGCTGCTTTTTTTCTGAAGTCTTTCCAGGTTTCGGTGGGGTTTCTAATGAACGATTTACCAAAGGAAAGGTTTTATTAACACCTCTAAAAACTATAAAGTTTAAAGGGAGGGAGAAAGGGAGCAGATAGGAAGTTAGGTAACACAATATACTGACCTATTGGCAACGGTCCGAACGCCAATCAGCAAAGCACCACAATGGTGGGAAAAAAACTCAGAGAAAAGGGAAAAAATAACACCAAGAGGCCAGCTTTGCCCGAGCGGGGACGAGACTGCTGTTCAGAGCTGCCCCGGAGCCTTCAGCATCTGCTGATGGCCCCTTACCTTGGCTTACCCCCTTGTGGTACACCGGCTAGTCTGGTCTGCTGAAAAGCAGCAGCGGCAGCAGGAGGAGAACACGACTGCGAGCAGAAAGGGGACATTATTTCTCGAGGAAATAGGCTGGCAGAAGGTGTACGGGACTTCAGGTCTCTCAGGCACTATTTTTCCCTTCTCGCCTCTGTGCAGAACTGGAGATAATAGTTGGGGCTGCAGGTAACGGAGTCTGTTCTTATTCAATTTCCCTAAATGGCCTGGAGAGCGCTTAAAAGCCCGGAGAGCTTCTGGCCAGCATTTTCTTATTAACTAATTTCACTTCGATCCTATTAAAGTGTATGCTTTATAACCTTCAAATGAACCTCTCCCTTTCCCTCTTCCTCTCCTCTCCCTTCTAAAACAAAGCCATTACCTTTTAATGACAGAGTAAAGCTTTAAAAAATGTTGCTCCCTCCTTTCCTAACATTACAGGACGAGGCCACGCCAACCACCCCGGAACACCCACTGCTGCTGATCCACCCCCCCCGGAGCACCCACTGCTGCTGACCCCCCCCCGGCCCCCGGGAAGGCTCGGCCGAGGCTCCGCGGCTCCAGCGCCCGGGAAGGGGCGGCGCAGCCCGGGGCAGCCAGGGACAGAGGGCGCTAGGAAATGGGATTGGGGAGATTTGCTTTATTTCGCTTTGGGAAAGTCTCTGCAATAATGGGTTTTAAATGGCTACATATATTTACCATTTCAAACGGGTTCTGCTGTTTCCTGGTAACGCTCACCACAAATGGTAATAATAAAAGATGAAGTATTTTTTCTCACCTTAGGTCATTAGATTTACAGACAAGGTACTAAATCATTTTAGCTCCCCAAACCTTGAAGGAAAGGCACACACGCACTCCCGTCCCTTTCTTTTCTCCTCCCTCTTCTGAAGAAACCTGCAACGGGAACGGAGACAAAACAGTCGCCGAGGCTCGAGGAATGTCTCCCTTTAATAGTTTACTAATAATAACAATAATAATAAAAAAGTTGATGTTGGCTGCAGAGCGGGGATTGTCAGTGGCCTCGTCCCCAAGCCTTAACATGAAGGGTCATTAATTGTGTTTTCTTTCCAAATCATATGTCACTGCAATTAACAGATTCTGATCAAGAGACTCCTTTCAGATTGATTCCATATGTGATAAGGAATGTGCAGCTTGTTATCTATCTGTCGCCTTGGAATTATGGAAAAGCTTCAAACGTGTAATTTGAAGAGTCTTTTACCCAGCGCTTTGATCTTTCCCTCTATTTTTTTAACTCTTTTTTAACTGCGGCCCCTCTCCTAATCCCACTTGTTTGCTTGTCCCTCTCCCCTGGGCGGCTGCGCCCCGTCCCCGCGGGTGCCGCGCCCCGCCGCAGCTCCCACCCGGGCCCGGGCCCCGGCCACGCCGCGGCCCGGCAGGAGCCTGCTTGAACCCGCAGCCCCGCCGACAGCTCTCCCGCAACTTCCAGCGGGCAGCCCCCGGCTCCCCAGCCGGGCCCTGCGACACAGGCTGACACCCCCGGGCCGGGGCCACCTCCCCCGGTGCCCTCCGTCGCCCGCGACCTGGCGGAGAGGTGCGCGGCGGGGCGTCGGCGACAAGAACCCAGAGCGGGGTCCCCGGGACACCGGGGCGGGCGCGATGCTGCCCACGGACGGTGCCCTCCTCCCGGCGGGGCTGGCCCCGCAGCCCCGGAGCCGGCTGCGGGCTCGGGGAAGCCCAGCCGCAGCCGCAGGGCGGTTTGGTTTTAGCTCGGCGACCGTGCGAGCCAGCCGGGAGAGGAGGGAGGCGAGGCCGGGGGCAGGGCGGGCGGGCGGGGGGGTGTGTTTGGGGTAATAAATCAGGAGCCGCTCTCCCGGCTCTGACAGGTCCCGGCCAGCAGACACGTGTCTGTCCGGCCCGGAGCGCTCCGCCGCCGCGGCTCCCCCGGGGGCGGCGGCCGCCGGGCCCCGCGCCGCTCCCCCCGCAGGACGGGCCGGCCCCGGCCTCCCCTCCGCACCTCCCGTCGGCTCCGGCCGGGCAGAGCCTCTCCCGCTCGGCTTCGCTGTCCCCCCGTCCCCGGGGAAGGGGCTCTGCTCCCCTCCCCGCCCCGCTCCGCTCCCGCCGCCGCCCCCCGCTCGCCCGGCTCCGCTCCGCTCCTCGCCCCGCACCCTGCGACGTCCCAGCCCCGGGCTCGTCCCGTCCCGCAGCGACCGCCCGCACCCCGCCGCCGCCGCCCCCCCGCCGCCCGAGGCCTGCGGCGCTTCCCGCCCTGGACACGGCTCCCACACCCCCGCCCCACCCCCGGGAAGGTGTCTTCTCTCCTCTCCTCCCTCGCCCCCGCCGTTTGCTGTCTCCTCCGCTTTTTTTTCCTCCCCCCGCAGCCAGGAACTGCATCCCTGCAGGCTTCTCCGCCCGTCCGTTTGGTCCGGCTACGTTTCCTCTCCGTTTCTTTCTCATTAATAAACCATCCCTCACCCTCGCCCTGACCTGGATCCATTCGCACCCATAAATTTCTCGCCTCCCGTGTCTCCCTCCCGGCTGCCCACCGCCACTTCCCCGCGGCGCCCCTCCCCCCCCCCGGCCCTGGGGACCCCCGCTCCCGCATCGCCCCGGCCGCCCCCACCCCAGCCCTGCCCGCCCCCGCCGGCGGCTCCCGCGGGGGACGAACCCATATTGATTGCGCTGTTGATTAAAAACCACAAAATAATCCTGCCAGCTTTGACACTGCGTGCCAGACCTGCCGCCACAAAAAGACGGCTCCGGCTATGTGGGACACGCGTGTGCCCCCGTGCTCGCCCGTGGGAGGCACAGCCCGGCTGTAGCACCGGCGTGGCGAGCACGACTGCATCAAACGGCGGCTGATTTGTCCCATTTTTCATATTCGTCCCTTTTCTCTCCGAGGCAGATGTTTTTAAAAGTTGTGGTCTGCATCCAAACTCCCCCGACCCCTCGGCGTCGCATCTCCCCAGCCGAGCGCTTCCTACAGAAAAGTTTAAAGCAAATCAGGACGTGGGGGTCGCCGCCTGCTTTCCTTGCGAATTAAAAAAGAAATAAACTTACAACTGAATTTGATATTGTTATCTCCATTGCATTATACTATCAAAAGCTATTGCAGGAGCAACGTCGAATAGAAGAAAATAAATTCCTCCAACCCAGAGTTGTTTTTGCACTAGATTAGCAGATAGGAAATGCTGTAAAGATGAACTTAATACGATTAGAGATGTTTCCTACAGATTTTCATATATTGATTCAGGGAATTTTAATTCTGGAGCTTGCTTTGCTATAATCCGCATTTATTACAAGCTGATATAGTTTTATTATAGCAAGCTATCAAGGTCGATTCCTTTAACTGCATAATCTGACATGAATTTCATTTTTAAAGAAATGTAGTTATAAAAATCCATACTGTGGGCACAGTGGTTATATTGCACCTAAATCATATTTTAAAGGCAATAAATCCAGAGAGTATTTAGGAAGAGGGGAATACGGTTAAACGGCTCTCCTCCAGTCTCAACTCCTCCAAAGACCCTTCAAACTTTTTTTTTTTATTATTATTATTATTATTAAAACACCGAGGGTTTAAAAAAGCCGGTAAGGATGGCAGGCTCAGCCCCCCCTCCCGTGCCCGCCACCGGAGCCCCACAGGTTGCGGGGACTTTTCCCGGGTCTCCCCGGGCGCTCCCCCCGCACGGCGGCAGCGGAGCAGGGCGCGCTGCCGCCTGCCACGGCCCCGCCGCCACCGAACCGCATCTGAACTACTCTTAAAAGGCTAAATTGCGACTCACACGCGGGTTTCAGAGAAGGGGAGGGGGGCGGGAAAAAAAGCAAACCGTAATTTAAAATGTGTTGACCATAAAAAAAATCTTATTCGGTAATTAAAACGTATCTTGACTCCTTCCCAGTAGCTCCTCACCAGCCCGTGCCGCTGCTCCCTTTGCAAATGTGGCACGTACCAGGTACTGCCTTCTAAGCCGTGTAGTGATTCAGAACAGAGGGAATAAGCAAAATGATCATAAATTTCCTAATTAGAGATTTCGCACCAAGACAAAAAGGTGTTAATGAGTTTAATTCCAGTGCCTGTCATTGTCCCTTTTTTCACACCACTTATTTACTAATGGCCCAGAGGGCTGCTCCCGTCTCTCCTTTGTTAAGATTTTAATTTGCCTTCTTTTCTGCCTTTGATGTAAAATTGTGACCTACAACTCTTTGAAGTCCCTTATTAGGAGGAAAATTAACTTAGCTTTTCCACTGTATCTGCCCACTGTTAGCCCAGACAAAATGTAGAGAACTCCTTAAAGATTCAGTACATTAGGAAATTTTTCAAGGTAGCTCTGGAAATGCAAATTTAAAAAAAAAAAAATTCGAATAGACTTTTAAATCTATATTAGGAGAGGTAACCCTCGGCAGGGCCGGTGAGGGGGAAGGGAAGGAGGGAATATCTTAATAAAGAAAACAAAATGAACCCGGGCAAGGAAAAGGCTGTAAATTGGAAAACCTGAAAAGGGGGACTGGGGGCGGGGGGGAGCCTTTATTTTTAAATGTCACAACTTTTTCCTGTCCCTCTCGTGCGCCGCTCACAGCTGACACCCTGGCTTCCTATGCTCCCGGGGAGGCGGGGGCTATGAAAGAAATTATATCTAAATCTATCTCTATATAATTAGAATACCATGAGGCAGGGTTAAACCTTTGTAAAACACACAACTGATTGGCGATCGCTAAAACGAGATTTGAAAGCAACTCAAATAAAAGATCGCGACGTCAGTAAACAGATTTAGAGAAGAGGAAAAAAAAAAAAAAAAAAAGAAGAGGGGGAAAAAAAAGCAGCTAGTGACAAACCCGGCGAGAGCGAGCTCTGGGCATGAGAGAGAGAGGGAGGCAGAGGGAGAGAGAGAGACTTAAAAGAAATAGGAGGGGCTTGTGAGAGACTAGAAATGTCAATCAGAGCCCAGAGTCCCAATAATCTCAGGCAATCTGTTAGGACCTGACCTGGGTCCACTCAGATCAATAGGAAAAGTGAGAGAAGAAAGGAGCGATCGGATCGTTTACCGCGGCGGCCGAGGACAGGAGGGAGCCCGCGGCCTCCGCCACCCCCGGCTCCCCCCCATGTCCGCCGGAGTTTGCGGGAGGCGCTGAAAGTGCGGGCGGCCGGCGAGGGCGAACGACCCGGCTGCCTCCTCCGCTCCCGGCCCGGCTACTTTCTCCCCTTTCTCTCCCTTCTTCCTCTCTTCTCCCCCCCCTCCTCCTCCTCCTCCCCCCCTCCCCTGCCCCCGCTCCCCCACCATGTCTTTCCCCCAGCTGGGCTACCAGTACATCAGGCCGATTTACCCGGCGGAGCGCCCGGGGAGCGGCGGCTCCCGCGGCGGCGCCGAGCTGGCCCCGTCCGGGACCCTCTCCAACGTCCTCTCCTCCATGTACGGCGCGCCCTACGCCGCCGCCGCCGCCGCCCAGGGCTACGGAGCCTTCCTGCCCTACGCCGCCGAGCTGCCCATCTTCCCCCAGCTGGTAAGAGGCCCCCCGGGGCTCGCCGCTCGCTCCCCGGGACGCTCGGGCCGGGGCCGGGGCCGGGGCCGGCCCGGGCGCAGTTGGCGCTGGGGATCGGCCCGGGGGGGCGCCGGGGAAGCCGCCGGGAGGGGCTGTCAGGGGAGACGGGGCGTTATCGCCGCCCGGCCCGGGGAGAGCCGCCGGAGAAGGGCAGGGCTGGAGCGGCGACCCCGCGGCTTCACCGCCCGCAGGCTTTGACGGCTGCGGGGACCGGCCCCGGCTGCCGGCGGCCCCGCCGCGCACACGCACCTGGGGAGCCGGTCCTCCCTCCCGGGCACCCGCGGGCACCGGCCGCCCGCCCGCCTCGGCCGGGGCGCAGCCGGCGGGGCCCGGGCTGCCGGGGCCGGAGCGCGCCCGGGGCCGGGGCCGGGGAGCGCGGCCGCGCGGGGAGGCGGCTCGGCCCGGCCGCCGCGCCGGTGCCGGGCGGGCTCTGCTCCCGGTAGCGGCGGCGGGGCGGCGGGATGGAGGGGCCCCGGGCCGGGCCCGGCACGCCGTCTCAGCCGGGCCGCCCCTTCCCTCTCGCTGCAGGGCGCCCAGTACGAGCTGAAGGAGAGCCCGGGGGTGCAGCACGCCGCCTTCCCCCACCACCACCCCGCCTTCTACCCCTACGGGCAGTACCAGTTCGGGGACCCATCGCGGCCCAAGAACGCCACCCGGGAGAGCACCAGCACCCTCAAGGCCTGGCTCAACGAGCACCGGAAAAACCCCTACCCCACCAAGGGCGAGAAGATCATGCTGGCCATCATCACCAAAATGACCCTCACCCAGGTCTCCACCTGGTTCGCCAACGCGCGGCGGCGGCTCAAAAAGGAGAATAAAATGACCTGGGCCCCCCGCAGCAGGACGGACGAGGAGGGCAACTCCTACGGGAGCGACCACGAGGGGGAAGAGGACAAGAGGGAGGACGAGGAGGAGATCGACCTGGAGAACATCGACACCGAGAACATCGAGAGCAACAAGGACGAGCTGGAGGACGAGCTGCAGGACGCCGACCTGCTGCACTCCGACTCCAAGACGGACTCGGAGGGCTCCGAGGGCTTCGAGGACCTGCCGGGCTCCGAGGAGCGCTACCTCAAGGCCGCCGAGGGGGAGCCGCACCACCTTCGCCACCACCACCTCCATCACCACCATCACCACCACCATCACCGCAAGTGCGAGCTCCCCGCCGCCGCCGCCCCCGCCGGCCTGGAGCCCCTCAAGCCGCCCCTCCAGCCGCCACCCCACCACCTCTCGCCCCCCTCCTCCGCCTCCTCCTCCGCCGCCTCCTCCCCGACGGACGGCGCTTTGGCCGGAACCCTGCCGAAGCCCAAGATCTGGTCGCTGGCCGAGACGGCCACCAGCCCGGACAACCCCCGCAAGTCTCCCGGCGGCGGCTCCCCGCCGGCGGCCGCCCCCCCGCCGCTGCCGCTGCCCCCCCCGCCGCCCCCGCCGCCCCACAGACTCGTCTCCTCCTGCCCGCTGGGCAAGTTCCCCAACTGGACCAACCGCGCCTTCCCGGGCCACCACCACCACCCGCCCCCGCACCCGCTGGCCTTACTGAACACTCCCCACCTGCTGGGGCTGGGGGCCGCCCCCGCCGCCCCCCCCGCCGCCGCCGCCGCCTTCCCGCGGCCCGCGGACCAGGCGCAGAGCGCGGAGCCCGCCGGAGCAGGTGACCGCTGAGGGACGCGGCGGGGCCGGGCCGGGCCGGGCCGGGGGCCGGCAGCCGCCGCGGGGGGGGCTCGGCGGTGCGGCGCGGTTGTTGCGCGGTTGTCGCTGCGCGGAGCGGCGCGGGAGGCCCCGCGGGAGCTTCTGCGCGGGGCCGAGGCGGGGGCGCCGGCCCCGGGGGCTGCTCACGGTGCCCCCGGCCCGGCGCGGCGCGGCGCAGCCGTCGGGGCGCAGGTGGCGGCGGCGGCGGGCGGGCGCGGGGCCCCGGGGGCGGCGGCGGCGGCGGGGTGGGCCTCCTCGCCGGGTGAGTCTCGGAGCCCGAGAATTACCTTCCTCCGACGGAGATCATTTTTGTTGCTGTTGTTGTTGCTGCTCAAATCGCCTTTGTGGGAAGGACCCGGCCGTGAGGCTTGCTCCGGGATTGCTTGATTTTCCTTTTGACGGTCGCTCCTGCAGCAAAGCAGTCGTTTTGTCGTATTTGCAACTTGCTAAGATGAGATCTGAAGTCTAGAGGCTTAATTCAGGGATGGGGGGGAATAAAACGGGGGCTATAAAGGAACGCTTTTTTTTTTTTTCTTCTCTTTTTAGATCGATCTAGTGCCTTGGAAGTAGAGAAAAAGTTAATAAAGACAGCTTTCCAGCCAGTGCAGAGGCGGTAAGAGATTGCTTCCTCAGTCTCCTAAGGATATATAGAGGGAGTTGTCAATGGTTAGCTTATTTTCTCCGCTTCTTTAGTTCCCTTTCCAGGGCGGTTTCTCGTTCTTCCTCTGCGTGCGTGGTGGGCTATTCTGATTACAATTTTTTTTTTTGCTCTTCTTTCTTCTGGACTTTGCGAGCGGTTCCCGCGGGCAGGCCGAGCCGCCGCCGGTGGCGGCCGGGCCGCGCCGTTGCTGTGCCCGGGGCCGGGCCGCGCTGGCCGGGCGGGGCGGGAGCACTGGGGACCCCCAGCCCCGGCCTTTCCCCCCCAGTACCGCCCGCAGCGCCGGCTGCGCCCCGCCGGTGTCGCCCAGCCCGAGGGAGAGGTACAGGGGCAGTGGGAAGATAATAACCTAAAATAAACCCCCCAGCCAGTATGAAAACTTAAGAGGCTGAGCCTTGCTGTCCTGCGTTTGGCGTAGCGGTCACTGAAATCAATTCCTCTTTTGATTGACTGAAACCACGGCGATCGGGCCCGTGGTATTTTCGTAGCTAAATAAATTTGCTATAAGTCACTCTGAAAACTTTTTATATTTAGAAATCTATTTTTAAAAAAATAACAACAACAACAACAAAACCGGTGCTACCTACAGTTAAAAATATTGTGCCAGCCCAATCTGACTAGAAATCCTATTAAATTTTTTTTCTGTGTCATTTTTTTCCAGGCCCCAGAACCAACTTGATGCCGCTATGGTTCTATCGGCGTTGTCATCATCATAGTTGATTTTTTATTGTTGTCGTAATGATTGTAAAAAAAAAATCTCTGTATAGTTACAACTTGTAAGCATGTCCGTATATTAAAACTAAAAAGGAAAAAAAATACCCGCTTCTGTACTATCATCTGGATTAGCTGAGTTTGTGAGGTTCTTTGGAAGTCCAGTGAGAATTAGGTGTTTCGATTTTTTTTTGTTGTTGTTTGTTTTTGTACATACAGTAAAAATGTACATACGTGTGAACCAAATTGTACAAGAAAGTATATATTTTTGGCTAATAAATAAACTGTTGCCACTTTGACTACACTCTCCTTTCCCACCTCTGGAGTTATTTTTCTGCCCCCTCTCCCATCCCCCCCGCCGGTTACTGTTTTTCCGCGGCAGCCGAGGCCGCGCTGGGGCCGCGCTGGGAGCGGCGCATCCTCGGGCGGAGCGCGGGCCGGCGCTGCCGGGGCCGCCCGGAGGCGGAGCGGGTCGGGGCCGGGGCCGGGGCCGGGGCCGGTGTCGGGCCGGGCCGGTGCCGGGGCCGGGGCCGGTGTCGGGCCGGGCGGGCGGCGGTGGCGGCGGGCGGCCCTTCCCGCGGCGGCGGCGGCGGCGGGGCCGAACGCTGGAGCCGCAGCGCCCCCTGCAGGCGCCGCCGCCGCCGCCCCGTCCCGGTGCCGGTGCCCGGCGGTGGCGGGGCGGGGGGTGCGGGTCCCTGTGCGGCTCCGGGGGCAGCGCCCTGCCCCGGGGAAGCGGGGAAGGGGAGCCCGGGGGCGGCCGGCAGCGGCCCGGCGGTGATCCACCGGCCCCCGAGGGCCTTATTACCGGGTGCCGGCTGTTGATCCCCCCGGCCCCTGGGAGCGCAGCGGCAGCGCGGACCGCGGGAGAGGTTAATGGAAAGGAAACTTCGGGGGTCGACGGTGCCGCGGCGGGTCGGGAACGGAGCTGCGTTAATTCCCGCCCCCCGCTGCCGGGCGCATCCCAGGGGTCAGCTTTGGGGACGGCGCCCCCCGGGCCCGCTGTGCCGCTGAGCGGGCCCGGGGCTGGCCCAGACCGCGGGGCTGCGCGGAGCGGGCGGCGGGGCCGGGGGCACCCCCCGCTCCCGGGGGTTTGCGTCCGGGCGGGAGTTACCGACCGAAACGGCGGTGCACAGCGGGCAGGGAGCTCGGCTCCGCTCCGCTCCGCGCCGCGCTGGGCGGGCTGCCCGTCCCGCCGCCCCGCCGCGCACCGGCCCCGGGAGCTGCCGGCTGCTCCTCCGCCGGCCTCGCCCCGGGAGCTGCAGCTTCCCCGCCGCGCCCGAAGCCGCGCGGCCTGGAGAACTTGTAGCTTCGTTTCCTCGGCAAAGGGCTGATAACTGGCCCGATCCGGGAGAGCTCCGGCCGCTCCGAGCGGCGCTGGCTGCCGGCGGGGGGAGCCGGCCCCGGCCCCGGCCCGCTCCCGCCTCGCAGTCGGATGAAAACCATCCCCAGGTGGCTGCTGTTGGGGGGCTGGGGGTGCTGCCCCCTCCCGTCCCCTCCTTGCTTCTCAATTTACCATCAGCAGCCCCGGCTGGAGGGGCAGCGTGGGCAGGCAGGGCTCGCAGGCCGGCCCCCCCTGCTCTGGTTCCCAGGCTCTTCCTTAACATCTCTGTCTGGGGGGGTGTTTGCCCCCCACCCTTCCTCTCCTTGCAGTCCTGGAAACGGCATAATTACGGAGGTGGTGATTTTCTCGTTTTGGTGACAGACCCTACAGAGGGGGAGGGTGCTGGAAGCTAGGAAGCAAGAGTTAAAATGAAGTTAAAGTACAAACAGAAGCACATAGCTGACATGCTTCAAGTTTAGACAGTACAAGATATGCAAATGTGCAGGGCTGCGCAGTATTGACATTTTGAGGTCATAGTGATAGGAATGTATTATTTATAGGATTGGGTTGCACTAGGCCGATAAACTACATTTTAAATCCTAGGCGTTTGTAAGTGGTAAGATTTATATATATGTTTACCCTATATATGTGTGTCTGTGTGCATACACACATTTTATACATGTGTTTTAATATTTCACGATTAATATTCTTCCTGGCAGGCATTATGGTGGGGACACCCCTCACCTAGTGCGCGCCCGCAGCCTCCCCGGGCCGCTGGTAGCGATGGCTGCAGCCGAGCCGGCCCTGGCCCTCCAGGGAGGCCAGGGAAGGGACCCGCAGAGTTTGCAGCAGTGTTACGATCTCTGCTTTCTCCCCGCCACGTCCCCTTCCTTTGCACATACGTCCTCTCTGGCCACAGCTCGCCCTGGAAACGGCGTTTGCCTCCTCGCAGCCCTTGCAGCTCTGTCTTTCTGCCAGGAACTGTTCCCTCTCTTTTGCTCCGACAGGCTCCTGAAATGAGGGGAAACTCTGTGGGTGGGTGGTTAGAAAACGGATTGTTTCTCATGTAAATTTTACCCAGTCTCTCTGCACTTTGTATCCCTGCTTTTTCCTTAGCCAATTCTTGCTGAGGGAAAAAAAAAAAAAAAAAAAGATTAATGGCATGTAAAATGGGAGGGGTGGGGGGAGAGAAAGCTAGAGGCAAATTTCCACATCCCCTTCCTCTGGACATCCTGGTGGGTTTTCCATAGAAACTTTCACACAGTGGCCAGACAGATGCTTAAAGGGGATGGAAGAAAATAATGAGACCACGATGGGAAAACAATTGCATCCCCAGCTTTCTACCTCCATTAAAGGCTCCTTTGCCTTTTCAGCAGAGCCCCTCGACTCCCCGTCCCCGCAGAGCCCTCTCCCTTCGCCCTGAACGGCAGGGATGCTCCCGCAGCAGCGGCGGCTGCGTGGCAGCCATGGGAAAGCCGCCCCTTTGGCTTCTGGAAGTGAGAACTTGGTTTCCCTGCGGGGGGAAAGCAGCCTTTGTGCTTGCCTGGCTTCCCTAATGTGGAGAAAATTCCCATTAATTTCGTGAGGAAACATTTTGTTATGCGTGTTTCAACAAAACATTAAAAATCCTACTTGTATTTTTTTTTTTTTAGAAATCACTCTCGCAGCCTGACAGCCTCACTGGAGCCCCAGCCAGGCCTGCCTGAGATGGCGTGCAGAGGCCTCTCTGTCCCTCTCCCTCTCTGTTGGCTGCTCTTTTCCTGTCTAATCAATTATCTCCCTAGCTAGTCCTTCTCAAAGGTGAGAGCTCATTATGCATATTCATAAATCACAGCTCCCAGACCTGACACTGATTGATGTAATCATCTCCCACTCACTCCCTGCCTGCGCGGGGCCGGCCGGAGGAAGCGCTGGCGAGGAGGAGGAGGAGGCAGGAGAAAGAGACTTCCAACTTGTCAGACCCACTTCTGCTGGGAGCGGCTCGCTGGGCGTAGCGGCCGTGTCAGGCTTCCCATTCACCGCCGCCAAAGTGCCCATCACAGCCTGGGGATAAGACAGGAGAAAGCCCTGTGAGCTGAGAAACACCAGCGAGCTGCCTCCAGTACAGCTAACTGCTACGCAGACAAAATTACAAGAGTAAGGAAAAGATCCAGCACAATTGTCACAATCAGGCATCAGACCATGCATTAAAATACCCCCCCCCCCCCCAATCTTTCATGTTAGCTAATGCGCTTGCTGTTATTTTCCTTAGAGAGTTAAAGCTACTTTATCCCCATAAGAACAGATGCATTCTGTATGGATTCTGATCATGACTATTTAGATATGTGATATAGCAAACATCTTCAGTATTATACCTGCAGCTGTCCTCAGTAGCTATATTGTGAAAAAAAGAGAAAGTTGTGAGCGATGTAAGTTACTGCTGCAAGGGTTTGAGGGCAAAAGGGCTCCTCCAGCCCAGCCTACCAGCTTTCCAGATAGGAACGTATATCTCGGCTATGACTAGTTTCCCAAAGCGTGCTTCAGCACGGCAGCGTTCAAGATGCTGTTCAGATTATGTGGTTTACCTGTATGGTTAATATTTACACTTTTAAAATACCTCTTTTTATCACTTTGATCAGAACCATCAGTGTACTAAAGTAATAATACAAAAATATATGCCCTGGAAATCATAACAAGATACAAATCAAAGGGAGCCCTAATCAAGTACTTTTGAGAGTGTTATCTTCCTTGTTAACAAATGGTAATAAGAAAATTAAGGCTTATAGCTTGCTTGCTTTTTATCTAAGAAAACCAATAAAGATATCAGATGTTCTTTGTTTTATATGTTTGAATGTAAAGCAGAATAATGAAGAACATGTACCTTCTAAGGCTTCATTTGCTTTATGGGTATTAACCCTTTAGGATGCCAGTGAAATTCTGAATTTGCAGAGTGAGGACGAGACTGTGCTGCCACCCGGGGTTTTGAGGCCTGTCTTTGCCGCAGTCAAGACAACATCTTTTTTTATTAAATGTTGAAATTGGAACAAAGCAACAATGGCTGCTTGCTAACTGTGCATGTCCAACAGGCCTCTTTACTATTCAGCAAATGGAAGATATTAAACAACATTTTGCTTAAAGGTACACTGAGGCCATTTCCATTAGGACATGGTGTCATTCATTTATTCACATGTTAAGTGGATGTCCTTGTGGCTAATGAGTAATAATCAACAGTGACTCCACTTTATTCCTTTGCTCCCAGCGATGTTAAATACTCTGATGGAGTCTCTTTGCTGACACACTAGAGAATATGGTTAAAAAGTGCTAAAGGACATTTTCAGCGTACAGCAGCCACATACACACATGTTGGAAATAGCACTTTTATTACAGTCTGTTCTATTAGGCTTTCTTCCTGTTTAAGGCATGGCGCGTGGAGACTGCTGATATTTATTTGAAGATACTTTATGCCTTAAAAGCCGAGAACTCTCTCGGTTTGAGAGTCAATGTGGTTATTGCTGGGAGATGAGCTCTCGTCCAGCTGGTTTATAAAAAAAAATAAAAATCAAACTGCACCTTACGGTACCTTCTCTAGATTCTGTACATGACTTCAGAGAAATGCTTAGTGGAGGAGTGATTTAGGACAAAACCTTTCCTGCAAAAAATCTAGTTTGACATTTATTTTATAAAATAAAGTAACTCCCCTACCAGCTAATTAATCCATTTTATTACATCAACTGCAGCAGCTAAGTAGGCTAATAAACTGTACTAATATATATTTTTTCCTTTACATGATTGCTTACACTGGAGTCTGCAGCTTGGTTGTCTCCTGTGTCAACTCCTAAAGTTTGAAAGGTATAAATGAATCATTCTTGGTCATGATTAAGCTTAAGTTAGAAATAAAATATGTCAATCAATCTGGTTGGAAATGTTTCTGCTGTCTAAGTTGGTTATGCAAAATACTCTAAGGTGTGTAGGCATGCTCAATTAGGTCAAGGGATCTGATGGCACTCCTAGCCATAAATGTGTGTCACTTGGATTCCTCATTATTTTTAGCAGCGGTGAAAATGCATGTCAGTAGGCCAGCTAGCCAGGCTAGAATAAAATTACTTACTGGGTATGCATAAAACTGAGGTTTTAATATATTAATATTATACTTATTTTCAAGCAAAACAGTGCAAAGAAAATATGTCTCTCTCTCTGTCTCTCAAATATATGAGTCACTCTATTGAATTTCTCAGTGATCATTAGTATAATTCACAGTGGACTATGCAATACTCAAGATACCTTAGCAGTAAAATTTAGGTGCCTGAAAACATAGATGTAACATGAAATTAGCTACAAGGAGTAAAACATCGATTTGCTCTGTTACAGTCTACCTTGCTTCCAAGAGAGAGAAAGCTCCACTACGATATTAGACCAGCCCCATTAAAAAAAAAAAATTAATGAAAAAGGACACTTGAGATGGCTATTGAACAGCGGCGCTAGTGCCGGCGTTCTCAGACGGCGACTTTTGCAAGTGATTCCTGCAGAAGACAATGTCAGAAATTTATGCTTGACAGACAGGTTTCCTCTGGTGTACTAAATCATAGCCTGATACTAACAGAAATGTTTCCATGTAATTCCAGGAAAAAAATGCCAGGAAAAGCAAGTTTTAGTGCTCGTGCCTGCCCTCCTGGCATCTGGTGTAGTTGCTGAGATTACCTGAATCAGCTAAATGACCAGGCTTAAATCCTCTGGTTTTAAACTTTCCATGCTGATACTTTGAACCACACCGAGACCTTGGGCTTGGGCACAAGAAATTGAATGAGAAACCAGCTAAACAGAACACTCCAGCCTGTTTTTGTTATGCAAAAAAAAAAAAAAACAAAAAACACCAAACCACCAAACCCTAAATGCAGGAACTGGCAAACTAAAAGAAAAACATTGCTTCCAAGAATCAGAGGCAGGACTAGTACTGCAGGTAAGGCTGGTGCTTCTTAAACATGGTTCTTAAATGTGATGTTAAAGATGGCAGTGTCCCTTTAAGAACAGCACTATGCAGCTAATATTTTCTTTACTGCCAATAAAATGCAATTAAATCTCATGAATTAATATATTCACTTCAGGAAGAATTCCCATTCTTTTCTTCGGATATCAAAATGGAGCCATCATCAGTCAGTTAGTTAAATAGGAGAATCCGGAGAGTAAGTAAATGGAAGAGCTTTCAAATGCAGGGCTGAAAATGCCCAATGAATGTGTAGGGGGCTTCAATAAAAAGATTTTGACTTGTGTTTTCACCCCTTCCCCACTTTGCTCATTGTTTACTGACACTGCTATGGACAGAGTATTCAGTCGCTGCCCGCCCCAGCCCTGGGATGTAAAAATGTCATCTCTATTGTGCTGCTGGGCTCGCTTTGATGCTGCCGCAGCCCTTTGTGTGCCCTTCTCAATCCCTTTATAAGGCTGTCCTGATTGTCCATACTGAACATCGCCACAAAAGCTCATCTTATTGAGAAAATAAAAAAGTCAGAGAGGGACCAAATGACGGGAGATTGGGCCTTCGCTGTAAAAGACCTACTATTCACATTCAGCAGTCAGTTTTTCACAAATGAGTTGCAAAGTCGGGACTGCGGCCGTGCCAGCAAAGCCATTTTAGACACTTTCTTCTTAAAATTTATTTATAATTACTATTATTGGTTTTTTTCAAAGATCACATATGGCTGAGGACAAACATCAAATCCTAGAAGCACTTGTGGAGGGTATTTTCACCTTTCCGAAGGAAAAATACTGCATAACTCTCATGTGCATGTTTCATCTGGGAAGTTTAGACAAACGGATTGTATGGAAATTCAACTACATATATACAACTAAAAGGGCTTGTTGTGATAACAAAATAAGCCAGAAGAAGACCCCGCCTCCCCCTGCTATGTAGGAGCACACATATTTGCAACCGAGAACCTGAGACCAAGGGTTTAAATTGTTGGTCTGGAAAACCTCTACCAGTTGTTCTTCCTCCTAACGCTATCCTAACTTGTACCGAGTGTCCGTGGGCAGGATGCAGACAAAGGCTGGATAAGGTCTTATTCTTTGGGAATGGGCTATCGGAATGGGAGGACAGTGATTTCATGGCTTTTGTTACCGAGGTTAGGGACCGAATTCTCTCACTGAATTAGAATGGTAACAAGTGGGACTGGGGATCTCTGGGGCTTTTGTAGTGCACTCATCTGAGAGATTGCGCTTTTCTCAGCCCTTCAGATTTATTTTGCCAAAGTTACAGGGCAATTATGGAAATGCGCCCTTTGAAGCTGGGCCGATTTCTCTTTATTTTCTCTCCCGCCCCCCCCAAAGCAAAGCCTCCCTCGCCTCCTTTCTTCAGCAAGTTGGCAGTCATTAGGCAGCGGGGTTTCGAGTGGCCATTCAAATATTCTTTTGAATAGCGCGAGAAAGTTTTAATAAATATATGTTAAAAAAATAGACTTTGAAGCTTTTTGGGAAGGAAGTGTAAAATAACAGCAAGGTAACGATGTCCTAGAAAATAGGCTCTGTGTGTGCGAGGCGCTGGAACATGAAATGCTTCCCATGAAAAGAGGCTCAGTGCGCCAGTACTGGGGCCGGCCGGTGGCATGCGGGGTGTTTGGCCAAGGGATGGCCAGGGCGCTCCCAGTGCCTTGCCACGCCGGCACAGTTGGCAGCTCTGCAGCAGCGCTTTGCTCCTCATCCCTGACATCTCCTTAACGAGAGGCCCAGGACAAACAGAATTGTACTTTCGCACCTTTGTACATTATTTATCATCGGAGTTCGGAATCTTGGTGCTGTGTGTGAACCAAGATGACATATTTTTTACTTTACTTGATATACTAATGTTAAGAAAATACGTCTGAAACCAGGTGGTGAGACCTGGAGCTAGGCAGACTGTGACCAGGACTGCTTTTTGCCCCAAAACTCAGTTCTGTATGTCTCTGTTCACTCTCTACTCCGTTTTTTTATTTGTATTGGACTACTTTGCTCTTGTAAGATAAACTGGTGTTTTTCTGGGGCATTTAACAAATGCTATGGGCCAAATTCAGACTTCATGTAAGAGAGAGGAGATACTATTGGTGTCCCTGAAAGTTATATACACTTACACAAGGCCTGAGCCTGGCCTGAAACGTGGACCTTCCATCATCGCCAAAGTATGGTAGGAATATTAAAGTTTCTTGTCTGAGTTTTGTAAGTGAGGTGCAAATATCTTTTTTGCTCTCTATGGAGTTTATGAGGGATCCTAGGACCACATCTACAGCAGCACGGAACATAAGAGATTTGTGTTTCCTGGACGTTTAGGGCTTACAAATTTTGCAGCTGAAAGTTCCTCTTAATCATGAATTTATTCAAAAGGATGAAACCCCAGCTCAGACCTCTACAGAAGTGTGCTTACTATAAATTAATGCTAATATTTCTCGTGATGGATGCAGAAGGTTGAATGCTGCATCTGTAGCATTCAGCACTACATATAGAGGCCTCAGCAAAAAACTTTCATGTGAGCTGGGCTCAGTGGAGTGGCAGTAGGTACCATGGGAAGACCACCACCTCTCCAATCTTCTCCTCATCCTCCCCCCCCCCTAGTTCCCTTTCACACATCTAAATTTCTTCCCCAGCCTCACACAAGTGCTGAGGATTCCTTCCTATTCCTCTGTACCTTCCCCCAATCTGGGATCATCTTAATTTTTTCTGGAACTCATCCCATTATTGGGATGAATTCCAAATCTGCACAAACTGGATCCATTGTTTAAAAGCCCTCCAGGAGCTTTAGGCTATCTGAATCATTTCAACGTGCAGCTGGGTATGGCATGCTCTCATTTTCTTTGTAATAAGGAAAAGAGGACTTGCGGGAGACAGATCTACGTTCAGGTTTGGGTACAAAACCTTAAAATGGGTTTAGGTTCTAATATGCTGGTCTACTCCAAGAATATTTCTAATCTTGAGAAGTTAAAAGTCAAGTTAAGAAGCGACAAACTTGCTAATAACATTAAGAAGCTATCCCAACAGTAAATATAACAGGGTGGGGAGTTGACTCTTCTGAAAAATGGTAGTATTCGTACTGTTGGTACCTCCTGACATAAGCCTAGGAAACATGCAATGGCAAATGACCGTGCCTTGCTAGGGAAATCATTTAGGGAAATTAATGCAATCCTTCCATTTCTGCCTTTGACAATTTATATTTATTTATTTTTAAATCTACATAAAAATCAAACAGCACACATGTTTTGAGCCTCGAGTTTGTCACAGATGCTGCAGAGGGTCAGCTGGCAGCCTACAAGCCAGATATCACCCTCCAAGCTAAGCTTGCCTAGCTCACAGGCTTTTTCTTGAGAGAGGTGGAGAATAGCTGTCTGGGCAGCACAGCCTGCCTTTCTAGCTCTCTATCCTTGCTGCCCTGTACAGCCAGGCACCCGGAACCCCAAGTCTACACAGTCCCCGTGGGAGGAGACATGTCTTCAGACTACCTTCAGGTACCTCTAAGATGAGTGGAATGCTGGTCCCACAGTAGAGGACAGTTTCATGTGCCTGTGTTGTAGCTTGTAGCTATAAGTAATTGCCATGTGCATCTCCCCTGAAAAACACCACAGTGTGACATGGTGTGTGGGTTCCTCAGAGAGCCTGGGTTTCTACAGTTTTAGGCTTTAAACACCAATAATGAAGAAGACTTAGAATCATACTTGCTAATGCGGTTTGCTGAGCGCAGGATTCGCCAGCTTCCCCAGGTGAGGGCCCTTGAGCAGTCATGCTTCTCTCCGGCAGCTCCAGCCTGCAGGTGGTTTTGGGGGGTGCACTGTAGTAATCTGGCCTTAAGGCCACAGAGATGTAGATCACCATGACAAAGTCTCTGCCTGGAGGTAAAGGTCACAGATTTTGAATACTTTAGATATTTTGTAAGCCACTTTTGAAGATTGTAAAGAAAATGGGTTTCCATGTTCAGTGCTGTCAAAAACAACCCTCAGGATGCAATGCTTCTCTGCGTGCTTGGGTCAAAGCCCATCAATAGGTAGGGCAGTCATCAACAGGGTGAGATCTTCCAGATGCCTTGTCTTACAGGGAATAATTCTGGTTTATCTGGGCTGAGTGTTAATCCCTGGGCATTGTATTTACCCTGTAGTGCAAGCAAAACAGCAGGTCAGAGTTGTGACAGTCAGTATCTCGAAGGTTTAGAAATAGAAGGATGGACATTATAAACTATAGTGACTGATAAACTCATTTACGGTACAAAAGATGATGTCTCCTTACTACTTCTACAAATAGACTTTAGATATGGGTGTCTACTATTTGACTGTCAGTGGAAAGTGTATATCTCATAAGGCTCTGACCTGGTTATCTTCTAACCCTGAGCAATTAATCACCAGCATCTAATAGGGAGTAGCTGTGCACGGCAGAGTTTGGTGTTCAGCCTGTTTAAAATAATGCTTTTGCCTTTTCTACAACTATCAGACCTATAGCTTCCCTCAACATGGGACCACTGCTTTCCTTTGGAAGAAGAACTGGCACAAAATGAACCTCTCTCTGCAAGGGGAACCCACCAATTCCAGTCTCTTTAAAAAACACCACCACCACCACCCCCCAAACCACCCAAACCATTGCAGCTTGTGCAATAAAGCCACCAAATACCAAGGTCTCAGTTATCAGCTGTGCTGCATGAGGGAGCAGAGGAGAACAGGAAGGGTCCCCGTTTCGCCCCCATGTGGGTTACCTCTGTTTCTAGTGCCTGTGTCTGCAGGAGGGGACCAGGAGAGGACTGAAAACTGCTGTTCTTTCACGCTAGCAGGGAGGGCTGGGGACTTTCCCCACCGTTTCAGTTGTAAGCAAGAGGAATGGCTTTGTCTGCAGTGGGCTGTGCAAGGTTGGAGTAAGGCAGTGAAGAATCAGGCTCCATCGATTCTTTGTAGTACTGGAGCTTTGTTTTGAAGTGCAATAAAAATACAGGTGGCGGAGGAGATAATGTACGGTACCGTTCCTTTGGGACACTCGGAGAGACAGTAAGGAATTCCAAAATACAGAGCGTGGGTTTTTTTCTAGCATTGATCATAAACATTAGTTCAAGAAAACACCCAGAAGTAGTAAATATGCAAATTTGTTATGAAAGAAGAACCTACAAGTACCCGCTATGTTAGAGAATTTGTTTAAGGATATTTGATCCTCATGCAGAGTTTATCAGATTACCGTTTTAATTTGCACATTCAGTTTTTTTTAAAAAAAGAGTGGGGGTTCCCTTTTAAAAATCTTTTCTTTTCTGCTCCAATACTTGTACTGGAGCTATCTCACTTCTGCTAAGATACAAGAAGTGTGTTTACAGTGTAATATAAATCTGGGCTGGAGAATACCAATTTCATATAAATTAGATGGCAGAGCACTGTTCCGCTATTTTGTTGCCTAAATTATATGGAAATTGGTCTTATGCAAGGAGTAAGTCCTCACAGAACAGGGCCCTTAGGCTTTTGGTTTAATTATCATAAGCTTCCATTTAATTAAACTTATTAAATGGTTTGGTGTAAGAGCAGACTACCGTTTTGCAGAAGCTTTCTGGAAGAGAAGAATATTTATGCCCTAGCTGCTTGGGAAGGAAATAACGCTTTCCTTCAGAGATGCTTCCCTAAGTATAAGAGCGAGGGTCACTGGGGCCAGCCTCCCAGGAACCTTCAAACTCTTCGTACCCAGAGGCATTTCAACCTGTTCTTTACTACAGGGCCAGTAAGTTCAGTTTGTCCTGCAGCTGCTATTTCAGTTTACAGGCGAGAAACTATAGGACAAAGTTGGCATAAGAAGAAGCGGATGTAAACGAACCGTGAATACCTGGAAACTAAAAGAAAGTCCTACGCCATCAGAATAGGGAGGTTTTGTGACAGAACACGTCCCCAAACCAACGAGCTAAAAAATACCCCCAAGCCCCAAAGTCCGTATTTGCTTTCAGATCAGCTTGATAAATTAGTTTTGGACATTACAGGATATGGTGTCTGTATTGACAGGGGATGGGACTTGATGACACGGGAAGCCTCCTCCAGTCTTTTCTTCATAGGCAGTCTTTCACGAGGCTTTACTTTCATGAAAATACGTAGCTAATGGGGTTCATCCCAAATGTGCTGGCCACCTTCATATGCAACCATTGTCCACGGCAGATATCAGTTTAAGCAGGAAAGACCTTATTTGAGACTTAGATATTATAAAAATCCTTGTTCTGATGAATTTGACTCTCGGTGACTTCCTACAGAATCCTGGCTTTATTAAGTCAAGTCTGTAACACAATCATTGCTGGCTTCTGGGAAACGTTACACCTCTTATTTTATTCTACAAAACATAAAACTTTGTCTGGGTTGAAAAAATATACTTATTGATACTATTTCTCCAAATACAATGTTGTGGAATAGCACTATGTATTAAAACTCATGGTACTGTGTACTGACTCCTTTAAAAAAGGAATAATTAGAAGAATAATTAGCTGAACATGTGAAATTGAGGTGCTTCTTCAGGGACATGTGAGAAACTGATTAATAAGAGGAAGGAGGGCCACTGTGTGTCAGGGACCTAATAAATATATTTAAGGACAAATAGGTAGAAAAAGAAAGTACACATTACTAATGTTGATAGAAAGCCTTAACTGCCTAATGAATTTCAGAAATTGGTTGAGAATAGTTAATCTGTGTGATAACATGACCCTCAGGGTTAGTTAGATCTGTGAATTCTTATCCCCCTGGGGACTTAGCAAGTTTCAGAGATTCACACCAAATTCTTACAAGGAAAAGGCATTCACAGTTGGAAGATTTCATGCAGGTTTTGCTTCTGAATGCTCGTGTTACACAAACCCCAATATACTGAGATAATGGCAGAGTGAAACTTGGTCCTAGCCACACTGTTAATTAAAATTTTCACTTTCTAACAAACAATCACGCACATTTGGATTTATTATGGGATCACATATAACTCCAGATGAAAGGAAGTGTTTTACCATAACAATACTTGATTCTTAGTTGCTTCTCTATGCTAAATTAAACTCTGTATATATGCCGAAAAGCAAATGTATCAGTTAGTATTTTCTTCATTGGATCAGGCATTTCTTACACACCCTTTACAAAAATTTCATGGGAAACTCACAGAAAAACCCACCTAACTTATATAGACTAGAGCTATAAAGGGCTTGGTAATTGCAGTCTCATCAGTGTTTTAGGAACACTGCCAATGGTAAGGCAAAACCAAATATTTCAGAGAGAGCTTGAAAGAAAACATAGGCAGTGTAACATGCTACTGACCTGAGCAGCAGTGTGATTGCGAGACTACTTCTTCTGGAGCCAGTGGGCACCAGTGGTGCTGCGGGGGGGAACGAAACGTGTCCCTTTGTGAGCAGGGGAGGCTGCAAATGCCATTTCTTGTTTGCTTGAGATGCTGTGGCCTGGCTGGCCTAGGAGAGAGGTGCAAAACGAAAAGGAAAACTCCCTCACACAAGGCAGTTTTTACACCCCCGCCCCAGAGGACTATTAGACTGGGATTTCCAAAAGAATTTAGGGCAGTTAGGCACCCAAATCCCACTGAAATCTCCTCTGAAAAATCTCAGCTGTAGCTGTTAGTGACATGTTATAGCAGCAACATTTTTCTTTTGAAGAATGGGATGGATTTCATTCTTAATATGGATGTAAAGGTGCAGAAGGGGGCAAAAAAGGAAAGACCCCAAGTCCGAAGAGTTGGCAGTATCACAGATAGAAAGGATGTGCACATGCCCGTTTGTGTGGGGAATCTATAGTTTGTGAGCTGCATTCACATCCAACCTGTGCTTTTGTCCAAACTGTAATCCAGGGCTTGCGTTCCTTCAGAGCAATCTTCAAAGGTCTTAAAAGAGGTAAGTGAGACCAGAGAGTGATGATCCTGAAAATAAAAAGCAGATACACATTTTGTGCATGCATCTCTGACTATATACCTCTGGCTCACCCTCTAAAAAAAGGCAAGATTTGTTTGTAACAGTGACATTAATATAAATGGTGTTGAAGGTATACTTTTCAGCTGATATTGCAAAAATGAATGTTCACCACATAGTTGTGCATAGGAGGTCTTGCTGAAAATACTTATATATAATTTAACAAAAAAGAAGCTTTTGTACTAAGAAATTATGGCTTAAAACTTTCTTATTTGGGAAAATTCCAGCCTTTGTGCTCATATCCCAGTTATTACCGTAAAGACTTCCAAATGGGAGATATTTTAGAAGAAAACAGTACCAGAGTGATAAGGGTACTGTGCTTATTTTTCTTCAAGCAGTGGTATGCTTTTAGTTTGAGAAGGAATTTTAAAAGGTTCTAGATGAGATTGTACAAATCAAACATATTCTTATAATATTTATATAAAATATGTCAAGAAAAAGGAATAACAGGGACTATTAAAAAACATTGTCTGAGAAACAAGAACAATAGCAGGGCCAGAATGCATCTTATTGACCATAGCTGTATAGAGATAAAAATATATGAATCAGTCTGTCGCACAGGGCAATAAAAATTATTTTAGAATCACAAACCCTTTACTAAATAAGAACAACATCTCATTTGTCATTCCATTTAACTGCCCATTAAATATGGCTTTTGTGGGAAGACATGTACCTGGAAGACTTGCATGGACTACCGTTGCTAAAAATAAGCACACCGGCCAAACCAAGGTGATATCTCTTGACTCTGGAATTAGTAGTTGCTACTACAGTGTCTTTTCCAGGATATTAACATACAGATAACATTAACAGAAAGAAAATTTATTAGCAATGACAGAAAGGCAAGGAAGATTGGTGAGTAAGATCCAAGGGTATGAGGGGAAAGATCAAAAAACATCACGGAGTCTATCATCAGTCTGTTCCTGGGAACCTACAAGAGAAAGTGAAGCGTCAAAAAGATGAGAAGAAAGCTGATGATGGGGTGACAGAAGCAGCTCCTCTCCAGGACAATGACAGAACAGTAATTATAGACAACGATGACATGTGATGGAGAGTTTTACCCTCCAACTTTACAGGAAAGGATCTAGGCAAAACGCATGTATCAATGCACTCTATGATAGGAGGGATAGGGAATGAAAGGAAAGGTGAAATGCATCCTCTGCCACAGCCGTATCACCATGCTTATGGTATCGGGAGTGAGGAGAATCTAATGCAAGAGAAGCAAATAGATGTGTCCCTCTGCAGAAGACAAGTTGGGCACTTCAGACCCGAACCCGTGGCGGCTGGGCAGCCCCTGTGTGGCCTGAGCCTTCCTCGCGCCATGACATACCGACCGCCTGCAAGAACTGATCAGTGCTGGATGCTGCTGGCAATGATCCCGAGAAGTGGTACTTATGTATTTATTTCAATTTGCAATACGTATATTTACAGTGCTTCCTGTAGGCTGAAGATATCACAAAACAAAGAGAGCGTCCCAGGAAATGTTTGAACCGCAGCCACTCCTACAGAAGCACCGAACAATTGCCGATGTCGAAAGCCAGCCAACAGCCTCTTACCACGACAACCAGCCCACAAGTCAGAGTAGCAGAAAAGTAGCACTCAAAAGCACTGCTTCAAGCAGGGCTTTTTAGAGTCCCATCTGAAAGACGCGGGTGGTGCACAGCGAGCGCCTTGCTGACGGCTCCCCTCCCATGCTGAAAGGACTCATGCTTGACCATGCTCCCTGCCCACAGCCATTACCCTCCCAACACCGTGAGGACAGCAGACTGTCTCATCCCGAGCTTTCCAACGCTGTGGCTTGTGATCTGGCATATTTTTATTGTGAAGAGAGGCTAAAGGATGGCTGGGTGTGAGAATGACGAAGTCAAGAGGTTGTTTCAGACAATACGGTTGCGGTGCCTTAGCACTGACTCCAGCCACAGGGCCAGGCTGGTTGGGATCAAAGCACCATGGCTTCGCCCTCTTTTACTGCCTCCGCACGGGCTGAGAGGGTTTCTTTTCATTTAGCTCAAAGTGGACGTAAAGCCAAATAAGAGATTTCACATTTTACTTTCAATAAGGCACCAGAAAAGTACCAGTTAAAAAAACCCACTAGCTTCAGTGAATAACAGTATGTTTCTGACACCTGCACTCTTTTCATCAAAGGAATGAGCAATTAGTTTATTAGATAATATTCAAAGTAAAAATTTTAATTATATCTCCAATCAAGTCCAACTGTCAGCAAACAACCCACTGCTAAACTAGTTGATATTATTTTCCATTAAAACATTTCTAGTTCATTTGGCTATATAGTTATTAAAATTCCTTTTACCTACCTTATCTTGTCAAGAATAATTGCTTACATGAAGCTCCTGTCAAAACTGCATGACTTTTTGTTTATAGTGTATTAGCATCCAGGGAACCAGTCAGGGCTGTAGGACCTTCTAAATAACACCTTATGAAAATAATAAACACTGGGGACACATTTATGCTGTCCTGTAAACTCAGAGCTCAAGGTTTTGCTCCATAGATTTCCGTCCCGTCTTACTGCTCACATACTGACCTGTCCTTTGCCTCAAGTCTGCACCAAGGCAGGTGGGCGTCTGGCCAGGGGGCGGTGGGTGCGGTGGGAGCGCCCTGTTGGTGCTGCTGGCTCATGCCACGCGGTGCGAGGAATTGGGGCCCACCTACAAGCATTAGATGTAACCAAAGATCCCTGTTGCCAGCTCTGCATAGCGTATCAAGAGAGTGCTGTGAGGGTCTGAAAAGAAGTTAACTGCAGAAATTCTTCCTGTTTGCACGCACACACGTGTGCTCGCTCTCACACACACATAAATACTATAAGGACCAATAAAAGATCAAAAGCAAATAAACAAAGCAAATTAATGAAAATGAAGTGGAAGACTGTAATCATACCCAACCATGCAAAAAAAAAAAAAAAAAGCTCTGAACAAATTAGTATGTAATATACTACTTCAGACAGATGTTCAAATAGGAACAAAAGGAAATAAGGAGGAAAACCATACAATGCTGGCTTGAGAACTTTCAGGAATATGAAAAAAAAATATATAAAGGATAATTTCCCATTTAGCCTGGAGCAGAAATAAGGCTGGATTCTGATCCATTGAAGATACTCTTCCCATTGCCTTCAACAAAATCACTATCCAGCCTCTGCAATAACAGCGGAGAAACATGTTTCCTGAACAAAAAAGGGGAGGGCTGTGCCTCACAGGGCCTTGGGCTCCTGGACACGGGTTAGCAGTTAACCCCAGTCACAGGGTTCTGCTTGACTTTCACAGTATTTTTCTTTCTGCTCCTCTGTAACTATTATTGCCCACAATTTTTAACCGAGTGTTTTCTGTAACATGCTAGGATTTTGGAACATTTGATTGCAGTTGTGATCACAAACAGATAAACAAACTTCTGCCAGTGTGAGAGCTGCAGTGTGTAACTTTAGGGAATGGCCACAGCAGCAAACAGGGTACAGAGCACCACATCTCTACCTTCGCAGGCACAACCATCAGCTCCCCAAAACCTCAAAAGTTTTCCAGTCTGTTCTATCTGCTCACTGAAAAATAATTACATATATCACTGGTTGGAGAGAGAGGGTACACGCAGTCATCAGTGATTCACAGCAGTTTCACATCCTCTGCATTTTCTGGCATCAAAATATTCAGTTTTATTGCAGCCATATAACTGGTTTTCAATCTACTCCTTTAAGACAAACTATATTGGATGTGGATTGATGCCGGTAACTTTTTGTAATTTTATCACTGTAATTTTGCCATTTCAGAATTGCATTCTCAGATACTAGAAATGCCTGTTGTAAGATGTAATATATACAACAGGTTAATAAAATGATCTTCTTGATGGTGCCTGATATTGTTAAAAAACAGGAGGATTTTGGAGTGAAACCAGTTGTTAAAAAGAAAAGCAAAACGCCTTCCCATTTTGGAAAACCCATTGCCTTTCTTTGTCTCACAGTACAGGAGCCAGCTGTGCCTTGGCTCTAATGTCCTCCTGTGGTCTGGTTTGTCCCTTGACCCGCAGCATCGCCAGGTCTCTCCTGCACATTTGGTGTATCCTTGCCGCTTCCGGCACAAGCAGCCTCTGCTCCGCTGCCCTCTGCAAGTTTGCTCTCTAGCAGGTGGTTATCCTTCATGAAGCAGATGCTTAAACAGCTGGAACTTCCCCCTCAAAAATGCATCAAACAATTATCTTTTTTGTACCTATCTGTTTTCTGATTGTCTCATTTCTGATGTGGTTTCACTGGCTGACTTTAGTCAACCATCTGTAATACCTCATTTAAAGGTCAGCAACCCTTACATGTTGATCTTCCTGAAGGTCCGTGTTTGTTACACAAACCATCATTAAGAACAAATAAAACTTGAGCAGCTTGAATCTTCTGTAGCGGACTATCCTTTATCTTCCCTTGCTGACTTGAACTCCTCAGTTTTCCAAGGCGGAAAGACTTTCTCATTAGCATAAGAATCTGCATTGCCCACCTTGTTGCTTACTTTAAGTCCTACTCAGTTCTTTCCTCCGCAGAGAAACACTGCCCCAGCCACAGTCTAAATTATTTACTGGTACCATGGAGTGCACTCCCTGGCTCAACAAGCCTTTCATCTCCCAGAGGGTAGGGTCATCAGTGAACCTCAGATTACTGTTAGATTGCCAGATTGTCTTTAACCTGAGGTCTTGGCCATCACAGTTCTCTCCACCGCCTTCTCAAGATAGATCCAAAAGGTGCCAGGAGACACCAAAACCTGTCCATTGTTGGCTGTAATCTCGAAGCTGACAGTTACCTTACCTTGCTGTTGCGCAGGACTGATGATTGAGTCTCTTAAAATGGGGTTTTAAGAGCTGGATGAATGATTTCTTTTCCAAACAGTAAAAGCAGTTCTTGACTCATCACGCCAGATTGAGCAAAATGCCTTTTGGAAGCAAACAAAGCAGTTAAAGACTTTCCCATCCACTTATTTGAATTTGTCTGCAATGAGTTCAGGCACAGGACTTAGTACGCTGTCCTATCTGCACTTTGAATCTCTGAAGAATTTCTGAAGAAATCAACTCCCTGAGTGGTAAGATCATGAGTTTGCATACTGTGAAAGGCCGGAGTCCAGGAACAGAGCCATGAAGCTGAAACCTCATCCCTCCATATCTCAGTTACATCTGATAGCTGGGGAAAGGGAGAATTGCTTATCGGTAATTTTATACTCTAGAAGTACAAGCCTGACTTCTCTACTGCTGTGCATGAGAATTAGTCATTACACTACCAAATCAACTAGGAGTATTATTCTGCTGTTGCTCTGTTATAGATGAGGGTGAGAGGCACCAGAGATCTGGAGCACTTATGAGAGTTGCAGTGACACCACTGCAAATTGTCTTGTATTTTAGTTATCAAAGAAGGAAAAGAAACTGGCCCTTGCTGAGAAGTATGCTGCTGCGGCAAGATTGCTTCTTGTTTCTGACCTACCTTGTTTATAAAGTTATACATTTACTTTTGAAGTCAGTGGAGCTATCATGGATTTGAACTTCATGTAATTAGGAGAAAGCATCAGGTCATAAAAATGCAGAGTATGTCCTACCAAGTGAGGCAAGCAGGATTTGGTGGTCTTGACTGGAAGGAACAACACAGAACCAGAGAAAGTATATTCAACAATAAACTGCAAAAATTGTGGTTGGCTGTGACACCCATCTTGATGGGCTTTACAACATTATCGTAATTAATTTCATCTGTCCTGTTCCCTTTTACCATCTGTCCACCTTCTTTCCCATCCATGCAAACATACTTCTCTGAGCTAGTACTCCTTCCTTTGTCCTGAGGGAGGTGTCTCTGTATTTTTTTTTTTTTAATCATTTCTATTCCCTTATGCCAGAAGATAAACATGACAACTCATTCAAATAATTAAAGGCTTATTATTAAAACAGAAAATACTGAATAAGTTAATTAAAATATTTAATATTTAATGCATTGTGTCTTGCCACTATTTTACATAGTGCACCAGGATAATACTGACATGCTCTTAAAGTGAATATACTCAGAGACTCAGCTTCTATTCTAACTGCAATAGTACGGAATGGAAACTAGGAACTGTTTAACAGAATTGCAGATAGAGAAAGATTTAACAGAATTAACAGATAGAGAAAGATGCCCATGAACCTCCATTTACCCTCAATTTGTATATGTTTTTTTCAAGTAGCATCAACTCTTTTGAAAAAAAAAAAAAAGTCTACTTGATCGAGTATGTACATATTGTGTGAGGCAATAACAAAGTCTGGAATTACATTATACCAAAATATTTTTGTAATTGCCCCTAAAAGTCAGTGATTTTCTGATGCTGTATTAGATCATATTATAACACCCCTTACCAGCTGAATATACGGCCAGGGCCAAGCAACCCTGGAACGGTATTTATGTTCCTTAAACAGAATTTCTTTGCAAAAGTTTTAGTCTTAGCAAACAATTTAAACTTAATGTGCACCTCTGAATTTACCTTTCTTCTTCTGTCAAGAAAGTATTTGCAGCAACATTGTCATTAGGCAGTTATGTTTGTGATATTAGGTACATATGCTGGCAATTAGAGGCAGAACCTCTGAAAATCCTGGTAGTATACCCAGGCATGGCTATAGCTATTTTAAGCAGATTTATACTTAGGGCATCAAAGAATGTCACAGAGAGAAGAAAATATGGTAACTGTTGCTTTAAATTATAGCTATCATTACTTCAAAAGGATATTCAATCAGAAACCACTGCAGACTAAAACTATTTATGTCTTCTGACACTGAAAGGAAAGTAGGCAGTTTCAGCCTGTCATCTCTTAATTCTTTTTTTTTTTTTCCCTTTTTTTTTTAATAGAAGTACTGTTTCGTCTGTAAGAAACAAGTTATAAGTCCAGGAGGAATGAGTCAGAACAGGTCTCCTGCTTGTTTTTGACCTTTCCCTGCCTGTCAGCCTCATTAAGTACTGCAGGTTCTTTGCTAGTTATTTTACAAAAGCTATTGGAAAAATGAAACAAAACTGTGCAATGGCACTGCATTGGCTACTTGGATGTAACACTCAGCAGTGTTTGCCCAGCAAAACAGTTCGTGTGCCAAGCAGTAAACAGGTAGAGCTTTTTTTACTCAGACGAAAACTTTTCCGTACAAATCAGACAGAAGAAGTGAAGCCATGGTTGCTTGCAGAGTAAATTTTGAACAAAATCACAAGGTCATGATTAAATTATCCAGGGGGATTCATGACCTCTTCTAGCAACAAGAACAGACCTCCCATTAGTAAAACACTTTAAAGCAAGGAACTTTCTAATAACAAAACGTTTAGAGCTTGGCCATGGGATGGCCTGCAAAAATTAGCAGTTAGAAGTTTCAGAAGTTAAATAAAGTAAAAAAAAAAAAAAGCCATTTTCTTTTGGTGTGCCTTCACCCCTTCACCTCCTGATGCACTTAATGTGCTGAGCAAACAGTGACAAAGAAGTGTCATTAAATAAAAAGAAACTCCTAAAAATGAGTGAAAAGGATCTCATGACAAGAGAGAGGAGAAAAGGATGTGTCCTCCATGCAAAAAACATTCCTTAAGAAAAACAAGCACCCCATATTCCCAGCTGCAGGGAAGAAGTAAGATGCACAGGTCTGCAATTAGGAGGGAGGTGGGTGCAGAGGTGAGTTTTGGATAATTCTGCGGTCCAGGCTTTGGGAGATCAGCCAGTGGACTCTGAGTACTTATGCAGGGCAGGTGTAAACAGCTCACAGCTACGCTCATGGGGTTCCTGTGTTATGACAATGTGATATGTAGTTTGAATTACAACACGTTCATTACACAGATATACGTACATGAGACAAGAGCAAAAGGGCCCAAATCAAGAATCAAGCCTGTTTTGCAGTTTCCACAAAGTGGGACCATTTCTGAAGACCATTTCAATTTTGAACCAAGTGGCTCTGAAAGCACTGGCCATAACCATAACAGTGACTGAGGATTTCTGTGAGAGTCTCTTCAGCATGGAGAGCAATATAGCAGGTAAGCAGTCAAGCCCCTCCACTATCGGATGTTTCTTGTTGATTTTTTTGCTTCCAGTATAGCTGGTTTAAGACCCAACTGCCTGGCAGAGTAGCACTAGGCAGGATCACAGCTTGGTGGAAGGCAGAGGGGTGCTTCAAAACAAAAAAAGGCAATTTCCAACCCAGCCGACTTCAGGAGGGTGCTGCAGTGTCCCATGGCAGCTGGTCCCTGGAATGCCTCAGGAGCAGACAGCTTCACGGACCAGGATTGCTAGCGCCATCCTCCTTATCCAAGCACTGAAGCCATGCTGGTTCTGCTTGAAGTTGATCCTCTGCACCTGCAGCAAGAGGGAAGTCAAAATCAAACAGGTTGACCACAGAACACAGGACCTGACATTTAGAAAAATGTCCAGTAAGAAAACAAGAAAAGAAACCAACTGAGTGTAACACGTGTGGCCACTCTTTTCGTTGTTGGCATTTTAGCTGTATTTTGAAACATGCACATAGCGTTTTCCACAATTTGCTATTGTGACTTTTTTTTTTTTAATCTTTCCTTGGTAGAATCTATTTGTGAAAAAAATATTACGTTTCTCTGCTTCCCTTTCCAATTCTGCAATATCAACTAATTAGCAAGCAGTTTGTACTGTTTATAGATTTGTACCAATCACCACAGTAAAAAAGCAAGTTACCCAACCCACATCTAAATAAATAAGCAGTCTCCTGTTGACATCTATTCTCAGCAAAATTACTGATAGTAGTTTGCTCAGGCACAGAGTCCAGAACAGCTTTTCCCCACCGAGATTCACGTGCCTTTTGGTCAGAAACGTCATCCCAGCTCACTACTTTTTTTTGCTGCATGAGCAGGAGAGAGCACAAAGACTAGGGAACAAAGGCAAATATCTTCCCTTATGTGAATTAAAATAAATAAATAATAATTTAAAAAATCACTGAACATCTAAAGGAAATTAAAGACATAATGAAGAGACAAAAGATAATTTTTGGAGAAGCAGCTGAAGAACAAGCAAGTAAATGACACTGAAAACAGGAAGAGATGATCAAAACCTTCCAAATGTTTCATTCCATGGGGCCACTGTCCCCTCCCAAGGGGATCACTGTGCTTTCTAGACGTCATAAACTACCTCCCTCATGATAGCTGGTCTCACTGGAGACACAGATGCAGCAAGACTGTTAGCACTTGAGTGCAGACAGTCTGTATGATAAGTCACGGAGAAGGAAAAAGGCTGCTGACAGTCAGCTATGTGTCTTTTCATTACAGGTAACTACCGCTTTAAGCAAATTGTTTCAGGGATTGGAATGTAGCAATAACTGATCTAATTAGTGTAGGCTGTAATTTAGGAGGGTTCATTATGTCACAGACATTATGACTCCTGGGTATTACTAAAGGACTCATTTGTAGTACTTGAAATGAATTTCTCTGAACACATATAATGTCACCCATATAACTAGTATGTAGCCTTAAGATGATCTGACATATTTAAAATCTCTGACTTTGAGCAGGATTAAGTTTCCAGACAGTAATAAACAAATCGGCAAATAGTACAGATTTACTTCTTGCCAAGAGAGAAAAAAAAAAAGATTTAATGGCTATTTCAGATCGAAATGGCAAGTAAACTCTGTGACAAAACTACAAAGGAAACTCATAAATCATGCCAGAGGAAATATATATCGTGATTAAAGACACACGCACACGCAAACTTGACAAAGACTTTGCATTTCCGGGTACAATACCTGTTTACTTCATCTAACAAGGAAAAAATTTAATGGCTTCTTAAGAGAAGTCAGTTGTTTATTATTTCTGCTCTAAAAGCTCCTGTGAGCCTTCCTTCAGCAGGAAAGCAAGCCTACACTTCAGGTACCAAACCCAACTATATGAAATACATAATGAGACAAACGCATAAAAGTGTATAAGCAGGTTTCAGTAGCACAATGCTGAAGTAAAACCTGAGTCATAATTACGTTTAAATTGGTAATTTGAAAAGGTTACAAATAAAACCTCTATTATTTACTTCCCTTCAGGGGTCTCTCACCAACTAGTTATTTCATAGTTCTTTGCTTTTATGACCTAAAAAGTTCATTCTCACACAGATACAAATATGCTTCTCCTTTTTTACTTACATGGTGTCTGATATAAAAAAAAAATAAAATTCTTCTGGAGAGCACTTATGCATGTGCTTAACATTAAGCAGTCCTTAAAGCCCCTGCCTGCACCTTCTTAAATCAATATTAATGCCTCTGCTAATTTCATTTGTTCATGATCCCCACTCAAGGGGAAAATGCTATCATGACATTGACATTAGTGACTTCTACAGTGTTCTATTCTGAACACACTGATCTCCAGACCTGATCTAAAATTAACTGATACTAATTAATTCTTTACTTACTTTCATACGATTTGCATTGGACCTGCCTTCTTTGTGGAAGTCAGAACTCGCATGTTATTTGTTTCTCAGCTTCCTTTTGAAAACTTGAATTTTACAAAATTAATTTAAAAAGTCCTAGTTTATAAAGTAGAATATTAGAATTAAATCCTGTACACAGAATACAGCCTTGCTTAATCAGAAATGGGCATGTCAAGCTGTGTATGAACCCAACAGTAAAATCCTGCAGCATGAGCTGCTTTTATTTCATTGCAATATGTTCCAGGGGCTTGGAGCATCCCTGGACTAAAATCAGAAACTTTAAAAATTATTTTGAAAAGATTCTTTCCCCTAGAAAGCTAAAGATGTAACTAGATGACTTATTCCCATCACTTCAATATCTCTTAAATGGCTTTTAAAAATCTTAGATATAAATTTAATTTCCAGATACAAATTAGATTCCCATTCTCTTACAAAACCTTCTCTAATGTTGTTGCCACTGGTATCCTTTTTGGCTGTCTAGGTATCAAATATATTTCTAAGTGGGTACTGAACCAGCTAGAAAGACTGACTGTATTTAGTCTTTAATTAAATGCTGATGGATTTCTTTCAATAGCATTAAGCTCAGAAGTGAAAAAACATAATTAAATGATGCTCCTACGCAGGCAATGATCAGCATTCTTGCATGCAAGGTGTGGTAGCAGAGTAAGCTAAGGATTACTTCTCAGTTTTAGTTTTCATACTGAAGTTCTCATAGCTCATGAGAAACCTTATTCTGTATGCATGAAACATAAACCAGGCAATTGTCCTAAGGATGCAGTGGATTTATAAAAGTCCATTAATCTGATTAATAATTGGATTGCTGACAAGTTAAGTGTCTCACTGCTGTTAAAGCTAAGTATATTTTAAACGTATCTGAGTTCCTCCCATTATCTGTCATCTCACTGAAGATGTGGGCAAATAAAAGGTTGCTATCATAAGAGGTTGCTATCCTGTGGAAGCCCCTGTATCGTTAACAAGCAGCGGAAAGCCCCAACATGAAGAGCTGGTGGATTGTACAAGATTTTTGAACATACTGAAGAACTGAATGACAGCAGAAAAGGAAGGCTATTAAGGTTAATCTTTAACACTCCTGTTCTAAATGGAAATATTTCCAATACTAGTGAACTCCTGCAATTTCCACGTGTATATCTAAACATTCCTTCTGTGTGGACATGTTCTACGTGATGGCTTGGCAGAAACCAAGAGATACAGACTCTGATCTTAGCTTTGCCACTGACCCGCCCCGTGACCCTGGATAAATCATTCCACTGTTCTGTTTCTCTTCTTACTTTTGCCTGTTTTGCTTCTTTAGTGCACAAGTTCTTCGTATGAGGAGCCAAACTCTAGTTACTTTTTTGTCCAACATGTCGAGGCCCTGATCTCAGATGAAGCTTCTAGGTTCTCTTGAAAATAATACAAACGGTGGGAGGAACAGATGGTACTGACATTCACAACCCGCATTCCATCCCAGGAAATACACCAGCATCAACACAGCTACACCTACAATACTTCATCATGGATTTTGGCCATGAGTTAGGGGCTAGAGAAGCAGTCGTGACTTAGTGGGGGTACAGGTGAGAAAATAGACCTCTGTAGTCACTACTGCTCACTGCTGGAAGTCTAATTTACGTTAAATAGCGGAGCTATTTTTCCATATTGCAAACATCAGACTAAGATCACAAACTCAATTAGACTGAAGAGCCAAAGGAAATTGTATCATCAATCCAGGCTGAACTGAGATGAGGCATTCTTTGTCTTTGACTCCCTCCCCTAGCACTGCACTGAGCGCAAAGATAAAGAACAAAGTGCTACTCACACTAGAATAAGGCATAGCTGCTAGTTCGGACAGTCCCAAGATGTGAAATTGGAACCCCTCCAGCCAAGCAGATGCCACATCTCACCCACCTCAGAAGAGTACTCGAATGATCAGTGTATTTTATACAAGACTGGACATACTTCTGCCTCCTGTTGAGGCTATATTTCATGGAGGATTGACCCTGCTCTGCTACCTTGGGCCTCAAGCTTGGGAGATTTAAATTCTGCTCTGACTTAGGATCTCCATTAGGCACACAGACTCTCAAGAAGGGCACAACTCCAGAAGGGATCTCTCTAGCACCTCCTAAATTTTCTTTACTCAGTGCGCTGGCTGCCAACTGTGCAACTACTCCAAGTTGCCTCAAATCAGCTGACTTGGCTGAATCCCTCTACACCCTCATCTTACCAGGAAAACATGCTCAGGCACAGCCTTAGCAGTGGTGATACATAAGGAACAACGTAAGAAAGCCAATCCTACCCTCCAGCATGGGGATGGTCAACCTGTGACACTTGAGCTTCATGATATTGATAAGCAGATTAAGTATATCTTCCATGCTAAAACTACATCACATGTCTGGCACCAGGATGGTGTTGGTGGAAAACCTTCTGGGTAATTCAGATCTTCAGCTGTGGGATGCTGTAAGTCAGCAAGAACTGCCAAAAATGGTATTCCAGGATGCAGTTGCATGCTTCCTCCAACCCCATCAGGTCCTGCAAAACCAAGATCTCCCTGGGCAGCTTCTATCACTTTACACCTGCAAACTTCTGCCTTTGTCTCTGAGGTACATACCTGCCCAGGGCCTCTCAGCCATAGGAAAATTTTGGTGTATAGCCCATAAATTGGAGGAGGATTGACAATTCCTCACTATCACCTCTGTCCTCGCCAGCACTACCATATGCCTCTTTCAACACAAGAGTTTTGGTTCCCTGGGAACTTCAGCAGAGCTGTGAAAGCTGCCCTAAGGAATCTAAATAAATGAATATATACCCTAAATTGATAGGACAGACTAATTATAAGAATTCTGTGTCATTTTTGAGTTGAGCAACATAAAACGCAAAGGAAACTAGTGGCAGTTTTGGTAAACAAAGTTTACTGAAGAAACTACTGTGGGCCCAAAAAACCCACTCAGAAATACTGAATAAACCTAAGACCACAAGACATAAGAAACCAACAGTTTTCATCCCTTTCTCTCTTTACCCTCCTCCCCTTTTTAAAGGAAGCTTGACCTAGTGTGACTCCTAGAAGTTACCTGCTGGGCACATCAGAAATATATCAGTAACTAGAGAATGAGGAATATACCTTAGACTATGGAATAGAAACCAAAATGAAAGCTTTACCATTAGGAATATTAATGTCGGTACTGTCTGAGTTAAGACAGTTACAGACTGGAAGACTCAGTTGCTGCTCTTAGTTCGCGTAAGTAGGAATATCAGCAATTCATCCTGTGAAAAATAGTACTTCAGCTGGTAGAGTTGGAAGGGAAGAGTGAAAGAAATTGAGGCCTTTTGTCTCAGATTACATGTCTAAGGGCTAGAAAAACCCTACTGCCTCTTTTTTGTTTCCCCTGTAAAAAACAAATAAAACGAAACAGAAGGAAAAAAACCCACCACCAACATGACAGTGATGTGTATAATGATCTCTGGCAGCCTAAGATAAGATCACAGCCCTTGGGACTGGTGGAGCCTGGAGCTAACAGACCCCTGCTTTGGGGAAAAACTAGAAGTGTACAGAAAAAGAAAGTTCAGTTCTCACATTAAAAAGAAAGGAGAGGTATGTTGCTAAATCTATTCCTTCTGAAGAAACCTTTGAAAATATAAATGTATGAAAACATCTGAGTCACTTCTGCATCCATGAGTGAGTGATCCCGTCTACCCTGACCAGTAATGCCAGGAAGGGCTGCTCTACTCCCAGTTTGCCCCAGGAACTATGCCGTGTTCAGTTAGTTCCATCAGTTTTTTCAGTACAAGTCACTGTGCAGATATCGTTCTCCTGTTGATATCATCCTCTTATCATTCTCACTTTAGGGTTTTTTTTAATGTAAACTTGTGTGTAAATTTTAAATTGAGCATATAATGAATGGGGTTCATCGAAATTACTGCTGTCACTCTCCTACCCCCAAATCTCCTTCAGATCTTGGGAACAAGCCTGTTCTTTCAGGGAGGTTGTTTGGAACATATGTAAGATAATTGAGTAAAAAAAAAAATAAATCAGTTCTGTTCCAAGAAAAGATTCAGAAAGCCCTCAAAGTCCACAAGCGGCTTTGTTGTTTCTATTGATTTTAGGTGGAAGGTGTGAAATACGATGACTAAATGGCAGTACCACTGAAAAATCAAGTTATTTATGGTTCTCTTCAGCTGGACCAGTTTCTCTAAATAATTCCTTGTTTATCTGCATTAGTGTTTGGACTAGTGCAGTGCAAGGCAAGAGCAGGATGGGAAAAACTTGCTTTTTTGGGATCCTATTTAAGCACATGTCAAACCATGCCCTGGCTGCTGCTGAATCTTGAGCTCTTATGAAAATCCAGCCCTTTCACTGGGTGCTGAACAAAGACAAGCCATGCTCCTGGTTAGCTTAAAAGCCTGGTACCAAAAAAATCACAGGGTTGGCAGCCCCATGCATGTTTGAACAGAGGACAATACGCTATAATCAAATGCTGAGTGGGTGGAAAGAGCAGGGAGCAGCGGTTCTGTGAATCACTTCCTCCCCCAAGGCCTTGCTGTCATTAGGGGTACAGGTGTGTGGTTTTAAAAACACATGTTGTCCATACTGATATTTTAACAAGTGTTAGTCAAAGCAGTACCAGTTTTAACAGGCATTTACTGGTCAAGATAAAACCTAAGCTCCCCCCTCTGGGTTACTGCAGTCAGCTAACATGTTAAAACTGTAGCTGCCTAGTCCAAGAAAGGATTTTAACATGAGTTAAAAATAAAGTCCTTTTTGTACATGCATGGCTTAAGAGAGAAGAGTCCAAATCCCTTCTTCCAGCAAGAAGAATAGAAAGCAGCAAAAGAAAAAGAGGATTATAAGCAGCATATGTGCTCTGTCCTCCCTGTTTTCTTCCCAAGATTTTATTTTGCTTTGCTCCACTTACGGAGTGTGCCACTGGGTGCCAGCCCGATTAATTTCTATATTACCTTTCAAATCAGGCCTACATATAGAACAGGGTCAAAGCATGGATTTCTGCTGCCAAGTGTCCATTGGTACAGGAACAGGTAAATGTTTTGCAAAGCAAATACTTCTGAATACAGCAGTTGTCATCAACTCAAAATCTGACAACTCTTTAAAAGGATTAGAAACAGAGGATGAAGGAGATGCTCTCACATCCATCCAGCTCTGCCATTGGGAATACATCAGAAAAGCTCTCTGGCATTTTCTGAGGTGTAAGATGAGGCAGAATTTGCCCCCAAAGCATGAAAGCAAAGTTTACATTCATTGCCGTGTGACTTTATTTACACTAATACTGAATTTGGAGCTCAATGCCTGGTACTAATCACTCATTCTGAGTCAATTTGAACGTACCTCTCTCTAGAGGCCACAGAAGTCTAAACAGAAACACTGTAGGAAATAAAATGTCATTTAACTGGAGAGAGGAAAGAGCCTTGTGAAAGTAAGAGAATTCAAGGGGCACTCCTTTCTGCTGTCATTTGTCATGTATGACACAGGAATGTTGACATCATCCTCTGATAAATGACACTGGCACCTGCATCAGAGAGATATTCTTCAGCAAAATAGAAGTTTGAAAATCCAGCAGCAGGGCACTACTAGTAGGTTCCAGGAGCTTGCAAGAAAGGAAAGATAGATGATGGTAATTTTCTTCCAAAGAGAAACATAAGACTTTTTAAGAACCATTCTCTTTTGCTTCCCCTTCTGCTCCCTCTGGGCTTTGGGAAATGATTCTGTTTTCTAAATCTAATAGTGGCTTAGACACAAGCTATATGTTATCCAAGAGCTAACCTGTGGCATTCATGCCACCACCCAGTCTAGGGGGATAAGTGTCAAGCAGAGAGCTCCAGAAGGCGTACCTAGGAAAGGGAGCTTCAAAGAGGCCAGTCTGGCCTTCTCCTGTCCCAGGCCAGTTAGAGATGTCAATGAACAGTCTATTCTAGCACTAATCCTTCCAAATCTCACCTCTGCATCCACAACCTGTAATGTAGAGACTTTTTCCTCTTACAAAGAGCAGGAATACATGACTCCATCGCACACCTGGGAGGTATTCTGTATGGCTGCAGGGTGGGCTTGTGGCAGAGGAAGATTCTCAAGTGACTTCTGCACAGCCATGCAAAGCCTGCCATGGTGTGGTTCGACATCAGCAGGCAAAGGTAACTAAAGAAATCTTTTTACCACGTCATCTTAAGACAAATACATCACAAGTTTTCTGTTTTGAAAAGCTGAAGACCAGTGGATTAACTGTATTTGTGAGGGAAAGTCCTGCTACTCTTAAAAACAAAAAGCAAATAGATACGTTTTCTCCATCAGATTTTCCACTTGGTGGACTCATGGAATTTATACGCAGCTTAATTTTTCTTCTAATTGTATGATTTATTTATCCCAGAAAAGAAGGAAAAAAAATCTATTTGATTTGGAACAGCAGGTTGGGAAGGTGAGTACGCAAGCTCTGTGACCAAGGTAGCCTCGTTCATCCTCAGGAAATCTGCATTCAGTGCCAGTGACCTCCCTAGCTACTGGCTAGTCCCAGTTTGCTCTAACTTGCTAACTACTGTCCAGTCTATTTATCATTTGCCATCTCTAGGGATCACTGTGCAGTGATACAGACTAATAGCCCAGCAATATGCCAAGACATATCCTTTTCATCCCTCACAGCCAGCACTGTCTTCCAGACCTCTTAGTGCATGAGGGAGACTGGAATCTGGATGAAGAACAGCTGGCTTAAAACACATCCTGACAAGCCAATACTGGCTGAAAGGAGAAAACACTGGAAGAATGAAGCAGTACACGGGCTCACCTTCATTTGCAGGGCTCTGTCTCCAGGACAGTTAAAATATGATGCTGCTTTTGGGTCTTACTGAAATCATCTTTGGTACTGAGCACTGGAGCAGAAGCAATCACTGCACTCCTGATTCTCCTGCTGGGCTAACAACCCCACATTCATGTCTTCAGTATTTTCAGGTTGGATTATTGTGACCTGGGCTATGTAACACATTCACCAGGAAACCACACTTTCATCTTCTAGCCCAGAGAAGCAAAAGAGAGCGTATCATACTGATGTGCTCTTCAGGCTGCTTTGGACTAAAGACTCGTCAGTTAAGCTGCAGCCTTGTGACTGGTGAGTCCCAACCAGCCTTGGGGGTGCCTTCCCCCTCAGAAAGCCCAAGACTTTCTGCATCAGAGTGACAGGGGAATGATAACCCTAGCTGCTGATCCCTTGTCTTGAAGGGGTTAGATCAGCCTCATTTGAAAAGGCTGCTTAGCAAAAGGCAATTAATTTTGTCTCATCATGTCACACATGTATGGCTATGGCCATCACAGAAGACAGTGACACAATTTTCATACTCAAGCATATACCAAATTTTAAGTGCTTAGGCTTGGATGGACAACTTTCAGCAGCCTGTTCTTCAGAAGAAAACAGTAACTTCAGGGACTGAGGGTGAATGTGAATTCTTACAAAGGAGGTTGAAACAGGGGATTAGGTTTTATTGTACACATTTTCTTCCACAAAATATGGACATTTATTATCCTTACAGTCTTGATACTCCTAACAGCTTTTCTGTAGCAACTACTTGATTAGTTTATACTGTTCAGAGCACAGCAACGATGACATAATTTTGTTGTAATGAAGATAAATATTGTCTCAGAATGTCAGAAGGCACCACATCACCTGTTAAGTGTAATAATTTCAAAATACCTTAAAGAAAAGTCTTCTGGGCTCGTTGCAGGAAAATACACATACATACACATCTGATTTTGATTAAAATACGTTATTGAAATGCTCAGTTCAGTCCAAGACTAGAATCAGCTGTTCAGCCCCATAGATTGAAACACAGAATAAGGGAAAAGAATCCTCCTAGGACTCTCCATATTCTCTATGTATTGGCCAGATAATGATCTAATAACAGTGGTGACTTTGGGGATATTTGTTTATCTACTCTGAGCCCAGTTAAGTGACTCAGAGATAACGGTGTTTCGCCAATGTTCGGTTGGACCAAGCCATGTTGTACTAGTAACTTTATCCTAAAGGAGGCTATTCATAGTAGCATTCAGTAATGCTGTGAAAGTGGTAAGTCGAAGACAGCTGCAAACACATTTGTGGATACAAATGAGGCAATCACAAGTCTTCATATTTTATCTATGTAAATGCGAGTATAAAATGGCAGTGCAGGAGTCCTGAAGGTTTCTCCCAGAGCAGTGATGCTAGACTGATTCTTCATCCAGGCAACAGGGAGTCTCTTAATAGTTTTGATTATTAGACTCCTGACTATTAGTCAGGAGTGCAGAATCAGGCCCTTAGCACCGACAAAATTCTGCGCTCAATCTTTTCGGACCTCTCATTTGAATGTATGTTTAGACGCAAATGCAAAATGCAGAAGATTGAGGGGATGGGGGGCTCGAAGGAGGAAAGCTGAAGAAAAATATGTTATCAATATGAACTGGGTCATACAAAAAGATTAAGTATAAAAGACAGCTTTCTTGTAATGTCCAGCTGTTTCTCCTAAATATTTCTAGCAAACCTACATACATACCATTTCAGAAATGTACCAAGAGGGAATATTAGTACTTCACTTAAAAAAAACTCCGTAGGATTGCTGGTGGTTGTGAAGGTCTAGTGCTGAGATCTGTCAGGACAGGACAGGAGTTATTTCAACAGTACTAAATAGCTCTCCCACTGCTTTACTGTGGATTGATCCATTTTCACCCTTTCTTGCCTTTCTGCAGTAACACACAGATGTAAAACAGATTAAGGCTCTGTGGAAATAAATAAAACAAAATATAAAATAAAATATAAAATATAAAATATAAAATATAAAATATAAAATATAAAATATAAAATATAAAATAAAATAAAATAAAATAAAATAAAATGACACCTAGGGCTTTTTTGACTTCCCCTACAGTAAAGTGCAGGGAGAGGTGAGTAAAGCCACACAAGAGACAGTAACAAAATGACAAAGGTCCTGACTGATAGTTTATTGAGATGACAACTCAGTGAGTTTTAGATGTCTCTGGCATGAAGACTATTTTTGTCTTTCCACAAGTTAAAACATATGTACGATCAAGACGACTGCCTGCCTATCTGTTGAAGCTTGTTTCTCCCCATTACCTGTCTCTAACAGAGCTGTACCTGACTGCAAAATATTCCTTCTGCATTTTAATGTACTTTAGAACAACAGTTGACAATGCTTGAAAAGAAACCAAAGCAAAATAACAAACCATTATCAATATATTATTTATGCAGGATCCAAAAACTGAGAAACATCACTAACAAGTCACTTAAATTTTCAGCCACAGATCTCGAGCATGGAAAAGCATCATTATCCACACCCAGCTGCTGGGGAAACAGTGCAGGGGAACGACTGCATGGTCTCAACAAGAAGGGTTTGATTGCTGCCTCTTGCAGCATTCTTACCGGTGCAAAGTGAAAGCAAGAGGCTTTCGCTCTGCCTTGGCAGCATTTTATACTCTATTTCTTTTGGTGCAGAGCTCTGCACAAGCTCTGGAACCGCAGAGAACTGATCTCTGGGCTCCTACTCCCTGCTCAGTCCCTGACCTCTGGCACCAGGTCTTCTGCCTCCCAGCCCAGGGCACTGCCGACTGGGCCTTGCTGCACGCAGCATCCAGGCTCTGGAATGCCTCAGATTTAGCTTCAGACACAATAAGGATTACAAATTATAGAGCACAGTGGGAATAAAAGAGATGGGTTGCCCCCTCTGACTATCCATCACTGTTTCCCATGTCTCTGGGCAAAAGCAAAGCATAGCTTTCTCAACAGCCCAAAGACAAAAATAGTTTGTAGGTATTTTAAAATGTTATACTTTCCTACTCTTAGGCTAATAAGAGTCAGAAAATAGAGAAGGCATTGATTTTATACTTTCCAAAGTCACTAGTATAAGAGTGCCCCTACAATCTATATTTTCAAATGATAAAATATTGAAGCAGGGTGAAGTAGTTAAAAATAAAATTTTTCTGCTTAAAGTGCTTAAAAATGAAGGACTTGCATTATATGCAAGTTTTGCCATCTCTTTTTTTATCTACAGAAAATTTAGGCACAAAGCAATTAAACAAGCTGCACAGTCACATGGCAAGTGAGAATCAGTGAGGTTTTATATTTGTTTTGAGGTTTAAAATGTGAAACTGACTGAAAACTGGATGGGTTTGAAATTAAGAGAATGCTCATACTGAACCTGATCCTGTCATATGATCCTGTCATATGATCATAAGCTCTCAGAGACGCCAAACAGAATTTAAAATTAACATTTTTTGTGACGATAATGCCAAAAGTCAGAACAATATTGGATATTTCTAGGAGTTCTGGTTTGTGTCTTCTTGGCCAACCCCAGGAATTTGTCGGGGACTGTTGAATGCTGAAGGCACAACTGTTGTTAGCTTGAGATAAAAGATCTCAAGGTGATGGCTGTAGCTGGGGCAAAGAGAGAGTGCCGAGTTACAGATATGTATGTCTAGTAGTTTATTATTATTAAATTTTAGAAAAGCCCTGAATACATACACAGATACACACAAACACTCATGCACAAAAGCACGCACTTTAGAACAAGGCTTCTCTGACAGCATTTGTTGTATTTTGATGTCAGTCTAAGGAAATATGTTGGCAGCTCCTCCACACAAAATCTATTTTCCACAAACAGCATATTCTGCCAGTATAAAATTCATCATCCAGCCATACAAAGGACACAGGGCCAAGGGGCTTGAGTGACACACCAAAAACCTCAAAACACATGTCTGAGCTGCCACATGACTTGTATAACACTATTCACGTACAGCATGAAACTGGAGCTCTGTAAGCTGCATCTTCATAATGTTTTGCAACATCCTGTAAACTCATTGCAGGGAAACAATAACAGACACTAAAAGTGGTTTGGCCACTACAATGACAGAGACCCTCTAATTTTTTTTTTTTTTTTAAAAAGGGCAGATGGTGAACAGAGGAGAAGTCAGTCAACACTAAATACCTGAGCCATGCATCTTGATAAAGAAAAAAGGTACTTCATCTCAGCTGCTATTTAGTGGGAATAAGGTACTGCTGAAGTCATCTAATTCACAACTTGAGGCCACAGGTCATCTCTGAAATCGAGATAATTCCAAAGGAAATATTTTAATGATACAAGAAAAAAGCGCCGCTGTGGGGAAATATCTTAATAAAGTAGGAAGAGAAAGGCTTTCATGGAACACTGATTTAGTTGGTTCTCCAGGATTCGATTGCAAAGATAAATCTCATACCTGAGCCAAATGGATTTGTGAAAGAGATAAGAATTGTCAACATTTCTATCCTCAATATCTTCTATTTTTGCCCCACTTTTCAACACTGCGAGAACAATTTAGAAATTGTTCATGAAATTAATACTAATGACCACTGAGATGTTTTATCATTTGTCCTGATGGATAATTCCTGAGAAGGCAATTTCTGCAGCCTCTAGTGTCCTGCAAATAAACCAGCAACAACCCAAAACTCGGAATCTAAAAACTGCAGAAAAGGGGAATTCAGCTCTGTTTTCAAATCTCAGCTTAATAAATCTTTTTGGTGGTTTTATGACTAATGTAAGACTTTGTCTTATCTCATGCTGAAAGTAGGCAAATTCCATCTGTGGTTCATCTGAGCAGGAGCAAACATGCAGCAACAATATAATTTCATGAAAAAAAGTGCTGGGCAATTTAACATGCGGTCTACGATATTTTAAAGGCAGGAAGTATCTGTGAAAATGCCCTTTTTACTTAATCAGAAAAATCAATAGAAGTTGAACAGGGAGAATATTTATCTTTTAAATAATAGTGCAAGAGAGTCGTACAGAGCATTTCTGGTTTACTAATTCATAACTGCTTCACCTCCCAACACAAAGAAATATATTTATGAATTGGATAAGCAGTCTCCTTGCACAACTGGTGTGTTTCCTTGTCCAAGGCCAGGTTATCTCAGCACATTTGTGTGCAGGAGGGTTATGCAGCCTGAAACCCCAGCTCCCAGCCCAGGTCTCACCCCTCACCTTACTCCTGTTGGTCAGCTTCATACCTGGGCTATATATTCACATGACCAGGAACTTGCAGCATCCAGCTTATATTAATTTGCCTCCTTAGAAATTATTATTGGACTGCTGGGGACTTTGGGGCAGAACCTCGCCCAAGGGGAATTTGTTCTCCTTGCAGCAGCCATCTCCATTGCTGCTTCTTGGGAGACGACATTATTGAGAGCTGCAGCAATTCCTGTGACAATATTTCAGGGGCAAATTCTCTTTTGATACTTGTCGGAAAATCCTTGCCAAGCTGACAGTACATATTAAAGGGTTCACAATAACAGAAGGCAGAAATTAAATTGAACAGGATATTAATACCTTGTAGTTGAGGAAATGATATTTCCTTTTGATTTTACTTTTTGCTTTGTGAATTAGCCAAAACCTGCAGCCCTGCATAAACTGAACCAGCTCACCAGGTTCTCCACAAAGAAACAGCCGTGGCCCTCCTCCCCCCATGCACGCAGCAACGGCAACCGCCTCCAATGCCTCCCCTACTAAAAACTCTCTTCAGAAACCTGGCAAGTTTAAAATAATCAGGTCTACTTCATTCCACATCCCCTCTGGCTCTTTTATCCATCCTATTAGTTTCCACAGCAGCAAATATTAGTTGGCTTGTGATTAACTCATCTGAATAGCCCACAGATGTGAAGAGAAGGTTTAAAACGTGAAAAAGGTTTTTCACAGTCTGATTTAATTCTGTTTCTTTCTGCTGTGCACTAAGATGTTTTCTTTTCCCACTCTTTTATTGATACAGAGAGTATTTGAGTGCATGGATCCAAAAAACGTGAATGAGTACTACCTGGGCTAAGACAGTTGGAAAGACAGAGCCCCCCTCTGATATTTCCTCTGTGTTTTGAAGGGAGCCAGACTGAAAGACCTGGATGTGTTAAACAACAACACAAACTTAGTGACAAAATTATTTCCAAAAAGATTAAAAATGTTTTCTCTTGCATGACATATTCTGGTGGGTTGAGGACACTTTGCTTACACAAGAAACTCTTACTGACCCACCGTGACTACTTAATGCTTCACACCCTGCAGTGTGAAGTGGTTATCACATGTGGCTGACAAGACATGTATATTAAGGTTCACATACAGTAAAACATGTTACTGTCTTTTAAAAAAGGATCTATTACACTTTACTAAGCTAGATATAAGAAACCACCTGTGTCAAGGTAAAAAAATATCATTTTCACAGCTGCTGAAATTGCCTCTTTACTTCAATGATGAACAAATTGACTACTGCAGCCAAAAGGCGCAGGCTGGCAATCCTGCCTTTATAGAGAGGCTGCAGTCCTGTGCACGGCCCCCTGAGCTGGCCGGGGCTGAGCAGCCAGCACGCACCCTGGACCCTGCAAAGCATCTTTCTGTGGCTCCATCTCATGGGGTGGCTCCATGGGCAGGACAAGGGTCCACTGCATAGACCGGGCTGTTCTTCCTTGTCCCTCTGGGCAGCAGCCTACAGGAGAGAGTAAGGGCTGGCTGTGACCCCTTTGTCCAACAAGTTTGAGGGCTGTTTTGGTTATGTCCAGGGAGCTCCATTAAATAATGGAAGAAGCACTTCAAGAATAATGTGCCAATGTATCTCTGTTAACTGGATCCCTGCTAAAATCCATATATTGGCACAAGAGGTGTGTGCATAGACACACGTATTTAACAGAAACCCATCTGTATGTATGCTCTTTAGGGACTGACTTTTTAAAAACATTAGGTTGCAGTATTTGTACATTATCCAGGCTCAATTTAATTCAGCTTTCAGAGTGCTGGCATGGCACAAATTAGTTGGTCTGCATGCCAGCAGCCATCATTAGTGTAACAGCAGAGCCAAATTGGGGAAACATTAAGAAGCACGTTTTGTGTACATAATTGTGTGTTTACAAATGAGGCATTTGAATATTATATAGTTAGTCCTGTGCAACACGGAGATGGGAGTCATAAGAGTAAGAAAATTTGGCATCCTGGGATGAAACTCTGGCCAAAAACATCATTTAATCCAGACAAGGAAAAAGACCGATCAATTATGCCAGTAAGTTTGAAACAGCACTATAAAAAGAAAAAGTGACATGGCATAGGTTTGTGGTTCCCAGCTAATGGAGCTAAAACCTAGCATCAGATGGTTTGTATTTTACATTATTGTCAAACAAAAATAAATCATCAAAAACATGGCAGAATCAAGCCTAACTGGCAGGACATGCCATAAAAAAAAGCAGCTAGTGGTTGAAGTGAAAATTAAGAAGTGCTGTTCATTCTCCCAGAAATGCCAGGGCTAACCAGAAGAAGCAGCTCGCACTTACAGGCTTTGCAATTCATTCTCTTTTTTTCTTCAAGCTAAAGGCTGTTAGGCCATAGCTGAGTTCTGCTCCAGTGAGATTTTGCTTCCTGATATTCAGAGATTAGCATATTAAGTACATTATGTATTGTATTTACGTAACTATTGTATTATGGCACAGTTAAAATTTTGTTGGCATTTCTATTGTAAACCCCAGTTTCAGAGCCTAGAGCTGTGATTACAGATTATCTCCAGATGACCATCTTTACAGGGGTCAGAGAAAGGGGAGATTATGTATTTATTTTTAAAACATATTTCAGATTTCCAAAAGAAACAATAAGCTGCCAAAGGCACAGCAGTCTAATCAATACATCAATACTGGAAGGGAACAAGCATTCTTCCAGGAAGAATTGATCTTTCAAATGTGAGAATTGACAGGCAGATGCTCAAATGACTTTATCATTCTTTACATTATCACCAACTCCAAACAATCACATACCATGACCTGGGCCCCAAAATTAGAAGCTCGCCTTAAAAATCATAGGACCTAAAGATTACAAATTTAGAGATCATTCTATGTTCCTTCAATTTTTTGAAGCTATCAACTTCAACATTATGAAGCTTTTCTTGGCCATTGTATGGCCTATACGTTTACTAACTAAAGAATATGCCATCCTTTGAATCCGGGAGATAGACCTACATAAATGAGAGTCATGATAAAGCCAAGAAAGTTGCCAGCCCTCTATTATACTATACTCTAGGTTATTCTATGTTTTTAATACCTGTCAGAAGAACAAAAGCAGCCATTTCATCAAACAGTTTCTAGTCTATATTTCCAAACACTATGATTTTCTTTCCACAAGCGCACCTGGCTGGCTGTGCTGTGCTTTCTTCTCGGCCAGGACAACTTGAGAGGCAGCACTTTCAGTGCAAACCTGGAGCTCTGTGTAGCTTGTGCTCCCCCTGGCCCTGCAATGGCTGCTGCACTTCATCAGATTAAAACAATCGTTGGGCCATAGACTATGGATTATCATCAGTGGACTGCATTTGGCTTCAACCACAGACTGATGCAGAGGGGCCAGGAAACCAAGCAAGTCTTCCAGGCAGGGTTTGCCCAGCTGAGTTCTGTGCTAGTCTCTCCTATGGTCCTAGCATCATGGACCACTCACAGCCCTGAGCATGCCTGATCCCCACTCTCCAGGCCAGTGCAGGATGATACAACGATTCCACAATTTCTTCTGTTGCAGTGGGTTTCCCTGCCTGCACTCAAGGCCCACAATTATCGCAGCACTACTGCTGTGCAATTTTCTTGCAGCAACTGAAGCAGAGCATTGGCTTGAAACATTTGTGCTTGATCTCCTCCCATCTTAGCTATAGTTAGGATGGGGAATTAATTTAGATTTAAATAGCCACATCAAATACTCAAACAAGTTTTACTTTAAATTGCTAGCATAGACAAATTCATTACTCCAGCTGACTTGGCATGGCATCAGCTCACATTTTGAGCACAGGACATTCAGATGTGTCTCAGGGTCAGATTCCCAAATGCAGTCAGGTGTTTGAAAGAGCAGGAAAATGTCTACATGCATTCGAAAAACAATTAAAGTGACTATTTCAATCTTTAGACACTTTAATTCTGGTGTATAGGATCTAAATCCCAGTGCCTTTCAATAAGACACAGGCTCTTAAGTGCCTTCATTGCTTTACTGAGAATGAGTCTGAAGGCCAGATTTTAAAAGCCATTTAGAGTCTTAACTCTCATCTGGCCCTAAGCCACTGAGAAGCTTTGAAACTTTTACCCACTCCCTCATCTAACTAGAATGGAGAAATGGAGAGGATGGTGACATATTTTATAATGAAAAATTAGATCCTACTCAAATGGAACAGGACTCTAGAGGAACACTGGGGTTGTCCAGTGCCATAGCCCTCCTTCACATACATCTCAGGTGCCTATGCATTGTCACTCAGAAAAATGAATGAATGAATAAATGAAGTCCTTATTCATAACTTTTCTATGAAAAGTTACTTCTTCAGAATAGAAATAATACCTTCTACTTGTAAACTTCATGTCGAAACAGGTTTTATTTAAAAAAAAATAGTTTTTTTGGCTTATGTCACATCCCAGATCTTTGTCATGAGGAAATACTTATGCATAAATTATAATGTTCTGAAAATAGGTGGTTATAGTAGGAATAAAACCACATCCAGACCATTAACTGTAATGGCAGACTGGGGCAGTGTTCACACATACACACACATATCATATTTATTGACAAGTTACAGCGTTTACCAATTTCTAAAGTTCTGAAGTTGGAAAGTCTGTACCATATGTGGAGCCAAAGGCTAAGGGCAATATTTCACCACTGAGGTAACTTTCTTAACTCATGAATTTACCTGGCAGTAGATCATCTTAAAAAATATCATGTGGCAAGTCTACACCAACGAGCAGTTCTTTCAATCCCCAAGATTACCATAAGTTATATACATTGCACTATGCAGACGGAGGTAAAAATCTTTAACACACTGAAGCATCTCACCTTGCTAAAGTAAACACCTATCTTGTTTTGATTAACAGGAAAGTGATCCAACCAATTTAGAGCAAACTTGGCCATTCTCCACTCAACCAAACACTTAGGAAACTTCAGTTAGTTTATCCTTCCAACATATTATGGAAATATTAGTATTTGCCATGCTGAAAAATACTTTTTTTGGCATCTTCATTTCCCATCCCTATTCTAAGATAAACACTGACAGCTGATGGTATTCAGGAACATTGCCATATGTTCCCTTAGAAATGGAATTCTAAAATATGGCTGTTATCCACCAATTGGCTTATTTACTAATTAGCACAAGATTGCTCAAATACATTAATTTCTCTCCCAGGGGAGAATCCCTCTGAAGAGTTCTCATCTGATGCATCAGGATCTCCTACTCACGACTTACCCACTCTCTGTTTCTGATTTAATGGTTAACACAAGGAATCAAACAACTATCCGAGGGAGCAAAGTCAAACTGTTCAAACTATATATCTTCGATTGCTATTTTTTCCAGACAAGCAATGCAAACAGCACTCATAGAGTTAATATTTGAATGCCTTTTCTAATAAAACCGTCTTCCAGTCTTTTGTGCAAGTTTAATAAAATAAATTTTGAATATCAATGGAGTACATTCTATTTTTCTTGGCATGTCTCTGCCTTGCTATGTCCTTCTATTGCAGGAGTCATGCCATAGGGAGAGCACTTTTCCACAGTCCATTGAAGTTGTGCCATAAGGGCTGGAGATGATTTGCTAAAATGCTCCAAAGGTATTCAAATTTCTTTAAAGAAGAAATTCAATTTATGTGCATTTATATTGCAGTGTCTGTCAGGAAGAAAGGTTATAATCACCAGCATATTTTAGATTTACATTTTCTTCTATACATGAGGTAATGGTATTAGAGGTAAACTATGAGGTTTAAAGTTGAATTCGATGTATGGTACTATTTTCATTGCTGCTAAAAGCATGTTTTTGAAGTTCTTGAGGAAAGCATATGTTAGCATATGTTACTGAAATATCAAGAACAGGATGCTGGGTGGCTTAGAGGATAAACCATTTGTCTTTCTTCTCTGCATTCTTACATAAAGTAGGGCTGGATTTCATGAGCAAAATGAATAGAGGATTCTCAGCTCACAGATTGGTTCACATCATAAAGTTGCAGCACAGTTTTGTTAAGCAGAGCTATCAAGCGCATTGCTGAATTAACATGCAAGCTAAATGTGCCTTTAGTTGTACCACGGAGGAAGGGAAAAAGAGGGCTTAGAATTTTGTGATATCGCTTATGTAACCCTCAGAAGAACAAATACTCATCAAAAATTAAAAGGAAACCCTGTCTCAACCACATTGCTGTGGGAAGTGCTTCACCTCATTTTTCTCTGAAAATTTACTTCATTTAAATTTCCTGTGACTGTATTAAATATTTAGATGTTGATATTTTCACTGAGTAGAAAACATTATCACAATTCTTATCAAGTTGGAATCCTTTTAAGCATATGTTAAAGTTATCTGATAATTAAATTGCCATGCTTATCTCATTTAGGGCCCCACTAATTATAGCCCAAGTACTTCAGTGGTATATACTGCAACTGATTTTGGAACTGTAGCCGAATGTCCTCTTTTAAATAAATACTCACACTTGGCTTGTAGATTTATTTTATAATTTCTCTGCTACCCCTGCAATCTCTGTCAATAAGGAAGTGTCAAAGATATTATGATGGTTTTTGCACGGCAAGCTAATCGTATTTTAAGCCTATTTCCAAATGAAATCCCGATAGCTATCCAACTTTGTAAACAGGCATTTAAGCAGTGCTCTTTGGGGAAGCATGCATGCACACACACGCGCGCGCTATTTGCTTCATAAATTTCAACAGATAAAAATCCTGTTTCGTTTCTCACAGAGTGTTTATTTTTAATACATTATAACTAGATACTGGGCCAGATATGACAACAACAGATATTTGCTGAGTACCTGACTGGCCTTAGCCAAGACTGGGCTTCAGTCCTGCAGTCAGGTTCATGAGCTCAGACCCCATCAAGACTTTGCTGTGAGCAGAGTATCAAGATGCAGAAATACTTGGGGACAAGAAAGAAATCTCAAGAGAGGGGCTCTTTTATTTGTGTAATTGTCCATGGTCTATCTATGTCCAAGCCTAATTCACTGAATAGATTTATCCTTGCCCTTCCCTGGTAGGCTTCTCCTGATTATCAAATCTGATGTGAAACGTTGCCATAACATGGGATACTTTGGGATGCCCTTTTTGAGATCTCTTTGTGGAAAGTTTTGTATAGTACTTTGTACCATTGTGTATTAAACACACATGCACACACAAGGCATTTCCCATGGTGAAGTATGGAAATTTCATTTGAATGCACAAAGGTCCAGGTCTGATGCAGGATATGAGCATCTCCTGAAGAGAGTCAATCCCTTATCTTCTCACCAGGGTATGGCTAATCAGTTGGTTGGGAGTTCTCCACTGACATGGATGGATCATGAAGCGAACTCTTATTTTCAGTCTGAAGTCCGATCTTGAGCATTCTTCATTACCATCTTCCCACCAACTACCAACCAAAAAAACCCAACAAAACATCATCTACAAAATACGACTAATGGTGACACAAGCAGTATGGAACAAGGCTATTACTGAAGAAACAATACAGAGGAAAAATAAACTGCACATTGGACCGTGCGACAAGGAGTTACTATAAACCAGACAAGTAAAGCAACTGAAACCAGCAGAACTACCTATAAAACGGGATAGGAAACTCAGGTATGTTTCCCCCATTACTTTGCACAGTCTGAGCTTTGAATATACCTCAGTGTGCTCAGCTTTGGAGGGCTTGTTCTGAATGTTTTGCATTCTGTCCCTTTCTAAATAGAAATAATAGTTCAGTAATGCATGCATTATCATTTATTTAGCATCTGAGGACTTTTTATTTCTCTTTTCCGTTCCTACCTTCCCGTTATTTCCCAGAGCAGCTCAAATCTGTTTTTTTGTTTCTTCTCTGTGGTGAAACCAGCCATCATTAAGAAGGCCAATAAACTGCACCTACCATAAAAGACTTTCATAAAAATAAAGTATAAATTTCCAAAAGTGTATGCTTAGAGTCAAAGTTAAAAATCAATCACCAAATTGTTACCAGATTGCTATTTACATTTCTGTCACTCATCTGAAGGCCATTTGTTTAGCATCAGAAAATTAAAATGTTGCACATGATTTACCTACTCTAGACTTGCCTGGGAACTCTTCCAACTTGCACTATATTTTGGTGCAACCAACAGTGGCAGAAGTATTAATACACAACAGATGATAGCATTCTTGCTATGTTTTATTATCTGGGTGGCTTTTGTGCTCTTCCCGTTGTTGTTAACAGTCGCTGAAAGATATTCCCCAAACTCTAGAAGTATTCAAAACTAATCCATCCACTGGGGAATTAATCCATCCACTGGGCCTTCCGTGCACATTCCAGTATCCAGTGCAATACCAGTGGTGGTTTAAAAAAAAAAAAAAAAAAAAAAAAAAAAAAAAAAGCTTCCAACAGCTCAGTTGTCCGTAGCAGTACTTAATTCAATGTACAGTTTACTGAGAGAGTAATTGCAAAATGGATTTCCAGAAGCAGCAAAGCCAATTTAAGGAGTTCCCATCACCCCAAGCCGATCACTCCCACCTTGGGCAACAACTCGTTTGCAACAGTCATCCATACATCAGCTGAGGCCAAAGCTGCATCGCTGGAACGATTCAAGTTAAAAAAACAAGCATTTTGCCACCACAGGAAACATACCGGGACCTAAAATGTGAAACATACTGACACCCTACGTGCCTTGGTAACATCAGCAGTGGTGATGTCACCCGCTGGTGATCAGTGATGATCAGGTTTTCTGAAGGGATCCACATGAAAGGGGCTTAGCTGGCACACGCAGGCAACAGCAAGATGCAGATCTATGAACGTGCTCCTGTGTAAAGGGGATTCGAAGCAGGAAAGGGAGGAGGCTTCAAACAACAATACAAAAGAAAAGTGAACAAACAGAAAGGAAACATTAGCGTGGAGGAAAGGACAGGACAGCATGTACGGTATTAGATAACAGATGTCATTTACAAGAACTCCACTGACCCTTGAATTTGATGCAGTTTTGAGTAAAATCAGATTGTTTTAATTCTCACACTCACTATATTCACCTGTAATAATAACAATCTATACTTCCATATTGTAACCAGAAATGCTATTTTATCTAGTGCTAAATAATAAATACAAACAGCAGTAATCCCCTACTAGGCTTCTCTGCATTCCTTCCTACACATTGGCTGTAATGAGCATCTTTAATACTGCTAGAAATTCAGGCTGATTTTCATCTGATAAGTGCAGAGATGCTCCTGAAACACAAGAAAGAGACATTGGAGTGATGGGCCCCTGTGCTACCGCTGGCCAAGACTTTTCCAGTGAGATGTCTTTCATGAGAAAACACCAACTGGTAGATAAAGAGATGTTCTGTGGAAGCATATAGATTTTAAATAGGAGGAGGTCTTTCCAGGTCCACCCCAGGCCATGTGGTGTGCTCTGGGGCCTGGCACCAAGGACATCCCTGCTCCGGGACAGCTCTTCCACCTGTATGGCACAGGAGGCAGGGAGGCCTCAGAGAGAGTAGGGAACATGAAATTTTGGGCTCTTGCTCAATGCTGTGTGCAATACACAGGTCTCAAGGATATCTGCCAGTGTGTTCAGCCCTCAGCTGCTTGAAATTCAGGAGAAACATGCCCCCAAGGCAGCTATGAGCTAGGGGCTTCCAGCAGCCACAGGAAGGCCAAGGAGCAACTTGAATCTGGGGTAGCTGAGCAGTCTCATTCATTTTGGGAACGTTGTGTTGATCTTATTTCTCTAAAGTTATTTCTAACAGGAAATATCAATATCTCTGCATTTAATTCCAGTGAGAAATAAAACCCTTAGCATGTTTCTGTTTCCTCCAGCTGTAGCTACTGAAAAAGAAAACCGCCAGGAGATGAGCTGTACCACTGGGAAAGGAAGTTTTCAGAGACTCAGCAGGCTTGTAAAGGTCTGGCGTGCACTCAGACCTTTGGGGATGGGGTTTTTCTTCCAGTTTTACAGGTTTTCCTATTGCAATGTCATTGAGCTTTTTCCCCTCATGATACTAGTGTGTGCTGAGCTAAACAGGCATAAAGATGCTATATGGTGTTATGGCTGACCCTGGGACAGCTCGTTTCTGTGTTACACTCACTGGTAGGCACACGTTTGTACTGGTACGACTGGTGTATCAGAAGCTCTGTACCCTTCCTGCCCTCCCTTGATGAACACAGGCACTGCTCACAGCCCAGGTACTGCGGTCTAAGTCCTCTCCAAGGCCTGGCTCCATGACAAGACCTCATGAGCTAAAGAAGAAATGGAGAGTCATACCAGGAGCATGAAGTGGGCTAGGGCAAAAGGCAGAGCGCAGGAAGAGGACCGGAGGAGCAAAAGCCTGGCTTACAGGCTTCCCCAGGCCACCCAGTGCAAGGGCAGAGCGGGGTTTTTCCTTCTCATTCCTGTCAGAGCCTGTCCTTATACTTCCATACGAGAAAATACATTATCAACATAATGCAGCAACATGCACACTTTCTTTTGCTAAATAAGCACAGTATTTCTAGAGGCAAAAATTACATCCTCCTTTAACACCGGCACTGATGTCTACAAGAAATACGAAAGCTGAGAAGTTTATGTTTAAATTGGATCACTTCCCATCTTATTGCAACATCTAATATTCAAATTCCTTGAAGTCTCCTCAGATGCACTTTCTGATGCCCAGTTCCACCCTTTGAGCAGTAGTTTCTCACATCCAGTGATAACCTCTTGCCCTTGCACTCAGACCTGCGCTCTGCCAGGTCTCCAGGCACAGTGCAGCCCACTTGGAGCAGCGGTGGAGAAATGCTCCTGCTTCTGAAAAGGCAATTTTGAGTGAGGATGGATTGTATTTCCTCACATTTTGATTTTCAGTGGTTACCCAGGACAGAATGCAGTTCCTTGACACTGGCAAAGCAAATGAGGATTTGAATTTATGATGATGCTGTACCTACAAGGATGCAGCCTTGTACTTCCACAAGGCTTTATAACACTTGAAGAGTCTGCTCAACCTAAACCTCTTGCAGGACACAGTCTGTAAGCTCCTCCCAGATTGAAAGGAAACTGCAGAATAAGTAATGGTAACAAATCTGCATACTCATTGGCTGCCCCAGTCTGAGACATATATTCCAATTACTGACAAGTCTACCTGAAATCAAAAACATACGAAAAAAATTTAGGAGCCCCGAAGAATTTTCCAAAGACAAATCAATTAAAAGAAAGGAACATTTGAAATTCAAAACAGCCCTACACATTTGGATCCGCTGAAAGATATTACATGAGAAATCACAACCACAGTCAGTTCAGTGAGTAGCACAGACACTTGTCTGCACTGTGTTTCATAGCATCCCTGCACATGGTACTTCAAAAAGCCTGGTAATTTGCAAAAGTAATTTTGTAAAAGCTTCCATACATCTCCTGTTAAGAGCAATTTGGCTAGTATCTGTTGCTAGCTGTGAGCATGCTTTTAGATATTAGATGGATGAGTGCAGACTAGCAGGAGGAAAAAAAAAAAAACCAGAGAGGATAAATACTTGGCAGTTCTCTAACAACTTTCACTAGAGGATCACAAAGTGATTTACAAACATCAATTAATTAAGCCTCAAAAAGCCCCAGCGAGATAGGTAAGTATCATTACTCTCATTTCACTAATGCGTAGACTGAGACACTGAGAGAATAAGTCTTTCACCCAAGGTCACACAGCAAGCAGCTGGCAGAGCCAGGGATAGAAACCAAGAATGCTGACTTACCTTGCTCCTTACCTACTAGACCATTATATCTCTCTTAAAACAGTTTAAAGCTTCTCATGCTCTTGATATTAGCAAATGCAATGTCCTGCAAACCCAGTAAAGTTTCCTTCTACATCTGGGATCACAAGCCAAAAGACCTCACCGGTGCCAGGCCACACATTACTCCTGCTGCGTAACACATGAAGGTTCCTAATCCCTGGGTTCCTACTTTCTATTGCCCAGTCTGGCTTGTATTGCCCAGTCCTAGGCTGGTCGCTGAGGCAAAAACTGGAGAAAAAAAAAACCAAACAAACCTACAAAACCCCAGCCTTCAAGGCTGGAAGCACAACCAGTACTGATGATTTCCATGCTGTGGCCCTGGGACATGCTGCACTGACCATAGCATAGAATCACTCACTCATGACCAAAAAAAGCACTTGCGTCTTATTGCAGCTCAGCTGAGGAAGCAGTCAGAATTCCAGACAGCACTTCTCAGGGTAGGCAGAATATACACATGGATATACAGACTCACGCCATACAGAATAAAAGCCAGAATGGTCATGTTGATAGCACTAGGTAACACCATATGCTTGGAAAGCAGCACATGTTTCTGTTTTAAACCAGCGTTTAAAAAAAAAAAAAAACAAACAACTTTTAATGTCTAAGATTACTACTGAATACATTACCAGAGATCAGTTTACATTACTTAAAAAAATGGAATAGTGTCTAGAAATAGATATTTGCAATATATAATATATGCTCAATACGGCTGCACCAGGACACAGACACTATGTATAAAATATTCTAGAAAACACCTGACCCCTGGTATCAGCAGAAAAACTCCCAGCAAACAAACAGCTCTGAATAGATTTGTTTCAGCTCTGAATACATTTGTTTATATACATACAGGTATTTCTATAAGTAGACAACCAACAGTGACCTCTCACAGGCAAACAGATAAAGGATAGAAAACCTTTGCACTATTGCCCGATAATCCTCAAATTCCAACGGACCAATGGGAGAAACAAGTGCGAAAGCCTCTGAACTATCCATATTCATACAAAAGTGCTCCATTTGATAATAAAGTTGACTAGTTGGCTGCTGAGATTTGGCAGCTGACTACAGAAAAAACAACAAAACCAAAAAAAACCCCACACAACAGTCATGTAGCTACCTGCTGCATGGTCATGTGGTCAGGAAACAATTTGTTGTCCACTGACCATAGATATCTCAAAAAAAGCCACATTGTCCATTTAGCTATTTAAAAGGGAAAACAAAAATCACTGAAGAAAGGAAAATACTTGCTGTTTGCCTATCCTGCTTTCTCCTGGACAGAACTGCAAGGACTGGAAGAGGAGAGGGTGTCTTCTTTTACGTGGATCCATCGTTACAGCCAGATTCCCTTGCCAGAAAGAGTGGTTCTGTTTTCAGTGTGGAGGATTAGATAACGGACCCTGTGATTTTGCTGCTAAAGAAGGCCCCTCATGTGGCTGCTTTAGCATCGCTTGGGTAACGGCTCTGGGAGCTGAACCGAAAAGGTTGCAGGAGTTACTTTCTCCCAGACCTTCTGTGAAGTGAGACCCTACATGAGAATGGGACACAGTGCCTTCCCGTGGTGTGCCAGGGACCGCACTGCCTCCACCTCCATCACCTCTTGCATTGGCTTCGTGATTTAATCTCACTGTATTTGGTACTTACAATTACAGTGAAGAACTAATCAAAACCCGTTCTCAGTTACTCATGGGTGAACTATCAGGTTGTGGATTAACTGCTTTCCTCACTAATCCAATGTTCTACCTGGGGAGCATACACCACTCACTCCACTCTCTACAGAAATCCATGTATAGGCAAATGTACAAAATTTGTCCTTGGAGACTAATTTCCATAGGTTTTACAATATAGGAGGCTTTGCTTTGGATTTGCCTTGCCCAACCCTGGCTCACAGATGACTGACAGAAGACAGACGGACAGAGGGAAGCCAACATTCCCACTCTTCCCTCTGTGCACCCTCATTTCTATTCCTTACAGCCGATGCCACAATCTAGCTGCAAACCCAATCTGCTAGGCTAGGACATCTGTAATAAAAGAAACATAAGAAACAACTAAAATCCAAGCAGACTACACATAAGATAATTTTTTACATTTATCCATTTATGCGTAAAGTAATATTAGTAAAACTTGCTTTTTTAAGGGAATTGGCTAATGTATTTATGTGCAAAAAAGGATATATGTGGTATGCTCAGCTATTGCAAATAATTCTGGTGTGCTCCCAAAGAATTTCAATTTAAATTATTTATTCAAGATTCCATATTAAGTCATATAATAAAATACCATTCCTACACAGAAAATAGATTTATTGCATACAGATGTGCTAAAAGCAAAACATCTGCACATGAAAAATCATCAATACCATGATATTTTATCTACTTTGTGCAGATAAAGGAACCAACTAATTGCTTTCTGAAAAATTCAGGGCAGAAATTTAACGCACCGAATATTTATGGGTTAAAAAGAAATGTAGTAATTACAGAATCCTGTATCACTTCCATTTGTACATAGCATATTGGGTGTACGCACATGCCATCAGACCTCAAGTAATGCTTTGTAGATTGATGAAGTCTGACTCAAACAATATGTCACAACAGGAGCCTGACAACTGAAAGCATGCTTAATGTAAACTTGTAAAGTCTTCGAAAAGAATGCCAGCTTTTTAGCCAGTTAATGATTTGAGCAGTAGGCTCTTTTTACTGCTACTGAAATGAAATACTTCAGTAAACCTCTCGGCATTTACAGATGCCCTTCTATATCAAAATCATGCACCACTTTTACTTCTTTCACAAAATCAGATGAAACGGAGCTGGATCTTTTACTTCTTCCTAACTGGCTGCAATTAGTAGATTGAACAGGACTATTGAATAATTTTCTCCCCAGTCTAATCTGTTTTGCAGATATCCGAGTAAATATGTAAGCCAACCACCTTAGCAAACAACTCTGTTTATTACTTTTGATAGAAAGGTTCATAACATCTTGTAATGCGTATACATTTTGTTTCTGTCTGGCTACTAGACACTGAAGTCATTGGGGACATTTATTAAAATGCATTCAGCTTCTCTTTAGTATGATGTTAATTCTGAATTTATGCTTCCATGGAGCACTATGTATAACACTATAATGACACTTGTTTAGTACTTTATCCATGTACAAAATTGCTGGCTGTAAAAAATTCAAGATATATAGAGAGTGGCTGAGTAGTGTTGAAAACAAACATCTTATAAAGGTAAGAAATCTACTGAAGTTTCGGGAACGTATTATTGCTCATTTCTAAATATACATTAAAGAACAAGGACATTGGTGGAGAAATTTGATTATTAAATGTAATTTTAAGTCTTCTTTCCTTTATAACCTATCTATGAGGACGGTTTTTGTACTGTAGGAAGGGATTTTAAAATTAAAAAATTGTGCTACATTTTATCCTAAGATGTCTTAAATATTTGATGGATGCAGGTGCCCGACTCTACAGCTTACATGACATATCTGATCTTCTCAGATAACAATACTACCATCCTCATTTTTATTTAATAAATCCTCTGTCAAAAAAAAAAAAAAAAAAAAAGAAAAGAATGGTTTCTGAGTACAGTGCGTATAATTTGAGGGAATAGGCAAATAGTGATGCTTGGGCAGCTGTTACCATACCTAAACAAGACACCATACCAGAGCTGCAGCTGTCTGTAGGGAGGATAGATACAAAAGGCGCTAACATTTGGTTTATGATCAGTGGAGAAAAGACAATGAAAAAGATGTCAATACACCAGATATCTCTGGCCTATAGCACCAACCTGGAAACAAGCCTCACTGGACAAATTTCCCTAAGGAATATTCCACCTAGTCATCAAAGGCAGGGATGAGGAGAGTTGCTTCTTTCCCACTATATTTATGAAAGGTATTGCATTTCAAGGCATTTAAGGGGGAGGTGGCCTTTTAAATTGGGTCTTGGAGCTGTTATTGCAACAAACTGAATTATCAGCTCTTTAACTCTACTTTTTCCACATGTCCAAAATCCATGTGGCCAGACTTCCAAGAAAAAAAAAAAAAAAAAAAAAAAGCCCCAAACTGTTAATTTGTCAGCTGTAGTATCAGAGGCAGTTTCCACATGCCTCTCCAGGCCTTTGAAACTTCATGGTACATCTATCTCCCTGTAACAACATTTACAGATGCTCTTTTTCTGGCACATGTAAGGTACCTGGACTTACGCTATTAGCATAGCAAGCTCTGTTTGAAATCGTGCCTGACCTCTATGTAAGAGTACATTTAAAAAGAAAAATTAATACTTTCTATCCTCCTTATTTTGCAAACCATTAAATATGTTAAGAATCAAATTAATGTATAAGCACATTTAGTATTACAAAATGTAAGTCAAATGCTCCTACGTTAAGCAACTGGGTAAACAAGCAACATCAATATTATATTGTACATAATTCAATAAAACCAATAGCTAAAGAAATTCAGGATTTTATCTTGCTGCATGGAATAATGAGTGCCTCGATGTTTTCAAATGAGACACTTTGCCAATGTTGCTGCTATCTAATAGTACTTGTTTTGTTCGGGAACCAGCTTTTATCGCAGCTGAAATGAGCTGAGAATTCAAAAGAGGAATAAAGACAAAGGTCTAGTTTCCAGATTTGTCTGGGGAGGTGATGTTCGTTTGAGGACAGTGGAACAAGTGCAGCGCTGCAGACGAGCTGGAGAAGGGGGAGCAGAAAACGGCTACAAACCAGCTATCGGAGGCTTGTTCAGCACTTGATGATTCAGGCTTTAAAAGCACAGACCCAGACAAATGCCTTGATCTGAGCATATAAACTGCCAATGTTAGGACTAAGGATGGCAAGATGAGAGTGAACAAACCTTTTCTCCGATATCTCCTGGAGTCTTGCCGTGTTCCAGCTTTTCCTCCATGAAAATTCAATGCCTTTCCTCCATGGCACTCTTCCAGTTTGAGGAGAGGTTTCTGCTCTGCAGTGCTGCCCATACATGCAATCCATACATGTATTTGTAGGGATTTGTGGATGGGCTATATTGCTGACAACAGTCGGGCATCCTTTTCTTTTCCTTTCCCATAATTACAGCTTCTCATTGTATCTTAAGCTAAAATTTAGAATTTAGGCATCTCTGAATATATGCATGCAACGTGGTACAACAGGACTGCTATCGCAGCCAGGATATTTGGGTGTTATCACAGGTTGAGTACATTACTTGGTCCAGTAGCACCTGAATGCTCACTATCTAGTCACACAAAGACCACAAATGGAGTCACATACTTGTATATCTTCTTGTTCATGTACGTTTAAAAGTAAAAAATAAATAAATGAAATAGCAGAACAGTGACCGGAACCTTGACAATTATTTAGAGAGTACCTAACAACTCTGTTGATTCAATTCTTGAGCTTGGAAATGAGAAGGTTGCTCTAAATCATTCACCAGGTGCTCAACAAACACACACTCACACACACAGACATTTAGAGAAAGTGCAATTCACACCTTCTGGAAATTGCTATGTTTACCATAGCAACGTACCCGGTTAAAACTCACTCTCATGAGGGATCTGATCCCTCAGATGCCCCGCTATAGCAGAATTTCAGGGACACTGCAGTTCACCATTAGAAGCAAGAGAACTGCGACTGCATCGACTGCGGATGCACGTGAACCACCCAGGTCATGTTAAAACGCTCAGGAGTTACCAGGCCAGGTAAAATCACATCCTTTCTTTTTACTGAGGAAGAGCTCACTGAGGATCTCAGCCTGCAAGTCTCATGCCTCCATGTAGCTCTTTAGCCTTCTATTTTGTAATTACATTGTATTTTGTAATTATTGAATTGTTTTGCGATGCCTGCCCTGCTTTTTGAAATATGCACAGAGCATCCAGCCCCTCACAAATGCCGGGTGTGCCATGGCACTCTGAGATTGGGCTTTTTTATTCACTGAACTTTACAACTGTTTTCTAAAAGGAAAGGTAAATGCCTGCAAAGTTTTTGTTCAGCCTCCATTTTGCTGGCACTTCTATTAAGCTTGAATTGCTGCAATTCACACAAGGAGGTAAAAACAAAGCTTTCAGTAACAGAGCTTTGCACAGCCACGTTGTGCATTTAAGTGTTTCCATCTAATCACTCCATGTATTTGCCATTAAATCCTTCTTCTGTGTCCCCGTGCATATTGAGGTAAATCTATTCTAAACTGAACTAGGGATACAGAGCTCAAAAGGAAATGCTTGGATATAAATTATCTCGTTTCTTCTCTCTCCTAGGACCATTGTTGCCAACTATTTAAAATCATGACTGTTTATGTTCTTTTCTTCCCTTTTATCTGCTTCAGATATACCCGGCCAGTTTCTACACAATCCAGTTTAGAGAGCTTTTTTGGACAAGATGGATTATGTTGCACTACCTGCGTAAGAATGAGAGTTTCCATCACCAGGAAAGAAGCATAACACGTACTCATTCCTGGAGACAAACCGTGCCATGTCCTCCATCCCTACAGCGCTGAGCAGATAGAGGAGTTACAAGGACATTTGCAAATCCAGGTCCCATATTTTGTGCCATGTTGTGCTACCTGAAGGCCAGGGGTACAAGAAATCTTTTCAAAGGATCTTTTCTGTCCTACATTTATTGTATAGACCTTCAGAAGCAAGAAAATGTCAGAAATGGGCATATCCTGTGAATAATGGTTTTCGTTACAATTTTTCCAATGCACACTTTGACATCAGAGGAATAGGTGTCATCTTCTTACAGCACATTTATGTTCCATTAGAAAATAAATACTGCGAAGCGTGGACTGTGATATGTGTGACTAAGGATCATTCCTGGACCTGAAGTAGCGTATTGCAATTCCAAATGGTAAGAAGCGTTTGAGGAGAGGACACATGTGCTCTGATAGCTGGGCAGTGGGTTTAAGCAAACCTTGAAAAAGCTCTGGGAGACCTTCTTCATCATACTTCTTTGGAAAACCATTCCACATGCTGATACTCATGCTCAACTGTTATAATCCAAATTTAAAACCCATAAAAGGACCTAATATTTGGGAATCTGATAAGCCTTATTCTTTAGTATATGTTTTAAAGAAACAATAGCAAAACTTTGGCTACAATCGGATTCTAAGAACCCCAGCCATATCTCCCTGCTGTAAAAATTGTTTTGTTGCAAACTGTGAAAGAATATACAGCCTTTCATTTATCGTTATTATTTCAGGAACTGAAAAACTGCCATCTTTCAGTCACAGATTGTGACAGTGTTATCCATTTTATGTATGCATACATCTACACACACGTGTGCGTAAACAAAAACAAATTAAATAGAGCAGGTGTGTAAGCATGTAAGTACATATGCAGTAACAACAGTTACATGTCAGCAAGCCCTACCTTAACTGAAACAAACTGCCAAAATAAAACATTTAACAGAGGGCTGCAGACCAATTCCTCTTTTTTTTTTTTTTCCCCCAGAAACCTTTCCCTAGCAGCCCATTACATTTCTTCCTGTATTTTTCTGTCCATTGTCTCAAATTTGGCTAAGTCTTGCCAAGGGAAATGTAATGACACTAATTTTATTTAATGTTATCAATCAGCATTTAAAAAACATTTTTCTTTTAAACTCCTCTAGCTTCTATTTCAAGCCTTTTTTTATGGCTATTACATTTCAATCATTTTAGGAAAATGGATGGAGGTAAAATAGCAAAACCATAAGAAATTGCTAAGTTCAGCAGCACAATTAACGCAGTCATCATTGGCAGGTTGGAAGAAGACAATCAACAATCAATGGCTGGAAGGTGACCTGGCATCACAGTTTTCTGCCATAGCAATCAATATTATTCCTACTGCAGACAGGCTACTCTGGATATGTGATGTTTCATCTCAATGGCTTTTATTCTTGTACAAATACTTTAAATAAATAGCACAAGAAAAACACTTAGGGCTACTTTAAATTACATCCATATCATGTAAAGGTGAAAGTAGTTTACTTTAAAAAAGAAAAAAAGAAAAAAAGGAACTTAATGAAGTGTTATTAACAGACTGTGCAAGTTTGCGTTATGCTGTTTTCACATTATCGGAAACCATTTCCAGTTTGATAGAATCTAGCCTTAGTAAAAAGGCAAATTCTTATAATTTCTTTTGTTTCCAACCAACACTTCATGGAGAACTGATTCTATTTACTTGTTATTTTAATAACAACAAAAATAGTCACAAAGCAAGTGCCATTTGTCTAGGGCTTTTTTTTTTTTTTCCTTCAGAAAATACTGTATAATTCCCTTAAAGATTATATCTGATAAAGACTTAAAAAAAAATCATAAAGAAAGCTTCATCCTCCATATCTCTTTTCTGATATGCAAACAGATTGGAAAATTATTGTGCAGTTGTTCTGAGATAGACAATAATACAAAAATATTGACAAACAATTGGTTTGGGATGTTGTTGACTAGTAATATTACTTATGTTTGGACCAAGTTAGTCAGGAGTGCATTGGGCAGATCCTTTACAAAGACAGTTCCTCAATTTTTTCCATATATGCAAGGTTTCCCACAACATTAACAACATCTTTTTCATCTCTACACCCAGACCAGCTTCTACAGAGGCCTGTGGGAGTCTTTCCATCAGCAGACAAAGACAGAACTGCAAGTTTCTTTCAAGTGCACTCTGTTAATTTGAGACAGGCTAAGAAAATCCCCTTACAACCCTGAAAAAAAATGTTTCAGTACGTTTGTAACTAACTTCCATGTCAGGCACAATATTCTCCAGATACATCCCAAATAAAAGCAATAAGATAAAATTCTTAAGATAGAATGCATTTGTAAGGAACAGTAACATACTATTTAATTATATGAAATCAACTATTTGAATGGCAGTGCATGACCTCACAATTACTGCTTGAAAACATACTTTTAATTATCTGAACAAATGCATCTCAGTAGCTCCTTATGGCACACAGATTGCGAGACAGTTAGGCACCTTCTTCAAAGCCCTGAACATGGGGTGACCCCGATCACAGAGAGATTTGTCCCCAAGGCTGAGCATTACCGTGCTAGAAGGTCTGAGAGGAGCAGCTCATTGCTTCCCCATGCGCAGAGTACGTGTGGAATCGCAGACATGTGGCATGAGTTGTAGAATTATTTTCAGATTTGTTTTGTGGTGGCTATGTTTGTAGCAAATACTGAAAATATTATACTAAATACTGAAACCATGCCTAAGGCCCCCAGGGATAGACAAGTACATTTTATAATCAAATTACTATATGCTTCTGGCCCTTAATTCAACAAGCTACACCAGTGCACACTTACATGCTTACATAAGGGTATATGGATGCACATGCTTAAGGATAAGCACATCACTAGATTTTTTTGTATAACCAGAATCTGGGATAAGAAGAACAAGATAAATAATTTGGATGCATGATATCTTTAGGAGGAGGACAGCAAATCTCATCCAAACTAAAAAAAACCCCTAGACATTAAACTTCCAATGCTAACCAAATGCCTGTTTCAAATTATGCCCCAGTCCTGCACCAATTCTTTCAATCTCAAAAAGCTTTAGCAACAAAAAAAAAAAAAAAAGTTAAAAGCAAAGCAGAATGGAAGTATATAATCAGTAACATTATTTGTCTTACAGTAGTTAACGTTACATTCCTTTGGCTCAAGGAAAAAATCATATTCAAATTGCTTTGTTAGTGAAAGATTATAAAATATCTATTGAAAGTACAGAACATTTTTGCCTCTGATTAATAGGAGTTTTTTAATTGCAAAGGAGGTTCATCACCAAGCTTTCTTGTTGCTAGAGTCTATTAAAGAACCTCAAAGTTGCTGAGCAATGCACTTTTAACAGCCGATAAGCATATGCAAGAGTAAGGCCTGGTTTTAAATGCACAGATGTAAGTTATCAAAAGTAACCATTCATTTGATGTCAGTTTTAATATTCTCAACTTGATATACTTTTGATGACTAACTACTTGACTAGTATTCTTAAAAGCGACAGCCTTTGACTCATGACACTCAAAATGAAGAATGGTAACTAGAATTTCAGTTCATCTAAGCACGTCAGTAGTCCTACCAACTTTGATTAAACTACTTACATTTTTAAAGTTGGGCAGATGCTTTAGTAATTAGCTGGATCGGGCACAAAACCCAGTAAGTATCGTTAAATTTCCTCACGTTCCATTATATAGAAATCAAGGCATAAAAATTTTTAATGAACATCAGAGAACTGTGTCAGCATTGTTCTAGGAGAACTACAGATTTGTACAGTTTAGATATGTTCTAATTTAAAGATTTCCACAATAGGGAATTAAAAAGACCTGAATTATAATTCCTTTAATGGCAGATCACTTGATAACACTTCCATCTCAAGCAGTTCTATTTTAAAATGCATGGTAGTGCAGACAAATACTTTTTGAAGGAAAAGTGTTTAACATTATCTTTTAACTTTGTCTAATTAGCTGAATACTGTGTTTTTTCACCCTGCAGCTCTTAAAAAGCCGATCTAATTTCACAATGAACACTTAATGCCATTATATTTGGAAATAGTTGCATTTGCCAACTCTTGTGCAATCACCAATCATCCCGCTGCACTCACCCCTTGCTTCTGTTTCCTTGGGAAGAATTCTGTACTTTCTGCCTAGATAAGCTCCTTCCATTAAAACAATTGCTTTGCTGATTCAAAAAAAAAGAAGTCAGAAAAGTTTCTCTGTGGATGTATGCAGATATCCTCATACCACTGCATACCAGCTCCTTTTCAAAGGGAGGATGTTTGCCCTTCACATGTACCTTCCATCTCTTTCATCCTTGGAAGCCCTTCAACAGCCCTGAAATTCAGATTCGGAGGAGATTCCATGCTCACTGCGTGCCTCTTTGCAATTGCTGAATCACAGAATCACCCAGAACAGATGAGGTGGGAATGGACCTCTGGAAATTGTCTAGTCCAACCCCCTGTTCAAGCAGGGTCAGCTGGAGCACAGTGCCCAGCTGTGTCCAGTTGGCACCTGATGTGAACCAAGTCTCCAAGGGTGGAGACTCTACAACCTCCCTGGGCAACCTATTCCAGTGTTTGATCACCCTTATGGTACAAAAGGTTTTCTTATGTTTAAACAGAATGTCCTGTTTTTTCAGTTTGTGTCCATTATCTCTTGTCTTTTCACTGGACACCACTGTGGAGAGCCTGGCTCTCCATCTTCTTTACTCCCCATGCCATCAGGCATTTATTCACAACGGTGAGGCCCCCCCGAGCCTTCTCAAGGCTAAACAATTCCAGCGCTCTCAGGCTCTCCTCATATGACAGATGCTCCAAACCCTTCATCATCTTTGTGGCCTTTTGCTGGACTCACTTCAATATGCCCACATCTCTTGTACAGGGGAGCCCAGAACCACACACAGCACTCCAGATGTGGTCTCACCACTACTGAGCAGAGAGGGAACACAAGTCCTTACCACCATTCGCAAAGTAAGTTTATCATTCACAAAAGCCAGCACACCACCCAAGTCCTAGGCTGTGAGCACACATTTCTTTCCAAGGCCAGCTCCGTTAGCAGACTGATGACTAACCCTACATGCCTGTGACCACTCCCCTAGCAGAAGGTACAGGCACCTGATAGACCTCAAGCAAAATGAACAGGACTAGCCTACACAGTTTACGTGACTGGTCTATACCAATCCATCCATGCTCACCTGATGTGAACCAAGCCCCCTAGCAGACCAGCAAAGGTGGTAAGGTCCGGGAACAAATGGGGAACAGGAATCCACACCTGGGAGCAGCAGCTTGTTTCAGTGAAACAGCTAGATTTTGAAGAGGAGGTCTCCCCACAGCTTAACTCGTTAGCAGTTTTGAGCAGACTTTCTGAACAGTAACTAATGTCACCTGATGATATGTTCTCATCACTCCAAAACCAGGGAAGCTGATTTTGGCAGCACTGGCAATACTGCTCCACATCTCTGAAAATATGCCTGTATTGGGGCTGCACGAGATGAAATACTAAGATAATTGATTAATCATGACAGCTATTGAGCATTTCACCAGTTAGGAGGATAAATACATTATACAGTAAAAGAAGATATTGCCTCAACCTTTCTTTGACTCTGTTACTGCAGAGGGAGAGCAGCTCCCAGCCGGAGAAAGGGGCCCTCAGCACCTGTAAACTGCCTGAGACACGTCTGCATACATTTCAGACAAACATTTCTTCGAAGCTGGGCAATTGTTTTTTCTTCCATTTTCATTTTCCATTTGCTTGCTCAACCTCTGCAGCCCCTTTGTTGCCTGGTAATAGGTGAGATAGGCAAATACAGGCTCCGGGCACTGGAACGAAAGAGCCTTTCATGTTGTCGGCACCGCAGAATGAGCAAGCGGTGTAAGCCCTCTCTGCAGTTTACATACTGTAGTGGCCTGCTATAGAAACTATGTAATTTGGTTTGCTTTGTTATTTGATAAACGGCAAGGAAAGCTTTGTAGTGTGTTGACTGACCCTACTTGTAAGGTCATAGGCCAGCACTGGAGTGAGAGGACACAGCCGTCTGCATGGTCCCAGCATGCCTTGAGATTGCCTGGGAGAAAGCGGGCTTTATTAGAGGTACAAAGAGCTTGCGATGAAGAGCAGCAACTCTTAATCAGGAAAAAATATTGGGGGAATTTTCAACAAAAAGATACCAAGAACTCTTAATGTGTAATGTAGCACATAACGCGCAATATAGAACACTGAGTCATATACCTGCTTACAAATCCATGGTCTAGCCCACCATGGATTTCTCCTTTTTTGACCCAGTCCTACACACTTTTTCACCCTGGACAGGCCTGTTCAAAACATGAGTTGTAACACCGAGTCTTTCATTTATATTTGAGAAAATATATTTGAGTGAAAGATGTGTTCACTTCACTGGACAGTTACTTGTGGCAACACCCAAGGAGGAATGAAGAAACAGAACATGCAGAAGATGCAAGTCAGCCTGTTTGTATCAGCTTTTACCTCCAGGAGTCACTTGTGATACACATTTGTTAACAGGAAACTATGCCCAACAGGGGCTCTGAACAAGGGGAACTTCTGGACCCAAATTAGCTGAAACACATGGAGATGGAAGATAAAAGGAATTTTAGTCAACAATTTCCATCCCTGCTATGTTCTCCCCCTGCTCCCACTGCCCTCACGCACCTGTGGGATCACAAACTGGGACCTTCCTTCAGCAGGTCTGAATAGGCTGATATATATTTAAAAAAGCTTGTAAAACATAGCAAGGAAGGGGCTGCACAGCAGGCAGACTGGGTAGCAGCAATCTGAAACATGACTGTCCACCTAGGATTAAAGAAAGACTTTGAATCAGAGCACAGTTACAGTACAAGCTGCTGTATTTTTATATATAGCAGTTTTTTCCCCATGGAAATATCTGGCTTACTCCAGTTCAAAGCCCTATATTTCATATGTACGGTTACATCTGTCCTACTGCTGAGAACTCACTGACACCAGCGAGGACCTGCCCCCAAAGACATTCCATGGAGATATCAAGTTAATGGGAGTAGCTACTGTATAAGAAAAATTCGGCTCTCCACTGCGGAGTATACGGAGCAAAAATTCAGTTGTCATTCTATTCAATGCCTTCTGATACACAATTAACTTAATATTCTGAGATGAGTACAGATTATTGACTTGTACCATCACTCAAAGCAGGGCAAATCCAAACTCACTCTGTAACGAAGGGTGGGAAGTTTGCAGAGGTAGCAAAGGAACTGGGAGGACTCTGAGCCACAACAGCTCCAACCAGCTGGGGAGACGCTGATCACACACAACTCTAGCTCAAGGAGTGGGCTCAGTGCTCGAGACAAACCTGTTGTCAAATGACAGATGTGTTACAGAGGAATAAAAATCAGTGCGTGGGAAGCCTGCACATTAAAGCTGGAATTTACACCTACCATTTTCATAGCAGATACAAGGCAGATGACACTTAGGACAAACTGAGATCTCTCTTCTGAATTATTTGTCTTGCTTCTTATTTATTTTACTTTACTCTGTACCAGCTCAATTTTGTGAGTCAGGAAGAAGCACTAAGTGGAAATTCCTTGTTAATCACTTGGTCAGAGCTGGGCTACAGAGACAGTCTTACCAAGAACCTCTTAAAACACAAAACAAGGGCTGAATTAGCCCAGGAAAACTCACCTGGAAGCAAGCTGTTACAAAGGGCACCAAAGTTTGACAGGCAAGGAATGAGCCTTAATTAAAACTAAAGGGGGGGAGAGAAAGGAAGGAATTAAATGCTATTTGGGAACACACAAAACATAAATAACTCAAAATATGAAATATTTATTATTTGTAGCTGTGAGGGGTTATTTGGGAATATTTTATCGCTCTTCCTCTGTCCCCAGTGCTTTTTATGGGGAGGGAGAAAAAGTGGAATACTTCAAAGGATGTAAATCAGGAACAGGAGAAAAACTGGGGGAGGAGGGTAATTCATGTACTTCTGGTCTTTCTTTCATTCTCTGACATTCCATCTGAGCCTTGGATCTTACACAGGTTGAAGAGCCAACGCACACAGATTCGGAAGCAATGGGACTATTCTCACTCCAAGCAATGGTTAACTCTCATTATTAGGACACTGGATCTGGGGTAACCCAGGGCTCTCTTCTCTGGCTTTGAAAGCCTCCCTGTTTTGGGCAGCAGGAGGGGATGCATTACCAGTAGGAGGTGTGGATGTACCCTTATCCCCTCTTCAGGGGTCAGGCTGCTCACATCATAGCTGGAGCTGTAATATGCTTTGAAAAGATGCAGTATGTATGCATATAAGCCCTCCTTTACTTACTACAGAAGAGGGATTCAGCCTACTCCTAGCATCTTTGAGGTGTCAGGCTTACTGAATTATTGAGCTTTTCTGCTCCTTTGAGCATGCTTTCAAAATAGGTACTAGCTAGTCCTTAAGTATATGGATTCTCTATATTAAGCAATACTCATTGTGGTATCTGGGTTCTGTTGATTGCAACACCACTATCCTCCCTTTAATCATTGCCGTAAAAATCACAAACTTTCGGAAAAAATAAATGCATTCTGGATTTTTTTTCTTTTTCTCTGATGCTAACTTTGTTACACTTAAATTATTTTACATTTTTCTCCACAACCAGGTAGGCTACAAATTTTTGTATATTTTAAATGAGCTCTTAACTCTGGGATCCAAGAAAAGCATCAGTTATCATGACATAGAGAAACTCATTGAAGTGGACAAAGCTGGAATCTTCATTCTAAAAGTACATTATAATTGTTAAGTGATCACTGCAATATCCACCTGAGTAAGTAGTAGTATTTTCATGTAGTGGGTATGGGCTAAATCCAGAAAGGGACGCATGTACTACTGAGCCAAGCAGTGTGGTCTCTGACTCCTGCTGACTGCGGTGAGCCCAGAGTTTCAGTCCCTTGCAGTGCTCTGCACATCTGAGCCTAATGTAAATTCAAAGCCAAACAAGTCATCAAACTGCTGCATAACTTCACACACTGACGCATTTGCTAAGGTGTTTAAAGTTTCTCTTCTATTAAATACCACAGTTATTCATGCCAACCTGCTTATTCACATAAACCTACCTTCCTTTTAAGCTTTCTTTCCCTTGAGAACACTAAACACTCTTATGTGACCATATCTTTAAGTTAAATAAAGAATTGCAAATGCCTGTCTTCCAAAGGAAATGCCGTACAGAGACAGTGCAGTGGGGGAACTACATTAACAGGATCCTGATAAAAGAGAACAGTTGAAAGCAATACAGATAGGACAAAATGAGAGGTATTCAAGAGTCCCCTATCCCTCTTCAAACATCCTAAAGAATTCTAAAGTGCATTTAAAAAAGCAAGTTCTCTTTATTACCCTCAAGATGAACTAACACTTTCAACATTTTGGTATGGAGCTACCACCCAAGTAAGGTCTCCAGCCAAAGATTTGAGGAATAAGGTAGCGCTGTAGGACCTTTCAAAACTGCTCACAGCTTCAGGCAGTAGAAAAGATAAAGCTAAATTCACCAAAGGACAATAATATCATGAATGTAGCCTACAACATTTTTGTGATGGAGACTGCTACTACCACACTAGAGACAGCAGAATCCCTTTATATCCACCAGCATACTTGCATTAGCTGTTCCATCAGAAGGGTAAAAGCAAAGTCAGGTGTGCAGAGCTAAAAATGCATGTCTGGGTGCAGATAGGTGGCTGGGCTCACCACCACCAAATGCAGACCCATTGGTCAGATATTCATCCAAAGCAAATCAACACAGATACTCTCCAGCCTGAAACAAGTAAAATTACTGCTTATTCCCCCACGACTACTTATAGATCATCTCAAAGAGGAAGCCCCTTCACCCACAGTGTCCTCATGTGGTATGGCTGCCCATTGTCCAGGCCAAAAGAAGGGGCCATTTCAACGTGCCTATTGTGGAGCGTGCAGGCCAGTTGGTCCCTGAGCAACAGGGACCGCACAGTTGGCAGGGCAGGGCCCACCCCATGGTACAAGGTGACAGAGCAGAGCCCAAGTCAGGCCAGGAAATCAGTTGAGTGGCTAGGGTCTGGATCAGTGGTCCATAGCCAGGCAGGGGCACAGCTGAGCTGGAGCCCAGCACTCCTGCACCAAAGCTCAGGCAGGACTGGCAGCCCAGGCAGGACTGGCAGCCCAGGGCTTAGAGCCCAGGGCTGAGCTGAACCAGAACACCTGGGTTGGAGGTGTGGGGAGGACCCAGGTGGGGCTGGTCAGGGTCACTGAGACCTTCGAGTGCCCTCAGGGCCCTGATAGCTCCAGCCCTTTTATCCCAGCTATAACACACCCAAAGCTTTCCTTCTGCAGTCCAGGGGAAAGGAAATAAGCTACATACTTCTACTGGGAATAGTCTGTGCCCATCTGAGAGCAAGGGATGGAGAGTTTGAATGCACAGTGAGCATCCTTTAGCCAGGCAATGCAATCCATGGTCTGGTGTTCAAACCTGGAAATAACTTGAGAAGATAACTAAGGAATTAATTGTGGATTAAGGTAGGATGTGAATTTAATTTGCTATGGCATTGCAAAGCAACTGAGCTAAGCGCAGCTAGAAAAAAAGCACTTTTAGTGTCTGGTCCCTGGCTGCAGCTGAGACAAGTTAGGAGGTGATGGGTGTCTCCCCTGTGCTGCTCACCTCCACTGAGCTCTCTGGCTGCTCCCTCACCTGCTCTGTCAAAGCCATTGACTTAGGAAAATAAAAAGTGTTTAAATTAAACCAGATAATCCTGACAAAATACAATGGAGGAACGTGCACCGTTGTGCTAGGAGGTATGACAGACAATGACCCTTAGTAAGACGAGTGCACGTGTGTGTGTGGGGGAAGCTCCTGAACCTCCTAACCCCGCTCAGCTCTGCCCAGCTGTGTCCCCTGAATTTCACAACCTGGGCTGTTTTCATCTTCCTAAACCAGATGCCCCTGGTCAGTTCTATGCTCACTGGGATATCCCACTGATTGGATCTGGTTATGTACCTACTCATAAATAATCCCTTGAAATACAGATGAACAGTCTCTGCAGGAAAAAACCAAGTAATATAAAACATAACCTGAATGCTGCTTGCATTATTTCCCATGTAAAACACTGGGCCAGTATTGAACAGTTGTGCAAACTTTCTGAGACAACTGGCCATAAACCAGTTCTTTTACCAGGTGTCAATACCACAGCCAAATAAAATCTTTATACATTATATTGATCTGCATCTATCACATCTTGATCAAAGTTTCCTGCCTTCTGTTAAGGTGCTAATGATTTCCTAAGCAAAATCAAATGTGGCTACTTCAACTGTCTGAACAAGCTAGATGAAGTCACTTTAATTGCTGACTTTGATGCATCTTTTCTTGCATACCAATGTCAGCTAAGTAAGATGGTGAGCCAGCATTACATTATGAAAAAAGGCAGTAGCAGAGCCAGCTACAGGTAATCTTGCAAAAAGCATCTCACTCATTCCTAAGTCTCGTTTTTAGGAACTCCCTTTTCTGTGTTCAGACAGACCCATAACAAGAGGTCTTGCTCCACAACTAATTCTTCAAGGCTCAAATAAGAATATCCCAATGACAGCTGCAATCTTGCTACAAATACAAAGATTCACACTATTTTTTCACACGATCACACTGTTATTATCTGCTGCTTCTAATTCGTCACCTTTTGCTCAGATCTAAAGGGGAAATCTGAAGAACGAAATCAAAACTTAAAGACGTAGATGGAAAAAAGTTTTGGAATTTATAGGCCTAAAGTGCCTTCTCAAAACAGCTGTGGCACACACTGGCCCTGAGATTTCCCAGTGCCTCAGCCCTCGTCAGCATCTCTTCTACGTGGCTCCATCTTTGCCTCTTTAAAATCCCATATGGAGAGGCTCATGTTTTCTGTCTGGGTTTGCAACGTGATGAAAGGGAAAAATTAAAGGGAATGGGATTCTTATAATAACATATTTGTATTGCTATTGTTAAACTTGTGTCAAGAGCTTAGAACTTGGCCATAGAAAAATTTGTACTTGGAAGAAATCTGGAAAGAAAGTGCTTGGCCCTGGAGGGAATTTCATAAAATACCAAATTAAGAAATGTCAATTGGGTTCTTAAATTACGCAAAGGCAAAGCAAATAAGATACATCAGTGGCTTCAAGTGCTCTTTTGTAATCAAATGATTTGTGTTTCAAACCTGACATTTGGCAAGTAATTAATTCCTTCTGCAGATTTATTTTGTATGTATTTTTTTGCATTTTTAGAAAAAGATAGATTGCATCATAATGTACTAGAATATAAATTATATTATTATGGCATGAATTTTTTAGTCTGTGTCTGAATATTTTTTGGTTTTGCTTTGTAGAATATAGAAGTGCTCTTGGAAATTCTTTCTCCAATTTTACAATTTGCGTCTTGCAAATTTTATCTCTGACATGTTTGCTTTATTTTTTGGATGACTGCCATTGTGTGCACAAATCAGGCCTCCTGTTTTGAAGTGCCAAGCCCCTTATCCATTACATTTCCCATTGCTTTCAACAACCATTCAAGCTGGGATGTAAAGGTCCTCTGCACCGTGCAGGACAGGGCCATTGGGTCACATATGCATGTCAAGGAGTTGAACATCTAACCTGCCACTTGGTTCTCACAAATACTGCTTGTGAACTTACAGTATTTGCACACATGAAGATTTCCCACAAAAGAATAAATTAGAGAACAATTTTCAGCTCCAGTGGGAGAGCTTAGTGCTCAGGACTTCTACAAATCTGTCTTAGAAATGCTTAGCATAGATTTTAAGCAGAGTTGATCAACAGCTGGTGGCTTCTGAAAACACGAGGAAGTCTTTTCAAATAGGCACGTACAAGCAGTTATCATCTGGCAGATACTCCTAATTCACTTTTCTCCTTTTCAAGTCCATGCCTGAGTCACAATGTTTTGTACCTGCATTACACAACCTAAAAGGACACACACCATTCTTTTCACAGTGCAGGTGACTAAGAGATTGGTCATCTGCAAACTACAGGTTTCCATTAGGCGAATAGCACTGAAAAGGATGCGTGCGGGCTATTGTTTCAATACACACAAGTACATTTGGAAAAGTTCAAATGCACACAATATTACAATGCTAATTCTTGCTGTGCTGTCATATGATACTTCCAATGGATTCGTGCTGAAGTTTCCCTCTTTTCTGCAAGTCACCATGTACATCTGCCAGGCTGTGCTATCGCCCCGGTTGTTTCTGCAGTCTAAAGTAAGCAGGGAGCACTTCCCAGGGCAAGTAACATTTTGCCTAGCTATACTTCAGTAGCAGTGATGGAGAGGTATCACTCATTGTCAGACAGCCACCCCAGTTCTGGCCAGGATGAAGGACTTTGCCACCCACATAAAATACACAGAAGCACCTCAGCAGTGAGGTGGACATTTACTCAATTGCACTTGCAAGAAGCCTGCTGCAGAGCTGCCTTTCTCTCCTCCAGGCACAAGTAATCTATGCTGAAGACAGAAATAGAGACCATTGCCAAGACAAATGTGTTTATACAAGCAAAACTAACAACATCAACCCCTCAGGATATTCTGTCCCCTAGCACCGATGACCTGCAGCAGTCTCTTTGTGGGACGTCAGAGGAAGGAGGATATGCCGACCATGCCTACTGCCTTGGGCGAGTTCCCCGAGAGGAGAGATCTGGTGCAGAAAACAGTTGCCCAGTGTGATGGGAGATAGCTCTAATACAAGACAATTTTGTGTTTTCATCTCCACAGGCAAAATGTGATCATTGAGAATGCCACAAAGTTCTCGTACATGCAGGGATGCACTGGGTGCAGGCTAGGGGCAAACCAAAACAATTTCCTAAGGTCCTAAGGACTCTAAAATCCCATTTTCTTCAGCCATATTGTTGTTCTCATTATGGCCAGTACGTAAAACTGTTAGCACCAGTCTAACCTCATAATATTTATTATCAATGCATGATATTTATTATCAATGGAAGGAACACATCCCTGCCTCAAGTAATGAACAAAAGTGCTCTTTCAAAGAGAGCAGAACAAGGTATCTTTTTGTATACTACAGGCCAAATTAATTACTTACCACACTGAAGGGTACATAAGTCTCCTTGGGAGGAATGAATATGTAGGTTTTTATTTTAAAATTATTTGCTATCCTGTCATATAATCTGAAAGTCCTGAGCCTTCATTATCAGGGTGAAACAAGCTACATCTTTTTGCCTCTCTTTTTTGTATATACTGTAGCCAATGTTACTACCATGCAAAAGGTAAACTATTTTGGATTTGTATTTCCCTTTATGCCATAATACTATTTATTTAGCTTTAACAACAAAAGTATTTACAATCTCCAGGTTTGAATGAATGCATTAATTGTTCTTTGTGTTCATGAGAGGCTTCGCTTTTGAGGTTGGGAAATAGTTCTACTGTAAATATCAGACCAAGGAGCACAAATTCAGCTTTCATTTTTCTCCATAGTGATCTTTGCATGCAACTTATGACACAAAAGTGAGTCAATATGTAATACAGCAGCAACAAAACATTTCAATAAAAAGAAATTCCATTTTGTTAATATTTCAGTTGCCTCTACAAACAAAAGATTTGCTGCTATGCTTGTGAATGGCCGGCTCAGTTGGAAGGTGTAAGGTATGTCTAAGGCTCACGACGTAAATGTTGCCTTTACTGAACTGCCCTGAAGTGGGAGGGTCATGAAATGTCTTCCTGATAGACTTATTTATATAAGACTGAAAACCAACAAGACTTCAGTTTCAAAGCTATGAACACTTACGTGTATGTGGATATATGTATTATGGACTAGAACTAACAAGAACCAGTGCAACTCTGAGACAAAAACTATTATGCCTCACCTCCTTAATGTGTTTGGATTTTTTCCCCTGTAAAAAGGAGTTTGGTTACTCTTTAGGCCATTTACTTCACTTACATGTTACTCTGTGCCATCATATGTATAAGTCACTCCTAAAAATTACGCATGCACAATATTTTCTTTTTTGTATAGATATTGTGTGTATTAAAGCCTCATCAACAGCCAGATAGCAAATTAAATACTTGTCCTCAAAGCCTGTTTTCCACTCTGATAAAGGTACACACAATTCCCAGTTCTACCCACCCTTACCAACACACCCATCTCAGTGCTGTGTATAACCAAAGGCCACTGAAATTCCAACCTGAAAACTTTAATGTCCCTCTTCACCTAACAGGCCTGACGGATATTAGGATGCTCTCTTGCAATAAGTGATCATTGGCTTAAAATCATATTCATGTTGGAGACTCAACAATCCATTTTTCTACTTTTGTGTTAAATTACTGCATTATGTAGTTATAATAATAAAAAAGTCGTATTTCCCTTTATCAGTCTTATCAGTCTAAGTCACAGTAAGATTTTTGCTATTAAAGAGTCTCCCTAGGTACGCTGCTCTGTCACAGATCTTAACTCAAAATCATTTATTTAACATCTGTTCCACAATCATTTCTTAAAGATTTACTTCCTTTAAACACAACTGGGACACTTGATCCTCCCTTGTTTCAATCTGCAATATCCTTAAAAATAACAGTAAAAGACGTTATGAATACAAAACCAAAGCTGACACCAATAAATTTCAGTGACTCATTTCTCTTGCATTATTGCTGCTTGGCTGCTTTCTAGGAGGAGATGAACTATAGAGACACTCAGAGGCAATTTAGTGGTATTACAGAAGGACCCATTCATTCTGGATTGAAAAGATCCTCTCAAAATTACAGGAAAACTTTTTTTTTTTGGGGGGGGGGGGGGCGGGTAGGGGGCGAAGTAAGAACAATTTCTCAAGTAAGAAGCCCCAGATCATTGCTAGAGCTATGTTTAGAGTGGAGCGTGCACCAGAGCCTGGCACACTGTCCCTTGAGAGCAGGTAATGCACAAATACAATCACTCTACATGGTCACTTCAGATTAAAAAGTTGTTTTTCTTTCACATAGGAGGTTATCTTTGCAAAATTCACTGTGGGTTTTTTTGCCTCCATAAAACTAATAAAATATTAAAAGTATGAACAGATTTACCAGCTGTTAGAAGATTTTATGTCAGGCTATGACGGTGTTGCCATGGACTTGTCCTCTTTTTTCCACCTGGAAATTTTGCCTGGGCTGAATTTAAAGATTCTGGACATTGTTCCAGGATTTCTGGCAACCCAGTCAGAGCAGTAACTACTGCCAAGCTGATGGACATCCAGAAATGCCAAACAAATGGCTCCCAAGCAAGTACAGATCAACTGTACAGCACGAGCACCCATCCACTGTACAGGACACGTGCTGTAGGTCTCGTGTACTACAGATTTGCTGCAAATGCATAGACCATCTGTGCTGCACATGAGCATATATTTCAGTCCAGGAAATCCTGGACAGAAATAGGACCAGAAATAGGACTACCTGCGCTTGCTGCTGCCCTCCCCCTTCATCAGCACGCATGCTCCAGATTACAGCTGCCTTCCCATCCATGCCCTGACTTTATCGGGTCTTGTGGAGCCACAGTGGGCTGCTTTGCCATTGTCTTTAGCAAAGCTCAGGATCCAGGGCAGACGTACTGCTCTGAATGACCAAGCCAGGTTACGTTTTCAAACAAAGAGATTAAGCTGATATTGCAGATCTTACCATTTTATCAAGGGTCTTGCAATGTTTGTTGTTCTTTCTGAAGTCACATGATTGTGTGAGAATTGTAACTTTTCATTTAAGAAAAAGGTTTTTCAGTTTAGAACTCTGCAGCTGAGAAAATGTAAATTATCTGATTGTCTGACTCCAGACTATAGCTTGTCCAAACACGTAGAATAAAGAGCTTGCCAATGTGAGCTTAGAGACTTGAAATGCACAGGTATATAAAAAGAATCCATAATATTTTGTTCCTTGTTAGTAATTTTTAAGCCACTCATAACTCAAAACTATCAATAGCTTTGAAAGTCCCTATCCTGCTGACAAACTGGGCAATTTTGTGTGGATGAAAGTTTGATTTAAAAATTAGATTTAAAATGCTTTTTTTGTGGGGCAGAAGTGTTAATAATAATTGCTGTGTAAAAGATTTTCCTAGATGGAGCCTGTAGGAAATGATCACAAGCACTTGTGCTGGAGAGATTTGTCACAGAGAGTGCCTGAGGTCCACTCCCAAAGGGCTGGAGGGTCCGTTCCAGCTGGCTGTCAGGTCGTCTCCGTGCCAGCCTACTACACTGTTTCAAGTGGTGGGTGCTTTGGATGCAATCAGCATGGTCAGAGATCATGGGCCCCGATAATTTGTGTCAAGTTTCAAGGAGAGAGAGCAGGAAAAAAAAAAGGAAATCTGACATACAAAAAATTGTTACTCATTCAGGAAAAAAAATGTGGGTTTTTTTCTCAGTCCTATAGTTTCATGCAAATATTTGTAAGAGGTGACAACTATATTTTCAGTTTCGTTCTCAATAGCAATGCTTGTGAAAAGAGTTGGTTTTTTAAGTGAAATAACTAGAAGTCTGAAAATTTTACATGTTCTACTTTAGGTTAATCTGAAAATCTAGGAACACAAATTTTCTGAATATATAAAGATAATCTTTATAGAAGAGGTGTTCCTTAAAATTATTCCAGATGTATCAGCTTATAGATTTGTTTCTCTTTTTCCAACAGCACAAATCAGAAAAAAATCACTGAAATCAGTGGTGACATGTCAGTATAAGAATGGTATGGGTAGCTGGAAAATCCATCATGACTGGAGTAAGGAATTAAGCCTGGTCCTCCCTCAACCACAGCACAGTTATACAGCTCCAGCCAAGTTAAAGTACTTAAGAAGGGAAATGAGACTCATTGTATAATGAAAGAAGTCTCATGGGATGTTGTATGTCTTACTGAAGTACTGTTTCAGTGATGACAATTACCGCGGATACTGCAAGAGGGCTCTGCCTTACCCAGCAACTCTGCCCTTTGCAACACCTACCCCAAGCCGCATTGCTGCATCCTGCCAAGAAGTTGCCTTATTGAGAAAAAGCAGTTAAACATCACAAATATATTATGCTCGGTGTCTGTACACAAGAACAAGCAACTGAAAGCTTTTCAACCACCTCAAATGCCATCACGACTTCATGAATCCTATTTTCAGAGTGACTCACAGCTTCCTGAGATGTCTGGCCTCAAAGAAGCTGGGCAGGCCCAGGGACCCAGTGCTATCTCCCTCTCTCTGCATTACAAATCCCTGAAGTTACTGTGCTATGCTCCTTCACACAAAAAAACTTGACGAAAACCACCAAGCGTTCAACAACCTAGTGTGCGGCCAGGCTGCAGTCCTGCTCACAACTGTAAACCCGTTGGACGGAGCCCTGATTAGCGGTGCAAGGAAAGATTACAGGATTGGATCTTGTGGCTGTACTTGGTATAAACTATAAATAACCAGGAGTTATTCTAGTTGCTTCAGTACCTAAAGGGCCATTGTGTTTCTATAGAATCAGCTCCTTAAACCTCCAGAGCCAAAACTGAACCTGGCAGAGAAGCTGGAGGTAGTGCCCATACGTGGCTTTCTCCCTGCCCTAGGCTTGCCAGCTGTCCTGCCGCAGCGTGTCCTCCCTTTCCTGTCACTGCAGATGCTGTACCTTTGTCATCAGACCCTGATGTGCAACCCCACCCGCCCTGAATGCACCTCATCCATCATGCAGCGCTAGGCACTCATGAAAAATTCCTCACCCACACAGCGCCCAGCTCACCTTCAGAAGAACAAGGTAGCAGAAGTCTCCATCAAATTCTTTCTCAAAGCTGTTCTTTGCCACCGCGCCCGTACAGAATGTGACCGCTCCTCAGTGGCTTAGCTGTGCTAAAACCTCTGCTGTTTGTTCTGACCCGTAGCACTGTCTGTGTCTTTCTGTCTTCTTGGCTCATAGGACCAACCTGCCTTGTCATCATGTGTTTATACAGCTCCAAGCACAATGAGGTTCTTGAGTCCAATCAAGCACTTTAGTCCGTAACTATAGCTCCTTGACACTAGAATACTGTAAATAAGATATGACAACTTGCCTTAATCCCTTTTGCCAGAGAGTCACTAAATATCATTCCTTTATTTTAAGAGAAGTGATCTTCATTTGAGGATATTCCTTTCCTACCTATGAGTATCCCAATTTAGAATATTTCTCAAAATAGTAAGTACGACAGCAGATTCCCCCATGAATGCAAATGTGCATACATTTTGACTTAACACGGTCATCCTTTTTTGCTGGCAATGAATTGTTTCAAATATTCGTCAGCGCTGGCAGCAATACCTCCTGCGTACAGCAACAGGAACTACCCCAGCTCCATTTTCCACTGACTATCCCTAGCAAGTGGGTCTCTAACTCCTCGCTCCAACGGGAGTGTGTAGCACAAGCCCCCTGACATGCTGCCTGCTGTCTTTGTTACTTGTATGCTACTAGGAATATTGCACCAAGGTTTGTGAACTTTCTGGTAGCAGCGATGCTGTGTATTCCCACAGCTTTTCACAGCAGCCCTGGTCCTACCTGGCTGAAAGCTGTGTTAGGAGCTGGATGGATGGGTGGGAGCTAGATGAATTTCAGAACATTTTCTCTGAGTGCATCAAGATTGCCGCTCGCATTTCAGATCTGAAAAATGGGCTTGTGTGCCCAAAGACTTACCTGTTTCTCCATAATTATGTCTCATATAAATATAACATCTATAACACCTATAACTAATAAGAGATACTGAATCTTCTTCAGTATCTTGCCTCACTTTTATTCTAAGACTATCACGACTACAACACCACTACTACTATGAGCACTTTACAATCAATGGATTAATCTTTGCAGCACTATTGTAGACATAGAAGACGAAAGCACAGAGATAAAGCAAATCACTATTTAAGCCAGAGACACAGCAAAAAAGGGAAAAAACGACCCCAGAATTTCCAGTTCCTCTATGTTCTTATGTCTGCATTGCAGCTCAGGCTTTTTGTTTTGATATGCCTTCTAAGTTTTTTCGTAGCTTTTTTTAATATATCAGAACCGAAAATTTTCAGTGTTATGAAAACCTTTTCATTTTCGATTGCACAGAATACTAAACTTCCACAGAAAATCCTATTACAATCAAAAGAAACTGTTTGGGTCAGCATTTTCCATATAAAAATTCTGACCAGTTCTGGTTTTGACAACACAGCTACCAAAGCAAAATATGATTTTGCTGAAGACTTTATTGTAAAAAATAATGGCTTCTTCAGTAAGCCAGCTTTACAACAAGTCTAATTACTTATAGGCAAGAAATTATTTGTTATTTTACTGGCATAAAGATACTAAATAACTTGCGAGATTAGGATCAGATAGGCATCTAGGGCATGGTCACTGAATTACTCCAAACCCCCCAACTTTCCATAGGTGTGAGCTTTTGCATGGTTGCTGTCATTTGTGACCGGGGAAGGGAGTCTGGATTTTCAGAGTAACTCATTTTCAGTGTTTAATGGGCTAAACTGACCAACATATATAAGCTTGAATACCAGTGAGAAATATGTCCAAACATATATACTCCTGGGAATACAACAAAGTTAATGCTATCTGTGTGTTGGTTTTTTGTTCCCAGTCAAGCATATGAAAAAATGGAATTTATTTATCTTAAAGCTATGGAAAAAAACCTCCTCTGCTGGATCTGCTCTAGATTTCCAATTCCTTCACTTTTCTGTATCAGCTATCCTGTACAGATGCTTCATTCTTCAATGAGAAAGCCAGAAAATTAAAATCAATAACTTCATTATGTTTACAGTGTTTTTCTTTTCACCTGAGTTTTCCTAGTCTTAATGTCTTACTATAACTTGAAAATCACTGGTTGGTTTTACTGAAATATTCTGTCTTTATTCCTTTCATATAAAGGCTAGGAATATGGTAATGTATACCTTAATTTTTTATAATGTATATTCTGAAAGGACTAAAGTATAAATTTCAGTCTGCTTTCACGAAGTGTCCAACTGAGTGTAGTATAAACAAATATTTTTATAGTATCTTCTACTGTATTGTGAAAATAATAATTATTATTTTAAAATGGAACAATTACCAGGGACCTTTTAAATTCCTATTCTTATTTTCTGACAACAAGAATTCCTCCTGCACAGTTCTTCTTGGTTTTTGCATATACAAAAAATAAATAATTGACATTTTGTACTATATGAACTTCATGTATTATTAATTTGATGGAAATGAACACATGATGGAGCACCTTCTTTATCTTTGTGATTGTTTTCGCAGATATGTCAGTAACACTGATATTGAATTGTATGATGTGTCCTAGGGACTGTAACATTTCAACAAAATATCTCCAGAAATATATGTGCACCCACAATGTCATCTAACAAACTCACCTTTCATTAAAGTCATCTACAGTAAATCTGAGCTCGCATTTGCAAGGCAAATCTAAAAAGCTATGAAATGAATGCTGAAGGTAAAAAAAATTATTAATATAGCAATAGAGCCTTAGAGATTACTTTTCCTACAATTCTAAGGAGACAATAAAAATAAAAATCCAGAGATTCAGACTTGACGGTAACACAGAACTTCCTTCACAAGAATATTTGGGGTCTTCATTAAATGATATACTACGTGCTATTTCTATCTCATCTAAAATTCTGGCATCTCCTGACAATGTATTCTCCCAGTGATATGCACATGTGTAATCACTCATTTACATTAATGGGATTATGGGTGTTTTGTATCTAGGAGAGAATACCTTTTTTTTTTTTTTTCTCTAAGAGTGGTTGCTCACTATGCACTTGGCAACTGAGATGTATTACGTTTTTTTCCCTAAACAGAAATTAAGTCTCTACTGTACAGCATGTCATACTTGCCTGAAAGCAAAAATGCTGCCTGCTAAGCAATAGACACCCTAATTAAAGTTGCCCAGCATAATATCAGCCCATTAGTATAAACTAAAGACCAAAGAGAATAATGGAGGTGGTATTAGGATACCACAAAACATAACCTAAGGTCAAACAAAGATTACTTTGCTTTGGGTAATTTTTTTTAATTTATACATTTTCAAACAATTTTCAGAAGCTTTCGAAAGCCAAATATAGATAGGAAAATGCATGTCAGTTTTTAAGCCCCTGCCAAAGCAAAAATCATAACAAATAAACAGCAATAAAATAATTGTCAATCAGATGCTTTTGCATGAACATTTTGCAATAATGAGATATAATAAATATTCATCAACACATAATCCATAAAGGCGCATAGGAGCATATTTTATGCCTGTGTGTAACATATGCTGGACAGTTACAGCTGATTGTGGAATAGTAGCAGTCTTATAAAGCTTTCTTGCACATTTACAATTTGTTTATCCCTTACACATAGCCTAGAAAATCTGAACCCTTATAAATTGTGGGGGAAGGAGGGGGTAAAAATTGTGCACTTTTCAACCTAGTCCTTTTTGCAAGGCATTCTTTAAAGCGGACGGGCAAAGCTCCAGAAAACAAGCAACCTTGGAATTCCTGTTTTCAAACTTCATGTTTCATCCATAATCATATCTTTAATGGTGCAATTTCAGATATTCTTGGATTAACTGTTTCAGATTGAATCACTTTAAAATACTTCACAAACAGAAAAATAATTCATTCAGTAATACTGCTGAATAATAACAATTCAGTAATATTGCTGAATAATTACCTGTTAAAATAAGTAGGTTTTCCTTTTTTTTTTTTTTTTAAATATGATCCTGATCCTGACAATTAACCAAATAAAACAGTAAATTATCCAGGTTCATTAAAAACACTTGTATGGCACTTTAACAAACAGGAATGTGTTTCAAAACATAGGAAAATCCTCCCAGAACAGCTGATAAAGGAAACAGCTTGCAGAGAATATCGTTTTGTTTCATGATACTATAAGCAGCACTTAAATTGTTTCTGCTGCATGTCTATCATGCAGTTCTTCGAGATATTTATCACTGGATTCAGGAAGATAAGCATTAGGTGGAGTCACAGGCACTCCTCAAATTAAGACAAAGGGCCAAATCCTGCCCACACAGACCACGGCCCTTTCCAGCATCCCACTCTGGAGCTGAGGTTTTTCAATAGACACCTCTCTGAGGTCATTCCCAGCCCTATTTTCTATGATTCCACAAACCTAGCTCAAAATAAAGGTCTAAGCCTTCCTTTTCTCTCCATCCTTGCCCAGGAGGATGGGGATTGCGTGCAATGTAGCAAAGCCTGATGGTGTACAAGGGGTAGATACAGCTTCAGGCTTCTCCCTCTTCCCTGTATAGCCCTATAGGGCACTGGAGAATATACCTTGCGACAGGGTCTGTCACAGCCTACACCTCCAGTAAAGTGGAAAAAGTAAAAGGTGATTTAGGGAGCCAGGCTCCCCCTTATTTGCTTCAAGGCTGACACAACACTGTTGGATAATGGCACAGTCCAGCCCTTGATCAGTTCCCCTCACTTCTAGGAATGACCTGAGCGCTTTGGTTTGTAATGTAGATTTGATTATAGCACATATTGTGCCAAGTATTCCAAGTCTGGTGCACCAAATTAATTAATAGGTATATTAATATTTAGCTGTTCTCTGTGTAAACAACTACCAGAAATGCTTCTATGTCTGGCACTTTTACTGGCTTTTATTTTTCAAAAGTTAGAGTGTGTGATTGACTCTGTTCACATTATAGGCCCATGGTTTAGATTTATTCTGAATTTCTTCCATGAGAATCATGCCCAAAGACCAAATATAAAAGGAACACATCAATAAGGATATATTCAAAACCTGATCACCTGCGCCTGGAAAGCAGAGCTCTGATATGGCACTAGCTTTGAAAGAGCACCTGGAATTTAGACATGACATGTCTGCCTGTTAGCCAGTGGTCTGCAAGTATTTGATAGTTACGAAATTGTCACTGGTAAGTTGTTTGGCTAGAAAATAACAATAGCTGCAAGAAACATTTCAAATCTTTTGCCCGAGTGCCTGCTTTAGTGAAGGTCTGAGCTGTTCTCATTAAAAGTCAGCAGAGAGGATCCTACTGCTTTCAATGCTACAAGCTCAAATCCTGGAAGCATCATTGTGCAACTGAAAGTAGGTCTGTAGAAGAACAATTACACAGCACAGATCCCAGATATTTGAGCTCTCTTCAGCTGTGCAAGACTCCTGTTATCACATTTGGCAGTGGTACTCAAAATAAGGCTTTCACAAGTTTAAAATGGAGACAACAGAATATCTTGTAATGGGACTCTTTGAGTGAATGAATTCCTTTGCTCCTTGAGCAGTGTGATTAGATGGGCCTGGATGGAAGGCACGGAAAGAATGACCTATCTGTACCACAGACAGGAACAGGTTTTTGGAAAAGATGGGTTAGACCTCTTATTATGGATTATGATCCTCCTAATCTTATACAATTACATAGCAAGATGGGCAGGAGCTACTAAAATAACTACACATCAGGCAATAACTGTAATGCTCATGGTTTTCTCTAAGGAGAAATTAGAAAACTCAGGTATGACTAAAACCCCCAAAGGTGGCAAGTAAGTACAAAGAGAAGCTTTCTGGACCTATCCTTGCTATCATTTCTACCCAGGACTCTTCCAGTGGTACTGCAGGGTTGCAAAGCCTGACCGTTGCCTGATGCTCTGGTGAGTATTCGCGGGACACTTCTCTCCGAGAACAGCTGTACAATGACCAAGGTGACACCGGCACATCTGAGCCTCAGCCACCCCCAAGCCCTCCATAGTCCCGCAGGGTTTCAGCAAGCTGGGTTTTTTAGCTGGGCTAGATCCATAGTCTGTTGGGTTTGATCATCTCTACGTTTCATCAAGGTAGCCTTGGGCCACAGTCCAGTAATTGCCAGGGTTTTCCAAATGCCAGGATGAAAACAAACTCCCATCAAAATTGAGTGGCTCTGCTAAGTTCAAAAGGTGAAATAAATGAATCTTTACACATTATAAGAACAAAATCAACATTCTTCTGTGGCATAAAGTGCCTGAAAAACTAGCAAGTAAAAGCAGGTGTGATGTGCTCCCTGTCAGCTAACAACACTGATAAGCTTGCCATGCCTGGTTCTGCTTCATTTCAAACAGACTGCTGGAAAAAAGGGGGAAAAGCCAGAGCAGAAATAATTGCTGGAGCTTCGAGTTAGCTGAGAGAGCCTGCAGGCTAAGATCAACGCGACTGATTTCATCCTCTTCCTTTTATTTCTATAACCTTAAACGTTCTGCTATTATAAAAGTCATCATGTCAGCTTTCCCCCAAGCCTTAGCAGCGGCCTATTTTAAAATTGTATCAATTGGTAAAGCTCTTGGCTGGAGTATTTTCATCTTGATTTATGTTTTTTGAGCTTTAAAGATGAAGAAAACTCCACTCACCTGATCCAAGCATGTACGCGCATTGTCCCACGCATATGTTTATAATCAGACCCTACAGAAACAACACATGCTTAGGAAGGCTTTAAAATTACAGGGAAAGCAGCAAATTGCAAGTGAACGCTGTTTATCCTGTATTTTTCTCCAACAAAAAACCCCACCTATTTTGATTCTAAATGTTTTCTTTCTCTGCTTAATATCAGGGATTTAGGACTTCCTGAGGCCATTGATAAGGTAAGGGTTTTAGAATTAAGAAACTCGTAAATCAGTGTAACAAATGTGGACATATAATACGGTGGTCTTGTCCTTGCTTCTAGATCAATGTAACTGATAAAAGAACTCTAGGATGGTGAGGAAGGGGGCAAAGGGACTTTTGCTTTTTTTTTAAGCAAGGACTGATCAAAAGCAACCCCATAACTTAGACTATTACAGCAAAGCAGCAGCCATTCAGCGCTAACGTGTATTGCTTCCTTTTAAACACTTGCAGCACGGACCCCAGAGAATGCATTATTAAAATGTTCAAGAGGATCATATTAGGGCTTCAGAATAAATACTAACTTCCCACAATAATCTTCACACATTTGTCCATAGGGAATGATGGAATAATGACCCTTTGAATTTGTAATACAAAGGAGAGGCTTTTCTTCTCCCCCTCTCCTTGCCAGCAACGCAGTGGCATTGCACGCTAAAGAGCCTGCCATTAGCGGAGAGGTGAAACTGCTAGAGGAGGGAGTTAGTTAGAGAAAAGAAACTTAATCTAAAAAGATGGCAACTGAAGCAGGCACACGGAGGTAAGGCTTCATCAGCTGATGGGGAAATGCATATTACAAATAAGACACACTTCCAATGCCCCGGGGTTATGGAGGGAGGCTGGGCAGCGCGTGGTGCCAGTCTGCAGTAGAGATGCCCAGGAATTACCTGTAGTGTTGTTCTCATCAGCCCACGCGTGCCACTGCATGTGGAAAACACTTTCGTCTACACAAAAAAGGTTTGAGTAGAAGAAGTATTTGTGAGGTCCCCCATCCAGATTATTTCATTTTTTGGTATGAGAACTAACCAAAATAATACCTTAAACAATCTCAGATAAGCTATCCATCAAAAGCGCTATTTCTTATAATGTGGGCAAAACAGAAGCTCAATCCAAATCTGAGAAAATTCTCTTTGGATTAAGTGGAATTTTGCTGGTCCCCTAAATATGATCTATACCTACTCTTCAGACAGACAGTAGGTCAGAAAAAGCTGTTGTTCTTTTGAGGCGAGCTGGTGGCTGTATTTCTGAAACAATTCTTTTTCCCTGTCTTTTCTCTCCTCTTTTGAGAAATGGCTCGACAGAGCTCACCTTACCGAGGGAGATGCTTGATAGATTGCATGTGAAAAAATCCGATCTATCCCTTTTCCCAGGACAGAATTGTTCCCTACAATATACTTTGTATCCATTATCAAATGAATTAAAACATGCAAATAGGAGAAAGGTCTGCTAAGTTATCCTGTTGCTTTGAAAGAACCTAAAGCCACAATTTATGGCAAGTGGGAGTCTTTTAAAAAACAGCAACTGCTTTAGCTGAGCTGGGGGGAAGAGGGGTTGCGCATGCAGTCAAAGCCATAAACGCAAGCCTTAGTCTGAAAAAAGGTAATTGTGCTGCGAACGCTGACAGGTTTGACAGAAAGTGTCTTCATTGAGAAATTGCATTTTGAAGTTCTTCCCGTTCCTTCAGAAATAAATGGACTAAAGCAACAGGGCTGGCTCTGACAGGAAGCCGGGATTCGGGACTTCAAATACAAACATTATGAAAAACAAGCAACATCTGCAAACAGTAAGTACTTATTTATATTTTATGGAGTGTGTGCTTGGGATTTTGACAGGTTTTTAAACAGAGCCTATATTAGGCCCATACAAAGGCGAGAATGTCCCTTTTTAAAAATACATTATGCTGCTGAAAAGCAGTTTAAATCTGCAGTCCAAGCCTCAGGTGAGCTCTGACCCCTCCTAACCTGGTCTAACAAAACACACATGTGGTGTTTGCAATAGAACAGTTTACTGCTACTTTCTCAAGGTCAGGACAAGACAGACACTTGAGGGTTAGTATTCAGCAAGCTTTTCCCTCAGCTGCCAGAGTGGCTTTGAACTTTTCCCTTTTGAACAAATAGGAAACGAAACTGTGAGGAAACAAGTGCTTGGAATCATAGAGAGGAACACATACCAAAAAGAGAGGGGAAAAAAAAACCCCAAACTATAAACAGACCTTTTTCAAGCAAATAAAAAAAAAAAAATCCAAAAACCAAAACCAGCCTGACATCTAATTTAAGGGTTTAAAATTATGCTGTGTGTAGTTTTGAAATTTTAACACATACTCCTTTTCACATGCTACCCCTTTATTTTTTTATATGACAAATAATAACCAGTTGGCAGGTATGGTGCACTGTGCACTATAAAATATTTAGTAAGGCAATAACGACTCCCTGGGCAGCATAAGAAAACCGCGATTATATTCAGAGAGAAAGCCATGAACAAACAGAGGGGAAAAAAATACAAAGAAAGATAAAGGAAGGCCTTTCATCAGGTCTTCCTGTCCAATAACACACTCAGGCTTGATCCATATGTTTTGAGAAAAATCAAAGTGTCACGACTACCAAAAATGTCAATAGCTCCAGTAAGGAATATTGTCTAACATTTTCTATTACACTGTTGAAGAATTTGCCTCCCAGCGCAATTTGGAAGAAAAGTCTTTTATTTCTAAAACACTAAAAGAAATGAACAAGGCACGCTTCTGTGCAATGTGTAATACAATAATGCTGTGGGCTTCCAAACTATCCTGGAAACTGATACTTTGATGAAAGTGAGTCCTTCTCCACACCTCTCATATTTTCTGTCCTCTGCGCATAGACAGGGCTGCGAGGCACATCCTGGTCAGTTGGATCTAATAGCGTAATACACCATTCGGTTGGAAATTGGAGAAGGCAAACTTTCATCAGCCTTAATATTTTTATAATCCTGCATAATGACCCCCAGGATTCGCTAGCCCTCCTCTCCCCCCCAAAAGGAGGAGGGGTGGCTCTCCAGAAAGGGGGCATTAATTGTACTTTGCTCAAAGATGTGCATCTGCCTGTGCACTGTTTGCATCCCCGTGCATAGCTTGCTTTTAAAGACATCCCATTTCTTCCTGTCATCTGTAAACAAGCAATTTATTGCTGTCTTGGCAAAATGTAAACAAAACTTAGCACCTTGCCCTGGGGAGAGCTGCAGCTAACATATGGTTTGTCTGTACCTTGGTGCACAATTTCTTTTGTATTTGTCTTTTCCAGCACCCTTCAAGTTCCAGAGGGAAAAACACATCAGTGCTGCTGTGTCTTTATCCTGTGGAATCTAAACTAGAATTGAGCGTGTTGCAGGCAATCAATATTACTGTGCAAATTAGCCTTTATGACTGAACCACTGTTTGCTCACAGGAAAAAAAAAAAATAGCTGGCGTGAGTACAGTGCACCTAACAAATTGCTGCTGTGAGCACACTGCAACTTAATTCGTGTCCTGGGGTTCTTTTCCAGAGAGTTTAGCATCGACCTGAGGGAGGAGTGCCACCAGAGCTGGAGAGCTGCTCACCGCTATGAAGGACACAGAATTAATTTTTTAAGTTTTTGCACTGGAGCCTGCTCCTATCCTCTCAGCTAGAGGAGCTTGCTCACAGCCAAGAAAGCCGAGGAACCCTCCTTCATGGCCGTGGCAGGGGTGCTGCTGCTGTCGGAAGGGCTCAGTGGGCGCTTTCAGTGCTTGACACATCCCCAACGGAGCAGGCGCAGCAGGTCCCTGCTGCAGCCCCGTCAGACTGCCCACGCCCTGACAGACCAGAGCGGAAGGCCCGCAAGATGGCGGGGGCTGGAGCACGTGCTCTGCGAGGACAGGCTTAGGGAGCAGCACTTGTCCAGCCTGAGGGACGGAAGGCTTTGGGGGACCTGACAGCACCCTCAAAACCTGCGAAGGGGTTAGTGAGGAGATGGACCCAGGCTCTTCACAGGGGTATGTGGTGGGAGGATGACACGCAATGGGCAGAAGGTGACACGAGAGGTACGGACTGGAGAACAGGAGAAACTTCTGGCCTCCCTGAGGCCAGCCAAGCAGGGGCACAGGTTGCCCAGAGAGGTTGTGCAGTCTGCAACCTCGGAGGTTTTCAAGACCCGACAAGAAAAAGCCCTGAACAACCTCTTCAAAGCCCACAGCTGACTCTGCTTTCAGCAGGAGGTTGGACAAGAGACCTCCTGAGACCCCTTCTAACCCAAATTATGAACCCTTGCCGAGATACTCACAGGAAAGCCTTTTACTTCAGTAAGTCTGATTTTTTGAATAAGATGCATTGTAAAGCATTTCAGAATCTGGGCTTTGGCATACTATTTGTCATTAACTTTTGTACTCACTTAGCATATTCCAGTACAGTATTTACACACTCTTACATGAACATACCTACTTAGATATTGCTGCATGCAGAAAATCCAACAAGGCTGCCCTGTCAATATTTGGTTTTATCGCTCAGTGCAAAGTAGTTTGTTTTCCACCTGTGTGTTATTAAATGGGAGAGCTAACACCATAGTGGACATTAGTAGTCAATAAACTAAGCATTAATACGCATCATGTTAATAAAAAGGTGTTCAAAAGTGAAAAGAAATACTGCCTGCCTAAACAAATCATGTGGTAACTGGAAGAAATATTGTAAGAATTTATTTTGTAGAGGATAAACAATAGAAAATACCTATTATGAAGATATGTGCAATGAACAAGTTATTCAACAAATATAACTCCTTTTTCTTGTTTGCAAATTATCTGCAAACAGAGCGCGAGCTTGTGTATCTATTTGCTATTTAGAATTACTCAGCAAATGCGTCATGTCAGCAAACTGCTGCCAGTGCTTTACTGGCAGGTTTTTTACCACAACTATTACTTTGAATATATGTTCTTTGTGCAATCAACTACCTGTGCTCAGCACTTCCTCACCTAAGTCAGTCCCGTGGCGTTTTGCCTCTCTGCCTGCTGTGTCGTGTTAGCCGATTCCCATGCCAGCAAAGTACGCACAAGACGACCATCTACTTTTGGCACCAGTAATTTATAATCACATGAGTTCTTTCCGCAAATGTTTTCATGCACGGAAAAGGGCTCATAATGTTCCCAGGAAGTGAACAAAGATGGAGCAAATACTGTCAAAATCACTTGCAGCTTTCATTTGAAATAACACTCAGAAATAATTTTTTCAAGTATTCACACGCCGCTAAAAATAACCCCTCTTAACTTCCTGCTGTAATAGTGGGCTATATTCTAAATAATATATTTTAAAAGGATCACAGAATCCATGAAGGCTTCCTTCCTTTATGCATTGGATTTAGAGTTTTTTAGCTATCATACAACCCAGACATTGCTTATGAAACCAGCATACACAGGAAAAATAGCCAGAAAGGATAAGATTGGATTGGCAGTCTTAGCTTCATATTCAACCATCCCCCTTCCAAATACATGCCAGGATGTGATCCTGTTCCTCCTAAGGCCAGCTGCATTACCGAGGCCACACTAAGGCACGTCTACTTTGTCAACAGCATTTTTATTTGCGGTTACCCACCGCACTCACTGATTTTCCTGCAGGTCCATTAGCTGTGTTTTCAATGTATGTTGCTCTAGCTGGAGCACACAAAGACAGAGTGACATGATACGCATTTCAAGCATTTTCACTTCCTAAGCTGTTTTTTGAAAAGAAGTCCAGCAAGAGATACTACAGCTAAGATCTCAAGCATAATATTACCAGAGAGATGACACCATCTTACTCCTTCAAAGGAAAAATGGTCCCCAGATGACTGAAATTTCCCTCTAGTCAGTGTCAGTAAACAGCAACAGAAATCAAAAGTCACAAGGGTACAATTGTCATTAGTATGTAAATTTTAAAAGCTCAGTCAAAAATATCAATACTTTCCACTTAATTTATTACTATATAAAGATGGATGATAGTAAAGTGAAACATTGATTTTCAATGCCCTTTAAAAAATGGTGATGAAGAAAATACTCAAGGACAACTACTTCAAAATACACAGACTCAAAATTAATTATTGTATTTTTTTACAACTGCTTGTTCAGTTCAATCCTATTTGATTGCTTTTTTTAATGAAGAAAAGGAATAGACCATTTATGTAAAGAGCCATTTCAAAATTGATTAGATGTAAAGACAGGTTAGCATTTTTACAGTATTGACAGAAAACCATTAACCAAGCAGCCTATAGACACGGTCACTGAAAGTTAATCGAAGCGAATAGTAAGTTGGTAGGGCTTTGCGTGACAGTCATACAAGCTCACTGCTTCTATTCACAGATTTTGGTTGTAACTGATCTCTGAGATGCATTGAACTGTCTCTTTTGAATGCAGTGTATAATTACTTTTCGATTATAAAAATTGAATTTAAACATTTTTGATAGTGTGTAACTATTGTCACATGCTTGTTTCTAAAATGAACTACAGCATCTTTAACGTTGCATAGAGACTTGGATTTAAAAGCACTGTAAGCAGTCTTGGATAATAACTTTTCTTTGATTATTTACCTTTCAGATTACTTGAGTCTACATTGTAAGATAAGGCTAAAGCTAAGAAATTATTTTAAAGGAAACAATACTTGTGGGCATTTTAGGTCGATGGTTCTGCAACAAATTCTGTACCACCTGACAAATATCACATGCTTACAGCAAACATGTTCTTAATAGTGATAAGCTGCAACTAACCGCTTTTTCAAGTGGTGCTGGCATATGAAACAACCAGTAGAAGTGAAACACAGAGCAAACTAGATACAGGGCCTGATAAGGGGATACCCAATTTAATAATGTAGATAGCAAATAAGCACATTTCCTTCCACATGTATAATTACTCTGCAGCTTATTAAAAGCAGGGCAATTTAAAAAAAAAAAATTTTTTTTTACTCTCTACTTTATGCAATTAAATCAATGTTACCTTTGTTTCACTTTCACATTTTTAGTGCATTATTTAAGAAAATGCACTGCAGGTACTTTTTTATTTTCATTTTATTAAAAATATAGGCAGCAGCTTCTGTATGAGCGTAGCATAGCTCAGTCCCAAGTTGCAGGGAGAAAATATTTGGAGATTTAAGATTCTTTCCAGATTTGAAATATTTAAGCAACTAGCAACCTTGTTTACATCTTCCTGGAAAAGGTTCCTTCTAGATAATTAAGCTTTTGATAAAGTTTTATTTGCTAGGATTTGTAATACCATGAACTCAAAACTGAAAAGATGAAACCAGGGTTGAATTTCATTTGCATTTTCTACACCGTGGCTTGCATGCCCACTTGTAAGGTTTCATCAGTGACACCATTGAGTTGGAGAACATTGTCCTTGTAAAACTGATCTGTTTCATCACCTTCTTCCAGCATAAGAACAACAAAACTCAAAAGGATGGAGAATTTTGAGAGAGCTTCCTGAGTGATTATCAGGGAAAGCCCTGCTTTCCACCAAGTCCTTTGGCAGAAAACCCCTGTGCCTGTGCTGGATTTGGAAGGGAACCGACCACAGTGAGGCCATCCAGAAGGACCAGTGTGAAAAAGTTTTTATTTCTGGAGGTAGTTTTTAATACAGCAGGAAGAGGCCAGTTCGCTCCTGTTCCTTACTAATCTCATGTTACTCAACTGATGTGGATACGCAAAGAGATACAGAGAGCCCTTGCAGCAGGCTATGAGCAGCAGGAATAACTGAGGAGCTGCGGCATTAATCCTCCGAAGGAAAAGGCAGAGCGCATTTTCCATCACCACTGCAAAGTGCCCCAAAACCATACATTAGATTTTTTGCTGAAGGTCAAAATTTGGCCCTAGGGCAGTACGATATTACAATTTGGCCCTTGGACAGAACAATTTTAATAGGGAATTTATAACAATGTCCAGTGAGAGAGACAAACCAGTAATTAGGACAATCTTTAAATAATTATTCAGCAGCTTTGGGAGACAGAGCTGTCTCTGCACACCAAAGCAACAGCAAGAATAATTTCTCCTGGCTAGCTCCATCACACAAACATTATGAAGAGCAACTGCTAAAGAGCTGCAACGCAGCATGCCGCAGTTGATGGAAGCCTACCAGCTTTCACAGGACAGTAAGTGCTCTATGCTTCTCAATTCATTTCAGCTGTAAGGGCATTTTAAAGAGAACAAAATGAGAAGCTGCAATACGTTCCTTGTCAAACTGAGGAGCGGTTCAACCTGGAGTTTGAATATGTGGACCTTGCTAAAAGGCTTGGTGTGAAAGACTAAAGTTGTTTCCTTATTTGTCTTGAAAGGAAAACAGGAGAAGAATGCAAAGATGCCAAAAGCTGGAGGGATGCAAACTCAGAAACACAAACTAAAGGCTGTCTCAACCTGCAGCTGTTGCACAAAATACACTCAAAGCCTTCCCCAAGTAAATATCTTCCTTGCCTGCCTCTTTATTAGTAAATGCTATGAACCCTGACCCAGCTTAGAAAAATTTAATATTTTCCCCCTAAATACTTTAAAAAACATATTCAATGGGCCTGGTGGAGTCAGGAAGTCTGGCGAGAGGTAATTTGACATCTGAATTATTTCAAGGCCAATATGGAAAGCTATTCAAAGGCTTATTTGGAGATATGTCAGTCAAGAGACCACTTCTGCCACAGAGATGGTGTTGGAAACCCAGACAGCTTTTGGAAAACTATGGGACAGAGCAAGGGAACTATGGTGAATGTCACATCTCAAGCTAAGATGTCTATGATTAAGAAAATTATCTTGGTAATAGGCCTATTTCCACACCTGTAAAAGCATTTAAAATTTATTAAAAATGATAAGCGTAAACAATGAACATGGTGTAAAAGCTTCCCTCTGCTAATTTGGTTGCACTGATTAAGATTTTACGTGATGCTTCTAAATCAGGATGTCAGCCCCATGCTTCATGGTGAGGCTTCGCAGCGCGGGGTCCGCAGTGCTTTGGTTAAACAAGTGGCCTTTCAGGACTCTGCTGTGTCGAGGGGCAGGCAATAGTAAACACCCTTTCTTTCATTTTAGATAAGGTGTGGATGATTTAATTGTTCTTTATTGTCCACACAATGTGGCTTAAAATAAAATGGCCAAGCTTCTGCTTTGCCTTCTCTTAAGGTATTTCCCTGTATAAAAAAATAATCTAATTATCCACTATTAAAATTTGAAAAAAGCATCATGGCTGTAATTATGCAAATCTGGACCCGTTTTGCTAAGAAATGCCCAAGTTGTGTCTCAAATGTAATCAGCAGTGGAAAAGGAAAAATAATTTAATTAATGTTCATCTCTGCAAATTATTAGTAGTAGCACGTGGCTAGCAGCTAATTAACAGGCATAAAGGAGGTGTGTGAATCCTGGGATTGCCTGTCTAAGACTTCTTTTTGGAAGTAACACAGAACAGTTACTCAGCCTTTCAATTCACGTCTTGATTGTTTTTATATGAATCCTGTCACAGGCACTGCTACCACTCACCAGTAGCAGCCGTGACGGGGTTTGTTATTGCCTGACCTGGTGCTGGGGAGGAAGCATGGTCAGTTGTAACTGCTCAGGGATCAGCTCTGGCATGAGACAGTTGGAAGCCGTTTGTTGTCATGGCTCGTTGCCATACGTTACAGACACTTAAAACTATTTTTGCATTGTGCAGAGACACGTATGACACAGGGCCGCACAAGCAGAGCAGTACCTCTGACCGAACAAGGCCGGCTACAAGTTTCTGAAAGCAGACAGAGCACCCGGAAGCACCCACGTGCACATACGTTTTGATCTTCAAAAAAATCTCATATCTTTAAATGCCCAAGCAGCATGTACATATTTAAAATGACACTTCTCATCTATTGATATAGCTGCATTTTTGACATTCATCACCTACTATTAATGAGAAGATTAGACATCATTTAGTCTAAGGCCCTGGGTGGGTAGTCCCTCCAACAGGCAAGGAGCATTGCCTGGATCAGGTCTCCAGTCTTAAACTCAGCTCTGTGGCTGCAGTTCTTAACTTCACAAAGTGAATTTCTTTTTTCTGGATTTACACACACAAAACCGCTACTTACTGATTTGTTCCTCCAAAAAACAAAAACAACTTTCTTCTGCCATTGGCATTTTCTTAGTACAAGCAGCTCTTCTTAACTTCTGCAGAATTTTCTACTTTATGGCTCCCAGGCTCAGTTTCCAACATACAGAAACTTTAAGTAATATCAGAAATATCACCTTGTCCCGATACAAAGGTGCACTTCAAGGATAAGAGCCAGTCATGTGCTGGCCCACGGTGCCTCGACGCACCTCTGTCTGTACCTAGCTGTTCCCCTGCACCTCTGGTGAGGAATCCACGGAGATAAAACTGAGCCATGGCAACACTGCCTGCCTCCTCCCAAGGAAAGAGACAGGTATTAAAAAGAAATCTGCACTGTCAGTTGTAGAAACCGATGGGCTCCCTGCTGCAGTACCATTTATCAGAAGGGTGAAAGAGCCCTGCAGGTTGTGCCCTCTGTTCTCCAGTGCAACCATCTCTCAGAAGCTGCTTTTCTTTCCCATCACTTGCCACCATTTACATCTCAGCACAGCAAGAGGAACAGGCAGTCCCAGGCCCTTCCCCGGAGGCCAGCTTCACTCTAACCTCCTATCAGTTGCTTTAGCTCAGCCCCACTGTTATGCTTCACAAAGATTTTATCCACCAGCAAATCTCTTGCTAAAGGCTTGCTAATGCAGTGCTGATTGGAGAGATAGCTAATGCCTTGTTGCCAAGTGATTTCTACTTTAATTGCATTTTAACTCTCTTTTAATTAGCCCTCTAAAAGTCTCGCATACTGCAAGTGGAATAAAGTTATACTGTGCGTCTTATTAGTTCTCTCGCAAAGGATGTTCTGTAGAGGATTTTGCTATGGCATTATGGCCTTTCCATTCATTACTTTGAAGGAAAAGATTAGCCAATGATTTGGATATTACTGTTTAAATGGTGGCTCTGGAATTACAAACCTTTTTCTTCCATTAGAATTTTTTAAAATTCCAGGTATGAAATACAGTGGATGACACCATCCTAATCCTCACTAATAGTTTCTGACTTTTAGCTGCAGGCATATATTTTCCTGGGTTTTCAGGAATGAACCCCAACATTATGCTTCATAGCAAGCTGTTTCATCTCTCTGCACACTCCTAAGTTTAAACTTTCTGCTCTGTCTCGTTGGTATTCACAAAGCCCACATATATTAAGGCCATACTTCCATTGACTTTGCTTTTAATATTAAACAGGCAGTACATGATACCCTTGGTATTGACTCTACTAAGTCCATTAATGACCCTTCTGTGGCTTCACTTTAATTTACGCTTTGAACGAAAACTGCTGTATTATGAGTCAGGGGTGAGAGAGAATATTGCTTATATTAAAGATCTGTATAAAAAGAAGATAATCTCTGGCCTACTAAGGCAAAGTTGAACACTCAAAATAATTCCTACTGTAAGGCACATGAAAAATATTATTATGGAATGCCCAGGGTTTCATCTGACAAGGAAGATTTAAGGATTTCATTGTTTATGTACATAAGAGGAAAAGGTCTTTAGTTTTTTGTTGCAGCCAAGCTGCAATAGAGGCAGAGTTGCCCAAAGTCAGAATACATATATCTATCTCGAAATCCATGTAATTATACAGATCTGAAGTGCCGCACAGAGTGTATTAAAAACACCAACTGTTGAGACACATCTCGAGTCCTTAAACCTTACAGGTTGCATTAAAGACAGAGTTTCAAAACTTCCCGAGTCTTGCTGCTTTAAGTGAAATCCTTAATAATTCAGTATAGCTCTGTATGTGTATATCAGACCCTGTTGTAGAGCTAAGCATGTTGTAATGAGATAGGAGCAGATCTGCGTTACAGTGAAGGATGACATGGGCAAATAGCTTTGGCTACAGCATAAAGTGTGAGATTTAAATTGACTAAAGTGAAATGCAAGGGTGAGATTTGCTTGAATGCGGTCATCTGAGGCATATTCCTTCAGATTGCCCTAGGGAAGAAACAATTCAGAAAGGATATTCTGGAATCTGTCAAGGAGACTGCGAGCTCTCCAGCCTGCTCTGCAAGGGCAGCTCCTGGGGATGAACAGGCAAGTCCTGCCTGCCAGGGCCTGGGGCTCACAAGGCTTTACTATTACCAGCTTCCAGACAAGCACCTAAAGGAAGACATTTGAAGGCTCCTACTACACACCAAAAAGGTGCTTGAGACACTGAGCAGCTGCAATAAAAAAGGTAAAAGACTCACAGGTCCACGATGCATCAAGAAATGCTAAAAGAATTTAAAGGTAGGGGACAGATTCAGAATATGGTTCAAATCAATAAACTTCTAATTGCGCAGGCACAGAAGATGCCCTGCAAAAAGCAGATGAGCTGTATAGCTACTACATAAGCATTTTAATGTAGGTTTCACAATAATAAATTCCCAATTGTTACTTGGGAAATTGCAGCGAATTATAAGAACATTGCAAAAGGCTAAGGAACACTTAGAAAATTTTATTTTAAAAAACTTGCTCAAATAGCAGTTAGGAGGAAACTAAATACTAACAGTCTCTGGTCCAGTGACACTGAATTGCATTGGATGATAGCTATAAAAAGTGCACTTTTCCTGTGAGTCTGAACAATTGTCCGTGCCATCTCTGCCAGTCTAACTTCAGTTATTGACTACATCTTTGAATCGGAAAAAGACCAGCCAACTCATCTGAAAATGAATCTACTGGAAGGACAATATTTTTCTCTGAAGATCAAAGGCAGTGAAATACATATATATGTGTGTGTGTGTGTGTGTGTATAAATTGCATCTGGTGCACTGTTTCTTTTCATCTGGCCAACACTCAGTAATGCAATTATATTTAGATAAAAACGTGAAACATACCTTAGCATTTTCTAACAGAGTCCATGCTGTAAATTCTCAAGCAGCAATCCTCTCCCCCACCCAGCCACTCACCCTCAATCTCAAACCGTTAATTTCCTTTAATTGAGTCCTACCTCAGTCAGAAAGCCAAAACAAGGCTTTTTTTTAAGGTGAGTGAAGTCTGGAGTCTCTCAGTCAAACAACAAGAACCAAGAAGTCTGTTATAGTTATACTGACCCTTTTCCAGCCAGCAGCTTCCATAGCTAAAATAAAGCCTGGCAAGATGCAGCTGGGCAAATGTTCACATAATATGCTAATTTTTTTTTTTTTTTTTTTTTTTTTTCCACATTTGTGAATGCGTTGTAAAAATCTTCAGTTAAAAAACAGATGTGGAAGAAATGTCTCTGCAGCCTGGAAGGAACAAGGCTACCTGTCGTTAAGGGGGCAACAGAAAATGTTATGGTCTTCTGCTGACTTGGACTGGTTTAGAGGAGAAACAGACTGGGATCAACCAGAATAATAAACAGCTTGCCTTCCTAAGCCTGAGCTCAGAGGTCAGTGCTTCTTACAGCGAACAGTGCCAACAAATTGCAGTGGACCAGTGCTTTGCCCTATAAATACTTTAACAGAGGGTTGCATCCTTCTAACACTTCACAAAGGAAACTGTTAACTGAATCCTTCCCTATTTATCTGTATTCTGTAGTCATGCCCCTGGGTGAGATCTGAACACTGAGAAAGAACAAAGCTGCTGAACAGAGCTCTTGCCTAAACCAAGGGAGGACTTCGTGTCTCCCAGGTAAATGTCGTTCCTGTCCTCACACCAGCTATTTCTGTTTGTCTCTCCTGTGCACAGGGAGACAGAGAAGCTTTGCAGCAACGTCCCTTCCAAAGGGCTCTACCGGTCTCATTTCCGTGCAGGATACAGACATCACATCTCAACACATTCCCATGGAAAGGTAAAGTAGCAGAGCCCGAGATCCTGTTATTTCACTGCACTCTTAAGTAGGCGATACTGTACCCCCGGGAGCATTACTGCAGAGCAGCCGCACTACCTGGTGCCAGCGGGAGTGATGGCTACTGCAGGTATCCTTAGTTTATCAGGATGCATCTACATTAGTGTAGATGTACAGACGAGGAACACACTTTTGCGGTGAATCTCCCAATCACCACTGCTTCCCATGCTTTGCTTTACACTATGGAGCAGAAAGCCGCTGTCTGTAGTGGGATCCTCTCAGGTGAAACTAAACCTAATGTTCTCCAGCTGCGGGCAAGCACTCAGCGTATGGGAGCAGACCAGAGCTAATTTGAAATAGACTTCCCTGAAACACCCACAGTGTGGACTTCGGGTCTTTAGCACCACATGTTTTGCTTTACAGCGCTGCTCCGATGGGGCTGCATGATTTCCTCGCGTAGGCTCGGCTTTGCAGACCCAGAGACATCAGGAGACCAAGTCTACTCAGCAGGAGAGGTGCAAGGCCGTGTCTCCACAGGGGACTGGGGTGAGGTCCTGCTATCGTGGACAGATAACATCAAGTGATGCTTGAAGCTAAATGGTTCAACTTCGCCCTCCTCTCACTTTGTAACCAGAAATCACAAAAACCCCCCAGTATTTGGGCTATTTTCTTGACAGATGCCACTGTTTAAATGCAAGGGACCAAGTTCTGCAGCTCTTCCATAATAAATACACAATTGCAGTAGGAATTTTTGCTGAATGAAAGACTGCAGACTTTAGCCCATTAATTTTACAAATGTCTTGTCTTCAAATGCTACAGTAATTAGCTTAACTCCTTCACACTTTAAGATGCTTTAAAGTGTGCTGCAGGAATGTCTTAGATTTTAGGGCAAAGCTAATTTAAACTTCACTAGCGGTATGATCTCTTGGGATACTGCAGGCAATATTGATTTTTATCTGCAAACTCTCTTCTCTTAACTGTTGCCAAGGTTTTAGATTTTATCATAATGTATTCACAAATATTTATGGAAACTATAACTCAAATATGCATTGGTTAAAATTAAACATGTTTTACACAAGGTAACATCAGAGCCAGTTTATATAAATAAGACTTCTTAGCTGCTTCAGCAGGCTTATTTGTCACATTTAGGAAAAAACACCTTTAAATCCTGACAAAGCTGTCTCATAAAGGAAAACTAAATCTGTGGTTATGGCTTACTTGCCAACACACCTTTTTAGCGTGCAGTAGCTGTTGCAGAGGTCACCATGATGCTCAGTGCATGGCATTTGACTGGCCTGGGGTGTGAAGTTAGTTCTAAAGTGCATGGGTCGTTCCAGAGGAAAGTCAACGGTGCATCTGCTGTACAGAGCACAGCAGAGCAGCACAGAGCAGGGCTGAAATCTCACGGACTTAGGGAACCCTGTATCTCTCGATCCTGTACGTTTCTGGGGAATGAAAATTTTCCCATGATTGATCTGACTATGGGAATACTTTGGGCACCAAAATGATGCAGGTAAAATAATACTCATTGAAACTTTGCAGAGAAAATAAGGAAATGCAATATGAGAACTCGTCAACTTCTGGATGTTACAGATACGGAACTTGTTCAGTGTAATAAAAGAATCATGGGAAAAGTAGAGGCAGAGGCAACAAAGCAAAGAAGGTACTCAACATTTCCATGGCATATAAACCTAAATTCAATATTTTAAGTGTGAATATTTACTGTTAGCCCTGCAACCTCAAAAATGCCTACAGCATATGCATGTCATTCATGATTTTCTACAGTTTTAATTCAGCATGCTGCTCAAGTTGTTGGGAGAAAATTTGTGGAGACAAAGGGCAACACTGAGCAATGGCAAAATTAACCTTGCAGTAACCAAGGCTGGAATCCAACTTGGCTTCAGATAAACACAGATAAATGGATTTATATGTTCTTTGCACTGGAGTTTGTGTTTGACCCAAATTACACTAGTTAAGGGTTTACCCCTGCAAGGATGGTCACAATGCAGGAAATGTTTAATCTCATGCTGCTTCTATTTTAGCTTGGCCTAATTAATTGTAACTGGCAAACCTTCTTGTTAACCCCATAACACCATCACTCCTATGTCATCGACTGTTTTTCTGCCCACTTTACATTTCTTGACAGGGTAAATTAGCCTATACAGAGGTTTGTGCTGTTACAGCTTGGATTTAAGATAACAGCATCACTGAATGGTTGAGGTTGGAAGGGACCTCTGGAGGTCATCTGGTGCAAACCCCCTTCTCAAGCAGGGCCACCTGGAGCAGGCTGCCCAGGACCATGCCCAGGTGCATGTACTGGACCTTTAAAAGTTATTCAGCCAAAAGGAGGATGAACTCATCTGACCCTGTTAGAAAGGGAATGGTTATCAGGAAGAGCAGATATGCAGAATACATGGGTTCTAAAAAGAGAACATCTGGTATACATTTATAATGAACCTTTCCTCACCCACACGTGACAGTGACTACAGCGTGTCTACCTCACACTGAAGTCACCTGTATGGATGGACCCAATATAGGCCCTCAGTGATCAACAGAGCCCAATAAAGTGCAGGAACAAAGCTTCAGATGTGTAGCTCTAGACATCCATGGGTGCTGGAAACAGCTTTTACTATTTTTTTCCTACTGCTTTGGACTAGGTTATCGCTCAGTAGAGGTCTTGTACTATCACAAATACTAGATAGGTGTGTCTATCACCTCTAAAGCCCTCAACTACATTTTTAAACCATTTGTTCTCTGGTTATTTTCTTGACTTGATTTTTTTAAGTTCCTTTGACTCCAACAGAAATGAACAACTAAGTCATTAGCTTAGATTTCCCCCCCCCCCCCCCCCCATATAGGGTATAACTAAACTGACAGTCCTGCCTTGATCTGTTATGCAGGTCAAATGAAAAACAGGGAAGGAAAAAACCCTATCAGTATTTGAAACACTTATTCCATTCATATGTTGTTTTCAGTTACATACTCTGTTGCACAACCCTCTGTTTTCTAGGCCTTCTTGGATTTTTTCCTCTATTTCCACTCGGTATGTGATATGACCACTGCTGGAATTATGCTGCAGCCCACCAGGATTGAGAGCTAGGTACTTCTCATAATGGGAGGTCAAACTAAATGAAAGTCGGAGCCCCACCAGTTCTCACAGCTGAATTCCAACACTGGATATGACATGGCCAAGGGGAAAATATTGGATTTATTTTTATGAGTTAGTCATAACCCTAATGCCCTTAAGAGGTACTGTGAGAAGTGAATCCATTCATAAGGCCAACAAGGTCACTTTTAACTTGTAAGAATAAATCCAATATTTTTCACTATGTCTTATTAGGTTTGTACAATGCAGCAACCACAGTGGTTTGTTTTAAAAACGTCACTTCCCACAACTGCTTATATTGCTTTTTAGCATGATTCTCCTCTCCCCTGTTCCTCTGCTCCTCAGCTCCTGAGGTCTGTATTGTCTCTTCCAGCCGTCTTTGTTTGCGCTTTGGGACGCACCGACGAAACACATCCTGTTCCTGAAAGTACTCTCGAGTTTTATGTTCACCCCTCGCTCTAACACAACTTTGTTGTCACAACTCTTTCTTTTGGGCCTTGCATGTTTAATGCATCCTTGGCATTTCTCTTGATTGTTTCCACACAGCCTTAGCCTTTGCTGACCTGTCTCAGTGTCTACTGTTAATTGAACTGCAATCAACAGAAATTCTAAGTAGCATATATAATATGTTGGTTAGGCTGGTCTGATAAATAGTCTAGTAATCATCAGCCTAAATCTGATAACTTCTTGAGCTTTTTCTTCCCCCCTCAAGGCTTCAGTAGCTGTCCACTTAGAGGAGAACAGACGAGCTGGGAAGCGACCTGGAATACTTGTCCCAGCCCATGAAATCTGCCATTTCAGGCCATGAGAAGTCCTGCAGCCCTCAGGACTGTTTGAATTTGAACAGCATTTCCCCCCGCTGACAGCAAGACACCATTACACATTTCCCTTTTCTCCCTTGTAGCCCATGCCATAATTTACAAATAAGCAGGAAAACGGAGAGTACAGAAAGGCACTGCCTACGAGGCAGGCTGGAACAAGTCTGCCACAGTCTTATAACCAAAGAAGGGAGGTTTCAAGTGACTGTCAACACACACGGGAGTGGACAGATTTGGGATGGCATAGTCACACCTTCTTGTTTGCAAGAGAAAGGCAGGGCAGTGGTTTGTGCCCAGTGGAGTTTGAGCAGCTGAGCCTCAGAAAGGTCAGAAGAGATTACAGGGTAAGACAGGAAGCGTTTCAGAGGTGGTGAAAGGCAGAACGAGATACTCATCCCTTCAAAACACAGGTGGAAAAATACTGTTTCAGGGATGACACTAATACTTGCCGCCAAGAAACTGAAGGAAAGCAGCGGATCAAAGAATGTGGATGGAGCAGAACAGTTTGCTCTCAAGACAATTCAAATGTGTTGGCCAGCTTCTGCTTCTGGGCAGAAGCTTTAGGGGCATTAACAAAAATCTAATTAGAAAAATAACATTTCTCTCATGAATTATTAGCTCTCCTCATATCTGGTTGTAATACATTAAATTAAAGTCACAAAAGCAGCAAAATATACTAAAACAATTAAAAAGGAGATTTTTATGTTAATCACATTCTATTGCTTCCTTTTAAAGCACTTAAAAAGAAATGCCGGTTTATGCCAAGAAGCCTCTCCAGAAAATATTTACTTTTTCCCTACAGGAGTGTTCAAAAGTTTCTGAAAGCAATGAAACTTGTATATTCTCTCCCCTTTAAGAGTAAGCAAAACACAAACCAAGCTGTGAACAGTTATAGGAATTAAAAAACCTGTCTCTTTTCTGGGTTTTCCCCATGTATCCAACTGTATGTTTCCATTCACTTACATGTGATGACCCTGCATTTTTGCTGGTGAAGACGGAGCAGAATTTGGCTCTGACTGATCCATAAATCAGATCTATACAACTGTAATTTTTTCACCCTTTATCCAAATTCTGAACTATATTCCATCCCAGTAACGATTTTCACTCACTTTGTACTAATGCAAATGATTGCATAAGGTGAAAAGGAAACGCATATCTTCAGCTGTGCATCTCAGTGAGAAGAGGCTCTGCATGAGCAGAGCAGTTCTAACAGTTCATACGCAGTTCTCCTAAAAATGGCATGGCCACGTCTTTATAATTTCAAAGCTCCAGCTCCCTGTTTGAGTAGCAGCTCCAGATCATATAGTGCAATTTGAAATCTTGGCACTTGGCTTTCAATAATTCCCTGTTAGATTACTGTCTGTGGAAGAGTATATAACACAACTGCTACAAATGCTGGGAGCAAAATCTTCAATAACAACTTAGCGCATATGATAACTTTCCCAATTTCCTGCATCTACACCACCTATCTCTTTACTCTGGTCTGTAGCAGCTTGTTTCTTTATTGAACATCTGCCTTGGGATCCCCTGTCATAAAAAGTAATAAACACATCAATCCAAAAGAAAGAGTATTGCATGGCCCAAAACTACTTAACCAATCAAATTGGCAGCTGGTAGCATGAAACTAAATGGATAAAACTCAGAGGTGCTTTTTATACAGAGTATTTCTAATGATATTACACACCTGCTGCCATTTTGCACACCTAGCTGCCTGAGTGCTTCTAATAAGTTAATTATAGTTTCTAGCACCAATTACAGATTTCAACCTTTGTGGAAATACCAAGCAATGGGATTAATTTGTAAATCTGCTATCTCACTGATATTTGACAGCTATTGCTTTGATTCTCCTTCCTACAAAGTACAGATGGATTGTCTTGGGAAAAAAGCATTCTTTAACTAAATAATAATAAAAAAGCACAATAAAAATGCCTTGTAGCTTATTATCTACAGACCCCACAACTTGTAACTGTGACTGTAATTATAGTTGTTCTAGTTTCCCCTGCAGGTTTTGCTAAACAAACAAATGAAAAAGACACCCAAAAGGAAAAACAAAAGCAATTTATGCTCTCCAGTTATCATAATATAAATATCCATAGATTACTTGCATAGAGAGTAGATCAGATCTAATCTTTCACTGGAGTTTCTTGTAAATTAGAAATTACATTTACTCCAGGTGTATGTTGTTTGCCCAGTTCATATCCAGCTGTAAATTAGAGCAGTTTTGCCTTTTGGGAGAAAAAAACTCACTTTTGAAATGTGTCTTATTGACTGTGTATAAATTACCAGCAGCTGATCCATGAAGTAGAGCTGAAGGTAGAACTGCCTATAGGCAACTTTCTTTATTGATTGTAGATTGATATTCAGTTGATTTTAAAGAAGAGCAAAACAAAATAAAGCTGCAATGTAATTGCCGACTCTTTGTAGGAATAACAGAAACATTATCTCACATAATATTGTGATTTGACAAGCTATTTGTTCTTCATCCTAGGACTCAGATTAGTACGTCTGGGCCATTTTTCTTTTCATTGTTCCCTTTCTGTGAGTTTATGAAGGTGAAGAAGGGAGGCTGCTTGTGGCCAGCCGGCAACTGAACTTCCTAACACCTGCACGGCCATGGAGATGGTTTGTGTTGCTTCTGGGTAATGCTACACTCTGCATTAATGTGCAGCCTGCCACATGTGTCCCTTAGCAAGGAAAAGATCCCTACTTTGGGTTAAAAATTCCAAACAATTGTTCTGAATACGGTGTTTGCTTTTAAAGCTTTATCACAGTAAAAACCACAGGTAGTTCCCTGAGCCATATGAACAATGAATTCTTACCTGCTATGGAGCTCCGTCTCATTATCGAACACCTGTGTAGGTTGGCTGATTTCTAGTAGGACTGAGTTCTCAAAACAGCCTTTTCCTTACTGGTATTAATAATGCCTCTTTTCTAGTTTCATGAAACCTGCAGAAACTTACCCTCTCCTTCAATTAAATTTGGTTTAAATACGTCCTTGCCTGATTAGGGTACAGAACTAACAGACATATACGTATGAGCGTATAGCAGAACTGCAATCATCATACTTCTTTAGGAAACCAGGTTAAATGATTTATTCTTCTGAAATAACCTCTGCTCAAAAAGTTAGAAAACTGAGGTGCAAAGCACCAGCCCTGATTCAGCAAAGCACGCACTTACACATTTTCTCAACTGGGAAACTCATGCAACTTAAATCTAAACACATGCCCAAGCACTTTCCTGGCTTGAGGCCGAAAAGCTCAATACCTAGCCCAATTCTACTCAAAGTATCACAAGCAAACTATTACTATTACAAGCAAACATGAGTTAAGAATGTGCGTCCATTGTGGATAATTCTTGGAAGCTTGAAAAGTGTTAGCTTTTATATAGCCAAAGCACTTTAAGTAACATCCCCCTTGATTTATAAGTGTAAAACAGAGAGAGAGTTTTCCCAGGATTACCAGGAAGAAGTTGTTTTGTGAGCAGCAGAACTAATGAAGACTAATTTCCCATGGATTCAAGCCCTTTGTCACCAAAATCCTGCCCCTAAACCCTCACCACAAGCCCTGCTCTCTCCATGTTGTTTAGTGTTTCCTCTACCCAGGCCACAGACCTTGCTGTGACCGACTGACCAGTTGGCTGCTACAAAGGGACAGTGATGGTCATGTTCTGCTGGTTCCTCCTCGGAAGAGACACTGCTATACATCACTCTTCTTTTGCCACGTTCCAAATGTCACAAAAATTTCTGAACTTTCATTTTTGAGACTTGTATTTCTATTTTGTATTTGATTAAAGATGGCCATAAATTCAAAAGTCTTTAGGACAACTCAGACACATGATGAAAATGCATTCTTAGAGGCTTCTCCCCATTTAGGAGAAAGAGTTAAAAAGCATCAGAGCAAGCAACAGAGCCTGACTTCCCAAGCCAAGCTTGGTCCACAGGGATACCAAAGCCTTGTTCCTACAGATGCAACAGTCATGCTGAAAAACTTCCATGCCTGAATTTGATTCCTCTATTAATTACAGAAAGTGTTAAATTATTTACTCTACTAAAAGCACTACTTTCTGCAAAACATCATAGCAAACTCAGAACTGTGGCAGAACACTCCCACCTACCTTTCTGCCTTCAAGCATGTCCACAAGCTTCTTCCAGCCTCTTCGAGTTCCCTCCCATCACATTTCTAGCTCACTCCATTGCCACAGACTCAAGGCTTCCTCCTGGGCAGCTCGGAAAGTAAACGGAGCTTGGGCATATTTGCTTCCATCTCCTGTCATCTCAGACTTACTGTAGCTGTGGATATCCACGTCCTTCAAGTTTCGGGTGCAGAGAGGGGTGGCATCTTGTACATCAATGAATTGCACTTTTCCCCTGCCAAAGGAAGCCATTCCTGTGTTTTTGAAGATGTTGGTTTGATTCCTATATAAGCCCACACTTATATGATAACCACCTTCATGGCTTACACAAGACAAATTGAGGACACAAGGAGCCCGCTAAAGCAAAACCCTATTATTTCCACTAAAAACACCTGAAATAATACTTTTACTGCAGATAGCACTAAATGATATTTGTAGACTATCTAGAGAAGGACGTACTAAAGCATGCTCACCAGTGCATTACATTTGTAGAGTGCATAATATGATGAACTGCTCCTTCCTAGCTGGCACATCTCAGTTTCCCTGTAATAGAAATATTCAAATTACAGTATTTTAGAGGAGAAACCACTATAACAGCAAAAGATTATACACTGACCACTGGTGCATAGTTTGTGAGATAGGCCTATGTCTTTCACTGCTGATCAGTTCACTTCTATCCCAGATTTTCAATTTTCACCTTTAGAAAAAAAAGTCCTTCCTGCTCCTTAATCCCAATACTTTTTATACAACTGCACAACATAGACCCCAGCAGACACACAACATTTGAAAGATATATTAAGTATTTTGTATCTAATTCCTAATGAAAATCAGCAGGTAGATAACTGATAATTGCACACAGCTGCTTCTATTATTTGGGGCAGTTAATTTTGATGCATGTGGTTTCCTCACTAATGTTTGAGGGGTTTTCTTCTCTCTGATTATGTTCTCTCTAGAAGCGCTGGCAAGGCCACTTGCTTGAGGAGGGTGGAACTGCAGTGCAGCACCTTATTTCAGAGCACGTTATTCGGTGATGGGCAGGCAAAATTACTTCACTGGGTGTTTATTTGCCCTCCTAATGCACATAAGGTCTCCAAACCTTTCCCTGTATGACTTTCCTATGCTTAAGTACACGAGTTCCCTGAGCTATTGTGTTTTTCTGCTTTTTAGCATTGGGCATGGCACAAAGATTTATGTTGCTCTGCGTGACCACACCAATCATCCATCACTATTAGTTACAATAAAATCTTTCTCCTTGTTTTTAAAAGCCCTTTGAAATAGATTCCATTATGAGTTAACATACCACAGATGGTCAAGTGCTTGTGAACACAGAGAAGGCAAACATTCTTCAAAAACACCTTTGTGATCTATCTAGGCTTCTATGTCTGGAAGAAAGTCAAGGGACTTGGATGACTAAAGATGACTTTCCTCAGCCAAATTTAGCTACCTGAAAGTTAGACAAGCAAGTTACCTTAGCTTTCCCTAGAGTCAATGGGAAGAGAGAAGCTTCTTCAGAGACAGTTCATCCTAACCTGAAATAAGTATCAAAACCAGGTGGAATGGTTAACCCTCTGGAGCTGCTTCTTGCTTTTCATTCGTTATGGAAACTATCTTAGAATATGGACCTAATTGTCAAAAGATCTTTGCTTAGATAACATGAATGTACAGTTTTCCAGTGGTTCTAAAAATATGGTAACGTTGTATATAAAAAAGAAACAGATAAAAATATCTGAGGGGAACTCATAAATATCTGAACACAATTATGCTATTTTAAAAACAAATGTATCATATTCTTCTGCTGAAGATGAGGAAATTATACTAAGAGACTAATTATACTATGACAAATAGTTTTGTCTCTCATAAAGGAAATAGCACAGGCTACCTCTCTTCTTCATCTGCAGAATTTCCTGTAAAGTAGTTACACCTAGGTGAGAAGACAGTACTTCGTTTCTATTCATAATAAGAAACACAAAAGTGTATTTAAACTATGCCAAATCCTTCCAATGAGGGGCCCAACTGCACATATGCTGCATCTTTTTATCCACTGATCCCATCCTATCACCCATCAGCTTGTCTTACAATTGTTTTTGTTCAAGCTGCCACGCTAAATCTACATGCACACCCAGTACTACCACCACTAAATGCTATTAACGGGGCAGGCTGCAACAGTGGAGACTGTAGTTTTGTAACTAATATACGTTTTTAATTGGGATCTCTGGATTTGCCACCTCGTGCCACTGCTATTCCATTCAGCTGTAAACAGAATGTCTACTTATTTGCTTCTTATATGAAAGCTAAAACAACGTTCTTACAGAATCACTGATTTCCAGGACTTGAGACTTTAAGTAAAATACCAAATATTGCATGGCTTCCAACTGACAATAGGACACTAATATGATTTGATCACAGTGTTACTGCAAATCAAAACCCTGTCTTTTGATACTTTGCTTGTTCTTGGATTTAGAAAATCTGCATAGAATGGCCTTAATCCAGACTTCCCATGTCACAGGTCTACTAGAGCCTTAGTCCCTGCCTGGGCCACTACGGGCAACTGAAATCCACATCATCGATGACATATGTTCTTTCATCTATAAGAGCAGACTTGCATCTTCTCCCCCTGCCTTTAAAGCAGTTTCACTTGTCCGTAGATAAAGAAGGACAGCAAGGGGTATTGGCAGTAGTACAGGTTTTAGAGGGATGGGTTCAGGAGGAGGTTGGTTCATGTGTGCAAAGGCTATAAGCAGGATGGCAGCTCCGCTGGACAGGCACGGCATAGTCCTTGCTGACATGCATTGCAGGAGCAGAAGGCGTTCAGTCAACGATATCTTGGTCACTTTGTAGGTAACAGAAACACACCAAAACCGGAGTCTAAAGGGATTTTTTTTTTCTTCTAAAAGAATTGTTTGGCCCCGTCCCACTTCCTCCAGAGTATGGCCACCACTTGCTGTCAGCAGGGCAAGAGCATTAGCATTGCTCAAGAACAAACATACTGGGATATGCTTGCATACAGTGCCTTCGTAGTATCGGATTTTTCTGGATTTACTCAGTTTTACACTCGCATTCTGAAGAAGAGTACTTACCAATCCCATGGCTCTTGCAGTGTGGAAAAACTCTTCGTTGACCCTGGCAGTGGCGTACCCACAATATGTCTCCAGTTTAACTTTGCTAGTTTGATCTGGTTTATAGCATAAGAACATTATCCCCTATGACCCTCTATTTATTTATTTTTAAACCAAACATATTAGGTGTATTACTGTTTCATCACCTGCTCTTACCGCCCCATTCCAGGAAGCCCCACTGCAGTAAACAGTGGATATTTCAGTGGGACCTTATTCATCCCATACGGCAACAACAGCCCTCTGAATGGCTCTTGCTACCTGTCTGATTGTGAAGGAGTTAAAATCCTAATTTTTCTATTGCATGGCACTTTAAAGATAGAACCCTTTTATTACCGCTTGGTTCAAACCCTTGGCTTGCACCAGTGCTGCTCAGCAGAGCATTTGATTTTCTCTTTACTTCATATTTTAGCGAATGTTGTGTTTTATAAGATAAAATGATAAATGGCCTGACTTAAATGACCGGAGGGTATCTACTTTCCTGCTACTCTATTTAAAAGGTTTCTGTGAACATTTTACACACCTTATTGTGTGACTGTGGCTGTCTAATAGCAAAGGAAACAATAGCCTCTGATGTCCACAAAGGCAGGGCATACCACACAGGTGCCATGTTTTACAACACCACTATATCTTGTCATTCAGAAGTGCTCCCTGAACAAATTGCCTGTCATATTTAAAGATAAAATCTGACAGTGCCAGAGCTGACAAGAAGTCCTCAACCCTGACATACAACACAGAGCTGAATTTTGCTAGATTCGCTGTAGATGGATTTGTCTTTAGAGATTCACAGCAAAGCCAACTGCTGGCAGAGCAGCAAAAATTATTTCAAAACATTGCTAAGTGTCAGACTTTATTAAATGGTTGCTTTAAAAAAAAAAGAAAAAAAAGTGTCTGTGTTAGCTTTAGAAAAGAACTGTACAGAAATATTTTTACATATTTTACTTCTCTGTAAGATAACGATGTACAGTGTTTCTAAATAATAGAAAATACTGCAGTACATTTCAGGAAATGTATTATCATTACTCCTTTACACTAGGATATGTTTACACTACAGGAGCCTGTATTCTTTTATCTTTCACCCTGTGAGGCTCTGAAAGGTATGTATAGTAAATAAGAATTAAGAAGGAATGACACGGCCATTTCAGTAATTACCGTACACTGCGCAGGTGGTTACTGGGGAGAGTCAGAGGGTTGCCTTGGGTAAGTAAACACTATTGCTTCACTACAAGTTACCCCCAGCAATACTAAAGGGAGTACAGGATTTACATTATAGAACTACTAAGCACAAGTGGCGGAGGCAATGGCAGACTGGCAGAGGCAGGGCAGGTACTCCAGAGGTATGTTAAAATCCCAGCCTCTAACAGTTTTCAAATCAGCCCCGTTTTGTTTTGGGGTTCAGAGGGTGTAAAGAGCCACATACATACACATTCATCTGCTTATGCAGCTCTTTGTAACCATTTTATGCCCACGTTAGGTCCCTGTACATTTCACTCCTTCCTTGGCTACAAAATGCAAACTTTTGCACGTGCAATTGGAGAGATTTTTCTCTTCCTGCTCGTTAGCCATTAATAAGGAGCTACACATTTGCTCTCAAAGAGGAAAAAGTGCCTTAAAACATTACAGTTCAACATGCCATGTTGTGTCAAATCATTTCACAAAGACAGCCCTGACATTGAGATGTCTTTTCATACCTATTCCCAAGGTAAAGGGAGTGTGCCAGCACCAACGCCCCAAGCGCTGCTGCCCGTCTGCCTGCCCGGCAGCCTCCGCCACCGCAGCCACCGCTCCGCTGCTGCCGTAACCACGCTCCGTGCTTTAGGTTAAGTAAACGCTCAACCAGGGGGAAAACAGGAGAGGACACCGACATACCTGAAGTCAGTGGGTATTACGCAGAGCACATTTAGAGGCAAGTCAGACTGCAGGACGTGAGGGGAGGAGAGAGGTGAGTCTAATCACCAATCTCAAAAGACAGCTGTCACAGTAAGCACGAACAGCACACAGCTGAGTTGTGTTTCTTCAAGGAAAGGGACCCTCACCATAGAGCAGAGGCCAGCAGTGAGCACAAGTATCTCTGAAAAAACAGGGAGAGAGACAAAGAGGGTAAAAGGGAGGACTGTGCCGTCTCCCACACTGGGTGACAGCAGGAAGGTGAGAGCTGCAGCCATGTTTCTGAAGAGTCTGTGGGGCCACCATGCAACATGATCTTCTGACAAACCAGTGCTAATGTAGGAGTCTGGGCCAGGAGTATTAATGCAAGTCTCCTGGGTATCCAAAATGGATGACTGATGTCAGTTAAGCTAGGAGCGATGACTGGAGAGCCTACTGTTACATCTTGCATGGAAAACTGGCATGTGCAGAAGGCTGTGGGATTACAAAATCGAGAACTAAGTGGTCAGAGACAGGCGAGTTCTCAGCTGCTGCCCACATCTCCAATTTATATTTCAGCCACTGACTTGCCATGGAAATCAGGCTTTGAATTCAAGAACAATGGGTGAAAATTCCAGGATGCCTTGGACTTTCTGGGAATCAGTAACCTCAGATGGGCAAGCAATCCAACCCTGCTTTTGTTCAGATAAATGTGGGCTCAGTGGTGGCTCTGATGCTCTCTAGCTGGTGTGATGTCCCTTCCCTGCCACTGAGGGTTACTGCCCAGGAATGGTGTTCTCCCTGCGCTGGTGAGTTGTGAAGCAGCTTTGCTGCTACCACGTGCACTGTCCATGCAACAGCACAGGGAGAAATAATACCTATGACAGTGACAAAGTTCAGGTGGAGATGGAGCCCACCATCTCTACTATAACCACCTGTGCCCAGCCCTACCCTGGCCCCCCGGCTGAGACTTATGCCACAGGACATGCTAAGCCCCAGCAAAGGACTGCTCAGGTGTGAATTCTAGTTGCAGTCCTAACTTGATTTTGGCAGCCCCTTCTGAGCGCCTCTTCTGCTGTACATCTTGGCTGCCTCCCTGAACTTTAACCCCTGGGGTGGCTCTTGTGTTTTTCACCTGCTGGATAAAAATATCTGTTGCCATCACCAGCTGCACTTAGCACAAGAAGAAAATAACTCAGACCTTATCAAGGTGACCCACACAGGGATGCTTCTCGCTATCTCCAACAGAAGAGCCACTTATGTGAGCTTCATTTTCTCTCTCACAGAACTTTTTCGCAGCACAGACCTACCCACTAGTTACTACACTAAAAAAGCTCCCCGAGTACTCCATCATCCTCTTTCCTACAAAGTACGACTTTGCCTTAGGAACAGTGTTAGTAAAAGCTGTAATTGTCATTCTCCTGGGCTGCATCAAATCTTATTTAAGGATGGATCTCCTCTCAATTTCTCTTAGAGGCACTTTACCCCGGAGAGAACCAATCCATTATTGGAAGAAGATGTTCTGACCCCATTAGCTGGGCAGATGTGTGTTTGAACTACAGACCTCTGAGCATCCTCAATCCAAGATGAGCTAGCTCGGCTACTGTGTCTAGAATGGATGCATCCTCAGAGATCCCTTTGCATGCCACTCCGTACCATACGGGCAAGTGCCAAATGCACATTGCAACGGGCAGCTGAGAGATCAGTATGCCCAAAAAGTGATTGAAATGAGTGAACGTAAGGGTATGAAGATAAATAAAAAATCCTGAGAAGTGTTACTTTGGACATACACTTTGTTTAAACATCAGCATTGCAAGAAATTCTGCATGATTTATAATTCACGTATTGGCATATACTAAAAATTAGTGTGTAATATGGAATTTTTTTAAAAGACTGCTCTGTTCCCAGCTTGCTTCATGCATGTTTGGTTCTGGCCCTCTGAGACTACCAGAAGCTGCATAATGCAAGCGTTTGTAACCTTTAAAAGTGGAAATGTCATAACTTAGTCTTAGTTAGTTAATTGTGGCCCTGACTCTAATGAAAGTGCTGTTGCCCAACCAGCTTTGCACTACATGATTGATTTCTTCTATCAGCTGGGAGTTCTGGTAAAAGAACAATAGATCTAATAATATCAGCAGAGCAAAGAAAGTAAGGAACAGTGAGCTCTTCAAAATAAGTAGGTCAAGCCACAATCAATTTCCAGATTTGAAATTATGTTCTTAAAATGTATGTTTAACACAAGACCTTGTTCTATGTCTATCAAGTCAAAGCTTGTACGGTTTAAAGTTCCTGAACGACTGCTTTATCAGGTAGCCCAGAGTTAGGCCCCAGAGGTTAAGCAATAAAAGAGAAACAAAAATAACTTAACAGTTTCTGCAGCTAGTTGAACCCAGCAACAGCTCCTTAAACAGCTTTTACATTCCTACAGTTTGAAATGCCATAAAGCCACAAGACACACTGAAAAGCTATGAATTTGCTAAGTAGGATTTCACTTCCTCTTGTTATTAGAGGTCATTAAATTTATTAGATGTTAGCAAAATCCTTGTAAACAGAAAATATGAAGGCTTATAAAAGAGTGTTCTTTATTTTCACCCTAATAATTAAGATGCAACTAGGAATAGGATAATAACAGAAGCGTAATTTATGAAGTGCCGTTAGTTCCAAAACCTTAGTGATATTTATGCAACAAGTTTCACACATACCTGCTGAAATGAAATATAATTGTGCAAAGAGGATATCATATAGATTAGATGAAAACTTGCACGTATGCTGTCTTCAGTAGATAATTATGATTCGGTTACAAACTCTAAAATTGTACTCTTCACTCACTGAAAAAGCAAGTATCCAGAGTGATACAAACTTGCTCTACTTCCTTTTACCTATTTACAAACTCAGTGTGGTTCTTCAGTTTTGAGATGATGGTTCTTTAATTTGAATGATCTTGGAATAAAAAACCCAATGCTTCAGAAAATGTTTATTAAAAACCACTTCTAGTTATGACTGTATGACTGCAAAATAAAGATACTCCGGCTGACAGATAAATTGCACACCTGCAACTTCAGCAATATAACTTGAGACCTTTTAGTTCAGAAATGAAGTCTTATCACTGAAAGGAAAGGAGAATATCTTTTAGCTATAGCAGGGTATATAACCTTTGTGAAACTCCTATTTGCAGGGCGATAACTGTGTGTAACAGGGTGCTAGAGTCTTTATGATGAAAGGACAACTACAAGTCCCTCTCCTCAAAGGGAATTTAGATTCTCATGACAGATTTTCTATAAAGAAGGATAGAATTAGGGTAAAATTCAAAATTCAACAAGCAATGCATTCTGATTAGTCTGCCTCATTTAAGACAAGCTGCTTTTGAGTGCAAAGACTAGAAGAGTGCCTTAACCCCCCCAGAAGATGCCTACTCTTGAGTGAAGAGGAGTGACGTCTCCTTGTGCTGGTATCCCTCCAGAAAAGGCCCCCTGATGGTTGCAACTTTTTTGAAAAGTCACTACTGCCATGTGTTTCTATGAAAAGTTAAGGAACAGGAAAATCTAGGGAATCTTTGGCTCTGAGAGAACCAGAAAAAAAGGAACAGCTTAAGGGACTCTAGATCCCAGGGATGCTCATCTTGGTCTTTCTAGATACATGTAACATATGGTACAATGAATTGTAAGAAATGTTTCAGAATAATATTGGTTTTGCAAACAGGTCTCCATCCAGTTGCCTGTGTACTGACTTCTAGTGAAATCAATTAAACTTTTTCTAAAGCCAAGGAAAGAATATTCTAAGCTAAGAAATGAAATTTCTTACCTCTTGGATGCCTTGCTGACTCTAAACTGGAGTATCTGTGAATAATGCTCTCTGTCAACTCTTTTTGGCTTGGAGACTCCATTCCATCCTGGCAGGGAATGACCTGGCCTCCGTTATTCACGCTTTCGTCACCTCTTGGCTGGAATCTACCAACGCAGAATAACTTGGGCACACCGCCTTTGGCATTAAGGGAACTCCAAGTAATACAGAACACTGCAGTGCATCTCAGCTACATGGGCATGTGCACATCAAATCGTTCTGCTGTACTCTACAATGGCACTCTTCAGAGTACCAAAAGAAATTTGCAGTATTGGTCCTTGCCTTGCTCTGTGACCTGAATCTGGGGTAGCTTGGACTTCAGGCCATCGATAGCCCTGAGACGGAGACAACTGATGATAACTATTCCTTTGACACAGTGGAACCTTCCACAAAATCTGCTCTGAGTGCGAGAAGAAACTGTGAAGTTCCCTAGAAACAAGAGACATCACAAACCTCACTACCCTTTACTCTATGTGCAAGACACATTTTTTTGATATTGCCTTGTTTAACATGACTACATATGTTTTCAATTGCAAACGTCACTGCAACAAACATAGAACAAACAGTTTTGACACTCAAACAGGTTGATGCACTGCTGGTAGACACTGAGTTCCTACTACTCACATAACGTAAGAGTTTGTGTCAAACATGGGAAGTGTGAGGTTGCACAGCCAGAAGAATATCTTCTAAAACTAGTAGTAGAGCCATAAATTTTTGCTGAAGGAAACACTATTACAGGGGGTAGAAGTCAGTCATGTCCCTTTACAGTATGAGTCTTACCAAAGTAACAGAAATTAATCTGCCTTCCTTACTAGAAGATTTGCAATATAACCAGAAATCAATTCTATTAATTTAAAGAATAACAACAAACTCTCCATTATCTCTTTTATCTATTTACCCTTATTAAATTGTCAGCATAAGCAAATGAGGATAACTATGCCACCTAACTTGGACTTGCAATACTGTTCAGGTAGAGAGAGATGCCCCACTGAAGAGGAGATTCAGAGCGCCTTTGAGTTTGCTGCTTTGAAGAAGCTTACCTCTCACTCTTCAGCATGGAGGAAGCTTACAGAAATGAATTTTCTCAGGTAGGGACCTGAAGTTAGATGGTGTGAAAAATACACTCCTCTTCTTTCATTCACTGCAACAACAAGGTATTAAAGACAAGACCTAACACCTTCTGGGAGACAAATGATAGACAGATTCTTTAAGTGGTTTATTTTATAAATTAGCAAATACACATCACAAACTTAAATACCACCGTATATCTTGCAGTGTTATATAAATAGTCCTTAATAAAAATTGTACATAGCAGTACAAAATAAGCAAGGAGCAAAAATATCCTAATAAATTGGTTTGAAAATAAATGTACTTGAAAGAATTCTATCATCTGATTAACATTTTTTAAGCTTTCTCACTTTAAAGTCATGTCAGCCTAACAAAGAACACAATGTGTTAATAACATTACTGTTAATACAGAGAGAAAAGGGAAAGAAAGGGCACCAGGGGATAGAAGAGAAAGAACAGCAATGAAAGAATTGTGGAATGCTTTGATAATGTTTGGGTAATAAATTATTAGGATGTTCATCAAAATAACTAGAAAAGTAGTGCTCTCAGTAAAGTACTACCAGACTACCAAATAGGTACCAGACAAAAAGTGCTAACAGGTGCATAACAAGCATTCCAGTTTGTTCTAGCAATGCATCTTCACCTTGATAAATAGCACCCAGATACCCGTAGGGTATTTTCTTAAGAGTTTCCTAGTACAGCAGTTATACCACCTTGTGGGGCTGTCCAGTGAACATATTTAAAATACAGCTATAAAAGTGTAGACTGTATTGTATTATATTATATATCTACTGCATATCTGCATATTCTCCATGGAATAATTTAATAGTTCCAATAAAATTTACCTTTCCCATTGAGAGCTCAGGGACTTGGAACGTAACTAAAAGATTCACCAGACAGTTTAATCAAAGATTAGGAGGTCTGAAAGATCTCTGTTACATGAGATGTATTATTGTATGTTATGCAATTAAATAACACGTTAAATGTGACACAAGGAGGACAGATTCCAGCTCCACTTTCAGATATATCTTTGGAGAAAAAAAGTTCTATGAGAGCATCTTTAATCTGTAAACTGAGCTGATTAACTGGAAGTAATCGAGACAGAGACGCCAGCGATGGAAGGTTACGTATGCTCAGTTCCAGCGTTAGCAGTCAGAACACAGCTGCACTTTTGACCTCTGCCTCAGTTTCTCTGTGTAAAGCATCCTGAGATCTCAAAATAAAAAGCTACTTTAAAATATTACTACAATTAGATGTTAAATTTTTCATTGAAGCTTTTGAGCAAAGGACCTTGAAAATTTCTTCCCATTCTAATCATTACACTTTGATAGATACAATGAAATAGGAAAAAACAGAGGAAAAGCTTCTTAGAATATTCAGGTGATTTCACTGCATTTGTTTTTTTCCTTTTTTATGTAGACATTTGTCTTCAACAAAAAACCAAGCTTCTCAGGACATGCTGGATAGCAAAAAGCCCGAGTCATACATGCTTAGTTTCAAAGTCATGTTACAACTCAGAGAGAGAAATAAAGGTATACTATATTAAAAACAATCATCACAGCCCTTTAAATGATTGGATAGTTTAGCTTTGAATGCAATTCAACCTAATAGAGGCTTTAATGGCTTTTGACAGATTGTTCCACTGATCAAGGGACATGTATGAAAATAACTGCCTACCAAGCCCTGATTTGATTTTAAGAAAAGAAAACTGAAGGTTAATGGTAAACAGAAGTTGATTGTTCACATTTTCACTGAAATAACTCTATCTGACCTGTTCTTAGAAGCAGTGAAATAAAGGATAATGGGAATCCTATACACCTGACTTTTTACTTTAGTCTTTAATCAAGGGGACTAATCAGACCAAGATGTGTTGGCATGAAAGCAAGTATTTGACAATTCGGAGGGGGAGGAGAACAACTTTTGTGACCAAATTCTCATTCATCATGGACAAGCATTGTAAAACCAGTGGAGTATTAGAAGATGTAAACCATAGCATAGTATGTCCTTTTCCATCATGTGAGTTATGAATGCTATCTCCAAAGCAGCAGGAAGATAAACCGTAGTTTTCATGTCATGTGTGAAGTGCTCACACCCAAACATCAGCATTTTAATGTGAGTACGGTCTTTTTGCAATTGTATAAATTATCTTCTCTTGTTCAATGAATGCCCCCAGGCTAAGGTGAAGAGGACAGATGAATGTACGTTAAGATGCAAGCCCGGCCACATTGAAGATGATGGACTGGAAAGAGAACAGTGGTTCTATTCAGGATTGCCTCTGCCCTTACAGGTGGGGTGAGGTGACAGCCAGAATCGGGCAGGTTGGGAGTCCTCAGAAACATTGAAGGTTGGTGTTTTTGTCCAAGTCTTTCATCACTACCTAACAGCTCCCAGCCTCTAATGCTGGATTAGCATGGGGTTAAGCTTTTCACTCTGCTGCGGGGAGAGCAATGGTTGTCCTTTTTTTGGACAAGGAACCTCACAGTGAACAGCGTTCTGTTTGTCTGACCCTTCCCCATAGCAGCTCACCATCCTGGTAGGATAGTCCAGAAGATGAGCTGCAGCAACTTGAATCTCAAACGGGAAACACATGTTGAGTGGAGGTACTCAGTCCATGGAGGTGTAGTAGGACAGAGGTGCAGGTTGAAGCTGGTGATCAGGGTTTCTCATGCCTGTTGCTACAGTGGAACAGCCACCCTTCCCAACTCTGTAATTTTAGGGCAAGAAGACAGCGGTCAGCTCCTAGCAAAAAGCTGAGGACCAGCTGTCGAGGGCATGAAGGGGGTTAAGGAGCCAACATTAACTTTGCACCAGGTGGTAACAATTAAGGGAGAGATCCTGACCTGCACTGTACAAGTTACTGCTCAATGACTCCCATATGAGTTCAGTTAATAAAGTTGTGGCCTTGAAAAAGCACATCCCTTGCATCTCACGTGCATCTCATCTCATCTCTCTTCCCCTCTTCTCAGCCCAGCTTAGACATCAGCTTCTGGGCTAGTTTAACCTCTGTTACATTAGCCCAAATTCCACTGCATGATGCAGGACTAATGGAACAGCACTACAATCACTGAGAAAGGAGCAATGTCCACTCTTAACACACTACAATATTTTAGCCATCTTTCATGATGGATTTTAGTATTCTTTTCATTTCTTTTTTTCCTGTTATGGCACTGGAATCCCCGAATATGTCCCACGGCATTAAGAAGTCCAGCATAATTTTAATACGCATCTTGCATCATTACCAGTGAAACTAAAACTGTAGCTGGATGATAATAAGACAACTGATTTGGATATTTATTATGTTGCATGTTACCCATCCTGGACAGTTTCCAGTTGGTGATTACTCATGGCATTCTTATTTACACTTTAGATAATCAGAATCTGCTATAAAGCTCAGAGCATAAGCATGATGCCTTTAAAATCTACTGTATTGAGATTAATATTTTTTATTTACATAACCTTTTAACAAGAAGAAAGGACCTACCGGATAAAATATTTTCATATACAGAGATATGAATAAAGCATTATAAAAACATTTCTAATTACATTGCATAACACAGCAGTTTTCTATCAAATACTTTAAAACAGACTTTACCTTTCATCCCCCAAATTACAGAAACAATAAAAGTTTTTCATTTTCTGCCAACATTTTCTTTCTATCAGTGTAAAACCAACTCTGTATCAGATTTTTTAAAGAAAGCCCTTGCCTCGAGCATTTCATTTGTATTGGTTCCATGTTTAGTCAGTAGCTTCTGTAAAATTGATGAATATTGTCTAAAGGCAAGTGCAGTCAGGCAAACAGATCTGTATCTTCTGTAATCCATTTAGCCTGATGCACATGTGCAAGTGAACTATTTTACCTTAATTCTTTCATGGCTGATGAAAAGTAAATGTAAGCAAAGTCGTGAACTTCACCATTTAAAAAGAATCACTGAATCTAATGTTAGAAGCTAATTTATGTTCTCACATCTTCCCTGAAAAAAACTGACCTTGGTCCTCCTGCCTCTAGAGCATCCAGCCTTGGCAAGCGGTTGCTATACACAGAACATCCATTAGAGGCTGTGTCTTTCAGCTCATCCAAAATGGAAATGGGTTCTCTAATGCTGGAATACAAATGGATTGCTAAAGTATCATTGCAACATGAGCTAAATTACAGCTATTTGAATATAATAAAGAAAACTTCGAAGTATTGTCTGCTTCTAGTATGTAACCCAAAGACAGTAATTTATGCTTGATCTCTCAGGGTTTTTATAGTTATTTACCTTTAACCATGCTCTCCTCTTGGGGTACCCTTTGGCATTATTATATGCTTCAAACAGTTCCATCAACCTTACTCATGCCTTTGCTATCAACTCCTGTGGGCTCTGGAGATATGAAATCTTCTTATACTTCTGTATTTGAACTGAACTCACTCAAGTTACACTGATTTAGATTATGTGAGACTGGAATGCAACACAGAGCATTAATCCTCTTTAACCACTTTATTATTGGTATTTTGCCAGTGAATCTTAGGTCTTACCCATTCCAAAGGTGTCCATTTGTCTGTGTCATTGCCATCCATGGCTTAAATGAGCTCTGTCTGACTGCACTCAGGCTAGTACTAGTTCAGCTAATTCACTAGCTTAAATCTTCAGCATAGGCAAGACCTAGAATCATGTATTTTTAAAAATTCTATTATTGCTGCCAGCAGTCTCCTAATACAAGAAAAAAACCCAGATTGTTTTTTTTTTTTTTTCCACTACTGCTGGAAATAATTATTTGCCAATCATTTTTTAACAGCTATGCCTCCACTTCAGCTACAAACTACAACATTGATGTGCCTTCTCTACCCTTTATGGCTGTCAGATTCATTTCAATACTGTGATCCCCATGGTTTCTAGCAGCGCTTAATTAAACACAAAATAATCATAGAGTAACAGAATGAACAAACAAACAATCCCCTCAAATGCTGTGTTAACAGTGTTACATCATTAGCTTGTTTGAATTCATCTTGCTCATTTCCAAAGTAATATCTGTTTCTGTGAGAACTGCCTTTTCAAAAGCAGAATTCCCACATCTTCAGCTAGCTTTTCTCTAAGTGATCTCCAAAGTAAACAGTATTTAGTGTGGCATTAATCCAAATATATGCTATTTGCCCACTGGTAAAGCCAGCTTTAGCTAGTGCAGGAAAGAAAAAGCTATGCCCATAACACAGTATTTAAAAATGTTAAGAAATCTGTGGCACGAGAGACAATAGATAAATGTATGGATCAAGGGTATAATATAATCAAACCTACTTTAAATAATAATTTATTCTTCAGAGAGTCTTTACATTCTACAGGGTGGCTAACAGTTTTCGCAGAAGTCCAGGACTACAATGAAAATGCTTGATGCTGGTCTTTATACTTTCGCTGGCATAGCTATGTCAAAGGTGTTAAGAGTTACAATCTCTACTTGACATAATTGTCCTGGCAAAAGCTGGTAGGTGTGGACACACTTTTATACCACTAAAGCTGAATTTTTGCTGGCACAGCTTCTTTAGCTCCAGGGAGGTCTGGCATATGTTATACTGTCAAAAGTACAATTTTCAGCAGTACAAGCCTCATCCGCACACGGAGTGCTTTGCCAATACAGTACACTGGTATGCTCTGGGTAAGCCTGGCCTCAACAGTGATTTTAAACAGGAGATTAACACAGGAGGCGCATTCATTTCTTGGTGGCAACGTCAAGCTGAGTCTTACTGGTTTCTTTTGTAGTGGTAATACAGACTGAGTGCTGTTTCACCATAATATAATTTTCTTCTGCTTTTTATGGCAAAGGAAAAGGCATACACCAGCTCAAGTTAAAATAGCAATTTAACCAAATGAAAAATCTCTCTCTCATTCAGGAGTGCCCTGTATCATCCAACATAGAATTGTTCTTTTTATAGCATGTTACTACAAAATACATCACAAACAGCTTCATTTCTCATAGTCTTCTGGTTTTGTTGTCATAGATCTCACTAGATCAACACAGATGCTGCAATGCCCGGTACCACACAACCTAAATCTGGGGACCTGACACCTTACTTAGGTCTGTCAGCTCTTTAGAAAATGCAGTGGGAAACCTGGCCTCAGAATAGGATTCACAACATGCAGAAACAAAGCAATGGTTAGGAACCGAATTCTGAGTTCCAGGGAGCCCAGGAGGTGTAGATTCACATTGGAAATCTCTCGCAGTACTACTCAATTGCCATGATGAAAAATAGCAAGAAAGATCTACGTCAGGATGCTCCTCTGGAGTTCTTCATCTGAAAAAATGCTCTAACAAGGAGCTATTGCATAAAGGACTTTCTCCATCATCTCCTGCACCTCTGTCTATGTTAGTGGACGAAGAAGTCACAGCTCTATTCTGAAGATCTCCAGCAGGCTCACCCCAAGCTGGCCTCTCATTAGGATGCCCAGATCATGGATTCTGCTTTGTCACAGGTGTGAGCTATGCCTTACGTTGCTCAAACCTGCCAAGCCCAAGGCAGTTCTAGGCACTCATGGAAGCTGAAATTTAGACATCAAGGGAACTTGTGGAAACACGGATATCCATGGGCTGTAGGGTTAATGGGAATTAGAGTGGAGGAGGAAAAAACTGAGGCTGGTGTTCTGGACTTCAGGTCTTAAAAGCCTTTTTTATTATGAGACAGTAACTAAGGTACTGTGTGAAGACCAGTAAAATCTGCATTGACACATAAAATAACACATGATCAAGGAATCATAAAGCTGAAAAGATTTATGTTAAACTAAACGGCTTCTCTCCAAATGATGAGCATCAATAATTCTAGGCTGGAAGGTCACTTGTTATTCTACCCACTGAACAAGATTTTGTAGATTAGCAATTACTTCTTCAAGATCATATGGTAGAGGCATATCACATTCATCATCTGTCCAGAAGGGACGGCATTCTGGTTTCTGGTCTTCTGGCAAGCTCTCTGCCGCTTCTGACTGGCATCTGAAAAGAAAGGTAAGCAGATGAACTACTTAAGTAAAACTGTATCAAGAAACTGAATACTCAGCGAGGATACATTTGTGCATTAATTTAAAGAGAAAGATGATGATAAAAAAGAAATACCCCATCTTCTGACCAAATGGATTGTTCATTTACAGTGAAGTTGATTTCTGTTGCAGGCTTTGTATTTTCTATAGGGATTTCTCAAAAAGCCAATCACAGAGAAAACTCAGTTAGTGTACCTTTATATGGTGAATTATTTTTTCATTATCTCAGCTGTTATTTAAAGTATGTGATTAAACCATTATCAGATTTAAATGTTTGCCGGTTTCCAATGTATTACTAGATTATTGAGAAAGATTAAACTGAATTTACTGCATTAAGGTCAGGGGGGATAGATTAAACAATATTAAAGAAGCCAGACTAGCTTTGTAGATTCTGGAGATTTACAAGTGTATCAACCTGCTTAGCTCTGAAAAAGGCAATATAAAAGGAGAAAATTCTATAAAGATAAATGGAAATGGAGGTTAATAACAACTTCCAATGATGAATAGGTGGGCAAAACTTCAATAAAATTAAATTAAGAGGTTAGTGTATGTTAGTCCCCAGAGGAAATGTTTAAATTACAGTGTTTTTTATTAAATGGATTATTCATCAATACTAGTGAAGTCTAATTATAATATTCAACTGAACTGCAGCCTGCAGAGGGAAGTTTTATAAGTGGCAACCATCACATCTCTTAAGATTAGGCTGTAACACACCATGCTGCATCAAAAAAATTGTCACAGTTCAAGGAGGATTTCTGCCCCTCTCTTTTCCCCTCCCCTCAAACAATTTGCATGTTGCTGATTAATCAGTTAATGTTTGCAATGGGACAAGACAAAGAAAAATGCTAAGCATTACTATAATTTTGGTATATACTGCAGGTTTACGTAGTTCTTCGAAGAGATAAAAACCAAATTGTAGAAATACACTTTTATCTCTTGTAAGACATTTTTGAAAAGTCATGTTCTATAAAGCACATAATTGTAACAATTTTAAAGTTGTTTTAAACATATATGTGTCTTTCATCTCTGTAAAATGAACTCTAAAAATATTGACACATGCAACTTCCTTGTCTACACCGTCGGCCTTCTGGAAGAGACTGTTTCCAAATGAAAGATGTCTTCTTCTCTTGGGAATTATTAATGGCAGTGTAATCCCCATGAGAAAACATACTTCAGCTTTACACCCATGTTGGTGCGTGGTTAATTGCCGCACCAGCATCCTGGGCACTCAATCCATCGTACATTACACTACAAGGACAGTATTAACACATAACATTCCAATATATCTTCAGCTCTCCACATCAGCCCCTGATAATAGCATCTGTTAACATGCACTAAGTACTATTATGTAGCACATCACTTCATAAATAATAAGATTAGCCGACCTCAGGGCCCTGGGAAGAGTAATGTGTTTAAATGTTCTCATTATTTATTTAAAACAAGAATTAAAGGAACAGAAGCTACTTGTGACAATCCTCTTAGCATAAATATTAAACTGTTTGCATTGATAAGCTGCACTGTACAGAATAACAGAGGATTTGTTTTGCCGGCTGCTTTATAATAGTTGTTAGAGCAAATGCAGTTTGTGTATGAGTTCTGAGAGGTACTTAACTGATTGTGCCATCATGTTCTGAAGACATTTTCCAAATTATATAAAGGAACAGGAGAAAATTAATATGCAGGGGAAGCTGAAACTAATTACAGCATAACTCTATAAGGCTTTTAAAGTCTTGCTTTATTTTCTGTCTTGGCACAAAATAATATGCTCAATTTGCTGGGTAGTATAAGATATTCCAGTTTAAGCATTCCAATCTAAATGGGTAAATTAACCATGTAGAGATTATTGCAGATGACAAATCAAGAAGCTCAGCTGGTAAATACTGCAGGCATGTTATGTGGTCTGCAAAACTCAACTTATAATAATAAACATGCTCTTTTACACATATTTGCTATTAACAACACAGTTTTCACTGAGAGGAAAAATATACCAACTTTTAGTTTCTTCACCATTTCAGAGCCCTTTTTTTACCTTTCACGTCTCTTTTTTCCCTTGCTCTTTCACACAAACGGATTGACCAGCTTTTCCCTCACATTTGGGGTTTGGGCATTTGTGCTGCTGTAAATGTGGCAGCAGTCACAGTGATGCTGTGACTGGACAGCCCATGAGCAACTATGATAGTTGCTACTTTCCTTTCTCTCTCTTTCTTACTAGCAGAGCCATCTCTGGAAGGTCACCCCACAACTAAGCATGTGCCTTAACTTCCAGGCAATCATGCACTTGGGAAGTTTTAGCCCTATCGTATTCCCCATGAGGGATTAGAGGAATGGAAGTGTGCCAGGTCCTCGGACTTCCTCTGCAAGTCTGGTGACAGAAATGCATCAGTGCACTGCAAAAGTATAAAAAAGGGGAAAGCAGTGCCGTAATATTGCAAGTTCTGCAATCCCATAGCTCCTTTGTCTTTCTGTCCAGGATTTCTACTGCTTTGCTTTATATCACTAGCAAGAAGAGCAGTGAACATTACATTTTTATATTTTGTGAATCACCTATTTGGACCAAAATTACAATTCTTGTGCCAGATCTGCTGACGTCAAAGTCAACTCAAGTTGCTCATATTTAAAGATATGGGGCTGGGTTCTAAGCAGTCATCGCTGCACCTGGCAGCTCAATAAGCAATTCACCTGAACGGCATCCACAAGCTTGAATGCAGTCATCTGAATACATGCTTTCTGACTCAGTTAGGGTGCAAGAACAGTCCTTTCCAGATGAGTATATTACTATTGATTTTAATAAATTTCTGTGGGAGAAATTGTTCCTACAATGGCCTTTAATCTGTAGCAGCGTAACAGACCTGAAGGTCCTGCAATAGGATAGCAACATTTTTAACTGAAGCAGAACAATCAAAGGCACTTAAATAATTGCACAGAATAATTTCAAATTCCTTTGTATCTCGGAAAAGACAGCTAACATAAGTTAGCAATGATAACTCAGGATAAACAGAAATTCTCTTTTCCCAGATACAAAAGAATTTATGAGGCTTCATGTGAGAAACACTGCAAATATTGAAGTACGGTGGTAGTAGAAAAGTACCAAGATTTATAATATTATAAGTTAATTAAAATATTATATATCAATTAAAAACTATTATTGGAGTTAATAAAGTCAAATCTCCAAAAGAGAGTAGATCTAATCTGTGTATTGTATGCACAAAACGTGTGAAGAGTGGAAATAACACAGGCTCTGAGATACAGAACAGATGCCAAATCAAGAGGCATCTTTCATACCTTATTTGCAGCAGAACAGAAAAACTGCCATGATATATTTCAGAGCAATTTAGCTCCAACGTTTTGATAATACATGTTCACCAACATAGTATAGAAAGGATGATTTGTCTAATGATGTGCAGAAGCACAAAACTCCATGGTCCCTACTTTCTTGCTAAAACCATCAAGACCTGTGCCAGTTTCAATTAAAAAAGCCCATTGTTAAGGAACAATTAGTTACTGTTGCGGTGCTCATTCTCACTACCTCTCCCCGGCAAACTTCACAGATTTTTTTTATTCCCTTTTTGTCTATTTTTGCCAAATGGACTTTCCTCATTAATATTTACCAATAGCTGAATATTAATATAAGTTCAACTAAGTCATGACAAACATTGGTATGACCGTATGACTATTTGTATGACAATATATGAGACTTTCCCTTGGAAGGCGGCTAATTTCACCATGGGCAGGTGTACATTCACTGAGACAGACAGTTGCCTGGTTATGGTCCCCTGGGCTGCACTGACATTTTGATGATCAGGGTGTCAGCTACATTAGAGGACACTGATCATGATGCTAAAATTAACCAAGCTAGCTAAAGTGTGTGTTAATTATGAGTATGCAAGCAGTCAATAAAAGGTTAATGCAAAAGTCAAAGGATAAATTTATTTCAGTATTGCATCACTCTACTGACTAAATGACTAACATTATGCTTTGTTTTTAATCGATATATTTTACAGTAATGCGTGAGCCATTGATTTGAAAAACAGTTGTCTTTCTAACAGTTAAATTTTGCAACTATTAAGTATCAAGTATCAATATACTTAAAACACTCTGTTTTCAGAGCAGATACTTTTTCGTTCCATTGTCAGGAACAGGAATGCATATAAGCCAGGAGGCAGCCTCGGGTTCTGCTGATGAATGTGATTAATGCAAATAAGAATTATTACCTAGGAACCTAAATAAGGTACTGTGAATTAGGGTCCCTGGATTCTATTGCACTGTTTGTCTGCTCCACAGAAGTGTAGTCAAATCAGATCAATAGGGGTCAATTTGTGGCTCAGACTGCACAGGCATGTTAAGAGTGAGGAGATTATATGAATAGTCCAGTTTCCTAGATGGTACTAATTTAGATGCCCGCGCCTGGCAGCTCAAAGACCAATGGAGATCACATGGAAATTCATAAGGTAAGTCAAGGAACATGGGTACGGCCATCTTCCCCGTGTACTGATATGGTCAGAAAGGGAGGATGGGATATTTGCTCTGCATGTACAAAAGTACACACTCACCCATACATGCTTACTCCAGCATTCCTGAAATTATTATGTTTTATATGGGAGTTATTTCCTCCCTCCATTCATGCTAGAATAAAGGTGTTACCGAGCTGTTATTCAGAACTTCAGAGTGTGTTTATAAAACAATGGCCCAGGCAAAAACAGTGTTTGGATCACCCTACTAAGACAGATGCATTCATTAAACCCATACTGACATTGGCTAAAATGATACAACACTGCTAACACGGATGATATTCTGAGCGAGAGTAACAGTAGTAGCTTCTTTAGACAGCATCTTCCATTCTTAACATTCGTAATGACTTTGCAAATTTGGATCTGATCAAATATGGGTTATTACTGTTCCAACACAGAGCTCTGCTGTGTGAACACAAATCCTAATAGTACAGGTACTTGGTACATAGAGCTTTGCTTGCAGGTTTGGATTTTTTCATGCTTGTCCTTCAAACTTTTCCTCTACCTGGAAATTATTATGCAAACTATGTGTAGTTACTGTAATCTCAGTGTTAGGATTATCCCACGTCATTTCAAGCTGACAGTTGCCGGAGCAATATACAAGAGAATACAGTGCCTTCTCAGCTATCTGAATTGTTACGCAAAGCACAGAGAAAATATGAGATTACATACATGAGAACAATTACTCAAATAAGTTAACCTTGATTTTTCTTTTTTTCTAAATAGTGTATCTCATTGACAGGTATGAGAAATTTACTTCTGCTGCTGAATGCACCACAATTAAAACCTGATACCACTTAAGTCAAAGTTGAAACTTCCAGCGATTTCAACAAGGCCAAGATTTCAATCCAAATGCTTTTCCAGAAACCATTTACAATAGACATGAGCTAGTAAGCATAATAATAAAAACCACCCAAAAGAAGCTATGGAAGGAATGAAATAGGCTGAATATACTTTCTCAAAGTGAAATTTAGCAAGGGATACTCATTTAAATTTTTTATCCATTTACAATGGTGGTTAAATTATTGGCATTGTAAGTCAGCTAATACAATATGGAGTAACAATATGTGATGTTCTGTAACTTCAAAGTTGCCACAGAAAGAAAAAAATACCTGTCTTATCAAACTGAGTTGCTCAGTAAAGCACAGAAAAACTCTAAAGTAAAACCTCAAATTGATGCTGTAAATACACATTCTCCCTCACCTTTCGACATGGATAGGATATTAGGATAAAGTCGCTAAAAAGGATTGAAAAAGTCACCTCTGTTATTTGAAGAACCGAACTTTCATTTATCTTAATGGAAAATTAAAAGGTGGAAGCGATAAGTGCAATTAATGATAAAATGTAGTGGGGGTGAGAAATCTGAAAAGCAGCTGCTTTCCAGTTGGCTGCCCATTCCAGCATTAGCAATTTCAGAAATTGCCATATGCCTAATTTTAAGTTTTCTTCTACTCCAGGCACCTGTTTGGTCACAGTAGCTGGTAACAAGTGAAAATTTCCAAGTACTGATAGAGGTTTAAGGCCATCAGGTAGACTGCTGCCAACAGTTTTATACCTAGATCTATTTGTCAGCATGTCCATTACATACCAGTGGTGATGAATGGGATATTCTACCAGCTGACCAGCTAGGAGCTGCTGACCTCTGACATCAGGCACTGGAGGGGGGCACCTGAAGCCTGCATTGCTCCTACCTGGCCACATAGAACGATACGGGGGTCAAATGGCGAGGGTGATTATATATGTCATATCTCGGGCAACCCCGCTAGAGCTTTAGCGTACCCAGAGTCGAATTCCAGAGCTCAGCACAAAGCTGAGACAACTGCAGAAACGTACAAAACAAAAGGTGCATGGTTTCACAGAGGTATAAGGTAGGTTTCCTCGCCATTCGGGAGAAGGGAGACATTGTTCTCAAAGAACAATGAAAACAAACACAGTTGAAGAAATGGCAGCTCTTCCAGTGGGAGCAAAACGTGCCATTATGCCACTGGTGCCCTCATCCTGCATGGACGGAGCTCCAGCCTGGATCAGCTATATCGGAGGGAAACCATTCCTATGCTCTCCCAGGAGTACTTTTTCTGCAAACCTAATCCAAGACATGAGATTTACATAGGGAGCTGGAGCTAAACTTGTTTATAGTTAAAAAACGTTAGTGTCTTGACTTCTGGTTTGGCTTATTTTCAAGGAAATAACATATACAAAATCAGTATTTCAGTTGGAACTTCACCAAAATTGAAGAGTGTTTGGAAAATGGGGGTTAGTTAATGCCCCATCATGACAAAGGGTTAGGGTGGAATGTTTTCTGATCTCTTTGTTTCAACTCTGTAAAACAATCCAACCAATAATTTACAAATCCTTCACCTGCTATTATCATTAACTTCCATGATTTGTACCCTAAAAACTTTTACTGGAAAAACAAAGGATGGAGAAAATATAAATATATTGAATTATAACAATATGAAAGATGTTTTCTTCCTATGGTTGTAAATGCTTTGTCTTTATCACCAACAAAATTCTATTTTTTCATGCCAAAACTGGACTTTTGAAAGTTATGGAGTTCAATCTAAACCATAAACCAAAGATATTCTTACCTTTTTTAATTAACCAACCAAAAAGTTGTCAACCTTGGCAGAGAGTATTTCTTTCAGTTGTTCCATGCTTGTGCCTACTGTGACTCTGCACAACTAAAACCTTCCCAGGTTTACTCTGCCTTTTAAGAACAAAACAAATTACACCAATATTTGACTTTGCAAACCATATTTCAGAAGTACTGGTCCCAAACAGGCAGTCAAATGAAGTGGCCAGATAGAAAGAGAGCAGTGCTTTGTTCTTTTGAACATCTAATGCCCCGTGTATTCCCAAGGAGTCTGTCCCATTTACATTAAGTCACCGCTGATGTTCTTTCATGTGCTGTAACTAGAATGTGCCCAGCCATAAGTAATGGCTTAGACCAGGACTGCATTTATAGAAGGGACAAAGTAAGTTTGTTTCCAGATAAGAAACTTGAAAAGAGAATGCCAGATTTACGAAGGGATGGAAGCAATATCAGTTAAATTTTAATCCAAGAAAAAAAACCTGTATCAGCTGCAGAAATATGCAAGTACAAATACACACGACGGCACATTAGAAGACCTTTCCTGTCTGCTTCTTTCAAAAGTTGATAACGACTTGTGTCACTGATGCATTTGGCCCTTACTACAGAACCAAAGTTTACAGTCACTGACCCAAGAGCTTTATGCTTCCAAAGTCAGCCATTCTGTTTGAAATAAGGACGCTGCTAAAATATCCTGAGGCATCACTGGTGACATAGTAGGATAGCCTGGAAACAGCCAGCATTATCCTTGTGTGTACTTCTACAAAGTGAATGTATAGAAGAATCCATCTTTTAACACTGGCCTGCAGAGTGCATTTTGCTGTTCCACAGAGAGGTAGGAGAGAGATCAATGAACCTGACACTAAAGAGGTTTAAGTAACAGTTGCATGAACTTGAAAATGCCAGAGTTTCTATTATTACTCAAATTGTAGATCAGGTAAATATGAGAAAAACTTAAATTGTCAATACCCTCCAAATGTTGAAATAACAGCAACCAAAGCACTAGCGGTGTCCAACTGCAAAGAGTTTTCAAGTGGTGCACTGTGTTTCACATGTATTTGTAGAAATAAATGAAAAATTCACAAAACTATTTTTTAAAGAATGTTTTGCTTTGCCTTAACTGTAGAGACATTAAATTTTCAACTTTTTTTTTGGCTACAACATTAATTAAAATCTGTAAAAATATACTTCAGCCTTTATAAACTATTTAGCCGACAAACTATGGGAAAGGATAAAGATTTGCTGCAGAGTATCTTCAGCTACAGAGTGGGGATGGTAAAACAAAGTCCCAAAACCTCAGAAACATTCCAGCTCTGTGTGGAAAGAACGGAAGAAAAGAGGATGCAAGAAGCTCCTTTCTCCAATATATTCATCTCTACTGTGGGGGAAATAAAAAAAAAAAAAATCTAAATAAACGGAAATCTACCCAAAAGATACTTTTGATGAGATTATCAATGACCTTCCTCACGATGTCCACCAACTCCACCCTTCCAAAGGGGAATACCTAGTAGATGGTACCGCAGGAACTGTAATGCTACTGAGAAGTGCTGGCATCGGATGCGTGATGTAAACTTGACTTCCCCAGACAGAGCTCTTCCTCTCCTTTGTGGCCTCTGTCCAACAGACCTAGAAACTGTCCATGAGAAAATCAGTGTGCCTCCTATTCCCACAAGAGAACGGCTGTGTGGGGCAGCCTCCATTCCATGTTTGTTTGATTTTTTAATTAAGAAACATCACTACTCTCTATAAAGTGGAGCGGGTAGGGAAATCCCCCAGAGAAACACTGAATAAATAACACGGCATTTGCTGAAAGATGAAGTTTAATCCAATTTAACCTATAGGTCTACAAATTGTTCCCTTTCAGCCCTGTTTCTCAGATGCTTTTGTTTCCTGTTGTTAGAATAATATGTATACAAGCAATGCATCCTGACTGTATGAGAAGCACGTTTATACATATTTATATACACACCCCTTCATACCAATACTTGCAAAAAAATCCCATCAGTCCAAAAGAGACAGCATTTAGGAGGAAATTTTCAGCACCACAGCCGTGGATTTAGTTACATACTTTTCATGATCAGCAATGGGATGTGAGTTATTCCCTCTGTGCTGAGAATATTTGGCTTTGACTTCAAACAACGTAGAAATATATCAACCTCAATATAATTTATATTCTCTCAAAAGGAACCTAAAATGCTCTAAGCCTTTGCCGAGGCATCTGATGTTCCAGTCCCCTCTGTTGCACTGTATGATCGACTGTTTTATTTCATTTGCGATCCTTGCTTTCCTATGATTTTTTCAGACAAAGAAACAAGATGTCTGCTATATGCTCAGTATAAACACAGCTGACTTGTTTTCCCCAAAGTATTGATTTTATGCACTTTTAAAATAACTATTTTCATTCTGTTTGCATAATCAGCTGGGGCATTGTTCCTCTACATTTGCAGAAACACAGATGGAATTGCTGATTTGGAGCCTTTGGAGAGATTTTACAGTATTCTCCAGAATCTAAGCTTCTATTAAAATAAGGTTTCAAGCACTTCTGGTTGTGAAGATAGCCTGGACAATGTAAATTGATGCATGGTTATCTTGTTGAGTCCACAACCAGACAGACAGACGCAATAGCACCAAGGGAGCTGTGAACTTCCCCCACTTATTTTATTGGGTGTTTACTTGGGGCCAGATGCTCCCCTCTGTTGTGCAGAATGGCGTTAAATGACTGAGAAAAAGAGAGGAAAAGGAAATGGAAATAAAAACCAACAAAGAGGAGAAAAGGAAATCTCCACAGCCTGCTTCCCAGGAGGCTACAGATGTCCTCCCTTGCCAGTATTAGACTGCTGGAAGATTTGGGGCTGAGCCATGCATATGGCACTTTTTTCGAACGATGCTCTATTTTCCAAAAGAATGCCACCCGAAAAGTTAATGATGCTTCCAGCACCATTTACTGTTCCACTTTATCTTTTGTACTCCTTTTATGTGGATGTCATATAGCCAAGGAAAAATGTAAACATAGGGTGCTTTTAGATGACATTGCAGGAGGATGGCCCTTCCATTTAATGCCCCCTCATTTAAAGTAAGCAATCCCATTTTCCAAAGAACTGCAGGGGTTGCAGGTTCTGCCCTTCCACAAGAAAGCTGAAACCTTTTCCTTGTTGAGTGTGCATTTTTCCATAAGACAACTTTTCACATTAATAAAGATGAACTGCTGTATGACAAATCCCTATTTGTTATACGTGGAAAGTAAAATCAAAAGAAACATGACTGAATGCAACTAACAGTAACCATATTGCTTGATCATTAAATCAGACTGGACAGAAATGGGCTATATCTTTTCAGCATCAAAGCTATGTAATCCTTTCAGCCCAAAGCGCTTCCTGCGTCACTCCTGCAAGATGCTAATTGAACCCATCCTCGAAATCCCGCAGCTTCCATCAGGACCAAAGCAAGGGTGACACAGAAGGGGCAGCACTTGGGAGCAGAACGGAACCGCAGACATTGGATATTCGTAGTAACAACTGTGCAAGAAGGACTCCGCATATGATTTTACACCCAACAGTCCTTTGTTGATGTCAGTTTATTAGGAAGAGTGACATCAAGTGGAGATCCTGCCCCAGGAACCATGTTGTCTAGCTGCTCCCAGACTCTTACTAAAATGCAGCTCTCATTAGCTTTGGCCCCTTTCAGTGAATTTGCATGTTTCATTAGCCTCAAGGAAACTACGACAGACTCATAGCAAGCACCATATGGGAAAGCCGAACGACCACAAGACTAACTCTCTATTTGCAGACTGAAATGAAGATCTTGCTTATCGCTATAACTTGTGATATAAATATGTATGTGTACATATATACATCTCTCTCTGTATACATAGATACATATATACTCACACACATATATAAGAGGAGCTTACACACGTCTTCTATCAAGAGATATGGCCTTGAACTCCTATGTGGCTTAGGGAACAACAACAAAAAAAAGGTTTACTGTGCTGCAGAACTACATTGTCTTCCCTGTGTTGTGCACCTCGGCTGTAGCCTGCAACCAGAATGTTTATAACATATATTGGAACTAATACTATAAGAGCAATGCAATCCTATGGACTAATACACAGTTTCCTTTAGGTCAACATGAGGTCAAACAGAAGCAGGAGGGAACAAATAATAGGGAAATGAGAAAACAGATACAAGAAAGGCAGAGAGGCTCTAAAAGAGGAAAAAAGTTTAGGAATAAAAAAAAGAAAGTCTCATGTAACTGATCCCATTTCAATCACTGCAGAATTTCTCCATGGCTGCTGCTTTATTCAGTGCAATTTTATGGATAAATCACTATAAAAATATACCACCAAAAAAATTCCAGTGCTGGCAGAGAAACAGATTTGATGTCCCAGGAAATGCTGCAGTACACCCAGGCACAAACAAAAATCATATGTTAACAATATGCTCAATATGCTTCTTCTCTACTTCTTTAAGTAGAATAAATCTACTTCTTTAAGTAGAATAAATAATAATTCTGATTACCAAACAAGACAGCAGAATTTTTTCTGTTTACCCTTTGCGTTTCAAATAACTGAAAACATTATACAGAAATGTTAAATATCCTTTTCTACTTTAACTTGTAAATAATTACCATTGCCCAAATACAATGCGAATAAACGCATTTCTCTACTTATTTTCAACTGTGTTAAGGGAAGAAATTCTGTGTTAAAGTTCAGCATCACTATACCTCAAAATTTTGCAATTAATGTAATTCTGCAATATTTCTAATACCAACTAAAATTCCAGTACAGACTGAATGATGACTTAAGGTTATTAGACAGGTATACACTTTCCGTTATGGAATATGATAGCATTCAACCAATTTAAACACACGATAAACTACACGCATCTGATCCTGCCCTACTTTCACAGACATTATTTCCATGAGTGCTTAAAAAAATGCAAGATCCCGGTCTATAACATTCTATCAGTGGACTTGAATTCTCTCAGCACTGTGAAGACTTATTCATCCAAGTGAGTACCAAAATGCTATTAGTAGGCAAAACCTAAAATGTCTATTGCAAGAAATGCATATAGCTCTTCATATTATTTTCTGTGGTGGAAAGAACCTTTCTGACTGCAATATCAATGACTTTAAACGACAGACTAAGACTTTAGACCTTTCGGTGGTGCCAACTCACTTGTTTTATATGCTATGATATACAGAGTCCTGGCTTTGAGCTATCTCTCACTACGGATGCTTTTGATGCTTTGTTCTCTTTTTACTTTAGGATGGAAAATAACAAATAATGCTGAGTTCTCTTCTTACTCTTGAATTCTTCTGATGTCTATCTTCAGAACTCTTCTAACATCCAATTTATGTCATTCTTTTCCTTTTTTATGCTGTGAATTTGAAACGAAAGAAGGGAACATAATATCATAAGATCTACGGACGATTGAAATGGCCTTCGGAGTAAACTTCAGAGTTATTCGTAAAACTATCTTGCCTCAATAGAAAGCAAAAAATTGCTTTTCAATAGATAATGCAACAACTCTTGAAATTCTTCTTGGATGAAGTTATTGCCATAGGGAACACTCTAATGATAATAAAGTATATGGTGCCAACGCCTTAAGAGCAGTTCAGATGGGTTATTTTGTTAGTATTTGCAAGGCACAATTCAAATTCATTCTCAAACATTTATGTGCTTTCTCTTAACTAATACTTTATTATAAAATGGCTACAAAACCTGAAGTTTGTTAATGAGAGAAGCTGACATCTGCTGTGCTGATTGACCTGCAAGGCTACTCTCATGTTATTCTGTCATATAATTCCTCTTAAAACACCACATCAGAATTCCAGAGACCTCTTACATTAGTTAATTAAGGACCCGATTCAATCTTCTATCAGATTTGAGCAAAATGCATAGTCACATATTTAAATCTCCTTTAGCTCACTGGAACTTTCAAATATATTTCAAGTTCAGCACAGGCTTAAAAGCTTCACTGCGTGGGGTCCCTAGAGATGATCTCTACATCACTGCTCAGTGCACAGCCGTATACATATATAGGATTAACTGCAACTTTTCTTAAGAACTTGAGGTAGCCATTCTATCCCTACCCCAGTCCTCATCCTCACATTTAGTCTCCAGTCCCTGTACTGCACTGGCCTATTCTCTCTAATTAATTATGCAATGGGCATGAATCGTCCACATGTTATCCGAAAGACTACAACAATGTACTAGGAGCACTTTTCAGGGATTTCTGCCAAGTAACCTACATGGTAGCCACACTGTCAGGTTCAAATTCTGTGGATAATGGTGTAATTTTTTGAGCCCGAGGAAACAGAAATCTCCTCTTGTTGGGTGCCATAAGCGGTCCATCCCTCCATACTTTTTGCAGATTCACGGGAAATCAAGATATACATAATGAAAAGTATCCATTTCATTACTCTCACAAGAGACTTAGTGTTTTGTCTTCCTTCGTTCTGTGTCTGCTAAAGAACAGTTATTTAAACTTTATGAAAAGTGGATGGTCTTGGCCTTCCATATTTTTTATTTTGTCTATGAATGGTGTATTTTAGACTCCATTTTTCCTAGTTTATTGCTTGCCAGCCAAGTTACATTAGCAATTTCTTTCAATAAACTGCTGATAACTTCTTCTCTTCCTGTGTTACAAGAAACACTACTTCCCTGAGCATGCAACAGACCTAATATCCCTCCTACTTAGTTTGCTTTTGCAAATAATACTATGATTATATTAATCTAAAATGCAAAGTATGCATTCACCTTTTTTTTGCTGAAATGCTATTACTCCAATCTGTCTTACTGCCAAGGAATTAATGTAAACTTTAAGGGTTTTGGCAATAGCTACATAATCCTCCTCTTTTTGGTGCAAACAGGAGGTGTCCTTTCTTCTTTTTTCCTTTCTTAAGTGCTCCTGAGGAGTTATTAATTTGTAGTTTGTATTTCTCGGGTATGTGCAGTTCTACAGGGAAATTTCACACGCTCTCCTGTTTATTGAAGTGCCAGTAAGAGCATCTAGGGAAGTTAATGACATTCCTCAGCAAGACAAAATGCCCATTTTCTTAGACTTTCTCCTACAGAGTTTGTCCTTTCCACTTTCCCTTTAGCTTTGCTAGCATTTCACCGCTATTGAGCACATAGAACACTGTTACCTGCCCAAACAGTGACAGGCCTGGGTCAGCTGCTTTCTATTAACAGATATCAACTTAATCTCCCTTTTCCAAGCCTTAATGACTTTACCAGGCTCAGTTTACTTAATGTTGGCGTGTCTGTCTAGCCAGAGTAAAACACTGGTGAAATCACACTGTAACCACAGGTTCTTTTCCAGTCCTTGAGGACTGCTCCATGGACTTCCCCCCCCCCCCCCCCCCCCCCTTTTCTTCCTCCTGACGAGATATTAGAAAAATGCTGTTCATTTACATTTGTCTCATAATTTAAACAAGGTACCAATCTTCTAGAGATATTTGTGACCTTTCTAATTGGAAGGTTTAGAACACCTTTGCATTATGAAAACTCTGGGGCCTAAAAAATCTTGTCTGCCAGTCTGCCTTTTGTATGTTTTACTCAGAAACAACGAAGGGTGTTCTTCTCTGCATCTCTGGATTTTAGGAATCAAATAATCTTCTACCAATGTAAAAAACTTTCTTGGTAGAAGTCAGCTAAGGCTGTGCCAGGAAGCTTTTAGCAGTGTTCAGACTGATTTTTTTTCTCAACTTGCTCCAGAACACACACACAAAAGAACAGTATTCATCTTTGCATACAGCCAGCCCTCTTAGAGGTGTTAATGTCTGGCACTATGCTGTGTTATTAACTTATAACAGACTGAAGAACTCTGTGGCCCAATAACTTTGATTTGAATTCTGGAAATTATGAAGACTGTTAGGGTGCTACTATCATGACAAAGGCAATGGAGTGATCCAGGTATCTACAGGCCCTGCAGCATATCATTAGGCAATACAAGAACTGGTACAGGATTCATTTGACAGATAATAAGAACATATAAACCATGCCCATCAGCATGTTTTTCCTGGAAAACAAATCTTGTTGGACAAACCCTTCAAGATGACAAGTTCAGTTACTAGGAGAAACTACGGAGGAATCGGATAAACTGATTTACACTGGCTAGCGAATGATTTTTTTTTTTTCCCAAGTAGCACGGAATGTCACCAGAACATACACCGCAAGTAAGTAATGCCTATCAAGTAACATAATGATAAACATCAATGGGGAATCACTACCGAATGGTGACCCTCACAAGGGATTCCTCCAGAGACCAATACGGTGGCCAGTATTAGTCACATTTTCATCAGTATTCTGGAAGTAAATGGCAATGATCCGCTACTTGACAATTTTTGCAGATAGCACAGAGTCTGATATGGTTAAAAAACATGTGGACAGGACTTAGCCCTGCCGGGTCACTTAATGATCAGGACCAAATGTGTTATAGAACTACATGCAATGATAGGGAGAAGGATGACTGGAAAATTGATGAGTTTGGGCTCAAAACCACTGCATCTGAAAACAATGTAGATATCCCGGACAACTCAAAATTAATTCCCAGTATAGTACCTAATCCTTCTGTATTTCACGAGGTAGACAAATATGAGAGTAACATGGAATAACCTTGTTTCCAGCTTTTTAGAAGTACATTGAAGAGAGCAAAGAGACTGTGGAGACAGGTAGAAAATATGCGATAATGATTAACTCAATTTGCTTCACTTATCTGATAGATTGAAGGAAAGCATCTTGTATGAAAGAGCTCTCTTGTCTAGCAGAGGAAGCTGGAATTTGAAAAAGAACCCAGAGAGATTCAAATATGCCTGTTTTTTACGATGAAGTCAATCACACACTGGGACAAACTATTAAAGGAACAGAATATTCTTCATTTTTGACACCTTCAAATCAAGAAAAGATTCCTGCCTGGAAACCATGCAGTTACACAGCTAGCACAGGAATAAAAGGATAAAATTTAGTAACTTGTGATAGAAGTCAAAACAGCTGACATAAAAATCTTAAATACGATGGTGCTCAAACTTTTACACAACCATTCTTTAATGAGCTTACTTTGAGTAAGACTTTAAAAATACCTTGTAATACATCTTGCTGTAAAATTATACATTCTATTTCGAATGAATACTCCAGGAGAATGAAAAAAGACAGAAGACTTCTATTGCCAAAGTCCCAAAAGTACCAGCTTAGCCTTTGAACCCAATACCACTATGGAGAGAAAAACCCTGATGCAGGGAATAAAAACCTTTAGAAGCATCCATATTCTCCATTGTCTTGCACTTGTTATAGACAGGTATAAGTCTAACTTTTTAATATACATAGGTTTAACTGAAAAGAGAATTGGCCAAAAGGTATGTATACACACATATATTTAATTAATATTAAAATTTGTCATGTAATTTATGAAAAATATTCAAGATACGAAAATGTAAGTAAACAGCATGTTTATTGTTTCATTTACTTCGTTTCTCTTAAAGCATCCTGGAAACACCAAAACATACAAGGTCACACTGAATCAAAGGACATCATCTGCTTGTTCAAAATGTCATTATGGAAGAATCAGGAAAAAGCAGCTGTATTACAAGTCACCTTTCCAGCTCTCACAAACAAACTATTAATGGAGAAAGTCAGTCCTTTACAGTGCATTACAGGACCAAGGTCACCTGGGAAACCGTAAGGCCTCACCGGCTACCCACAAGACCAACTTGATTAGTCCCAATAACCTCCTGCCCTTGCCAAGGGACTGATGGAAAGTCAAGTCTTTCAGCAGACTGCTAACTTGGCGTTCACGCTTTTTAGATGCACAGTTATACAAGCTAAAGTGTCTGAGATTCATCTGAAGCACTTAGTTTCAATTACTGTACAGTGTTCACTACTGTCTATTGGAATTACCATGAGCATTATGATTATGTTGATAATCACAAATTCTCTAAATACAAAGACAGTCTAAACTCAAAGTTTACGTCAAGATTCATGTCTGCCAAAGAAGGGTGTAACTTTGGCATAGTAACTTTTAATTGTCTTGTTCCTTTTGACTGCCATAAATCAGGCAATACGAACACATCGCCAGGAAGAAAGTTTTCTTGGAAATAACCTGTAACCACATGCCAGACACTTTTAAGCACTCTCTTTAGAATACAAATAGACTAAAACCATGCTTTCAATACGTGCACGAATTATGAACTCTGTGTGTTTTTCCTGTACAGAATCTCCCATCATATTCCCATAAGAGCAAGCAGTTTGACCTGTTAAAACATAACCAGCTCACTACAATAAATAAATTACATATATATAATATGAAATGTGTGAGAACCCCGTGCAGTTTCCTTCTATATCTTTATTATGTTAGAGTAACCAGCTACATTAGAATGCTGAAGAACATTTCACTGCATCAATGACAGGTTATATTAAACTTGTAGACTGTGGGAACCTCATAAATTAAGGTGATACGGAAAAGGGAGAAAAAAAAATTCTCTAGGTTGTAACCACTTCTTCCACACGTAAATATTTGGTTTCAGATTCTCTTTATTACATCCCGCATACTGGTGAATGAACAGCGCTAGGCTCTTTCTGTATCTGCCATAAGCCCTTTGAAGATATTATGTTTGTTTGTCATGGATCTATGAAAAGTCCTGTGATTTTCCTCCTATGTTGGTCATAGTAAAAATATGGTATTTTTACCACCATTTTCTCAGTAGAATTCTACAAATATGGCCACACTCAATGAATAAATTGGTGTGTTTTATTTTACGATTTTTCTTTTTTTTATTTGCAAGAAAGAAGCAAATTCTGAATAATGGTGAGAATGTACACACTCCCTTTTATGGACTTTCTGTGTAACTCCAGAGTATGACCTCGGGTATCTCATCTAACTTAATGTTGCTGCAGTCTTCTGAGCTGTAAAGAATAAACCATAGTTCCATACCAAAACCTGATGAGAGGATGTTAGTTATGTTTATTTGTTTGGCCTTCTGTTCTTTAAAGCTGTCTCCACTTTAAAATGTTCAGCTGGATACACGTCTAAAGACAACCGAGCTGTGAGTTCAGACAATGAGAATCAATATTAGGAGAGACCTGAAAATGCCATTTATACTACTTATGGAGTTTATAAACATTCCTCTGTAATGCTTAAAGCTGTCACCTGAAAGGAAATGCAGTTTTACAAATGACTATAAAATTGTTTTATTTAAAGCCCTATACAATTAATTTAAAGTTCTAATTATATGCAAATAAGTGCTCTTAATTCAGCATTATCCTAAAGCAGTGGAGAATTTAGATAGCTCTTAATTTTGGTAATTTTAAAATTTTATTTTGGTGAATTAGTAATTATATTACAAATCTTCAAATATGCGTGTACATAATAGGAATAATTCCCCTTAATTTCATTATTATTATGGATATAGAAAGTGCTTTTCTTTGACTAAGGCTAGTATAACTGAAGTCATACATATTATTTGCTCTAATTCTCTGCAAAATTGAACTGAAGGAACAACTTTCTTTAATTCTGTATGCCTTTTTAATAACTTGTTCTACTTCCAAGACAGCCTTCTTACATTTTTCTCCATAGCATTTAATTTGGTTTCAGTTAAGAAATTCTTTAAAACCTCTACACTTACCTTCAAATATACTAAATTTAAAACGAAGACTTGACGTTGTAATAAAAACGCATCCTGTAAGCTCATCTGCTTCTAGTGCCTATTTAACTACTTTCTGTGCTCTCATCACTGCTCCATCCGAACACCTCACACCTCCCTTCTGGTGTCATGACAATGTGCTCTCAATGCATAGGAAATTAGTGCTTGAACTAGTCAAGAACTGAATTAATTTCACTGATGGTACCTAACCCACTGGACAAGCTTCCTTCCCGTCAGACTACTACTACTACCTTCTTCTCACCATTCAGTTCTCTCTCTTAATTTGGCACTAACAGGCCATGCACTTTCAAATCAGAATCCAACCCTACAAAGGACGCCATAGGCAAAGAAAAAAGCACAATGAAAAGCTGAAGGAAATACAGATTACAGGTGTGCTTAGCATACCTGCAAAAGTTCCAGAAATGTAATTCTGTGATGAAACGATTTTAAAACACTTCCTTCAAAGTTCAGCAAGTGCTCTGTCAGTTAATGCCCCTTCATCCACTCCTTCATAGATGACAACTAGTTTGAGGAAAGAAACAAGTGTTTTTCATCAGTAATCCTCATCTGATCATTGCTGTACAGGAACCTGGCACAAACAACAGAATCCTCTCTACTTTTCCACAAAAATAAAAGTTATGACAAATGTATCTTTAAGACGTTTTCTTCATTAATTTTCAGCAATATCTCACTACTTAGGAGCTGCTAGAACCCTCTGTTCTCTAGAGATTTAATGCTAGAAGGTGCCAAACATTCAGTTCTCAGTGATGAAAATGGGAGCTGACGGCTCTCAGCAGCCCATCACATTAGACAGTAGGGATTGCTCACAAAAAGAATGACAGCCATACTTGAAAAATGTTAAGCAAGGTCCTAACAGCTCAGTTACTGACTGGCATGCACCCAGAATTGAGCAACAAAGTGATGAAGACGAAGTTAGGATTGCATTTTATGCTTACTTAAAAAGCATTGCATTGAAAAAAAAAAGCCTATGCATTTTATGCTTACTTAAAAAGCATTGCATTTTAAAGCTATGCTTATTTTAAATCATTTATATTGTTTCCACTTATCCATAAGCTATTCTGAGAGAATGAGCACAGTGATACCAAATTGTCTATTAGAGTTACTCACGGGCATAGTTTCTGTTCACAGCACGATGCAAAGAATGTTTACAACAATTACCTCGTCATCTTAAATTCAAATATACCGGTCTAAAGTATTTCTGAGAATTTCTCACGTTATAATATTTTAGAGGAATTTCTGGTTAATATTTGCCATTATGCCTTATATTTGCATTAAGAGAGTCTTATTTCCTCATTAAAAAAATCAACTGAGAAGTGTGGTCATTCTACAGCTAGTATAAATTACATTTCAGATTTAAACTTCTTAGATGGAAAAAGATGCATAGTCTAAGTCTCATATCAGTTCTACACTGCCTTAATCAAATTGATTTATCTTCAACCTTTGCATCAGTTTTACACTAGCATAATTGAATTGAGTTCAATTGTTATTCTTATTTACACCTAAATAAGGAATCAAGCCCACAGCATTTCTTTTCATGACCCAAATACCCTGTCCATGGATCCAGTAAAGCTACATACTTTGAATTCCATGTGTGTTTTATGCAGATACATGACACACACACACTTTAAACTGTTATGCAAGTGACAAGAGCCAATGCCATTTAACCTGGGTTGGTTTTTTTCCCTCAAAAGGCAAGGACATTTGGACTGTTTAACGCAGTCACATCAGAGTACAGCATGATCTCTACTCGTAAGAAATTTCAATTAGTTATTCTTTGCTTTCAGGTACTGTAGCCACTAAAGCAATTTAACTTTAATTCCATCTGACTTCAATTGTGTTCAAATTATAGTAAAAAGGAAGAAGACAACAAGCTGTAAATATGAAAAGAGACAGAAAATCATTGAGAATCATGCCTTTATGAATATTTGATGAAGAAAGGTTAGATCTACTGCTGGTAAATTACAAGAAATTATGTCCATCATGTGACTCTGTCAGCAAAGGTTAATACAAATAGGTTTGGATTTAGTCGAGATGACAACGAGGATTAAAAAAGATTTGTCCTGTCCTCGCTGCAATTAGTTTTTCTCCTATTATTATTGTAACAGAGTTTATCATTAGGATTATAGTAACAGAACTACTGCTCAATGAAATCATTTTGTTTTTCATAATACTGTGGCAGTTTTGCAATAAATTTTTCATCTCTACTAATCTAGCTCCTTATTGTGCGTTTGCTGAAGTAGAGATACAATCATTAACCCATTTCTTGCTGTAATAGGTCTTATTTTGACTGATGGGAATTTTGGGCGCCGTCTCGTGGGCTGCAACAAGGCTCACAGGTTGCCCTACCATCATTCTCCATTATGGCAGCAAGGGAGGGGCTGTTGATGAGGTGGGACGTCACACAAGACCCTTTAGACAAAACTAGCGATGACATCTCATCTTGTCTGCAGTAACAGCTCTTCTGTGTTCGTGGTGATGGAAAATGGGAAATATGGAAGTTGTTACTGTACATGTGTGCACACCAATGAAAAGGAAGAGGTCTACACACACTTTCTCTCACATTGTAACTGCTTCAAAGCACAAGCTAAAGTAGATTGAAAACTTGACAATATGTTCCATAGTAAGAATTTGTTCATAAAACAACTATCAAACAACTATGCCAAAAAAATCAGAAGCTTAATTGAAGTTAGGTTTTCTTCGAAGATGCATTTCAAATTTTAACTTCTAAGGTTAAATGTTACATTTGTGCCTGTTCTGACAACCTGCTTTAAATACAAAATTTTGCTGTCCTGGAGCCCATATTTTCTTTGCCCACTTTTGAGTTTGAATATACACTTTTAAGAATACATTTTGTAAGTGAAGCAGAAATTTAACTCAGACTTTTTTTTTAGGTCTGATGAAAATAAAACTTTTTTGTGTAATCTCTTCTGATAAAAACATAAATGAAAACCCTAGAAGTAGATAGTGTATTAGTAGGGGTACACAGAATTGCTAGAAAGTGTTAAAAGTGACTGGCAAATGACTAATTGGAACTGGCATGCACAGCACAATTGATGGCAAGCAGTCATACTTTGGGGGTGTCCACTGAGAGTTACTCCTGCAGTTACATATACTTCTTCCACACTTAACGCCACGTGAAAGAAGGAAATTTAACACATCAGGAAGCTTGTTAGATTATCAGAACATCTAATCAATACCATTGACAATAATTCTGTCTAAAAGCATTGGGGCAACCCTAAGTAAGGTACAGAAACAGACATTCAGGGCCTTTGCCAACGTATTACCTTTGACCCAGTGTTTCCACTCCGTGCCCAAGAGGCAATGTGGCTTCCTTTCCCGAGCTCTTCCACCTAACTGCTTTCCAGCTGCCTAGTTTAATAAAATGCACCCTTCACAGCAGCTTTGACCCAGCTAAAACCAAAACAAATAAAAAACCAAAAACCCCACCAGTGCCACAGCCTCTGAGGCATGAGAAGCAGTGATTCAGGTCATCCCTGCTGCAGCCATCTTATCAGTTGCATAGATTGGACTTGTGTAAATCTCAGCAATGTGCACAACATTACCGGACTCAGTGGGATACAAATGGCTTCTTCATGTACTAGGCTTGCTCACAGAGATTTGAGTTACCTGTGGAGCAACTTTCCCACTCTCTGACATACACCTGGTGGTCCTGAAAGACATCATGACAAATTTCCACTCGCCAGATTTAATGCTCTAAAAAGCACCCATATTTTATTGCTCAAGTTGAAGTTAACTCTGAAAGACAGAAGACAGGGATGCACATGTCTCGAAATACCTCAGGTAACATTAGGGAAATGACGTGCAATGGAAAAAGCATTAAACTCATAGTATATGCAACGTATCAAGTTTGACTGTTGTTCCCATGTACTGCAAATGGCCATCTATCTTAAAAAAAATGAAAGAAAAAAGAAGACAAGAAAAAAGAAAGAAAGAAAGAAGTGATCAGCCTGTTCTAAAAAGAAACATCTCAAAGCACAAATGTACTACACAGAGTCACGGATCAGTATATAAACTTTTAAACGTGTGGCTGCTATAAAAAAAATCAGAAAGAAGTACAACAGAGTCACAGCTATTAGCTAAAATATGCACATAACCCCTAGAAAAAGAATTGCATGTCACGGGGCACGAAAAATGATTTTGTCATGTTACCACTGACTTGATTGTGTGTTTAGCCCTGAGACCAGGCAGCCTGTGAGAATAGTTCTTCTATGTACCATTGCAAGGCAATCCATGGAGCACAGGTTATTTTAAGGACATGATCTACATTCAACAGCTGCATCAGTCACTGAATTTTGTAACTTTTAAATGAAAATGTGAATATTGCTTTATGATTGCCCAAACTGTCACTTTTTCAAAGACTACCAAATGAGTCCCCAGAGACACGGTCCTTTAACTTAAGAATATCTTTTTACAGGGATATCAAAGTAAAAAAAACCACCTGAGGCCTTCAGCTTTAAAGACAACATAATGCGATCAGAGATTCTGCCTGCAAAGAAATTAACTTATGGGTGATTAATGAAAGTACCTTAAATAGCAGGCATATTGCCAAGAACAGGATACGATAACAAATGGGTAGGAAATAACAGGCAGCTTTCAACGGGCTCAAGCACAGCAGCCTAGAAAAGAAACTTGAGCAGGATACTGCTTTCAAATTTGATCCCAGATTCTTGGAATGACCAAATAAGTCATATCTGCTATAAAGTCCTCTATAAATTACCCCTTTCCATGTACCCTATAATAATGTAGCTAATGGATTTAATTAATTGTTAGTGAAAAAACAGTTACTATATACGATCCATAATAAAACATTTTGCTTGTTATTATAGGAATTACCAGAAATAAAAAAAAAATCTGCTAGGGCCTGTGAACCCTAAAGGTCCTCAGCTGCACTCATAATTTGCCCCATTTTATGTCAGCAGTATCTTTTCTCTATTGCTGTAATTGATACTAAGTATCTTAAGACTCATTCACTCACTACTGCTCCCTCTTCTCTTTTGTTGGCATAAGATCAAGCCCGAAAAGAATGAGCTTCCAAAAGACACTTAGCTGGTCTCTCTGACCTTCTTCCTACCTCTTCTGGCCTTCAATATGCTTGGTTTCATGTTCATAGACTTGCTTCTTTACCAGCCTCCCACAGTTCCTTATTACATTTTAGTACATCAATCATTCTCTGGTCCCAAAAAATGTGCCTTAATATTTTATTCCATAGGATTGCTCAATTTCCTTTACCGTAAGTGCCGAGGCCTCAAACAGATGCAAAACAACAGGTTTTTTGTTTTCTTTTTAATTAGCTTTACACATCTTCAGCTTGTTTTACCTTGGTAGTTGAAACTAAAAATTCTCAACAGAAAAAAGTGAGAGGCAAACACACATTGTTGCTTGGATTGTGCCTTATTTTCTTCTCCTTAAGTTGTTATTAGTAATTAATGCTTCTAGGTACATAAACTATATAGCATGATTATCATTGCAAACTGTTTGTAAGCTTTTCCGGGTGGTTATGTTGCCTTACATGATAAAACTAGTTTCATTTTTGCCAATCTGGATGACATCTTTCTTGTTATTTTAAACAGATGTAGGCAGGCGAAAATGGTGTCATCATAAGCTGTCCAAAAGCTGGTGGAGGTCATTTGTGTATGCTTTTTCCAAGCCTCACGCTAATATGAAATAACAAAAAGACTTTATTCATAGTGGACATGTTTGTTTTTGTTTTTTTTAATAGGCTCACCAGTATTTTCTTAGTATTTCTGCCAAATAGTGAGCAAGCTTATAGATTAGTATCAAAGATAGAATCCTACAGGCTGTAATAACGACTGGGATGCAGTGGTACTCTACATGTCCTTCTTCTTTTAATTACAACCCAATTTTCATCTGTTTAAATTTATTTTAGATCTCTAAATTATACCTTTAAAAGTCTTTATAACTCCACTTAAAGGCTTCAAAATAAACTCACTTTTTGCTACTTTTAATAATTCAGCAGGAATGTTTTCAGCACTTGGTGCTTTCTTGTACCTGGCCACTTTCAATGCCCCTTGGATTTCTTCATGATTTGCTCAGCTGTCTAGAAAGCGGTGGGGTTTTGGTCACCTGTAATAATCTCAGCATCAGGCAGCTCATTAAAGCACCATTTTTGTCTTTCTATAACTAGACTTTAACTATAACTTCTATGTTTAAGGTTTTTGTCTTCATCCTTTTTGCACTTTTTGTATGGTATACAAACACAATCTCTTGAAGAGTATTTGTTACAAAATTATTTTCTCTGTCTGCCCGTACCTCTTAATCAGAGTACATTAGTGTTTAATTTGTTGTTTTCAGGTTTCTCACCATGATGCTGATGCTTCCAAAGTTCTGAAGACTTACAACCTTACTGAATGCTTGACCTTGGCTGTTTTCCCCTGGTCTGCATCATGCCATGTTTTGTTCTTCATTGTTGCAGTTATTCTCTTTTACCTCTTTTTATCTCTGATTATCTACCACTCACGCTTTTTAATCTTCAGACAATAATTTTTCAGACTCTCAAACCTGTTCTTAATTGCTAGCCAATGTTCTTGTCTGTACTTTATATTAATCAAAGAGTTTATTTTGAATCTGTTTCATTCAGCACTTTCACCAAGGAAAAAGGACTGGAAACACTACATACTTAGAGCTTCTGCTGATCAGACATCCTTTCTAAATTGAGGGAATGACAGGAGAAATGTTACATGCAAACATCACTGTCTTGCAAGATATAAAATGGCTGGGAAACAGGTCACTGTATTAGCAAATCTACTCTTTTACAGTGGAGGAGAGACTCCAAGGTAGAAAATGGTAAGTGACACTATAGACTCAGCAATTATTAGTTTTGTGAACAGATTTGCTATTGGGGAATAAAAGGAAAACATTACTGCACTAACTTCATCAAAATACACATTCTGCTAAAGAATGAGCAAATGAAATATGGTATAAATTTAATGAAGAAGTTAAATTGACACATTGTAGTCTTCCAAAGTAGAATGTTCAAATTAACCTGTATGATGGTGATGCTAATATAGAAACAGTGCAAAACCAACATCACCAAACTAGTTTAAAAAAATATTTTCATCAAATAAAAGGTATGCTTGTGAAGAATGCTATATATTTATATTAAGAATAGTCAAAAGGTATTATGTATGTGCAGAAGGGGGTTAATGTCAATCAGACTAACCATACACTTATCATTTCAAGATACTATAGTAATATTGATTATAGCAAAAATCTAGCAGATTAACTGCAGTTCAGATTGCTGTCTTCCAAGAAGATGGAAACATGTAGATTTTCCACAACAAACAGCTGAACAGACAAGCTGCCTAGACCATTTGTATCTATACATTAAACTACTGGGTCTTGCCATCTTTTAAAGCTGATATTTCTTTTCCCCTTCAAAAACAGTGGAAGAACAATTACAGAAAGATTTTTTGATGGAAAATTCAAGATTAAAATAAAATCAAGACATTTTGCTTAGGCATACTGAAGTATTTTATCAACCCTGCACCTCAATAAACTGTTAACTCAATCCCACAAAATTTTGTATACTCTGGTTCTCACTCAACAAAGTAAATCAACATGCACTCATCTTCAGACAAGGGTCTCAACAGAATTACTGATTCTCTTACACAGAGATCCATATAGCCTGCATAAGCACACCCGGAATGTTTAGCGATCTGTGGAATGTAACAAATATGTAACATTGATATGAATGTATACATAGAACAACGCGTGACTTCTGTAGGAGGTGGCTAGAAGCTCTAGCTGCTGCCTGAAATCAGTAAAATTATCCATCGTAACAGAAACTGCTAAAAATCTATATGTTGTTAGAAATGGATTTTACAAGAATAAAATGAAATCATTTCATTATGACCAGGTAATTTCAGTTGTCTGAAGGAATGGACAATGTGTTATTCTACAAATCAGCTGGTTCTATCAGTGGCTGTCAAAAGAACTCAAGAGTTTGATATTATCAGGGGGGTTATATTCATCTCTCAAAATTGCTCATGTGTGGCTTTGTATTTGATAGTTCAAGAAGAAACCAGGCAACCATACATTGGTTTTCATGCACTTCCTCTAAACCTAATCTGGACACATGAATCTGATACAGTTTGTAATACTATGACATGCTTTTTCTCATCAATCTTATATTAGCTTCAGTGCTTAATTTCCTGTGTAAATGTATACTGCACACTTCTGTAAGAGCATATACTACTTGCTGCATCCTATGAAAATTAGTGAAGTTAACATGAATAATGTGATCAAGATGAGCAATGTTATGCCATACTTCTTTTGTGTAACTAATGTCTATTTTAAGGCAAAAAAAAGTTTCACCCCTCATATTGATTAAACCTGTTCAGAACTGAACCTAACAAAACTCCTGCTCCAGGTCTGTGGAACGTTGAAACCAGACTGATGTAAAATATACATTGGCAGGCTCTTAATAGTGATTATTGTAAGTGAGCTCATGCTGCAAGCTATACAGATGCAACGTAGAATTCCTATTATTTTAATCTTTCAAATAGGAAAACTTTAAAGTGGTAGTTAAAACTTGGCGTGAATATCGCTATATATCACTTTTATGCTCCTGTACGACTAATGATTTAATTGCATTTCACCTACATAGAACCTAATTAAGACACTGAACAACCAAATGTTTTGTGCATGTGACCAAATGGAAGCTTTGTCTGATATAGGCACCTACAAACAACCATTGCAGGAAAAAAGATCATCCCAGGTTGAATGGACACCTAGAAAGCTAAAAAAAAAAAAAGACTTTGATGACTGGGGGCTCAGAGCATAGTGGTTAATGGTTTGGACTCCACCTGGATGTCAGCAAGCAAGCTGACAGATGAGATGTTGATGATCTTGTTGATACAAGACAGATCAGCTATCAACTATAGATGTTTGATCATCTATCTTGTTGATACAAGACAGATGTTGATCAACTGAAGCAAGTTCAGCAGAGGGCTGCTAAGATGGTTGGAGGCTGGAACACCTGCCCTGTGAGAAGAAGCTGAGGGCATGGGGCTTGTTCAGCCTGGAGAAGTAGCAGCTTTAAGGGGACTTAACAGCAGCTTCCTAGTATCTATGAGGAGGTTAGCGAGAAAATGCAGAGTCAGGCTCTTCAGAGTGCTGCACAGGAAGAGGACAAGAGAGAGCAGACATAAACTGAAACAAGAGAGATTCTGACCAGATATAAGAAAAAACTTTCTTCACATGAGGACAGCCATAGAAGTTGTGCAGTCTCCATACTTGGAGGTTTTCAAGCTCTGACTGGTTAAAGCCCTGAGTAATCTGATCTGATCTCACCAATTATAATGCTTTGAGCAGGAAGTTGGACTAGAGAACTCCTGAAGTCCCTTCCAACCTCACTTACCCTATAAATCTGTGAAGTTTTTGACCTCGTTTTTTTAAAGATATTTTAAATGTGGATTGCCTGTCTCTTTTCAGAGATGTAATCTAGCATCTGCTTCCATAATAATAGACAACTGAAACCTTTTTATGCTGCAGCTAAAAATGTTGACTTACTTCCAACTTCCCCAAGCAGGATGGGCAAGAAAGAAAGAAGAAAAACCAAACCTTTATTGACATAAACCAAGACAGAGTGGCTTAAGGTTTCCCAAGTATTAACATTATAATTAGGAAACAAGAGTTTTTGTTCCAACTCTGGGTTTCTCACAACATCCTGCCTTAACAGGATCTCTTGGAATTTGTGACTACTTTAAGCACAAATTGTTCTTCCAAAGAGATGTTGATTTTTGTGGTCTATTAAGCAAGCAATACAAAATTGTACAGTGACGCAAGTGCTTCAGGCTAAGCTGTACATAAATCAGCTCCTTTTCCTTAGGGATTTTGTAAAAATATAGACAAGATTAAAAGTAAACTTCACTGTTTTAGCAATAAGTGGTCAGGAAACAAAAGCAATTCATACAAGTTTGCTCATTGTCACATTTCCAGGTGAAAAGATATCTGCCTACCTACGGAGATGGGGAATCGCAAGGGGAAAAATACAGATAGTCCAATCTTTTGGGGTGAGTGAAAATCAACATGCATTTCCATGCCTTTGGATCCTTCTTCCAGAGTAAGTATCTCCCATTTACAGAAGGCTGCTGGGGTAACCCTGGCCAAAAACTCAGAAAAATGTTTGTAGGAAAAAAGGGACAGAACCAACATGTGTGTACCAGCAATCACAGCAGGGATTGTTTTAGCCTGCTACAGCCTCCAAGAAATCCTACCAGGCATATATCTGGGCTCAGATGGAGGGCAAAAAAAAGAAGTTAAAAAGAAATCTCGACAAGACAATGTTTCATGGAGCAGAAATTCCACAGAGCTTTTTGTTTATTTACTTTTAGACTGTGCTATTGTGCACTTTTTTTCTCATTGGTGTGGAATGACCTACCAAACTCTCTGCTGGAAGACCAAGTTCACCAATAATATAAGCAAATACAAGAAAATAACAAAAACCTACTCACATCAGTGAAAATTCTGACTAACTTATTTGCAGAAAAGTTTTCTATGTCTTTTTTTGGCTAACATGCTAGATACAAGGATAGTCATAGTTTGCATTTGAACTGTACAGGTCATATAGGAAGTCAAGGAAGGGGTGGATACGACATATTTATTTTAGGATAGTTCTATTCTGCAGTATTCCACATGAAAATTAACCTGGAAATTGCTAATATACTGATAGCAGCCAAGGGCTCAGCATAGGATTACTTCCCAAGTACTGAGGTTCTTAGACACATTTTGCCTAATTACATTTACTACCGGTGGTCCCTATCTATTGAGAAAGCTGTCTTGTATATGTTTCCACTAGATCTACTTAACAAGAAAGATTCATGAAGCTTTAGTTTACTTTTTCCAAACATACTTCTTTCAGTTTGCAATGCCTCATATTAACTTATACAGTCTTATTCTGCTGTTCTTATTCAGACAAGACTCACATTCACTTAGATATAGTCTTCAGTATTACATAGGAAGCACGTTCAGAATTAATCTATCTCAAAGGGTAAACAGAATTTTTTTTGAGAAATTATATTAATATGCCAGTAAGATTAACCCTATACTTTTTTCCCCAAAATATTGGATTACCATTGCTTTTTAATGTAGGCCTTACTTCAGATTTCAAAGTAACTCCAGATGCTTGTGCCAGTTTCAGCAATTACAAGTGTTATTTTCTTCTAAAATAACCTATTTTAATGGATGTTACATAATGTGACGTGAATTCAGATATCTATTATATGAATGTAGTAAGTTCACCATCTATAAAAGACCAAGATGTCATACTTTGTGAAATCCTTTTCTATGCTCCAGTCAGCAAAGCTGTAAACTGGTAAAGAAATTATGCATCAAAATTTCAACTTTAAAAATAAGTCCTTTCCACTGGGAGTTCATGCTCAGTTTGACAATTCGTGAAATTTTATTTGGAGATTTTAATTGTCCAGTTGATCTCTGCCTAAATCTCAGTAATCAAAACAATAGTGTTGAGTTTTTAACAACTGCAATAAAATGTTAGTAATGTGTGTTAAAGTTAACTCTTGTAGGATTCAAAACGGAAAGAAAGAGACTTTCTTTTTAAAGTCTTTGACAATTAAAAGTTTTTCTACAGAACAAAAATAACTCTCCTTATAATGTAACTTCCATGTTCCAGCTTCTATTTCTCCCAGCTCAAAGCACTTTATAACATTGGTCCAAATACTTCATGCTTTATGCTTGGAAGCACTTTCATTAACTATTTATGTAGGTACAGAAAGCAAGATTTGGTCCATGATAAATAATAAATCTTCAATAGATTTAGCTGGGATCTTTTCAATGAAACATGTTTTCCCCAGAAAATCCTAATTTCTTGAAACTGTAAAAGTTGGTGGAAAAGGTCAGTTTCAATTTATTAAACATTTAAAAGATATTTTGGAAAGACATCTTCAAACTGTAAAAAACCCTCATTTTAACATATTCAAAACAAGTAACTTCCATTTGGAAATTTCAGCTAAATATATCCAAAAGACCTCTCAAAACTCATATATGTTTTGGGAATATAAAATACTTTCACTAGCCTGTGCTAAAGTGTCTTTTGAATGGAAGGTTACAGTAAATTTTTAAGAATTTGACTTTTTGTCCTTACAGAAAGTATCTAAATTGTTGACATTTTTCCCGAGACTCGCATCTACTCTTTCTATCAATACTGATTACTACTATCTACATTTTCCTGCGGAGATATAGCTGAATTACTTAAGATTACAAAGTAATTGGATTTCAGAACAGTGAGAAACAAAACCAGTCTGTTTTCCAGTAACATGGTGAAATTGTATTGTTCTTCTGAGAATATAAACTACTGAAGCCTAAATCACAACCCAAAGGTGTGATCCAGTTCCTCTAAGCATCCCTGAGCTAGCCAGGATACACCTAACAGTTTACGTAACAGCGAGCAGTACATAGTAGATCTTACAAAGTAAACTGGGACCTCAACAAGGTGATCAACACTAGACAGCTATGCTTCACCAGTACCCAGCTGCAGCCAATTTAAAGCCATCCAGGGTATGACTATCTAAAGTGAATTTACAGCGCTGCACTGTAATTTACAAACAGTGGGTCCAATCAGTCCATCTGTAGATGAAATAAGAAGGGACACATGGAGCTTTTCTCCCATCATTTCAATTACTGGTAAAAAACTGGACAAAACCCATTCTGGCTGAGTATTTGCTCTGTTCTCTAATCACAGTAAGTGCTCAGAACCTAAGAAAAGGAGCAGACTGAAGCTAAGCAAAAAATCCAAGCCAGACATGGAACAGAAAGAATATCACATAGATGCCAAGACTGTGTAATTGAGAAAGCCCTATCAAACTAAGGAACAAGTCCTGTCCTGTCCCACCCCCCCAGCCTGCTGCTAAAACCTATAGCAGTCTTCTGCCTTAGTCATTCAGTCTTCCACGGACCTGTCAGGCAAGTATGTCTGTTCCTACCCCGATTCCCCACCAAATACAAAACTCAGTTCTAGGTCTGTTCTGAGACAAATCCTTCCAGGATATTACCAGCCACCTGGGAGATTGCCAGGATCTCCCACAACAGCAGCCCCAAAGTGATGAAGTCATTGGGGTTAAATAAACAGAAGAAATTCAGAACGGAAGAAAAGGAGAATCGTGGAACAAGGTAGTCCTTTCTATCCTCTCCTGCAGAATTCCAGAATTTGGCTAGTAACTTCTCATATATGATACACATTACATATTTATATCATAAATATTACAATTACTCATGATAGCAAACAGAAGAATCTACTATTTTCACATAAACAGACTCTGGAAAAAAAAAGTATGATATGGTTTCAGAGATGGCTTAAACAACAAGAACTTAAAGAACTTTTTCTTTGTGATTTAATTTTAGCATTTATGCAGTTACAAATAACCTGAGGCATTCAAAATTGCCATGCTAAGGTATCATAAAGGCTGAGTCAGGCCTTACTGCTGCCATCAAAGACCCTGAAAAGTAATCAGAACACAGTCATTTGTCCTTTGGATGTTGTTTTGGTACTAGCTCATTTAACAGGGTGCAGGGAACCCAATAAAATCAGTGTCTCTGCCAAGGTAAAGTTGAGGGTTTGGCTTAAATTAACAAAGCATGCCAGCAGATATATAAACTTAACTAAACACAAAAGTCTCAATTGAGCTAGAATTTTAAAACGGCCCAAGTGGAGAAGTTTTCCTTTTATATAAAAAGAAGGGAGGAAAAAAGTAGAGATTTTGTCATGGGGGAGTTTCTGAGCCCTCCCTTCACAGTGGCAACAAAGAACCCGCTGGCATTCACTAGACCACCCACAGTACCTATAGTATATTGGAAATGTCAAGAAAGAGCTGCATGTGAAAATAAAGAATATATGCCCTATTTCCTATGAAACACTTCAATATGGCATGCATAATGTTTTAAAATTTTCCACTGAAATATTGGCAGTTACTCTGGACCAATCTGGATTGTCACTCAAATGTCAGGACAGAAGGAGAAAATGCAGGGCTGGGTTTTTTCCTTTGCTTTAAAATAACCCATAATTTTACTGTCAGTCACCACCTCTGTCTTGCTACTAATGGTAGCCCCTAAAAATCTGAGAGGTGGCATGAGCATTTCTAAAGCCAGCACTCAGCCTACCTAGGGGTGGGCAAGCAGACGGGTACATTACACTTGTGTGACCTTGTGGCAGCTGGTCCCCGCAGGTCCAAGTTGTCAGATTCCCAGTTCCAACACAGAAACTTATTTCTGGAATTGTAAAATAAGGTACTACACGCCACATTGCTGTCACACTGGCATAAGGAAGGGACTTCCTTTATAAAAAAGATGACAAAGAGCTGACCAACAAGGGCACATGCTGCTGCACAAATGTAGCCAGACAGTCCAATTCTTGAGCAGTCCGAATGTCCTGAGAGAAATCTGAAGAGAGACAGTGGTGGGATGCTTTTATCAGATATACACATATATTAATACTAGGTCATGCAGCAAACTCCACAAGGTGAAGCTGCAAGGTACAAATATGACATCATATTATAAAAAAAAAATTCTGTTTGACATTATTTTCCAGTACGGAAAAAAACAAAATACAAAAACATGGAAATGAAATATGCAGGTCAGCTGTGTTAATTTGCTGCTCTGACTCAAAACTCTAGATTGTACCATAGAAATGCAAAGCACAACTTTCTAACATTCCCTGGTAAGCAGCTGCTTTATGAATAACTGGAAGAAAACCTTTATGCTTGGTCACACCACCAGCAGGAGACAACTGGCTTTTCTCATGTAATACAGGGAATTGCAGCCAGTACTTCATTAAAACACAAGACACTTTGGCAGACATGGATGCTGAACATTGCTTACTGTTCACATCTGTGGGTAAATGACAGCAGGCTGAAACTGTTGCCTTCCACTAAAGAGCAAGTACATGATCCAGTGCAGTTAATCAATAAGATAATGGAATGAATCAATAGCAAAGATTTTTAGGAGGTCTTAATTAAACAAACACTTGCAGATACAAATGATGTCTTCAATCTATTGATGGTACCAGGGTGAGGGGTTAAACACGAACAAAACCATCAACTTTATTTTACCAGCATGTATTTCTCTAAAGTACCATATAGCTTCTTGGCCTCTGCATTGGCCCATCACTGCATCCCTATTCATTTTTACCACCGTGTTACACAGGCAAATTAGCCCATGATAAAGCAAAAAAAAAAAAACAAAACCAAAACCCAAAACCAAAACTGAACAATTCAAGATGTGATGACAAATTAGATAAAAGTCACTATTATCCACTGCTACTCTCCGTGAAAGGTGTGACTACCTAGCCAGAAGTCCTAATAAAGTCAGTTTCCAGCTGCAAGGTGTACAATTAGAATAATTAAAGAACACCTCCATTGATGGACCCATTAATGCAGGAGATCTCCAGCGGGCCTTCTGCACAAACATGGTAAGTCGATATTTTTGATTCCCCCAATGGTTCTGTGCTAGGCACTGTTTTAAAGAGACATCAATCTATGATGTCAGCATTTATCTAATGAACCTTCAAAAATCAATGTCAAGATGGCCTGCTACATGTATGCACCCAATTTGTCTGTTCTCCAAGGGATACTAGATAAAACAAAAACATTATAAGAGTGGTGAAAACTGACTGTGACCACTCTACCTGACCTTGAAGATGTTAGTGGAAGGAGTGAAACTTGACCTGGCTGTAGGCATAAACAATAGGTTTCCAAAGACAATAGGTATTCCAATACCTACTGTATATGTATAAACAATAGGTATTCCAAAGAGAAAAGAAAATGAGGTGGCTTAATTTAAGGCCCTCTAAAAGTGCCTTTGTCAGCCTTTCAGTACAATGACAACCAGGTTGTTGTTTTTTAAATTACTATAATCAGGATTCTTAAGGATAACAAGATTACCTTAGCTATTAATATAATTCTCGTCCCCGTTGCCAGTAGTACTTTCCTTGGCAGAATTCTTGTCTACAGCTGACAGCTAGTGTGTTCAATCCCTTTCACAGCTATTAGCAAGGATAGCCATTTAGCTTTGCTGAAGCTGTGGATTCTTTTAGCTATTTTCTTGTTAGTGTTTAGACTCAACTTATCCTCACTATTCTGTCCACAAGATTCCCCGAAACTGATGTTTTGACACCATATCAGACAGAAAGTGGAGGTCTAAGTTAGCTTCTTCCTCTCTCCTGTTTGAATAATAAACTGGTCTCTCTAGTTGCTACGAGGTAGGGCTGCCTCCAGCTTGTAACTAGAGGTGACAGGTACTCTCTAGCAGATGGGCTGTCTTGTAATCTTTTTCTTTATTCACAGCAACTCTGTCTCTTCCTTCTGTTCAGAGTATTTACTCTTGTTGGTAGCATGTAAACAGTTAGGTATGCCTGAGACAGTTCAAAGATGTGTTATGTGGGTGAATTAGTTGTTGCAGGATGCCTGTCTGCCTTCATTCATATGCTTCTTTCAAAGGTTCCTATTGCTGGATTTCTGCCCAATTACCTGACGATGACAGAGCCCAGTCCTGAGCTCCTCGCACAGAGGAAACCTCCCCTGAATTCAGGAAAAGTCCTCAGGAAGCTGCGAATCAGTCTGAAGAGGCCACGATTTCTCCATTGTAAAATGCTGCATTCCGAATATTTAGTAGACTTGCAAAACGTTTACACTCTCTTATCAAAATACATAGGATGTAATTTAACTCCTTTCATAAACTTTGTGTTTCTCAGTGCTATGCATGAGTTGGAATGAATTCAGATTTTTTTTTACATATAAAAATTACACAGAAAAATTCCCTTAAACGTGTGTATTCTATGGCAACTAGGGCAGCACTGACAAATGGGACAGCTTCTGCAAAATACTGATGTTTCACAACACGTACACTAATATTTCATAATGGCTTTTTTTCTTTGCCTGTCTGTTGTAGAAGCACTGCTGATTTGTCTTTACTCGCAGCTAACGCTGTGGGGCCAAGTTCTCTATTTGATGCAATCACACGAGGACTGAATTTGATTGCTGATATTTTGGCAAATGTAGCTGGGTTTTGTATTTTAATACTAACAATGTTCTACTCGGCTCCTTTTGGGAAACCTAATTCCCTGTGGAAGGAAGCTGCCCTCCAGATAAACATACTCTTGCATGTTTATGAAATATTATAAATTTTAAAATTTTTCTTAATGCAAGTGAAATTTTCAAAACTGTCCAAACACTTTTGGTGCAAACCCCCATTAACCTCCCTAGGGATTCTACATTTAATTTACCACGCTTCTTTTATTAAACAAAACGCAACTCAGTTTTCAAAAAAAAGCATGCAAATTAATTTAAAAAATTATTATTCAGTTCTTCAAAGAGATATCTTCCATAGATATCTAATTCTATAACCAGCACAGTAAAACGGCATTTGCTGTGCAAAATGCACCACCAATCAAATAAGTAATAATTCGGCAGTTAGCTCACATTTTAGTGGCAGAAAAGAAGAAATTTTCCTATACTTTATAGCACCTACTTTACTCTGATTTTTCAGAAGGTTATGTCAGGTTTCCCAATGTTATATAAACTGAGGACAAAGATTATGGTCTACTGCTGTTGGCTAAAAAAAAAAAAAAAAAAAAAAATAAATAAATCTAATTGATAAAAGTCAACAGATAGGTTATACATGTTCTACTGGTTAATTTTACTAGGTGATATCGCAGGCTTCTTCATCCTTGGGTATTTCTTAGCGCAAGTATTTTAATTTTACATTCCGAGTTTTCATTCTCTGAGGGATGTCACTAAAGGCATGTGCCGCCACGGCACTTTGGTAGGTTAGCTTATTAATAAAAACTTCTGTGGGCAGACTGGATGGGACTTGAGCATAAACTAAGTGAAATCACTCATTCTTTAAAGAAATGCTTGCAGAAGGTATTTTGCACTATACACCCATCTCTAGCAATTGTTGAAGATGAAATTTGCCCAAAAGTCCTCATTGTACAAACAGTAGGACATGCAGGCAATGAAATAACTGGCTCTTAAATGTCTTTATGAACCTAAGCCTGAGCAACTACATATTTCTACAAAAATAGGTCACCATTGACAGTATAGCATCCCTAATATTATGCTAGAATATTCATTAATAGCTCAGAATGCCTGCAAAAATAACCAACTATTCTTTAGGAAGTGTTAAGGTACTCCTTCACGATCTCGCAAGAACTGACTGGTCTCAATCTTTCTTGAGAGGTCTTTGCAAAGCAAATCTAGACTTAAAATATTACGCTGTTGCAATTTTAATATGTGTGATTCATATTCTTGTTGAAAAGATTGAATTGAAACTCTAGCCAGACACAGCACGTGTGCTATGGTCTTCAGAAGCATGTTATAAACGCAATCTAAAATCAATAGCAAGAAACAATTACAACATCTGAATACCATTTGGATGAAATAAGCTGATGGTGGTGAAGCAACCAGCAGATGTATGTCAATACTTGCAACAAAGTATTCTACAGCATTTGCACAAAGAGGGGTTGAGTAAATATCAATAAAGCAACTCCTACTACAAACAGTAAAAATGATAAAATCAATATTATAAAATAAAAAGTTAGCACATAGATGAACTCTGTGATCTAGACAGTGCTGTGTTAGGAGTGTTCCTAAGTTCCTGGATCTCAGTAAAGGAACAGACAGTGGCTGAATTTGTCCAGTGCGCTGATTAATCAAGAAACCAAAGTATACAACAAATGGTATGCAAACATTGTACCATAGAAATTCACACAAAAATGTATTTATGTCCTACAGCAGGAGGAATCACATATCTACTGCACCTGCTAGTCCTGTGCACTGTCAAGAATCCATCTAATAGCCCACAACATGCTGCGTGCTGCCAGCACTGTCTGCTTAATGGGAAGACCCTGAAGGACTTCACATTTGTCTGTGAAAAAAGATAGATTAAGAAAAAATAACCCATTCTTGCCAAAAATTTATATGAAAACATCAAATCTCAGTAAATTCTTTAAAAACCCAGCAACTAAAAGGGCAAAACTGTGAGTGACAGCCCATCTGCAAGATGCTGTCTGTAGCTCTGACCTGCATTTAAAACAGGGCTGTTTAGCCTTTCAAGCACCTAAAGTTGGTTCAGTTGTTTGCATTTCATAGAAACTACTTTTGAAAGTAAACAAGAACCTTTAGTGAATTATTTAGCATACAAATAAACCAGCAAAGAAGCCTAAGTAGGCCAATATGAACTAACTGGATTGAAATATTCATCTGTAAATAACTTTTCAATCTGCTGCTTTCACGTACAAATACTACATGGAACATTAGACACAACTAGCTTCTAGGGATATTTAGGCTCACTGGAGAGCAATTTTTATGTCTACTGGCATCTGTGGGTAGTGATATGGACTGACTGTTAATATAACCAACATAAAATTTATGTGAACACTCACTGCAATAGCAACACACTGTCAGACAGCTGGTGGTTGATGCGTAGCACATGCGGATTTTATATGCGCTGTGTAAACTAACCTTTGCAATAAAGATTTAGCAGGTTTATTAGTTTAGGAAATCGCTATAATTAAGGATAATTCATAATGGCCGCTTATCCACTCTATAGCAATAGCTGCTTTAATTTAGACTCTGTTTCTTTGAGCCATAAATAAGTGTGCTGATATCTTCTGCACAGATGTGGCATTCAACCTGTTCAAGTTGGTTGAGTTTTGCTTGTGTTTTAATCAAAAGAATTAGTAGATAAGCCCATAAAATGTACTTTGCTTGAAATAAATTAGCAAGAAATGTGGTTTGGAAGTTCTGAAACTCCACTAGTAGCTCCTTTTTGGGAGGAGGGAGGAGAACAGAGAAATTTTCCACAAAAAAGGAACACACTATATGGTCATAGATCTGACCTGAGACAGAATACCAGATTTGCATAATTAATCATAGGAGAAAGAGATATGTCTGTGACCTACGTGTATTATTTACAATCTATTCAGTTTGTAATTGAGGGTTTGACCTTTGTGAGCCCTTCTAGTAACACTGTGACTTTCCTCCTTTTGTGCACATCCCAAGGCTTCTCTGCAGAAGAATACGTATGGTGTCTCGTTACTTCAATTCCTATTAATAATTCCTGCGAAACAATTCCTTGTGTTCACACTGCTTATTCAGTGGAAAGCACTTTTCCTGAATTTTCAGCCATGCCATGTTCTAACTGGTTGGAAACACTGTGGGTCTCTCTAACCAAATGCCCACAAAGCCAGTTTTCTTTCCGTTCCCTCCCCTTGGACAAAATTATATAGTCTCAGCTTAGGTATTACACAGACACTCAATATCATCACTCCTAAAGAAAGGAGAGGGATTTTGCCTTTCTAGTACCTACATAAGGCCAACAGAGAGAATACCATGGCCTAAGTTCATAAGCAGGCCAAAGAACTCCTTGGTGGGGCTCAGCTGAAAGGAACACAGATGTGTCACAGCAGACATTCCTGGGGTTTTTGTTGGTACCATAAACAAGGGGACTTGTCACAGGTCTTTAAAGTGAACACTCAACATCTTGTGACTGGTAGTAGGAAGAGCCCATTTCTTTCCAGCGATTAATTTACTAAAATGTCACGCTGTTGTAAATTTAACCAGGGTTTTTAGCTAGGTGGCCCTATTCTGGAATTCTCCATTCTCCCCCTTAGATAAGTTACTCATTGCTGCCCAATTCTTCTCAGAGAATTTCCATGAAGTGGATGCCTTTACTTCCTCTGTGTGTATCTGTACTTTTGTGCAATGAAAAAGTATTTTAACTTGCTATCATCCTGATACAGAAACGTTTGACTTACTGAAGTGTCATACCCAGATATAATAGAATCACAAGTACTGGCTCTCCATCGGCATTCTTAGTAGCAACTTTCTGCAGAGGACTACTTTACTAATCATGAACTATTACCACAAAGGCCTACAACAACTGACATATCAAATTAGCTGTTTTTTTAAAAAAATCTGCTATATTTGCCACTTTTGACCCCATTAGTACTTTCTGTAGACAATGACTACGGACCTACCTAGCTAAGAAATTATGATTTGAGGTGTCTATCAGCAAATGCTTAATAAGATGGTTAATGCAGCATCTCGAACTATCAAATGATCACAAGTTTAAAAGCAATTATAATCCAGATTTTCCTGATTCCAGATTATGCTACTTCCCTTTCTTTGGGAGAAATTGCACAAGAATTGCAGTCATTGGGTACCTTCTGGATAAAGGCACTACAAAAAGAGACAGAAAATGGGAAACTAACTTTTTTTTTTTTTTTTTTATATTTCTACGTGGCGACAGGACATAACTGTATTTTCCTTCCCCAACTCAGGGCCATGATTAGAGTGGAAATGGGAGAGAGGAGCTCTAGAGCTAGAAGTTTTGCTGTCAATGCAAGACACCTTTTGGCTGTATCCTTTTGCTCTCTGGGTTCTGACTAATATGTTTTGAATGAGATAAAAGCTCCTCCATTAGCATTCAGTTCAACCAACAAGAGCAATTGACTACAGAAGAGAATTGTTTTGCCAATGGCATATTGCACATAAGCTGAGTGAAACCGCAAATCTCTGTGCCAGAGGAAATTTTCAAATTTTCCATTGGTTTTTTATACATTGCATCTTTTTTCATCAAATAATGCCCAAACAATTCCAAATTGCAATGTTCACTCTGATTTGTAGAACTGAGCCGAAACACTTGGTTTTTAGTCAGTAAAATATTGAACTGTATTCTTCATGGTGATACATAGCTTGATGGGAGCTGTGGCAGGTGAGCCTGACGTTCACATTCGCACTATAGTCGACATCCCTTATGGGAGACTGCATCTCCTATAATTTATTCAGCAGTCATTTAACTCCAACAGGCCATTACATGGCTTTATCTTACAAAGTCCAAAATACATCAAAGATATACTATTTTTGCCGAGAAGCTGAATAAACAGAACAAAACGGGAGTTTAATCTACACTTCTAGAAGGCAATTTCAAATTCAAATTTTGAATAATCAGAAACCTGAACTATTACACTTCAAATCAAAATCATACAAAATTAAACAGAGTTTGTTTTAATAAAACAGAGATATTTACCATGGAAAGCTTTAGCTTTGTAAAAATTGTACTTTTTGGCGAAAAAGCATTTGACCTTAATTTTGATTAGCTCAAATAATTTTATCTCAGCAAAAATATGGTAAAATGGGAAGAGTTAGACACTGCTTTGCTAATTCTTTTAACTTTTAAAAATTTCACGGTATTTGCTGCATTTTTATTAAATGAGAAATTCTTGGACTTGAATAACACATGAATCTTAACCTCTGCTTTAAAAAGGCTTTACTGTTCAAGATTGCAATGGAAATACAAACTCTACCTGCTCAAAAATAGAAGCTGAAAACACATTAGAAATGGTCTTTTAGAATCTAACAATGTATGTTAATAATGACATTATTAACACTTGTGAGATAAACTGATGTATATTTAACCTAAATTTATAAATATCTATCTTCATTTTTCTCCTGAGATTTTTTTTTTTTTTACTGTAAAACTGTTCTCTAAGTATTCCATAAAGTGCTGTAACAATCATAAAGAATCAGGAAAAAAAAACCCTTATACTAGGCTAAAATGGCTACAAGTGATTCTCAACTAAGGCAAAACTTGTTATAGCCTTGGACAAGGAGAAGCAAGCAGATCAGGAAAAAGAACCCACTCATATAGGCTGGTAGATAGCAACAGAAGACCTGCGAGCAATGGAAGGCTTGTCTGGATGGGGACTCTGCTGCAAGGGACAGGCAAAAGAAAAAAAAAAAAAAAGAACAAAACCAACAGAAAAGGCTAAAGCAGTGCAAGAATGTAAGGGGGAAGATCCTGGAGCCTACAGATATTTTGACTTAAGCCTAAAAAGCATTCTGTGATGAGGAACTTAAGACAGGGAGGGTCAAAGCAGAACATAGGTTTCAAAAGCTCTTTATTAGGGTTTGCTCTGTGCTTTAAATAAGATATGGCAATGGAGAAGCAAGCTAGACATTTGCTAAATAGTTTGAAAGTGCTGGTAATGATGACCAGTGTATCTTACTGCACAAAAGCTCATTATGTGGCTTGACATTACTGGGACTGGTTCCTGAGGTAACCCAAACTGATATTCTTCAGGACCTCCAGAGGAGGGCATCCTCAGGAAAAGAAAGTGTTCACACCACAGCAGCTCAGGGAGAGGGTGACTGGAGGAAGGTCAGTGCAGATCATGTGGGGAGGAGGCCAAACGTACGACCATGTCCCACCTTGCACAAATCATCCAGAAAACCTGTGCCCAACACTATGCCAAAGAGGCAAAGAATAAAAAAGAAACTACTAGTGTATGAAATTAATACTTAAATAGGGTTGGTATGTGATGTGTATCAGTGCTCAGCAAGGAAGTTGGGATTGGCACTTGGGGCTGAGCATCAGACCCGTTACACCCCGCTGCTTTCCCACTAGCTCAAGGTATTTGAGTGAAGGGAATAGGTACTGTTTCAGCGCACTGCAGAAGTTATTCAGAAGCTGATGGTGTGGAAGGGACTTGAGGACACAACAATGAACTTCCAGTTTGGAAGAAAAAAGAAATAAACACGGAAGAAATATGTGGGATGTGAGGAAATGTAAGGGTGGCAGTTCTTTTTGCTCTCTATTCCAGGGATCAAAATGACTTCAGAGATTGCCTCCAAAGGACAGTTTCTTAAAACTGAGAGCCAGACTGAGAAGAAAGGGGGAAAACAGAGATTATAAACTGAACAAAATGAAAAGCCAAGCACATCATCTGCCTTTGGTTGTAACTCATTTCTTTCCTGAGAAATAAACTTCAGATTATCAAATGTGAATAATAAAAAGAAGGTCACGAAGAGCAACTGAATTCAGAAGTGGTCTTCAAGGTTAATTACATCCCTTTGTCTTAAACAAACACAAAAAAAGCACTAGAACTATCATTAAGTTTCTAAAGAATATTTTAAAAACTGCAAGTCACTTACCCCACCCCCCCCCACCCCCCCAAAGGGATGCATTTGCAGTAGGAATTAACAGAACCTTGAACATAATAAACAGCAAAGCGTTTGGTACTGATTTTTAGCACCTATGGTTGACTGCAACAGCTAAAGTACAATATTTTTAAAAGCAGAATGTATTTGTTAAGTCACAAGTTTCTTCATTTGATTTGCAGATAGGGACCTCTATCGGTATAAAATAATTACTAAAAAAATGACACCTAGAAACAGACCCATTGGCTCCCATGAAAATCACATTGGCCAAATTCTTATTTTCATTACGTCAATGTTACCCCATACTGATTTCAATTAAAATCACAGGAATAGGCCCAATCAAATGTAATTAATATAAGAATTTGGCCCAATTGTGTAAGACATCAAGTATTCTTCTAAAAAAAAAAAATGCTACAAAGAAGAACTAATATACTTTGAAGTTAACCTTCTCATACTTACGCCTGGGGGCTCTTCTCTGTGCGTGCCTTATGTGTATTTTTACTACAACCTTCGTGTAACCATGCAGTATTCTAGCTTTGGACTGACATATCTCTGTGTTGGGCAGGATTTTCAATCCTTCATGACTATCTATTTGTCACTGCAGGTGAGTGGTAGCACTCAGGCTGATCCCCAGCCACTTTCACAGTTACTTATCTGTCTTTATGGATTCTTCCTGTGTGTCAAGTTGGTGCATAACAGCATTACTGTCAGGGTGACAAAATTGTCCCCAGAGTGTCACAAATGATTCCCTAGCCTTATGGCTGCAAGCAGGTAGTAACACATCGACACTGCCTTTCTAAGCTCATCTTTCTCCAGTCCTGCCACCCACCCATTATTCTGCACACACATGCACACATTCCCCGATATGTATCTAATTCGCAGTTAAGAATTAAGATAGTTCTAATTTCGGTCCTTTAAAATTGCCACGAAAAATAAACAGAGGTTGTTTTCAGGGTGAAATCTTTTTCTCTGAAAAGTCTGTTCCTCTGCCTTATTTTTAAATAATAGAGTTCTGGGGGAAGAAAACACTGCAGAATTCCTGTTTTCTAAATGCAGAAACCGTGATTACAAATTCAAAATAGTGGCTAAGACAGCTATACATACTGAATTTTGTTGAATACTATATGCCATCCAAGCTCTTAGTTTCTTGATGTGTTTCTATCATGCAAAGCCTGTTTTTTTCTTCCTATAATTGTGTTTTTTACTTAATTGTATTCTGCATGCAGTAACATCTTTTTTAAAATAACATTTTCTCCAGTTCAACACTGGGAGTGAATCTGTGATAAATTAAAAACCTTAATCGACATGGGCTGGCTTAAATACTCCCCCCCGCCCCCCAACGTAAAAATCATTCCAAGGAGAAAAAAAATCCATCAAGTTAAAACAATTTATACGTTATTTGGAGAAGGCTGAGAATCTTGATGAATATATAAGAAAAGAATGCTTCAGCAGCAAAGCTTGCTCAATAATCTAAAAACTATTTCATGGTCACATAGTACAATCTAGGATTTCGATGATTCTTACATGAACCATGTTTTATGTAAATAAGTTTTGCTTTGTTTAAGTCCACAGTACTTCAATTCTTCAAAATGCCTTCAAGGTAACTGTTTCTAGACAACGGCAGCTGACAGGACTCCATGAAGGACAGACCCCTGTGTTCTTGTGCTTCCATCACCTTGCTAAACAGCTCGTCTCTCTGTGCCTCAGTTTCCCTAACTGTGAACTGAAAAATGTTATACCTGTTTTGATAAAGACGCTGAACAAGCTGCAGAGTCGTAAAACTAGTTAACATTAAATGTACATTGGGATAAAATAAAAGCCTTTTGTTTGGAAGATGAACCTCTAAGCAACGATGCGTGCGTGTGTGTGTGCGTGTGTGTGTACGTACGTACACGTATGGTCAAACTCTGCTACCTTGAGAAATGCAGCTGGACTAAGGGTGGCCGATCCTCGTTAACACTGGCACGACTGAGGACAGAAGTGTTCCAGCAAACATGTGTTTGGGTGTCCACACACACCCTCCCCACCCCTCAGACCATTTGTCCTTCACCTGATGAGCATTCATTGTCTGAGTTTTCAGATAGCTTCAGTGCGATTTCTGACACTGGAAAAACAAACCTAAAAGCAATTTAGAAATGCCTGCCCATGAAGTCAAAAGGCAAAATATCTAAAGCTTCTCCTGGAATCTCTGACCTCAGACGCTGACATGGTTTGATGGGAAATTTAATGTAATAGTCTGAGAAAGCCAAAAGGCCTATTGTCAGCAATGAAGTCTGAAAGTTAGCAGAATTAATATAACTGTACAATGGAAGTGCCCTCGAGGGACAAGGCTGCACAACCAGGGCAGAGGGAAAAATGACTTTTGAAGTCATTTCACTATGACATTCTGTCATCACTGCTAAACGGAAATAAAAAATCATCTGAATCACCACATGCTTCAGTGTGTGTCCCTTCCTTATCTAATATAAAGTAATAACACTGACGTCCCGTGCCCCACCTAAGCCAGGAAGGGGCTCTGCAGGGACTTAGGGAGCTCCATTTTGAATTGCTAAATGCAATAAGAATAAATGCAAGTGGGAGTCTGTTTAGCAGAGAATGATGTCTGGTCTGTAGCCCATCAAAGCCCAATAAATCTCAATGCTTCAACAAGAGATGAAAATGGTTATCTCATCATTTCAGTGCCAGGGTGAAATTTTCTCTGAGCCAGAGTATTTTTACAGATGATTTATGTCTGGGAAGGGTAGTTGTTTAACAAAATGGCAGATAATGATAAATAGAAAGTAAATAGAAACAGCAGCAAGGGAGTGGTTCTTAGTTGCAGCAGTAGAATAAACAATATACTTACATAAAGTGTATGTCACATATAAGTGCCATTATTCTAAATCCTATGAGTTATACGTTACTTGGAACATCACATAAAAGATCTGGTAATACGATTTACAGGATAGGGAATTTAGCATGTATGCAAGGCAAATAAGCATCAAAATTCTTCTTTCTGTTACACCTGTGTTAATCCCACTTCACTGAAATTACTCTGGATTTACAATTGTATAATAAACAGTAAGTGTCTTTGTGTTCACTGGGTTTAATACATTATTATATTAAAATGAGAGGGATCAGGAGATGGGTTAATTTTGCTGTCCTTACACATTTATTTTTATACACAATACTTATATTGACTATGTGCTAAAATACAAATACTTCTACAGAAAAGGGAACGACTGATACATACACTATCTGGACATGTTTTTATAAAGTCATCTGAACATAAAACTTTTTCTCGTAAGATCTTAGTTTGGATGACATGATAAAACAAATATCCATGGAGTTAATGATGAGAAGGAAAAAGTAGTAAAAACCAAACAAAGCTGTCTTTTTGAGTTTTTTGAATGAGAGATACTGTAAACAATGTCAAGCTGGAGATAGAGATTTGAGGTCAGGGTGCTCACTTTGGGTTTCTTTTCCTTTTTATGCATTTTTCCTGTGGCTGTACACAAAGGAAAAAAAAAAAATCTAATTACAGTTTTAAATGCCCAAAATGCCATGTCCACCAAAAGCCCGATGCTCATTAGTACTAGTAATTAACTTTACAACTGTCAACACAAACACCACACAGGCTGACAGATAGATAGTAGCTCTGAGGGTGCTAATAAATCCGGAAATAACAACTTGACACGCAGATGCACAAAAGGATGCAGGTGATAAAGAAATGTTGACATCAAATCTAATTATCTTCGAAACGGCCAACTACTGCACAATCCACAGTAATGCACTGTTATTGCTAGTGATGAGCCCCACTGGAATGGCTCTTAACCACAGCATACAACTGAGCTTTTACAGCCCCTTGTCATATCTAGTGAGGACAATATCAAAAAGGAAATTATGAGTGTCATGACCCCTCCAAGTCAAAAATCTAGTGATGAATATAGGCTCAGCAAGGCATAGCAGATTACCCCCTTACGAGTTTTAAAGCCAGGATGATATATGACATTTTTATCAGGCACTTTCTTAGGAATGTCACCAAGAGGGAAAATAACGGCCCTGAAAAGAGACGACTAGGTGAATTATGCAACTGTAATTGCCGATCATAACCTGATATGAGCTGAAATTGCTCTGTTTTCATATTGAGATAGCATAAAATTGTCGGAAAATGCAATGGCTCCTTAATGTGGCCTAGATGAGTCTAATATTCTGATCATTTTTCACTCAGCTGCTAGGTAAATAGTGCTTCTTTAACACAACCACCATGGCCCAGGGCAATCTGGGGGCCCAATTTTACACTTGAATTGAGAAAATATGTGTAAACGACAATTTTTCATATTTTCTGCATACATAAGAAGATGAAACATCTTTATCATGTGTATTGTCTGGCTGAGCTTATACAAAATATTAGTTTATCTCTCCTACTTTGGTTTATTCCATAAGCAAAACACATAGATCTAAAGGACAGGCAATATTCTGTATACAAAATAGGTCCATCTTTTATGCAGCCTCATATGAAGAATTCTACCATTTTGTTTTTGAAAAGCTGGCAATTAGCAAGTGCAGATTTTGCAAAATAAATTAAAATATTCTAAAATGGTTACGCTTTTCTGCAAATCACTGTGAAAAAAACAGAAAACAAAAGGTCACAGAAATATTTATCTGCACAACCTGAGATATTAGTTTAAACAATAACCTCTAGGAAAAAAGTGAAGAGCGGTTCTTTATTACCATGCTATAAGAGAAATTTATTTTACCAGAAATCTGCTGTATTAAATGGTTCATAAAACATATTTGCTTAAAAAAACCAGCCTGAGCTAAAATAAAAAAAAAAACAAACAAACAACCAAACCACAAAAAAACAATGAAACAAAAAGCATGCTACTACCCATTCTCAGATAATAATCAGCAATAATACCTGGGGCAGAAAGGTCATAAACCATACTTCCAAGACAGGAATAATTCATTGTACTACTATGTGTTTAAGAATTAGTTTGATAGAGTCACTATCTAGACTGTGAGATATTGTCTATCAATCTGACCTTCTAAAAATGAACCAGCAGACTCCCACTTAGATCAAAACCTCTTTGCTTTTATGATATGCACTGTCTTATTTATGATGAATTTTAGGACCAGGCTTATGATCAGCACAGCATCGTTTGCAAAATACATCAATGTAAAAGTGAAGCAATACAAACTCTTAAATAATTATGTCTTTCTTTCTAAATTTCTAAACATATTTTTCCCCCAAAGGAATCATACTGAAATGCAACCTCTTTTTGCTCTTTTGCTTAAGAATCAGTCCAGAAATAAACAAGTACAAAGGAGGTCAAAAGGTTTAAATTTCTTTGTTTGCATTTATGTTATCTGTTCTTAGTTCCTATATATCCACCTTATCTAGGTGCTCCAACACTAATTGCAAAGCAGCACTGACTAGCAGTAATAACTACCACTTGGAAAACCCCTGCTTGTTGCTGGTTACTGCAGATAAGAGCCCCTTAACAAAGTTGGATATAACTGCATCAACTTACTTCCTACTCCCTTTTACATTTTATGCTTTCTAAAGGCTGAGATTTTGCACTAAATAACGTAGCAAAGTGTGATACGTCGCTCTACAGAGAGGCTTCAAGAACAGCAGATTTCCAAAGGCTTCAGGGTGTGGGATATACGGTACTGAAAATAACACTGAGATACTTCTGTGATCACATGAGTCTTTGTAAAACATTTCACTGGATAAAACAGAACAGGATTGAAATATAGTTCTTAGTGATTAATACTGCGTGATCCTAAACGTAAAGTTGTTCAGATCTCAAAAGAATTTAAAATTGTAGACCCATCCATAATTATTACATTACCACTAACCCTATTATGAACAGTCCTTATGTAATTAACATACCAGCAGGGAATTTAAGAGCTACTTGGCATTAATTTTCAATCCCTATTCTCCATGAATTTGGTACCCAATTGTAGTGATAAACAGAAGACACATGGTTACGATTATGCATTTTCTGTAACGATTATGCACCACAGCAGAAAATACCTCATAATATAACGCAGGCTCACAGTTAGCAAGAAAACATATTTGCTGCTATATTTTCATTCCATTGTAGTAATTCAGAAAGTCAAGTGACCAGTTTCCATTTTTTTCCTTTTTCACAGGATCTATTTACAGAAGACTTTTCCCACAGTCACTGGCACTTAGCAGAAAAATAACTTACAACCTTTATCATTCTCTTACAAAGTCAGGCACGCCGAAACTGTATTTATTTCATCTTCCTGTCTCTGTATCCCCCTTCCGGAGACTCAGCGAAGAGGCTGCAGCGACTGTTGCTAAGCAACTACACCACAGCACTGCATCACCAATTACAGATTTTTCCCATCATTTTCAGCCTCACAAATTTGGGAGCTGGTATAATAATAGGAAGTAGTCCAGATAACAGAAGTATTATCCATAGACTGGTAAGTTAGCAGATGGATCCTAAGAACTAAAAAAGAGACGACTATAACAATAACACCAAACAATTATTGCTAGTATTACTTTCAATCACTTTTTTTTTTATCAGTACAGCCTCCACAAAGAACTTTACATATTCACTATGTGTGAATGCAAAAGTATTTTTGAATTCTGATGATTTTTTGCAGGTCTTTCTGTGCAAGAGAACACCACAATATCCATGCTGCCGAATGCTAACGCGAGATCTATTAGTAATCAAATTTCAGCCCAGATTTTATGGTTAGTCTAACCGAGTTAATTTCTCTAATGTTAGCAATTCATGGAAGAGGTCTCTTGTGGCAGCACAAACCTGGGATCCACAGCAGCTGTCAGAAGAGACTCTGAGGAATTCCTTATTAGCCAGAATGCAACCAGGCAGAAAACTCATTACACAGTGCTAAATATACTTAATCACATCTATTAGAGAAAAATGAACTTGATAATTACAACAAATAACTAAAGAGCAAAAAGTGTTCATGGAAAAACCCACACCAGGATGTGTAAGAAAAGGGGCTGCATACTGACTCTGTGTGGGAGAAAGCCGTGCCTCGCGGTAAACTCTTCTGATACTAATAGAAAAGGATTACACCACAAGGTACAAATGATTTAGGTTCCCCTTGAAAGTGAGGCATTTACATTTAACAGCTTACATAAATTTAATGTAGTAAGTAAATCAATTACTTAAATTTTAAAAATTAATTTGGAAAGCTCTTCTGAGAGTTAAGACAACCGCATCTTCTCAACATGCTTTTTGGGGAAAGGAAGCCTCCTGTAGAGACATTCAACACAATAAATAAAGATAATTTCACAATAGCTGATACTTTACTGCAATACATAACACAAGGGCTCAAAGTCTTTTCTTGTTGTGCAGCCTTTATTTTCCTTCAAATGGGACTGGGTTGTGGAGTGACATGTGATCCAGAATTTGGCCCATCAAGCTATCTATATTTTAAAACACAGTTGTTGAAACTAAAGGTATCAGATATTGACCTCATCAAGTAATTACAGACTGAAACCAAACATAAGCATCACATACTCTTTGTGGAATCACATACCATACACAGGCACTCCAACCAGACCTGAATACCATCTGCCAAAACCTCCCTTGCTCTGCCGTCCCAGAAATATCTTAAGTCTGCATTATTTTTATTTGCACATTGCCTAGTCAGCACATGTGAAGTGTGAGTATTCTAATTTTGCAGCAACTGATATCCCGATATACTGAGAGATATCCTGATATACTGACACCCGGAGAACACAACGGAGCAGTGAATCAGGCTCCTTACCTTTAGAACAGGCCTAATACTCAGACTTTTGTCACTTCATACCAAACTGCTCTCACATCTTATGTGAAGCAGTTCATCTTCAAGCAGCTCTGTGAACTTGGTTTGGAGACTTTGAACCCAAACTTTATTTTAAATTCCTACCCAACTGTATATATTTTTAATTCAATAACACCTAAATAAAGAAATCAGGCACATTGAAATCATCTAATAAAATCTGAGAAGGAATATTCTGAGGTTTTCATATAATTTTGACTTTGTTGGAAGAGAGCAGCTAAGTAATGCATGAAGCAAGCCGTCTGGGCTTTCTTTTTTTATTCAGCCACAGAACATTTTCACCTTAATTTCTATGAAATACCATTAAAATATTGGATAGCATCTAGCAAAAATAAGACAAATTTTTCACAGCTATACACAAATAAAGACAGTACACAATGGTCACAGAAAGCCCTTACCTAAAGGCTGACAAAGATATGTCAGTGCTTTTGCAAGCCCAAGTTAGGGACCTAGGTATGTTCCAAGTGAAAGGTCTACACTGCCATCTTCCTCTCTTCACCTCATTCCTTTCCTCCAGCTGTCATGAAGAGAGGCAAGAAACTGCAGAATTCCATTTCCTAGGACCGTAACTTAGAATGGTGGAAATTAGGAAACAGGATTTGATTCATTGCATGGCCTAACAGCAGTGAAAGATCCAGCCTCTGCATGATGATAAATTAAGAGCAGATGGACGTGACTTTGAACTGATAGAAGAATACTTCTTTTACTATTTCCTTGCACTTGCTTTCCTTTGGTTTAGCTGATTCATACCTTCTCTGGGTCATTTCTGCTGTCTCTGTATCATGTCAGAATCAGTATTTTAGGACAAAAAAAGTAGTAGCCACAAAGCTCAGGCAGTAGCAACTTCTCAGAAGTTAAGCACCACATAGATACCATTTTCAAAAATGTCCCTTCCAATGAGTTATGGACTGATGGTATTTAAAGGAAAAAAAAATGTGAAAGGTATTCTAAAACAGTCTAAAAATTGAGTGCTTTTTCTTTTCCAATGAAAACATATCATTCCATACACACATGCATACAGTACTTTGCTTGGCTGGGTTTTAGGGCAACAGAGCACATTTTTGGGGGTGGCAGTAATTCTGAGGATTTTTTTGTTCTTTTACAATCTACTGCTTACAGAGCAGACAATGCTCTTACAGAAAGAAACTATTGAGCCTTGCAAAAATTATTGACTTCATGAAGTCCATTTCTTATCCTACAAATTTAAAGAGTGAACCTTACCTATAGAGAACACGATACAGCATTCCTCTCGTGTGAACAAAGGTATCGCAGAACATATATAATTGCTTACTCAGTTCTGTACATCATTAAATCATTTGTTTTTATTTGTACAAACTGAAATTCTAATTTAAGGCTGTCAGTCAGAACTTAGCACAAATATCAGGCCATGCTGAACTCAGAATTCATACATGCACATGTGAATTAAATTTTAAGCACAAAACTGTACGTGAATTTTTAAGTTATTTTTACAGTGTTCTATTGTATTTCAACAAATTTAACTCCCACTTAGTTATACCAGATCTTCTTCATATATATGTCCAGTAAGGTTCAGGTGCGGAAAACCAGTTTTTGTCTTCCAGCATTACCTCTCTCCACTCTTTCTCTAAGCTTTCAAAACTGGGCACAGTTCAGATTGGATTACCGAATTAGGCGGACCTTTCACCTGAACTTTCATAGCAGATTTTATATTCTTATGACTAAGATACTCTTTACCCTAGAAAGTTAAGTTGGCAACACAAATGTGACATTAACTGATATGAACAGAAAGAGAGCTATGGGAGCAATGATAAGATAGAAAAATGAAACAAGCAAGTTTAAAAAGGCATAAAAGACCATGATTTTTCTTTATGTGTACAGAAAATGCCTACAACTGGATCAGAATTTTGTTCAAAGAGTAGAATATCAGTCTTCACTTCCATGGTTAAGGGTTTGGGCAAGAAAGGTAGGTTCTGTAATACTTCCGAGTTTTACAGTATCAACTCAACGTAAAAAAGCCATACGTGTATAATTGTGCAGCGCAGGCAGTGACAAAAAGGAGGTATAATATCCTTATATAACAGTCACATTCAGGAAGGCTAAATCCAAGAATGTCGACAGAACAGAATTCTGCCATTAGTATTTTGGGCTAAAACGTACATTGAAATCTTTTGTCCTGTCATTCAATAATCAATAATAACCCCTCTTCACTTGAAGCAGGAAAATTATCTATTTTAATATAAAAGTTCATTAGAATTTACCAAGAATTAAATTAATAGGAATGGAAAGGCTCCTGTAGAATTAGAGTATTAATACTATATTAACTGCAAGTATTTTCTTTATAATCTAGATAATTCTTGCAGGGATATAAATCTCTATATTCTTATTTAATTCTCTATTGAGGGGGTGTTAGGTTTTTTTTTTTTTTTTTTTTTTAGGAAAAGTGTTCTTTTCTCTAAAAGTGTAGTATTCTACATAGGAAAAAAAAAATCTGTGGAGATGTTTGCAGAGCAAGCTTATGTTTTAGAATGAAGAATGGTTTGGATGTCATCACAGAGTGATGCACAGTGGCAAACACAAGAACAGAGGAATCATTCCTTCTGCAGTCCTCACTGAGAGTTCAAGGATTCCACAGGCACAAACTTTTCATAAGAAAAAAACGGTCTATGTGATAGCAGCAAAAGCTGACTAAAAGGGCTAAAATAGAGCTTTGTTGTTACAAAGTATGGAAAACCTGGTAGCTTTAGCTGGTCCAGTTTGTGCGGTCCCTAACTAGAGCCTACAACGGTCACGTAACTTTTCTTAGTTTTTTCCTATTTTCTAACACAGTGTTGTATCAAACACCCTTGAAAAATATGGAAGAGTTAGGAACAACACTGACAAACAGCAAGCAGAAGCAGCACAGTGTGCTAGCAGCTGCAGTAGTACAGGACTGGCAGTAGGATGGAACACATGGTTGGCACTTATCAAACAACAGAGGCAACCACTATATACCAAGAATGGGGTATATCTCCGTGGGGTTCCACCACAAGAAATGACAAGAAGAACTGTATCTATGACTTTGTCTAACGTTCATAACTCAAAAACTCCGACCTTGATCACTTTAGCAGATGGTTTTGCTCTGCTGTAGTTGCAATTAAACAGAGTGTGCCAAAGTGAAGAGCAAATTATCCATGCTATCTATCCCAGTTAAAAAAATCTGCAGTCTTCCAGTATCTAGCGGGACAATATCCAAGATTCTCCAGCCCCAGCCCATGCTGGATTGCCATTATATTTTATGTCAGTCAGTACTTCAGAGAGTCCAAGACCCTTGGCATATGTTCTTAGTTAACAAAATGGAAAATTAAACTTTGTAGCAACCCCCTGCCACTCCCAAAATAAAAGAAAAATTCTATCTACATCAATGAGCAGGAAGTCTGATCTTCCTGTGCCAGCCAAAAAGCCTGCAGTATAAGGACATTTGGTGGAAGAAAGGAATTTAAAATAAGCAAACTAGCCTAAATTCACGCTCTTGCATTTCATTTACTGAGGAATATTCATAAGGAATACAAATTTTAAAATCACCTCTGATATTGACAAGCATAAGGTTATGACTTTGACAGAGCTTTTATGCTTTTTAAAAGTGACTTCATTGTTTGAAAACGTTATCCTCATGGAAGAACTGCTCCTGAGTTTCTTCAACACACTAAAAATACCACGATCATAAACCCAGTATATATACAAACAAACAAACAAAAGTATTGCAATAAAACAGGAAGAGGTACCTAAACATTGTGGCATTTTCACTAATTAATGACCGTGTATAAGACCCCATGGAGTCTGAAGGACAGAACAAGACAGCTTCTAAATATGAGACCTAGTTTTCAGTTCCCAGCTATCAGAACATACTTGCCTCTAGGCTACACCGAAAAGGAAACATGAGCAGCGTCTCCGCATTGGTCCCCTAGCATTGCTGAATTGGAAACACCAAAGTACAGTAGTTTTTCAAATTAAATGCATGAAAACTGCGATGAGTAGATTTCCAAAAATTGTATTTGAGAGTAGGTCTGAATATGAAGAAGATATGTAGATAAACTACCTCACTGTCAAACTCATGTTAAGTTTTTTACAGTCCAGATGGTAAGGGGTAAATGAAAAGGGGGCATTTATGTCAGAGCTTGTACAATAGAAACAAGAACACTGATACAGTTTCTTTTTTTATATATAGCTGGGTAAAGAGATCAGAGAACACTGGAACGTTAGCCAAAACAAGTTATCCAGCTGCACTGTGTTTCATCACATATCAATTTTTACTGAAAGAAAACCATACAAATTTAATCAGTTCTTCATATGGTAATATTTAACATTTTTTCCAAGTTGTTTGATATTATTGTTTTAAAAGTTCCTTTCCCCCCTCCCTCGAATGTGATGTGTGATAGTGGTGAACACAGGAAAAATATCTATCCCTGGCAAGACTGAAAGTCTCATTTACAGTAGACTCAGTAATAAATGCACTGGCGTCTGTGTCAATTGACTGTCTCAATGAAGAACAGGTCACTATAGGAAACAGTACAAGCAGCGTCTACATTTGAACTCCCACATCCTCATCCCATGCATGTTTGTAGCATCAGTAGAAATTAAATTACCCTAATAAACCTTTCTGCCTCCTCCCCTCCCCAAGAAACAGGATTTTTTTTTCCTGACAGCTTAAACCACATGGGTTTTCCCTCTTTTTTGTAAGGCTATCATATGGCATTTGTATAGCACTTTTAATTATTTGAAAATATATGATAGAGTGGAGACATGGATCCCACTTATATAAATGCCTATTAAAAGGCCATGTATTCTCTCAGTAACCATAAAACATAAAACACCTCTTAAAAGAATATAATTCCTTTGTTGCTAAGCCAAACACATATAATAAGACAGCTTGCTCCTTTTAAGTAAATAAAAATGATTTGTATTAAATAAAATGAAATATTGTATGCACTATATAATTTAACAATAAGACACATCAAAGTATGCATTACTGCGAGCTAACCCATGCCTCAGAGGTGTTGCAAGCCAAAGACTTTAAACGATCCAAGAAACATGTTGTTACAGAAAAGCAAAAACCACAGCGCGTCATAAACTATTGGTCAGATGAGATGTAAAACCAAGTTCCTAACCATTTGTGGTCACTAAAATCCCCTGGTGCTTACTGTACCCTTAGAATGTTGATTTTGCCCAAACTGGAATGTTTTTAATACACAAGTTTTATGCCACCTCGCCCTATTCCTTGTGCATTTTCTTTAGAGAGAACTCGCCTGCTCTATGCTGTTTAGTGCTGAGCCAGCCCACTGCAACCTTGCTGTGTTCTTCCACTGGAGTGGCTGCCGTTCAAACGGTTTCAAGAAGTGTCTTGCATGTAAACGCATTCATATGGATCTCTACATGCTCTCTCAGTTAGAGCCCATTAAAATGGGTGAAACTAATGGGATTTCTTGGAGGTACTTGATAGTGAAATTTGATCCATAGTTTGTAACACAGTTTCAAATCCCTCAACTAGAACGCAAGTATAAATAACATGATTATGTTGTATATAACCTCAAATAAAGTGATTCAAAAAATGTAATCATCGAGAATACACTAAACCCCTTAACAGAACACAAAGTATGTTAAAAAACACAGCAAAAATAATCAGCACAGAAAAGCTTATCCATTGTTTGTATCAGTTTTATATGGATTTAAACCACCACATTGCATCTGCATTCCCCATTTATGAACTGCTCTGTAGTTTTGACTGTTCTATTCTTAAAATGTTTCAGTGGAAGCACTGTACACTCAATCAGAATGCTTACAAAGCTGATGAGTCAGTACTTTTTGCTAAGAAGGAGGAGGTTTCTCTCCAAGAGCATTAACAAGTCGAGCGTAGTTTAGGTTCTAGTTGTGCCAACTGTCTGGTAGCAGGAGAAAAAAAAAAAAAATAATCCACTGTCTCTAGCAGTAGCAGTAAAATTCTTTTAAGAAATACGCCATGCAGCAAGGAAAGGTACCGTAAACCTATTGATTTCTATTATTTGTGAGGAGTGGTTGCATAAAGTGAAACGTGAACCAGAAAGTTATTGAGTTAGAGAACAGTTTACAAACACTAATGCTATTTCATAAAAAGAAGCCTCTCCAAAACACAACAGAACCACAGACCTTCCACTGCATCCTAAACCATCAGTACTACATAATCAACGGAGAGAGTTACGTCACATCTTTATTGTTATTTCCATGACTACATACTTATTATACAACGCTCCTAATCCTGAAGAGATCAATTGTCATGACATCTGCCCTACCGTTGGCACTGTGCACAGAGCAGCACAACGAGCAAGGCTGCATTGCACATAGCAGATGTGTAGGAGACGGAAACTCACTCTCTGCTTGTCACAACAGTTGCACGTTCCACCCACAAAAGGCCCCGCTAACAACAACAGTAATTTATTTTATGATGCTTGAAAAACTCTTTTGAAGTAATAGAACAATCCTAACTGAGAAATAATGAAGCATAGTGGAGTTTTTCCAAGTAACTGTAACCCCAAAACATTTCACTTTATTTATCGAAATACACTTGCTAGGCGGGTAGGAAAACTGACACTAGTATACCCTCCATTTTATTCTATTTTTACAGAAACAGCAGAAAATACCTTAACATATTTCAAACATTTCTATAAAAATATCCATGTTAAATAACAACATCGAGGTGATTTTTTTCATGCTGTAATGTCAATGAAAAATTAGAGCGTGCTTATGAAATTTTTTCTCGTTAACTTTAATTAATAGTATCTGAACTTTTGCTGCTGTCTTGCAAATTAACCTGCACCTGCCATTTCCTGTGGCTATAGACTTCACCACCAAAAGTCATATGGTGATACAGTAATATTTAATAAACACCTTTTATTAACCTGTCTTCTATCCGCAGTCAGTAAATGTTACAACAACATTCATACATTGCCTAAAAATTGTTATTAATTTGCATTTGATCAACTCCATGTGTCCTAGGAGCCTAACAGCATTGCTAACTGTTTCTAGCACGGAGCTGAAGCTCTTCTGAAGCAGGCTCACACCCATTCAAAACCAAAAGGATATGCCCATTGAACAAACAGCAGCCAAATCCTCCTTAATTTAGTTGCTCTAGGAGTGCTGGTGAACTATTCACACTGATTGGCATCGTTCAATTTTTAATAAAGGATTTGCTGAAGTGACAGATACTTGTGGAAATAAACTGCCGACAGATTTGCTAAGTTATGTGAGTAATTAAGTATGTAAAGCTACAGATGTTGAACAATCATGCCTTCCACCAAGATGTATGCCATAATATCAAAAAATAACCTGGCATCTGGTTTCTTTATTTAAGTACCTTTCTTAGGGTTTGGATCTTAATTTTTTACAGTTGACAGCAATGTTATTTGAGCCAGTCAGTGGCATCTGGTTGCTGGGGGGGGTGGAAAAAAAGGAAAAAAAAAAAAAAAAGGAAAAAAAAAGGGGGGAAAAAAAAAGCTGTGTGCACTTTAATTAATTGTGGAGAGATTACATGGTCTTCCAACCGTGTAGTTTGTCATCAGAGCACATTACAGATTTATATTAGATGTTTCTCCACAGTGTCAAGAATAATTAAAAAGGGATAGGAAATGATGCCAGCTAGCAATGCTTTACATCAGTGGTGAAAGTTTTACATTTATTACAGCCAAACAATTTTAAAAGAAGATGTCAATTTTGTAGTTATACTGTGCAAGGAATAAATATTAGGTGGGTAAAGCAGCCAATACATTTCAGCTGCTTGAATAATGAGAGGTTCATGTTTAATCTATCAGACCTACCAGAATTGGTGTGACATGTCAGAGTTATTAATGAAGCAGCATCCCCTTTTCTCATAAAAACATCCTCTCAATACAATAACTAACATATGCTTTTCTTTTCTTCCTAAAAGGATCTCTGCCCAACTCTTCCTTCTGATTCACGTAAGAACAGACATGCCAACTGTACACGAATTTTTTGCTCAATTAATTTGCAATACCTTTGGTCTTGGGCTGTGCTAATAGTACAGTGTTTATGTGTACTCAAGCTTTCAATTCACTAATCGTAAAGGGCCACGTATTTCTCCTCCCCTGCACACAGACTTTGTACGTGTGGATGAGAGAACCATATGGGCCTAAAAGCAGCTTGCAGCCTAAGGAACAATTTCTACCCAAATACCACAGGTCTCATTTCTGTCCTCATATAGACTCATTCACAAATTGCATCTCCCAAATCCCTTCAATACTTTTGTATTCCTTTAAAGCAGGTGTAAATTGTCCTCTCTTCCTATTCTATCATGTTTTCAGAATCACAATGAGAAACTAATTTCAGATAAATTACTACACTTAATGGTGATCAAATCACTTGACCCTCACTGTTGTTTTTACTGAGCCCAAAACAAGAAATAAGCACACATGAATAAAATGGCTATCTATCTTTCACATTCAGTTCATGTCTTTCAGTGAGTTATCTTTTATAAAAGTAAAAATGTAAGAATTTACATCGTACATCTACAGTACCATTCAAGTATGTTCAGAATCCATAAATCAAAGTGCTGGCCTGTAGGAAGATGGAGCATCTCTCCACACAAGGCAGGCAGTGAGCTCTAGCAGACAGAGCTCTGGACTGGGATTCAGAAGATGGTAACGCTTCACCTTGGCATTGCCAGGAACTCACTACATGGCCTTGAGGAAGTCTCTGTCTCTTTTCTTTACGGTTTGCGACTACAGAAGGGCCCGTTCATTTCATTTAATTTCAGGCACTTAGGCATCTGTTCATCACCATACACAATGTTACCCCAATTAGAGATGGAGTTCTATATGTTATTATAATGACCATACATTTGAAAAAAAATTTAAAAACCAGTCTTTCAATCTTTAGTTGTTTTGACTTCATTTGAGATGTGTAACCATGCAATACAACATTACTGGGTTAAGATATCACAGAACTTTCCTGCTTATTGAAGCTGCTCTGGCATGCTTCATAATTGTTTGCTAGCTAGCAACGGACACCACACCACCTGCTTTGGTTTGGTTTTGTTTTCTGCTGAATGATTACTTCATTTACCATAGAAAACATGGCAATGAAAGTTCCATAATGTTTCATATCTATAATAAGTCTATTTGGAAATGGTAGCCAGTGCGCAATTTGTTTGCTTAGTGATGGTTCTGTAAGCATTGCAAAGCTTCGCAATGGGAATTTATATTTACTGCTGTCTTCTAAGCACATTTTAAAATGCAGCTTGTCCTGTAAATTTCTAAAACTTGGTGGAAATTACCTGTCTGAATGCCCTTTCCCTCTTTTTCATCTGCCCTCAGTAGCAACTGCTGCAACTGTACACAGAAGAAATGCCTAAAAGAAGCAACACTGTTAAGTGAACGAGATCTCTTTCTTTGAAGCCAGATTATTGGCATTTTTTTTTCCTACCCTGGCATTCCCTTCTCCCTAAGAGGTGAGGAAGCATTCTGGGCAAAATCAGGTAATGGGTGTGGGTATTCTTAAGAAACTTGTTCTGATTATGTTTAGGTTGATAAGGTATTTGATTTGATTGGAAGAGAGAAGAAGGGAAGAAATGGTTGGTCTTATCAAGTAAGATCAGATTTATTTTAAGATTATTTGGAGCACTGAGAGCAAGACATAATAAATAAAATATGAACACAAAAAAAGGAGGAGGAAATTGTTCACAGCTACATACTGCATTATATACTGCATTTTACTTAGCTGATGTCTTGCAAGTGCCAGTCAAAACAAAAAAAAGTTTCAGCTTCTCTCAGATTTCTGTGTGTGAGTACATGTGCCACTGACAATTCAAAGCCTTTTCAGTCTTCAGAGAACTAATAAACATATTCCAATGAATTTGAGAGGTGCTAAAGAGGCAAAGAGAAGACATCTTCCCTTGTGCCCAAACTCAAATGTCCTTTTATTTTGAAATTAAAAATTAGTCCTCTAAACTCAGTTCAGTTTTTTCATCATAAAAGATCACTTGATGAAAATCCACTGGTAAGAAGAAAAGATCAGCTGTTCACAATGACTGACAAATCTTTTGGTTCTGTATCAATGTACGGCTAATATCAATGCACAAAACATTACGCCAAGTAGTACCTCCTGGAGAATTAAACCTGGACCTCAGTGTATCTCCTGAACTACAACTTCTAGCTCAGTAAAAGCCATACATCTAAAATTACAGCATAATATCCCAACCTATGGTGCCAGATATGACCCAGGGACTCAAATATCATGAATGTGTCTGGGAAAATAATCTCCCCACCATGTTACTTTGTCCTCTGAACTACTTTTCCCCTCCCTCTCTCTATAGTTCAGTGACAGGCAGACAGCAAGAGCCATTAGTAGAGATATGGCTGGTACAGTAGCTACTGCATACTTTGATGATCTGCTTTGATCATCTTGCATCATATTCATTAGAGAACTTTTTACCCTTTCCATTCTGTAGAGAGTGGATATCTCCTTTAAAAATCCCCTTCTCTGATTACTATCAATACTGGGGAATTCATAGCTTGCAATGTAGCTTTCAGATCTGACACACCCAGAGATGACAATGTTCAAATTTAATGCTTCAGTTGCATCAATATACAACTGCTTTATGGTCAAATCAATCCACTGATTAACAATATTTTATTATCGACTTGCAATTTTGCCCATGCAGAACACAAGCAAGTTATTAATATTTGTGCTGATTTAGCCTACCCTAATCAACACTCTGCTGCTACCTATTTTAACTGTAGAATATTTATTAACTGGTATTAAAAAAAAAAAAAAAATTATCTAAGTTTTGGACATTTTCCAAGGCATATTAATTTCTTATGAGACCCATCCAGCCTTACTAAAAACATACACACAAAAGCCATTAGTTTGCATGAAATCAATGAAATGGATAAAGCATAATTATAGATATTTCTCAAATTATTTGCCAGAGCAATGGTTGCCCCCCCCCCCCCCGCCCCCACTTTGCTTTTGTAAGGAGTAGGATACAGAAAAAAAGAATCAACTTTTCCTAATCTGGTTGTTTACATTCTATGTAATAATGTTAAGTAATTATTCCACTTCCACCCCACCCTGTTAACACATCCAGGGGCTGCAAAGGCAACTAAAATACATTAAACCATAAAGACTAATCATGATTTAAAACTACTTCTCTTTGGAGGGGATTTTGAGGAAGGGATGGGGCGTGGAAGCTGAGAAACATTCCTAAGCCAAACAGTTACTTAAAAAGATCATACTAGAATGCCAACATGGTTTTCCAGACTTAAAGTCCCTAGACACTTTGTGACTCATGCTACAAAGTGACAGTGAATATTAGCAAGGCAGGCAATGCGGTAAGAAACAAATTACCTCTGCTTTCTTTTACATTTGTATGTTCACTTAACAACAGATTAATTCATTTACAAAAATATTTACCACTTACTTTAGACTGAAAAAGGTCTATACGTAATCAACGCTGTTGACATTTTTATTCAAATGAAACAAATTAATCAAAGTATTTTAATTATAAAAATTAAACTCATTCATGCAACTGCCAAAAACCGTGATGCTTCTTAACTAAAAACTTTGCATCAGGAATTAAAAAGCTCTTTCACTGAGATGTTTCCCAGGAGCTAAAAATGTGCGTAGCCTGGCTGCTGTAGCTGTGTGTACCAAGTTTCTCAAAGCTAAGATAAATCCACTGGACATTGAGAAGAGTATTTTTCAGGTCTCTTCCAACAAACGGTTATTATGACAACTAATTAAAGTGAAATGTGTTTTTTAAGAATGATAATGTACTGTATATTATCAGAGGTCTTTATCAAGATCATATGTTCTTGATAAAGGATATAAGCACATTTTTTCCAGAAAAGAGTCAACAGGGCTTGTATTACCATTGAGTGATAATGCTAAGGATGATTTTTTGATCTACCACAACATATTCCAGTACTTATTATGACTCAGAATTATGAAATATTTACACACAGCAATGGTGATTGCAAATATTCATATACTAAACAAACAAACAGCCCCCCCATTGACTGGTGTTGGTATTCCCAGTTTAGCAGGGCCTGTGAGACTACACTAGCTGCTAAGGTGGCACAGAATACCTGTAAGAAAGACAAAACCACTTCGGTCTGGCTCAGGCTCCTAACTGAAGCACAGCCAGTACCGGCAGTGTAAAATTGGAACTGGTGGCTTTAGGCCACAGCCAAGCACTTCTATGTCTGGAGAAGCTTAGTGCTGCCATTTCAGTTACAGCCCCCATCTTGATGGCAGCAGTAACCAACCACTAGCAGCAACTCCACTTTATGCCTCTTTATGCCAACAGCACCTCTAATGCAAATCCCGGAGTGCCAAGCACTTACCTGGATGCAATTGCTGGACAGTGTAAACAAGAACTTTGAGGGCAGATTTTCTTAAAAGACCACGGTTTTGGTTTCAGAGCAATTTCCATGCGAAATGGCACAACTTGCAACTGAGACTGTCCGTTTTCCCTGGCTGCACTAACAGCGTCAGGTATCTCTGCTTTCAGATGAAAACCAGCAGCTGTTAAGTCGCACAGGTGAATTTTAGATTCATACACCTTGCTACAGTTGTTTTCATGTGCATTCAGTGGTATAGCCTTGGGCATCTCCCTTTCTGAAAGTTAGATCAATCCAAAAAGAGCAACAGAAAGGAAAAAAAAAAAAAGTCTGACTAGGACCTGTCCGGGACCCTTAGCACCCAGAAGCGAAATAAGGAAAACTGTCTAGGTTAATATGGAAGAGGAAAACTATTTCCACTTTCTTTCTCTCTAAAAGTCTTGGAAGCATTTCTTATGCATATCACCATGAACTACATCTATACAGAGAAAGACAGGTAGACTGATAAACATAATGTATTTTAACATGTTAAATTTTTTTAAAAGTTTATTTATTCATAGTCCATCAAAGTTACCACCATAATTTCTATTCACTGCCAATGCAAACAAGATTGGGTCTTAATATTGTAGTCGTATTTTTCTTCAAAATAACAGCATCCATGCTACTCCTAGTCAAACTCCAGTTTCTTCACTAACTAAAGTCCTACTCACTTACAGTGGAAAATATTCTTGAGTTTAGGTACGTGCAGCTGAAGTTAAACTGAGATGGCTTAAAAAGTTTCTTTAGGATCTGAAATCATAAGCATTATACAAGTGATTCTGTAAAATTACAGATTTTCTGGGGGAAAAAATGGAAAGTGTTTTTCTTTTTTAATCTGCCAAATAAAATGGTGACATTTCCTGAATGTTTCTTGTGTACCTCCCACCAAAAGCAATGGAAAGACTGTAGTGGCAGTTGACCCGCATGCTTACTGTCTTTTGTATCTATATTTTTAGAAAGAATTTTACTTCTTTAAAAGGCCACTGTGTTCTGTACCACAGGTGCCAATACTCTCGTGGTATGCTAGATGATCCAACATATGTTAAGAGTTTTCTAAAGTACTTTGGGATCCTTGGGGATAAAAGGTGCTACATAAATGTAAGATGTATATTTTTAAACAACAAAATTGTGTCTCCCTTATAACACATGTACATCTAGATGTTTGCAGACTGCACAAGAAGCTGCATTTTTGTTGTGAATACCTTATCACTTTGTTTCCTTGTGGGAGACACACTAAAAAAGAAATTTTAATTAAAAAAAACCCCAAATCTAAAAATAAAACCAAAAAAACACACCATACATTTAGATTTCAGGCTGAAAACCTGACAGACCTTTTGCTATAACACTGATATTGAACTTCCAGTAAATCCTGTTCTAGATATTTATGAAAAAACGCATAGATGAAAAGTTAAATGTTAATTATGTACTATAATGTTTAAAGAGGTTTTATGCTGGATTCTAAAATATGCACAAGCACTTCAGGAATAAACAGCTTTATATTTTATTCCTTGATTTCAAATAGTCTAAACATTTTAGCATTTGATGTGCCTTTATGCTCACAGCCTTTGCAGTGCACTTTTTGACCTTTCAGCACCCAAAAGTGGGGCTGAGATAACTAAAATCTGGGAAAGGTAGTAAACCACGGAGCACGTAATAAATTAAAGACTTGGAAAATTGTGGTAATAAGCCCTTTGGGGTAAGTCTCTTTTAAAGCAGTAGCACTGTTTAATGCTGCTGGAACAATTCTTGTTTTATTTAAGTCTTGTGTTATGGAGCTTCACCTACTGGTTACAGATATGAAATGTGTTTCTGTTAAGATGACATGATTCTGTTTTAATGAGTTTCTGGCTTATTTCATTATGTCTTTAGATCTTTGTCTAAATAAAGAGATAACAGTTGGGTGAAACGTTTAGTCCCATGTACACAGAAAGACAAGTTACTCCTTGCATCAAATGCTTCCATTCTCAAAGCATGAGGTTTGGGGAAGAAAACTAGGTGAATCAGTTGACTAAAACAAAAATTAACTTTGGCGAAGAGTCTTCTGGGATACCTTGTTTGCGCAAAGCCGTATATGAATGGGAACCACAATTACTGTCTAGATCTCACCTATGCTCCTTTGTAAAAGCGAGTGCTAGAGAGAAGGCTGCCCTCACAGTAAGAAAGAATAACCAGCAGCTGGATTCAGATGATGGAACTATCATGGTAATGACAAAGAGGCAGAAATGATAAGGAATGCCGCACACTATGAAGAATATTTGCACGAAGCCCTTAAGGAATCTCAATAAGTCATGATAAAGGTAGACTGTTCTTTCATGGAAATTTGGTAACGCAGAGATGGCGGTCATGTGCATGCATAAGCTCTGGGGAATTCTGTTCTAAGCTAAGGAAGTTGAGACTAACTGAGGCACAGGAAACTTGAACTATTCTTTAGGTGTTTGACATCTATACGAGGGGAGGCAAGACATGTACAACTGGGGAAAACACCCAGCCACCAAGCTCCAATACTGAAGCCATGAGGACATGCACTTAATGAAGGAGTTCTAGTTACTGCCTACAAATCTGCAATGAGAAAAATGGATAAGTAACCAGCAATTTTGCAACACATGAATATCAGAAATTAATAACTGTTAAATAGCTGTTAAAAAACAGTCCCAAGTGACTGTCTAGTCTATCCTCCTGCAATGGGGCAGTACTGATGTAATTATCAGCATTCATGTTCTCAAAACAACTGATGTGAAAACATGCTAAAGGTGTCAGTTGACAAATGATAGCAAACATAGATCAAAATGAAGCAAGCAAATTGGCAGGAAAAATGAGTGACTGAATTGCCTGAGGGATCACACAGGTGTTATATATATATGACCATGTGAACAGAAATGCATACAAGTATTCACATGGAGCATCTTTTTACCCAGAACATTTTTTATCTCCTCACCATTATAAAACTGTCAACTCAAATACATTTATTAGAGCTCTAAAGAAAAAACCAGAATGACTCATTGCTATTTATTAGTTTGATATGTTAACTAGCAAAAGGGAAAAAAATCCAGATGAATTAAGTATGTAGAGGCTGCCTACTCTTAATAACTCTAGCAAATCTTTGATCTATGTTAATCTCATGTTATTGTAGTAAGCATGCAGGACCATCATTCATCTCACATATGAGCAAGGCACTCTTGTGTGTCATGATAGATTTTATCAAAAAGAAAATGAAGTCAAAGGTGGCTGTCAAGGCAGCAGGGTTTTGAGTGAGTAGAGAACCTCAGAATGGGATTTTTAACCTGCAGAATTTGATGGAGGAAGCAAGGAAATTTAATCAACCGCTTTACATACAGGGTACTTCACTGATCATCAAAAAGCTTTCCTCATCTAAATTCGTATAGAAAAAATCTTGCCCAGGTTACCAGCTAGAGGGAACTTGCAAAGTAATCAACAGCAGTTCAGTGCACAAATGAAACAATAGAGTAATTTGATATTGGAAAGGATGCCCTTTCATTATTCCTTTTAAATGTTATGGAGAGATGGGATTTGAGCACAGCAGTAAATGCAGGGCATGAGACTGTTGACAGGATATTAGAAGGAATCCTGTGGTGGCAAAGTCAATGTAATTCTCATCACTCCATAGAAACAGGCCTACGGTATTTTATGAGCATTGAGTACAAATAATATTCACTTTGGCTTTTAGCAGAGTAGTGACTGGCAAAAATACAAAAATTCTTTTTAAAATAAAAGTCATAAAAAGGTGTTTTGTTTTTTAATTGCCAGGCTATGCTAAAAAACCAAAAAGGTAAAATTAGAAGTACATTTTTCTTTGCACTTGAGTATCACTTTTTTTTTTTTTTTTTTTACTAGTCAGTGTTGCATTACAGGGTGGCACACAAAAGTTCTCTCTGATAGGCAGCAGATACTGAAGGCATTTCACTTGTGTTGCAGTTAACCAGGAAAGTATCTCACTGATCATTACTGAGAGGAGTTATTGTCCTCACTGTCTGCAATAGATTCAGTACAGATCAGATGAGCATTAGACTCTGACTCAGTTCACCTGCTGATACTCTTACTCCACAGCAGTTTTCAAGAAATATTTGCACTAGGGCTTCAGACAGCATTTGTGCAGACATACTAGAAGTTAGTGAGATTTTGAGCTCACGGATAACTGCAGGAATGCAACTAAAGCATGGCTGCAAAGATCTAGCATTATGATTGCTTATTTAACCTCAAGTGAATACAAATATTTATACCACGGTCTTCTGAGGTCATCACTAAATGGGAGTCTGTTTCCTATCCCATCTTGTTATTACCAAAATATTAGCACTGCAAGTTGCCACTACACTGTACTAAACGCCTGCATAACTGGCACAGTAAAGGCATTTGGACCCTAATTTCTGCTATATAAAAAGTTACACCTGCACACCTTTTTTTTCTGGGCTTGGGGGTGAACATCTACATGAGAACTGGTATTTTTTGGCTTCTTCTTTTACCTGATTTATTTCAAATTTTCAAATGATTAAGAAAGAAACTGTACATAGGCAGAAGAGTTTACATCCCACTGGTAAGGGACTGGTTTTAGCTCTGTGTTAAGGGCTCCAGCAGAATTTAAATGGTACATAATTCTCATGGCAGCCTGCTGCACAAGAACAAGCAAACCTATAACCACCATCTGTACAGAGGACTGTCCACAGCGGACTTCTCATCACATTAACATGTAAATGCTGTCTGATCCCAAAAATCACAAGTACCAGAAGATTAGCATGACAGAAAGAATATATGTTGAGTTGATGTTGAAACTAGAGCTCCACACATACATTGTGTTCATACTACTGACACATACCCTAAAATTAAATTAAACGGGAATAAAGGTCTATATTTAGCCATTGATGCTTGAAGGTTTTTTTTCTTCTTCTACATGGAGACAAGCCTCCACCCATGTTAAAAAAAAAAACAACCAACCCAAAACATCAATTCTCTCCTTCATTTTCCCACACTAATGCATTATTGACTACAATGTACCAAACTTGCACTTGCAGTCTAACCCACTATTACAGCACCTTGTATCAGTACTTTAAACATTGCTTAACAAGAAAAATATGTCAATATACAATGAAAGCTTTCATTTATGCTTTCAAATCGAGCAAACTGCTGCAAGCTATGTTGTAAATTACCCCCAAAAATGTTTAACTGGGCAAAATAGAGAACAAATTTTAGTGACATCAGATGTGACTGGATTCATAATTAGCAACACTTAACAATATATTAAGTTTATCTTCTTTCGGTTCCAGTGACCCTTCCAGTTCTGAGCAATGTTTGCATATGCTACCATAAATCATGTCTCGGATTTGTCAACAAGCTCCGACTACTTTTGTTCCTTGTGAAAATTACAAAGTGAACTCCCGGTTCAAAAATTTTTTGATAATGTGTTACAGAATAGGCGGGAGCTGCCTGATCTCAGCTTCACTCCAGTCTCTCTTGAAACTGAAAAAGAACTATAATTAGTATCTATGGAGAAGTCCATTGCTGCAATAACTGATGCTACTGGCTGGTGGGGCCATGCCAAACTGATCAAAACCAGATACTAATGCCAAGTTAGCACTCTGCCTAAAGCAACTGTCAAGTAATGATAGATTGGACAAATCTGATTGCTCTATCAAAACATTCATCTCAAATCTTGATTAGTAAACCTATTGAATTATGATTAATTCACAAGAGTGCTGCTGACAGATAAGGTACTTTATCTGACAATGTGTAGTAGTTGCTTTGCCTGAAGCAAAAAAGCTCTGAAGTTTCTGGTAAAATAAACAGTATCAACTACAACGCACCAAGAAGGATAATGAGGCTACACGCACCTTTTAATTTAATAAAGGCTGCTCTATGAGAACCTAGCTTCAGCCACAAAAACATAGGAAATGGAGGATAAGGGCTAGGAAATCACAGAAGTAAGTGGCAGGAGAGGAGGTAAAACTGCCAGACTGAAAGTACAGAGCTGAAAGCTGCATAGGATGGGCTGTAGGGACTTTTAGGGCATCTAGGATGAATCAGGAAATCCAAATATCCCTGGCTTTGAGGAAAAATCTGATTCCAAAATTATGGCATATGGCCTCCACCTATTGCATCACCTGGGTTTTACTGTCTTGCGTAGGAGTAATACACTACAGAACATAACACTTGCATGAGATGTGATATCAGCTACTTTGCGCTTCCAGTGAATGAAACAAGTGGTTAAAACCTGAAAATTGTCTTTAATACATTACACTAGGAGAAGGAACTTGCTTCAGCGTTACTAAAATGATATTGAGTATCTTGTATTGTTTGTAATTTGTCATAAAATTCAATAATAAATAAAACAAATCTATCATGTTTCTGCAGCTTTTAAAAACTATCTATAACAATGGCATTTTTACAATTAATGAAAATGCAGTGTCATGGAATCATCAAATTTCTTTCAATGCCACCTCTGCACACTCTCTATGAATTTGTCCCAGACTCAGTGTATCATAACAGACTTTCCTTTACAGGGTAAAGTGAAAACCTACCAGTTTCAACTCAATTTTGCTATCCTGATTTTGCTATCCTTTTGCATGTGCACATGGGTAGATCATTAGAAAGCTCCCATTACTTGAATTTGCAGCACAGTCAGTGAAAAATAGATATTGTAATATTCGCCTCTTGACTTAATGAAGAATCCACCTTCTCCAAGTCACTTGTTAGCTTATCCTGATCTAATAATTTTACAAAAACTCTAATGCACTATAATTATGTTTCTCCCCAGCCAGTATTAACCTTTCTGTGACTCTTTTTTTCTTTCTTCTCTCTCACACATATTTATTTATTTTACCTAGCCTCTGTTAATCAATGTGAACTGCAGATGGGGTCAAGGAAAGCTACTTCCTCCTTTGATAGCCTCCAATGCTTTCACTCCTGGGGATAAAAATGCTTTAAATGGAGTTATATTCTAGGAAAATCAATATATGATTACTGCAAAGATTTGTATCGATTGCCCTGTTGCATTGCAAAAAGGCTAAAGAAAAATTGCACGGCGCATTCCCTTCATTTTCTACTTCATAGAACTTGCTGCAAATATTTTGAGCGAGTAAGAAGTGTTGGAACTTTATTTAATAACGTAAACTTTTCTTCGTTTAATCCTGCTACTTGTATGCTTACTTTGAAAAAAAATCCCCACTGACAGCTCTTTTATAATGCCTGAAATCAGAGAGCTACTTGCGATCCTGAAAAACAAATGCACTGCAGTAAATATCTAGCTCTCAATAACTTCACCAGTTTTACATATTTCACAAAAAAAAAGAAACCAAACCAAAATTCCTATTTTCACCACTTTACCAGAATTGTTCATGCTTCTTCCTAGCACAGACACCACACCAAGTATTCAGGCTGGATCTTGTTTTCACAGACTATAGTGGTAGAGGAACTGGGTTTCCTGGCCTGGTTTCATTTGTCTTGATGTAACCAGAGCAAGACTACTTCTTCCCCCTACGAACAGTCCTAAGAACTGGAAACACTGCTTCAACAATTATTTCACAAAAAGAAAATAAATTCTCCAACAGAAATAGATTCTCACTCTCTTCTCCCCTGCCCCCAAGAATTAGGTGCAAGTTTGAAGAGGATCTTATTAAAATCCTCTACAGGAATCTCAATTTTTTTTAATGCATCCTTATTCTGCAAGAATGGCCTAAATGCTTTCAGCAAATTGTTTTCAGACAATGGTTTCCGTATTTCTTGTATTGCCTATTTTTTATTTACATTAGATGGCATGCTATCCAAATATCAAACCATTGGTTTTACTGTTTGAAAGAATAATTAAAAATTGTTAAATAAAGTAACATACCATGATACTTCAAAGTCACTTTGGATAGGTTATTGCATTTCTCTGTTCATCAGTTTCCCGAAGGATAACGTTATCTACCTCTTTGTAAATTATTCAGAGATTTACTGCCAAAAAGTACTACGGAAGGACTAACATAACGATGTTTGTATTAGTGAACACAAAATACAAATATGAAACTATATTTTAGAAGGTACTGAATTTGTACCAAAATGTACAGGTATTTCCCTGAATGCACACAAATTCTTTGAATGTTGCAAAGAAATAATATGAACTTTGAATGTACAGCTATCTAAACTTACTGCTTTTATTTCCAAACTACACTTGTAAATCAGTTCATCTAGTTCTAGTACCCTAACATTTAAAAAGGAGTTGCTAGTCAAATCCCTCCTGATTACAAAACGCATGTCATCCAGATCTGATTATTTTCACATGTTTGAGTGATTCAAGTGTTGTCTCATAGTCATTTAACAGATAGCTTTTACTGTGGCTCTGTTAAGAAATAAGGAAAAAATGTAAAGAATGAAGTGATTTTTCAAAATATGTTGATGACTGCAAGGTTCCTTAGATTCTTACTCCTTTCTCCAGTTTTATACATCAGTGGCTTTACAGTTTTATTAGCATTTCTTTTGTACAAAGATCTTTCTAACGCCTTTATTTCTTTAGTCCTCTTTCCTAGAAGTAGATCATCCTGCATGTGTGTTTTATGACCTTTGTCCTTTTTCTATAAGTCTTCAATTTAATGTTCGTTATATGTCTTCTGCTTTCTGTTCCTCTCCTTATCCCTAATATATTCCAGTTTTGAAGGAGTCCTGAGGATATCACACTGGATCCTTCTGCTACTTACATTTTTCTATTTCAGGAATATTGTAAATTATTTCAATTTCAATTACATTAAAAGGTATTTCATGGCATGCTCCATTACAGTATCTGGTAGAATTCTTCAGGCTTTTCTCATATTGCTCTTTTTCATAATTAATAAATTCCTGCCACTAGGTTTCTTTTGTTAATTCTTTGTAACTTTTTCTCTGAGGTAGGTGCTAAACATACTACAAATTAATGCTAAACATACTCATTAACTGACAAAGTGACATCATTTACGTAAAAGGGTAATACTAAGCCACATCCGACTCATGAGACTAGTATTCAGAAATTTTTCTTCTATAGCTATACATGTGTAAAAAAAAAAAAAATTCCGTTTCAGGTGCAGGGTTACTAACCACTCAATAATTTGGATATTTGGCCATTTCATTCTTCTGGTGGGAGATGATAAAGACTAGGAATAAGGTCTGTTGCCAGGTTATGATTTATGTTAATTACTGGGTGAACGGAAGGTCCCAAGTAGTCTATTTGTATAATTGCACTTTTGACATTTCTCAAAGAGTGCCTGGAGAAAAAGACAGGCACACCTTTTTATGGAATGTATATATAAGCAGAGTAAATATATACATGGTACTTGAACTGCTGTGAAAACCTGTCGCCTTTAATGAGATTGTTAAATGTGAGGTGTTAATTGCTACCCAAGATTTATATATGAACCAACTCTGCTGTCTCATAAGGATAAGTTGTTTATGAAAAAGCATGATGGTACAAAATGAAGAACGATACTCCTTTCCGTGTTGGACGAATCCTCTGAACAAGGTCTGGATATGTAAGGTGATACAGTAAGTAAAACCACCTCCTCAACCTCCTTTCCCCCCAGGCTTTTCTCCATTCTAAAAAAAGTAGCAATTATTCATTTAGGCAAATCTAAGTATGTTTTAATTTGGAGATTTTCATACTTGGACAAATAACTATCCAAAAAGGCAGCACTTTCACCATGCATTGTCAAACTGTATTGATGGTCACCCACAAATACGCAGTCAATCCCATAGCAGAAGAGTAAGCGTTTAGGTCATGACTTTGCAGTTCAGGGAATTCTCTGTCATTCGATGAACACCAAGAACTGACCACAACACTGAGAAAATGGTAATACCTGCTAAAGTAAATGTAAAGTGATGTAGCCCACATAACAGAAGGCAGCGGTATGCAGACTCTCTTCCAGACATTAGGGCACCACTAGGTGGTCAGTGAAAGTAAGATTATCATCTCCATTAGAAGGAATGCTAGGCTTTCACGAAATAAAGTTTCATTTTAATTAAAATAGATTAAAGATATCGCTCAAAATCTAGAGTAATTATAACCAGGTGACCTTGCAAAATACCCTGGGCACTTGTAAACAATTCCAGAATAAAGCCCTAGATTTAAAAATTCCAATAATTCGTATGTATAAATATAAACACATACACACACACTAATTTTAGTACTGTCTCATGAAAGGATTAGGTTAAAATTGAATATAGACTCAAATACATGTAAATCTAGACCCCATTTACTCTATACATATATAATTCCTGTTCTTGTGTAATCTATGAGTAAAAATCTGGTTTTGTTACATTCAGAAACACAATTTCTTCAATGTACAAAACTGTATAGTTTATTAAATAAACACAAACTGGGATATAATGGCACACATTTGTTTTCATTACAAGTAGTAACTCAATATTTCTCTAAGGCTTACTACATTAGCATTTCTCTCCATGTTCCAAATGCCTTTGAACTTTCCGAAAAGCTACATCTGTTAGCTCCCTTGTATACAGCCGAAACTTACCAAGTGAATTAACTTTTAATATAAATTGCTTTGTTCGCTATTAAGATTGATGTTGGACACACTGTACTGTAAGTTGCAAACTGCAATTACAATTCACTGCAATTATCTCTGGTTGTTAATAGCACAAGATAGCATGCCACTTTCTACCAAGTGTATAATTTATCATTGTTTTTTTTCCCCCCCCCCCCTTCCCTTCATGAACTCTTGTGGTATTCCAAATGTATAATCTTGTTGTATTTATTTCCCAGTGGTCCAACAAAATGCACAGCAAGTGCTGACTAGAACAAACTAAAAGGCAGTGCTATTGACAAGCCGTCACTTGAGCAGTAATGAACACTCTGCCTCTACTTTCACCTCACCAAACTAACAGCTTTAATTTATGATAAAGCAAACGAGAGACAACCTCCAGTTTTATTATACCCTCAGTGCTGTTTCAAATAAAGTAATTAGAAGGTCAAGAGGCAGGTCTAGAAAGCCAAATACAAATGCAAGCCCTCTGCACTGACATTTTTAAAAAATCTTGACTGTTCAAAGAGCATTTTATCCATCCCTCTTCTGCAGAGCAACACAAGGCAGTTTTTACCACCGTAACCAATCTGAAACAGTGTGGTTCAATTCTTTGCTGAGTAATTCAGCCCATATGTTAAGAGAGATACCTAGCAGACAACGTCCCTTCCTCAGGCCTTTAATTTAAAAGAAAGGTACAGGTGAGTTTTAAAGCATGTTTTCCAACAGAAACTTTCACATGAAAGTGGCTTTTTTCTTTTTTCTTTTTAGAAGCACAAGAAATTTCATGGGATACCATAAAAAAAAAAACAAAAACCAAAAGTGAAATATTTGAAACAAATAAATAAGAAAAAAAAATTATGTTAGAAAGGTGAGCTTAAATCCTCTAAAAGTTTATTTATAACTTGACGAATAAACTATTCCTAGAACTGGTGAAGAACTAGTTTTTCTTGAATGTTTGGACCAACTGGAATAAAAGCACATAACTATATTTGGTCTTTGCAGTATTGTTACATAAATATTTACAACTAGAGAGGTATAATTATGCTAATGCAGCATGTCTCCATTTTCATTATATGATATCATCTTGAATTTATATTTCAGTCAAAAGTATCTCATAACACCTTAGAAGCTAGTCAAAAGCGTGCCTCAGCTAGATACAAAGAAGCCTACACAATTAGGCATTCTTATTAGGCAATCATATGTCTTAAGCTACATCAAAGGATACTCCAATATATTACTACAGTTCTGTTACATGTTGATTGGAAAATTACTTCCCATTAAGAAACTGTTTTTGTTGAGCCTTTCATGAGTTGTCTTAGACTAGCTTCACAACTTCAGATAAATCGCTGAACTCCAGCCAGGTCTGAATAAAAGGCAGCAGCTGTTTAACACAGATCAACAGTTTAGGGAAAGATAAATCAGAGCCCAAATGAAATAGTCCAGGGAACCGAGTCAGAATGTGGCTATCTTCATGACCATTTGCTCTTCACTAGAGTGCCTGTAGAATCCATGCTAGGAATTCTCACAATACCTCGAACGCAGAACTTTGTCTCATCCAAAATATTGCTGTTCCACCTATGTCCTAGGATTCATGCAAATACCTCTCCACTGATAATACCAGGTCAGGAACAGAAAGAAGAGTGCCATCTGCAGACTTATGCCACATGCTAACTCAGCACCAAGTTTTTCTGCAATGCATTCTTGTAAAACTACCAAATCAGCTTGTTCCTATTTCCTTAGCTAAGTATCACGGTGGAATTCATACACAAAGGTTTATCTGACTACATCCAGAACTACAGTTCTCAACTAGTAGTATTATTTCTATGTAGCACAGATATTAGACAAGTTTAATATACATAACAAAAATTGCACCTGAATGGAAATCAAGGCAAAGGTCTCATATGTGTATGCATAAGGAAACACCGAGACTTTGCAAACACTTGTGCATCAGGGGAGTTTTTAGCCTTTAGTATATACTGTATTTTGGTAAGAATGTCCTACATACTTAATGGTCTTTTAATTAAGATTCTGTTGTATCATTTTTCTCAAAGCATTTTTTGCTCTATCATGGCACATTCACATAGCAAGTGCAATTATACTTAATGACATAAGTGGTGTAAATGTGTAATTATATAATTAGAACATGCAGTTATGCTGTGAAGGTCCATGGGAACTGAAGAAACCCCAGAAGATACTGAACACACACATGAGATAATTAACATAACATAGCGACCTCCACTATAGTTTTTACAGACAATACCAAAGGAATCATTTCAGAGGTTTTCTCAAAAGAGCTGTTCAAATGACAATCCTTTACACAAACCACTAGAAGTATCTTCCACCTTCTCTCTTTCATAGTTGCTAATAGTGATTTAAATGTTTGAAGTGCTGACAGGGATGGAAAAGTCTGAATGACTTGAAATGAAAGCGGAGATGGAGTTATATGGACATTCTGGCGAATAAGGACTTCCTTCTCTTTCCACATCTTAATTACCAGTCCTTTATAACTGGTGCAGTTACATGTTATTTACTCTGAATTCAATTGTTTGGTCTAAATGCCCAAACGTACATAATCTGTTTTCTCAGAGTATGATTCAGTTACATACAAACAAGTAACATCACACCAATACATCTACGGTAGTAATGAGAAGCACTTTGAACTGTGAAGTTTTATCTTGGCTTATATGAAAAGTCTGAAGCTATTTTAATGCAGACTTAAGCATTTCAAGGAATCCCACACGACTCCAGTGTTTTTCCCTGATAATGGTCTTCAGGGTCTGTTTCCTCAAACTGGTGTTTACTATACGAGGTTAAATTTCTTTTTCTCTATGCTGTGTACTCCCACCTAACATTTTCCACCACATATATAGTGAACATGCTTTTTTCCTACTTCACAGGTCAACAGCACCTGCAAAGATCACTTTGTCATCTTTTCCCACAAGAAACTCTAACTCTCAAGCTTCCACTTTCCATGTACCCTCAGGGTAAGTAAATTCTTTACTAAGATGCAGCTGAAATTGATGGCTGCCCCCTTGCCTGCTTCCATCTTATGTTTACTACCTCCCTTATTCAAATGGGTCTCGCACCAAATGGTGAATACAAGAGGTCTGTAAACTTTGCATGGAAGTTTATTTTTTAAACACATGATATATGCATCATAACAGTTCAGAATGCAGTAAAGAAACATCAGATGCCTCTACTGCTCAGTGTATTTTTAGATTGATATAGTTGATGTCTGTATGTAGCAGGCAAAAAGTAACTGAAATTGGGAGTAAGTATGTGTGTTCTTGTGTTCAACTTTTAATTAAATATAGTAGGAACTCTTCTTTGTAGCATTATGTGCTGAAATGCCACCCAAACTCCTAAGATTCAAACCAGATAATATTCAGTGTTAAGCATTTCTTTAGCAAACCTTTGATGGGTTCTCACACTTATGACCTTTTGACAAACGGAGCTTATGAGGATCATTATGAGGTTTTTTTCTTTTTTAAAAATCATTCATTCCTTGATTCAGATATAGCCACTGCAAAGCACAACAGCAGTTACCTTCAAACTACTGTTCAAATATTGTTAAGCAGCAGAGGAAGTACTGAGGATATAAGGAAATCTGTGAATCAGTGAAAGATGTTGGTATGCAAGAGTGAAGATATACCAGCTGGTCTCCTGCTTCAGCTGGTTACCAGAGGGCCAGGAAGAAATTAGTCTCAGACATCAGTTGAAAGAACACCTGGACATTAACCTGGGGCACCAATTCCCTTATGAACAAGGTAATCTTTGTTTCCTCACCAATACATCTAGAAACTAAATAATGACTATTAAAAAAAAAAAAAATCCTTGCTCCCAAGTGTCCTTAAATCACTTAACTTCAACAAAGAAAAAAACCAGTATTTATGAAAAGGCTAGGGGAAAACACAACAGGTTTTGCTCTCACTTTAAGATACAAGTGAAATAAACTGCAGTAACACCTCTTGCCTCCTTGACACAGGCATGCAAACCCAGGGCTGCGTGGACAAACTAATCTGAAATTCCACATCTAATTTATTTCTAGTAAAGACAATAATAAGTAGTCGATGCTTTCCTCAAGCATTTGGCTCATTGGATGAAAATGGAGCACAAGGTAATGGAGTTCACTGTTTGGATAGACAGAACTTCTACACTGAAGATGATACTGGTCTCAAAATAAAAACTATGCCGTATCTTGGCTGAAGACTATACAGGTTCTCAAAATAAAAACTATGCTGTACTTTGGCTAGTGTCTTGTACTTTCTCTTACTCGGAGATCTTGCCTTAGGATACAGCATCAGGACATAGTTTGTGTTTGCATATTTAGATCATCCCAAAAAAATGAGTATTGCACAATTTCCATAGACATTTACAAAACCTCACATATGGCTAAGTAGAAACTATTAGTGGTGTGTGAATCATATTATATTTGGCAGCACTGATATTTAGACTGCCAAATACCACCCAGTTCCAAATACAGGACTAAACCTCTGTTTCAATACTCCAGCAGACTCTGCCTTTCAGAAATCTTCAAAAGGAAATGCTAAAGAATTAAATGAAATCATTGTTTCTTCCCTTATATACAATGGGTTTTGGAAAAAAAACCTCAATATATTTTTCAGAAGAAAGATATTCTTCTTACAAGGTATTTAATTGCTTTGCAAGCCAAAATAAAGAAAATGTTATTTTATTTATAAAAATGTTATATTTGTCTTCTGGTTGGGGGGGGAGGGGAAAGAACAGAACAATTTCTACTCCCACACTGATATACATAAAGGAAATCTAGATAATATGCATGCAGAAGGACTGAGGAAGGGAATGAAGAAAGAAGCAGACAGAAATCCCCTGCAAGCTGAAGGAGCTAGAAAAGCTCACTGAGACATGAATTGTCAGCTAGAAACCAGCTAAATGCTTCTTATTCCTAACGTGCTTCTCATTGGCTACAGCGCTTCCTGAATCAAACGCGGGTTACTGAAGTTGTAAAAGTCTTAGAATGGTATTTCTCCAGCAGAAGATTCAAAATCCAGAATTAGTTTTTCGTAATCACCTACATTTTCAAATAACTAATTTTTTTTTTTCCCCCACTGCTTTTTGCAATAAAATGCTCAGCATATTTTACCTTCCCGCAATAAGATCCTATTTTCTCCCAGTTAGTCTCAGTACTAAGGCTAGTCTTTGGCTATCACCATTCGAAAATATACTGTGATTGCTAAAAGTCCACTGGGGCTTCAAAGCTATATTTGGATAATAGCAAATTTTATTACTACCCCATACAAGTACATGCCAATCACGGAAACACTTATTTTGCAAAGTTTCCAAAGGCAGCCAATGTATTCTTAACGTGCACTTTTATGCCACTTTTCTTTTATGTTTTGAACTAGTTTTAATCATCATCCTTCAGACAATGTGGAACAGAACAGAAATACTCTTTTCTCTCACAACAGATTTTCTTACTGTAGTAATGCAATACAAATTCTACTCCAGCCAGATAGTGGAGTCTTCCATTTTTGGGTCAGCCTTCATTTGCATGTTATACACATGCTAAAGATGTATATTTTATCTCTCAATCAGTTCATATTGGTACATGAAAGACACTTCCTAGAAATTCTTTGCTACAGCTTCCGATTCATGATGTATTTTATGGAAGACATTTTAGGTTGTCTGTCCTTTGATTTCCCACAGAAACTAATAAATAATCAACAAAAATATGATTAAAGACATTGCTTGAACTCTCAGCCAAAATGCATACTAGCTAGTTGAAAATCTTTCTGATCCAAATCTGTTTATCTTAGAAACAGAATTCTAACTTAGGTTTTAAAAAGCCTGATGAAGGGTTGAGCTAAGTTTTGACATGATATTTTCATATTCAAAATATCTCTTGAAATAAGAGGGAAAAGGTTACGAAACTTGAAATTATAGAGGGAGAAAACAGAGCTCAACAAACTAGAAAAAAATTATTTATCTATGATTGCAATTCTCTCTCAAAAAAAAATCCTTTGAAATCTTATTCAACCAGTACTTGATGTGTTCTTGTGAACACTGCTTTAAGACTTTGTTTAGGTAACTATAAGATCATGGCCAACAATAGATAATAGATTAAAAATATTCTAACTTCTGTCTGACTTCCAGAATCAAAAGGTGAGGAAAAACTAAAATTAAAACTTCAAACCAAGTATTTCCTGTAATTCAGTTCTCTGTAAGTCCATCTGTTTTTCTAAACCTCTATTCCAAACTTCCCAAACCTATTCAACAAATTAGGAAGTGGGCTTATATCATGTTTATTTTGAGAATATACATGGGACTTCTTCCTTGTCTAAACTTGCCTTTAAAAGTATAGGAAAAATACAGAAGATCTGGTTAAAGAATATAATTTATCAAAACATATATGACCTCTAGTCTTTTTAAAGAAGTATTTATTTTCATATAGGCAAACCTGAGATACTTTTATAGATCAGTTATCGCTATCTGTAAATGCCTAAGATCTGACACGTGAACCTTATATTTTGTCATGGAAGAATAGTTTTAGCTCAGAGGAACAACATGAACTAAGTAAACAGAAGTGGAACCTCCAAAGGAAGGGATTCTTTGTAAGAAGCTGAGAAGTACTAATTACAACTTTCAGTTGTTTTCTTACAAAAATATTGCTAATTGACTAGTAACTATTTAAAAAGGTTGTTTTACAACTCAGTACAATACCTCCAACACTTGAGAGACATATATTTTTGTCAATTCTATACTTATATAATATTTAGTAAAAATGACAACAAGTGTGATTAGGTCTATGTTTGGAAAAGAATTGAAAATGCACAAGATGATAATTTTTTTGAATAGTTGTTTTTTAATTAAAATAAAAACAAAGTTAGTGCATTGGATGTATTTAAAAAAATTAATTCTTTTTTTGTTTGTTTTTAATGTCCAGCAAGCATTTAAAACTTGTAGCTCAAGTCCTCTTATATATCCATTTATTTAAAGGTTAGAATAGGAAAATAAGCATTCCTGCATTTTCAGGTCTCAATTGGTTTCTCAGCTTTGAATGAATTAGTCACTGAACTGAACCATAATGGAGGAAAAATTCTCTCTGCATGCTGCTACTGCTGCCAAAAGCCAGCTTAGCAGTTTAGCAGACTTGCTCCAGGTGTTTAACTCTTTCAGCCATTTGACTTTCTTTAAAATTTCCGCTGTAAACAAGTGTGCTACTTGATTATTTCTGTAATACAAATGGGTTTCATCGATCTTAAAAAGTCTGTATGTTAACACTGTCTGTCATGTTTATTTTTACATATTTATTTTAAATCAGAACGATTCATAAATAAACTCCAGTTTTTATTCATTTCCTTACACTGATTTTTTTTTTTACCTACTCTAACTTCTATGTAACATATTTAAACTTGCCTTTATATTTCTTAAGAACGACACAGACCTTTACTTCACTACATAAATTCTTTTCCAATAGCTTTTCCACAGGGTCTGAGGAGAACAGACAAAACTATGCTTTCTTGTAGCTTTCTCTGCCAGTCCTGCTCAGTACTTTTAGCAGGTAGATCTCGCAGTAAATTTTACAACTGGGGCAAAGAAGTCTCCTTAACTTCAAAATTTAATGGAAGATCAGAAGAAAATTTTACTTCTTAAAAGCATCAGCAGTACTTATACAAACATGAGCAGTACTTATACAAACATGAACAAAATGCCTCCTTCCTCAAAGTCACGTAGATGCAAGCATGGAAGTAACATGTCCATCAGCCTATAAAACCCATATGCAGTTACTTAGTGCTCCAGGAAGACGACTTTCTCTGTTCATGGTAACGAGCGTTAGCAGTTTGGAAATCTTCGTATAAAAAGCAGATGCCCAGAAAAAGCTTAATTTGATTTAGAGGAGAGATGTATCTCTAATATATGACCTAACGTAGGGACTGGGTCTGTTTTAACATGAGCTGACAAAGATCGACTTGCACTCAGTCTTCTGTGGTAACAAACTAGGAAGACCTCACCATTTAGAGAACGTCCTCTGCTGTACAATTGTTTACACAAGAATTCAGATGGTAATAGCTGAGCGATAAAGTTTGCACATAATCAGTAGGAACTAGTCATCTTTCAACCCTTGTTTATTCTGATAGAAAATCAAAATACTAAAAGTTCACAAGCAGGGATAATGCAGTGCTCCCAAGAACTCCATTTTACCAACATTACTGCATTCATAGTACCCTTTTCATGTGACTTGAAGCAACTATATTCTCAAAAAACAGTTTTCAAAACCAGTGTAGGCAGTGTCCAATAGAACATAAAGATTAAATTAATCCTCGTGCAGAAAAGCTCTCAGTGTGCCACACTGTTAATATGCTGTAAAATATAGAAAGCTGATTTTTTTTGACAAAAAGGACACAAGCATTTCTATTTATTATGTAATTGAAATGCTCCTTTTTTTCTCTCTTCTGTGCAAACACGGTACCTATTTTCTTCATAGTCCACAGATGATACATAAAATGATTTTACAGACTTTCAAAGAAATTTTGCAAGGGAAATAAGAGGGTTTAGGTAAGCAGAGTAAATACACCTCTACAGTAAACAGTTTATGGCTTTGAAATGTTTTCCTTCATTATGTAATTTAAGGGAAAAATCAACAGCATTGAAACACTGTCACAACATTATATGCTCTAGCAGAAAAAAAGATCTAGCATTACTGAAAGATGATCTGACATTTGGCCTTAAATGAAGAACACAAGCAAGTTTAATACCTCCTGCTGAAAGGGCATTCATGACAGAGTATCTTAACCCAGCCTCAATGCACTAACACATTTCACTAAAAATCTTTTGATTATTAGTGTTGTTCCCAGCATCCTTTAAACATAATATGTTAGTGTAGTGCAAACATATCATTTAGCTTGTGAGTAAACATGCTTTCTCACATTCCACGAAGAGACTCGTCCAAACTCACTTAGGGAATTCCTGAAACGACTACAAAATTTCAGCCAGAGCCCCCAAACCAGACCATGAACCACATAAAGACTCAGCCTTCTTCAATGCGTCAAACAGCTTCTAGTCCATAATTTAAAATAAATTAAAAAAAAAAGCAATTAAAAATTGTGGAAAGCACAACTGTCTGTCTATGCAATCTCAGCAGCCACTCTGTGGGTTGCTTTGTCCCAAACCTGTGTAAACTAAATTTTAAAGAAGTATTTCTCCCTCTGTGGAAGTCCTTTGTGCATATTTCATATTACTTATGGTATTTAAGAGCAAAACATCAACAACATTAGGTGTCTCAGTACAATCGGCGCAGAACTGACTGTCACAAACTTTGGCACATGCAAGCACCAAGGTAACTTCTATGAACCACAAAGAAGCTAAAGGATTTCCCGGCAGAGAAAACAAACAATTGAAAGTTGATTAAAAATTATTTTTGTGCTACTTATAGTCAACAACTAAGTGGATAGGAAAACGTGTATTTTCAGTTTTCTATATGGATGTATAGGTCCGTTATGAACCATTTTAACATAAAAATTTTAATAATTCAGCTTTACACCTAATACTCTATTCTTGCAAATATTTAAAACAGTATGCATCCCACCAACAGCTGTATACAGAGTTGACTTGTACTACAGTAGGCCGAAGATAAAGCTGCTGCAGATGTGCAAATTAGCACAGTGTTAATTGAACATCTATTGTACATAAAAAGGGAGCTGAAGGCATAAGTTACTGTGCATGAGTGATGAGTGTCATTGATGAGCCCTATAAATCATAGTCAAACTAAGCTTTGCTTGCCTATTGTCTGTTTATAGGAAGGATAAAAAAGGTCTTTTCAGTACAGAAATGTCTACTAACATCTCATAACAACAGAATCAAAAGTATAATAACTAAAACCAATGAGTATACCAATACACTTATTGATTCCAAATAGTAACATTATTTCTTCCTATGCTCCTCCATTTTGTTTTATTACCTTAAAAAAATAATTCTGGGATACTAGAATAAATACTTACCCATCACAAACAGAATAAATACAAAGAATATAAATGTCAACAGAAATGCCAAGAACGCATGGCATTGATAACAGTTTTTGTTGACAATTTCTCAATGAAACCAAGCACCTAGAATTCCAGTCCTAAACCAGAACACTACCAATATCTGTTTCTACAGAATTAATCCCTAGCCTGCATCTAATTTTCCATAAGATTATTAGGTCACTTCCTCAGAGATGTGATGTATATGCTCGCTACAATCCCAGACACTATTTGTGGCTCTGCACCTGAAATAAGCAAAAATCTCTCAAATTCCTGGGTCTGCTGTAGTTAATAGCAGAGTTGTCACAGACATCAATGTGGCCCTGTATTTCTTCATATTAGGAAACTTAAATGATGCAAAATATGAATAAAAATGGCAAGCTCCAATGAAGACTAAAATACAGGGCTACTGTCTGAATCATATTGCCCGACCGGAAGATTCAAGGCTGAGTAGCTGCTAGGGAGAGTGAACAAAATACAGAGGGAAGTGCAGCATCACAAACTCTCAAGCAAAGGCCCTGAATGGACTTGTGCATCGTAAATCTCATTATTATTCACTCTCAAGTCATTGCTACTAGGACAACACCAGAGCATCCATTTTGTTTAATGCAATCCACCATATTTCCACCACATACTGTCCTTCAAGAAAGTCTGAAGTGTTTTAAAATTCTAAAAGTTAAAAAAGCCTATTTATTGCATTTATAAAAACTATTTAGTAACTATATTAGCAAAGAGGAAAAAACAGAAAAAGAAAAAATTTTCTGTGATGACCACTAATCATACACTCCCTTCAACCACAGCCACTCCCATCTCTGACATATGAACTATTTGTCCCTGAGAATTCTTTTTAGCCCGTATGAGCATAGTTAACATTTGACTCGTTCTGCAAGTTGCTTTTAATTGCTTTAATGTGAAAAAAACAGTGATAATTAAATTATCATGCAGATCTCCCAACCGTGTTGACAGTTTCAGTAAGAGAAACATCAAATTAAAGTACACTTTCACAGCATAGAGTAAACCATGAACAGACCCTTGGAAATTGGCCATATTGATATTAGCAGTGAAAGCTGAGTAAAAACATTAACTTAATACAAGATAAAGTGCTATAGCAAAGTGACAATTATAATTAATTTTCATTATTATTTTCAGAACCACAGAGAGAGAAGAAAAATATCTAACATACAACTTTTGTAAACCAATAACATGGTAAATTCATGCTGCTGTGTTATGATGCCAAAATGAATATTTTTCTTTAAATTTTCTGTCACCGTGTGAATTTGGTAGGGAGCACTGTGTGTATATCATCTAGATTAATGCCATTATATTTAGATTTCTAGAGACAGAACTGAGATCTTCACTGCCAAATACCCCAGATCATGCAGCACTCTATGACAACCCCTTTGTTCCTACAGAACTATTCGAGAGAGCAGGAAGACATTTCTGGAAATTTACAGAATACCTTTTAGCCATTCCAATTTTCATTTGTATCTTCTGGAGGTGGATTTGGGGTATATGGATTTGCACAGGTGGATTGCTGAGTCTCTCAATAATCTTTTTTCCTCAGGCTACTTTACCCTTCAGCCCTGTTAGACTTTCCGTGGTACATTGCAGAGCCGTACTAGGTAAGTTCAGAGCACAAATCCTATCATTTATCAAGAGAATCTACACACTAGATTCCCCCCCACACCTTTGAAACTTCCTGACTAAGTCTTTAACATTTCTTTGGTACCTTTGTGAAGTAGGCTAAGCTAAGGAAATCCACGTCCTAGCTCCTCATTCTCTAGACTATGAATCTCCAGATAAATCCACATAACGTTTTCTGAAAGACACAGGTAGTGCTTCTGATACGCTGCTGATTTTAAATGAAGGCTGAAATCTTATGCCTATGGCAACAATACAAGTTTTCAAAAGGAAGATTTATTTCAGGTCTTATCTTGAAGAATGACCAGAATTCTGATTGACTCAAGGGCCTATGCCAACAGCAGCTAGCACGGAGCATGGAGCCGGGTCCCTGGGGACTGAAAGTCAAGTGGGTGGAATTCAAGGTGACCAACTGCCCACTTTGTACTGCCAGCCGGCACATTCCAAAAATAGGGCACTGCATTGGCTAGGCAAGGATTTGGTTACAGCAGACAGAGGATATTACTAGCACAGTATATGTCAGCTACTATTTGTCTCTACAAAATAATACTTAGGGCCAAGCTTTCAAAGACAGTTAAGGCCACCCCTTGGTTTTGGGCCAGAAGGTTTAATCCCAGAATTCATTGCTACCACAACATTTGTGGAGTAAACTACAAGGCTGCCGAAACAACATTTGCAAATGTGCTTAGAAAAAAATTGTTTCATTTGCAACTACACTTTCCTGGAAGCGCAGAAGCATTAGGCTACTGATTTTTATTGTGTATTTCAACATAGCTGTGGAAGCAGTATTTCCTGTAGAAGAAACTTCATTTAAAACTTGCCCTGTCCTTATTCCCTCATTCATAATGACACCAAACTTACGGTTTTTGCTTGCAAGCGTTATATTAAGTACAACTAAAATTCAAATAGGAGAGAGTTGTCCTTGAAGTCTTTCAAACATAAGAATGACAACCTCTCCAAGTTTAACAGCCCAGATTCCATTTCCAACCATATTAAACACCAATCTTCAAGACTTCAAGTTATTAGAAGCTTAATCTAATAATCACAAAGAAATTATTATTATACTATTAGAGAAACATCTGTTCAACTGTGTTTATAGTTTTTAAGAAACTATGCGTTAATGAGATGCTGTGCTTTGTGTTCAGACAATGCCCAGTAGATTATGTCTGTGTCCTACAAATCCTGCCATTACAAAGTACAAAGCGCAGCTTTTACATTTTATCACTCTTATAAAACATTCAACAAGACTTTCTTTCAAAAATAACACTTTTTTTTGTATTGGAGTAACAGCAAAAAAAGGACACCTTCGCAGCTGCCATCACAGCACTACCTAAATAAAACAGATACTGAGGTTCACATTAACATGATAAACATTTGAAACACAGAATTTGATTATTTCAGGGGTCTTAAAAGGTTTTTTGAAGAGTGAGACATAAAATAAAAGAAATAAAAATGTAAAATAACCCACTCTTCTGCTATAAATCATTGAGCTCCTTTTCCCAAATCCATTAATAAAAGCAGTGATTGTATTTCATGTTACAGTTATCTACAAAAGACCATTCTTAATTGCTCTTAAGGCATCATGTTTTATTTTAGCCAGGTTCACATTTTATTGTGGAAGACTAATGGGGCATAGACTCCCAGCAGAACTTATTTTAAACCTTGGACCAGTCAACTATAAAAAGGGTATAAAAACAGTTATAGAGGCAAAATAAAAATTAAAAACTATAGCTAAGCTTTCAGATTTACAGGTGCAATAAAATGTGTCATAAACTTTTGCTTTCATTCCAAAGCTTTGTCGTAAGAACACGCGGAATCTTTCTCCATTTCAAAAGTGTATGTTCAAATGTTAAATCTTTCTGTTTTCATTTTTAGTTTATAGTCTTGCTTGGGTACATGTAATTTCTTAAAATTTATTGCTATTTCATTAAACATCCTTGCTGATCAGAATGCAAGAGTGATAAGAAGGAGAACTGTTACAGGATAATAATAATAACTTAATGGCATTTCTTGTTAATGAGGCAATAACAAGAGGCCTTCAGGCTTTCTGCTTCAAAGTTGATTTAACCAAACTACTTTTGTTATTATCTTATTAACCAGGACCCTCAAGTTGTCATTGCCCTAATAACAATTCAAAGACCTACATTTCATTTATCAAATTAGTTAAGGAATCAAATAATAAGTTAGAGCTAAGAACTTATGAAACATCATGATATTAGACAGACATGACCTCGTCCATATGTAATACTGAGTTAGTGCTGATTCAAGACAATAGGTGTTGCTATGCTGTTTGCAGCAAGCTCTCTGTCAGAAAAGACTGAAATCCTAATCATTTAACATATGTAAATATTTTCTATATTTGGTAAAGCCATGCCTTCAAACGGCTAGCATGGTTTACTTGCCAAAGAGCTGCAGAAATAACACTATTGCCTACCATGGCAAAACAAATAACAGAGACAGGGAGGGTAAAAAAAAAAAAAAGTTTTTGTACAAGATTAAGTGTACATGAATATTTTGGAACAATCCGGTAGCAAAGAGGCAAAAGGACTTCAAAATCTACTGCTGGCAAGGTGCAGAGTCACCCAATGTTTTTTGCTTAAGTCTAACTAGAAACTGTGGTTATAGCCATGGAAGCAGCATTGCTTGTTCACAGAATGGGCTAGTTCTTTAGTACTGTGCTACAACACTCAGTTTTACGTACTATTCCGGCAGGTTGCATTCTGCTAAAGATAACAAATTTTCAGGCTGAAGGAGCTATGAAAATCTGTCACATGAACTGAGTTTAGTTTCTCTAACTGTTCTGCTCCATTTCTGTTTTTACTAGAATTAACCAAGGCAAATTATTCATGTGGAAATATTCTTATTTCCTAGGTGAACAGTAAGTCCTCCACAGAGAAAACTGCTTCGTTATGCACATACGCAAAATGACGTGTGCAAAAATGTACAGGCAATAGATATCTCTATTACCCGAAGATATCAGCAGCTAACAGGTTTATTTCTAATTCCCTGTCATACTCTCCTGCCACAAACACTTTTAAATAGAAGAATCTTGAACTGGCTCAGGTTTGTTCCCAGCAGGCATACTTGTAAAGATAAAAAGAATAAGATTTTTTTTTTTTTCCTTTCCCCTGCTTACTCCCTATTTTAGTAGTTATTAATGAGAAGAAGGGCTAAGGAAGGAATGGAATGTTTAGCCCAGCACCACAGTCTGATCTTGCAGAAACAGAAAACAAGAGCAGTCAAGCAAGGTAACTATGTTCCTATTTCCGGGTCTAAATTTCCATGCCAGGTCATCTTTTAATGTCTGTTTCTTAAAGTTTTCCTACTCTTAATCCTTCTTGCTAAAAAATTTGTTTTGTTTTTTCATCCTACAGCTTCTGGCAGCAAGTGGTATGTAAATGTTCAGTAGCCCATTTGAACCCAGTTTCAGAACAAAACAATTTCGGTTTCTAAGTGTCTGAATTACTTTAACTAAATCTGAGGATTTACCTATTGAAGCTTGAGCAGCTCCCTTTCAACTCTGAATGAAGGAAGAATTATGAGACTGCAGTTATTCAATGAGAGCTATCTGTCCTGGCACTTAATCAAAGGGATTAGGATTTGGAAAGAAAAGCCTACAGGTGATCCTCCAGGAAGCATACCAAGCAGTTATCAAAAACATACAAGTTCAAAGCAGCTCAATTTTCATATGTTAAAAGTATTTGGATGAAGCCTCAGGCTTGTTTCTAGGTAAAGAATTGTGTTAAAGCTGTTTGTACTTGCATACTTAGTAGACAAGGGAATGAAATAGCATGTGGTGAAGCAGTACTAGGTCCATCTAACCCTGATGTAACACAATAAATCAATCTTGTTCTGGTAGTGAAACATGATCTGATACTGAGTCCAGGTTTCAATGCTCTTTCCTCACTCTGGCAGTCATAACAGACACTCATTTACCTCTTCAGCAAAGAAAGCTGCTATAACATAAAGGGAAAGATGTTACACGCTACATCAAGTGCTTTAATAATTGTTATTAATCTTGTAGCTATGTTCTCCCCCTCCACATAATACTTTGAATTTAAAATATAGTCAGTATCTTTAGTTTGTAAGACTATTTTTAAACTATTAGCTATTAACTATTAACCTGTCTTAGTCAATCAGAGGCGTCAATAATCAAAGTTAATGTTGAATCGTCACTCAGCTACAATTATTTTATTTACCACAAGCATTACACCATACTGGCATAAAAGGCCAGGTTAGGGACAACGAATAGCATGTTCCATTGCATTGCCAAGAGAGGAAGGAACACTTGAGTAGCAGGGCTGGACCAGCTGTGGATTCAGGACAAATTATTTAAGAGTTATAAGCCTCACCACCACATCTCTGAGATGGTTTTCCTTGCCAACCACAGGCAGTTATATTTTACACGAAATAAACGGAGATACGTCTGTCCAGAAGGAGACAGAAAGAATCCACTGTACATAGTATGTTCCTACCTACAGTCACCATAAATCATACAGCCAGTCGTCATGTAAGTTAACACTGCATCACTCTCTGCAAAGTTTACCTGCACAATCTGTGAATACCGAGAGTGGTGCGGAAAGCTGTGTTATACTCAGCAGCAGCAGCTGAGGTATACTTGGCACCAGCAGTCTGGAAACTGAGACAGTTCCTGAAGTACTGAGTGCATGGCTTCGGGCAACACAAAAATTCTTAAAACTCAAGAGGTTTAAAATATGTATATATACATCTCTCTCTACATATTTATACATCTCTCTCTCTCAAACATTATCTCAACTTGAGGGCAAGTACTTCACAGCCCAGTCCACAGGAAAGGAGAATGGCACTGATTTCCCAAAAGGGGAAAAAATATTTCCATGCAGAAAGGAAGAGGAGGGCGAAATATGTTCAGCACCCCAGCTTTCAGTCTTTGTCTGGTAATATTTAGGAAAAACCCTTTTGTGTTTCTTCTTTACGTGTTGTTAACATTACCATCCTACATACATATCAAATATATATATAACCCTGCATAACAGCCAACCAATCAACTCAATTCTGTGTGTAGGAAGTAAAGATTTCTGCATCCATCAATTTCTCTGGCAAAGTAATGAAGAAAATTTGGAGTACCCTATACAGCAAAGTTAACTGGACCAGCTCGGTTAACACAAAAGCACAAGATAAATTCTATGAAATGACAGAGCTTGGAGTTGCACAGTATATGTGCAAAAAGTACTGTACTTTAAAACTAGACATTTAAAATACTCTACATGCTTACAAAAATATTAAGATGTGTCCATATTTACAAAACTACTTAGTAATAATTTTTAACCAGGACTTGGATTGTGGATTTTTCATGGATAAGTCCCAATCTTAGTTAATTTAAACAAATGAGGGAAAACAAATAAATTATGGATTTGGAGAAAATTGTTTTGAGTGGGTAATTACAGATCATTCAGAATAATTAAGTTCCACACTCCTGAAATACAAACCTTGTAACAAACATAAACTGTAGCAGAGCTATCAGGCATGACCGAGAAACAATACTATAATACTGTCTCTCTGTGGCTTCCTATCATCTTTGCATTAAATTACCCATTTAAATACTCTTCAGAGACAATCTTGAAGTCCTTATTTGGGCCAAATTCACATTTAAGAGCAGCAAGATTTAGCCCTAAAGTATTTAATAATGAGGCATTGGAATAAATTTAAATTTACATTCTGATTCTGTCTCCATATAGTCTCATATGCTTATGTTCACAGTTGTAGTTAGAGCCTTAAATGTTCATAGGAAAAAAGTAAGAAGAAAAACACAACAGTTTTCTTAGGTGTCCTTCACAATTACTCTCTAAAAATGCAGAGTTATTGAACAGTGTATGTTGAAACAATAAAAGTCTACTAAAGTACACCCTTGCTCCAAGTAAAATATACATAGTTTATTTTGAACTTACGCTTATATAAGTAAAACTAAACAAGTAAGAAGTCTTACCTTATTAATGCAGGTTTCAAGGCATTACATTATCAAAAAGTTGTGTGCTACACTACAGAATAAACATATTAATGCTTAATATTTTTAGCCTACTGATAGACAAATCAGCCATTCCAAAGAAATTCCAAAGTCTTAAAAGATACCAGTGATCTTTAGGGAAGTGTCAGGTACCCTCATTCATTTATATATTTCACTTAGGACTTGACTTATACCTGTATCAATGGACACTACTCATAATCCTGATACTGTGCTAGACAGCATATAAACAAGGAGTAGTAATCAGCCACTAACAGCCTACAGTCAAAAAAAGAAAAGGACAAATAAGGCAGGAGAAATTCTGTGTTATGATTACAAGTAGTACAGAGACATCAAGTACCTTCCCTAAGTACCTATACAAAGACTAAGGGAAAGCTGGAATTGAAGCCGTACCTCTTATCTCTCTTTCCAGAGCACAGAAAAAAACCCTATCAAAGTCAACAATGGCTGAGGGCACTCAGCACTTTGTAAAATCAGTCTAGCAAGAAGTTCATCTTTCTTTAAAATAAAGCTATTGAAAGCCAAATATCACTGTCATTCATAATGGTGTAAACCCACGAAAATTCTTTATTTCAGTGGAGATCCTTAGAGTGGAATTTGGCTCTGGAAAGAGTCAGTTATTGAAACTGATGAGTTTGGTAAGGAATTTTAACTAACTTCAATGGAGTTCCTTTGGATTTACACCAGCATAACAGTGTATTTATCCTTGTACAACTAAAATAAAAGGCTATACCAGTTAGCTCCCTGTGCTGTCTCTCATAAAAATAGAAAGGGCTGTTACCATCACAACATAAACACTGGAATACATCTTGTGTACACTATTAAAAAAAAAAAAAAGTATGGCATGATTGACACAATTTTATTCTTATGTCTTTTTGCCAAAAACAAAATATGGTTTTAATATAAGTTTACATCTGCGTAGTATTACATGCATGTAAAACAGATGTAACCTAATTACATTTTCATTTAAATTGCTAAATAGCTACTTAAGTAAAAAGCTAAAATAACATACAAACAACAGTTACTATAATAACAAGTGTACTTAGAATTAAATGAAAGGGATCAAAGCTACAGCATACAAAATTTGAGCTGGTCTTTGAAAAAGATACAGTGACATAACAGTGCTGTATTGATTTACTCAGTAATTTAATGTCTCTACAACTCAGCCAGAAGACACATCTCAGTTTAGCAGAGACACATGGAGGAAAATTCAGAGAGTTTATACAAAGACTTTGGGTCTCATAAAGATTAGACATACTCTACTAGAGATTATGTAGCAAAATCCCAAATTGGAAATTAGAATACCAATGCAATACAATCAACTTGATTATAGTTTTAGGCAGACCTGTCTGAACTGGCTGGACTCAGAAATCATGTCCTGACAGTGCAATCAGAGTGTGCTTTTTTTATTTTTAGCAGAGAACTGCAGTCTTCAGAAGAGATACCATATTTATTTCTATTTCTCTCCATGCAAACATATGTTCACTAGAGCTAAATTTGTGGGACTAATCAAAACATAGTGAGTACAGTGGAAAGACTAGAATCAACTCTCCTGGGTCTTTAAAGAAGGGAAAATAAATCTAATTTTCATTCAAACATGTTTACCAGAAAGGGCTAAAATTTCAAAGCCTGGACACAAATACAAAAGGATGACCTGCATTGGTAAGGCATATTTAAGCTATGTGAGATAGTCAGGAAAAGGAAGTACAAATGCAGGATTCCGTATTCCTACCGTCACTCTCAGGAACTTAAGACAGTAGTAACATTTCCATTACATGCAAATAGCTGTGACTTCTATTAGAGCACCACTTTAGGGAAAAAGCAATCATACATTTTTGTCTGCAATAAGTCCTATCTTTTAATTACCTTATTTGTTCATACTTTGTATTTTATAAAGTTCGCCTTCTGCATGCTTGTCTTTCCAAGCCAATTGTACAGACTTTTGTAGATGGATATAAGATAGTGAAATTTACTGTCATGAAACAGCTATTATGAGACTATACTTTGTATCCTGTTACACTTCTGTTTACTTGTTAGGTTGCACATGACTGATGAAGGTTCAACACCCTGATAAGCAGAGCTTTGCAGGAACATGCAAAAGCATGTCAATTTTTTCTAACAAATTATTTTTATATTAAATAAACAGTTGAGGATGATATTGAATATTTTTTTCAGAATAATGTTGATGTAAACATTCAAGTTAAACCGTTGCCTTCAGTATGTGTAGGCCACTTATTACTGGTTGACTTGAATGAAACTTTGCACTCTTTAGAAACACATTGGAGGAAGAATGATATGTGCTTGCTGCTTTGTTAAAAAAAGAGAAGACAATGACCCTCACACACGACTCTTCCGCACAACAAAGTGATAGAGGTTGCAGCTCTTCAGCACCAAGGAACTTATTGAAATGTTCAAATTCACATTATTTTCACTTTTCCCAAGATGTCAATTTTATTTAGTTGCCTCTTAGATAGATAGTTATAAAACACCGAAATTTATGATTCTGTTTTCCCCTAATCTAGTAGAACCTAACAAATCCGCTTAAAAGTAGGAAATTCAAGCATCAGTTTTTGCAACCCGCAGAGCTTGTTTTGCATATGCCTATACGTATGCTCTCTAAAGTTATTATTTGTTTAAAAAGAAAATCTACAAACATCCAAATTCCATCCAGGAATTGCTTTCTTCGATGAGGTTGTTTTGTTAACACCACAAGCAGTAGCAGTCTAACCAGATTCCAGTTTGACTTGAGGTGGCCACTCCCTGATAAACCACACCTCTTGTCCTCGCACTATTTGTCTTGGAATTTTAATCTTGAATTACAGCAAATTCTAAGGAATAGCACAGCTGAACATGTGTTTCATCTACCAGCAGTTTGAAGGCAGGAGAACAAGTTAGAGTAAAGAGCACAAGCTATTTAACCTTCCCACTTACACAAAACCATATGTAATTTGCAACAGCAACTTGGGGGTTGTTAAAGTGATAGGAGACACATTTGAAACAACTTCAGTTCCCAACCAGGTCAACAGAAGTCCAGATTGCTCAGCATTTAATTACAGGTACTCAGTATGTGTCGAGCTTAGAACCGAAGTGGAATTCCTATTTAAGGTCCTCAAAATCTATATTCCTTCATTTCTATTTTATTAATAGTCTATTCTTCTCTTGCTTTTATGCATCCAGACATCACTACCACAGGTTTAATATTTACAGACAATTACTTAATGCATAATATACACTTTGATTCTGTATAAAAATATAACCTTGAAACCAAAACATATTCTACTGTTAAGGCACAAACCAATTTGGGGGAATATGCAAAGTCAGGAAGTAGATCTGAGTACTCCCTGTTGCCATTGTACATCGGAAGGAAAGAGAACTACTGGAAAGTCCTGTTATTAGTAGTCTATCTTAAAAAGATAGATGAAGTAACATCACCAACAGTAGGTGCAAGAAGGTTTTGAGGCAAAGGTTTGGTCTCCTTCTGCATCCTTTATGCTACCTAGAACAAACAGGAGTCTTAGCTGATGACAGCAGGCTGCTGAGATTGCAGAAATTCCTGGCTTCCAGATCCCTCATGCTGCACGCCTCTCCTTTTGTGCACTAAGGCTAAGTACACACAGGCGGAAGTACATTTTTACATGTTTTGGTATTAGACATGGATCCACTGGAAAAAAGATACATTTATCTTGCAGAAGCATGGCTTTTTCTTTGCTCATTTCAAAGAAATTATCTTCATTAAAAGAAACATGAATTAACTTGCCAGGCAGATGTTATTCTAGTGGTCTCTTCTGTGCGGTCTGGATAGAATAAATCATCTTTCTGAAAAACTTCCATTTTTGCATAATACTGAAGCCCTGTATTACTATTTATAGGAATCTTGTGATCTTTTGAAAGAAAAGAACTCTGTGTTTTTTCCATTGGAAAAAAGCAACAGCAGTTACTTTACCATGAAAGGTTCAGTGTATGCAGTAATACGCATTAGAACACAGACACTTCTGAAGGAGGAACCAGCCTCTGACCCTATTTTGAAGTGCCAATACAACTTTAGCGCTTGCATTTTAAAATATTTATTTCCTTCATAGATATTTTATGTGTAGATCTCAGTCCCTCAGCTGTAAATATTCTTATTTTCACATTAGCAGAAGCCGAAGACTAATATGATGCTCTAATATGAGAGACTTCCCTTCTTGGAAATCAGATTGTCTTCTCCTGTCTTAAACTCAGAATCAAAGGCATAAAATCATGTGTGCATTTGGTGACGGACAAATGTAGAATCAGAAACATGGAAATGCAAATCCTTCACTGAAATGCTGAATAAAAACTTTTTAATATTCATGTCTCTGTGGGGGAAATATCCTTTGTTTTGAATTGTTTTTATGTTTTGAGATAATTGACATCACTTTCCAACTTAGCTCTATTTCCTCTATTCATACATAGCTCGTAACTTTTTTTCTTTTTTTTTTGGAGGGGGACATATAGAAGACTGATTATCAGACAGTCATGAAACTGACCCACTGAAGAATTTTTTTTTTCCAATTACCAAGTCACCACACTTTCAAGTGAGTTTCTCTCCCTCACAAACAATAATTACACTTCTGAACGCTGCCAGCACTGAAGCCAACAGTTCTGCATAGAAATCTGTTAACCATGAATCGGTAAGCACCAGCATAGTGGAGCTGCTTTTTTTTTCCTGTAATACCTTCTATACAATTAAAATCAATGCTGTCTGACAGGATAGATCACTACCAAGAAAAACACTCCACCTCCTGACACAAGCTGCCTTTCATAACAACAAGTTAGAACAAGAACAAGTCAAGTTACTCTCGAGATATGCATACACTTTTGTTTCTTAATGGTCAGTATACTCCAGTAGTGTGTCCTTTTGACTTGTATTTTGTGTCAACGAACTACTAACGTACCCCTTCATGTTCAAGTCCTTTTTTTCTTTATCTTTCCATCTCTTTTCTCACTGATCTTTTCACTCCTTATTGGCAGAGCCCTCCCAAAACACTGATGTTTATTATGATGAGAAAAACACCCTGGTATTTTAGATCTCAACTTCCTCTTCAATTTTTACTTCAATTTTTATTCCTCCTACATGCATTGAATGTCAGTTTACTACCATTGTTTCAAGTTCCTCTCAGCTTCCTTTCTGATCACCTCAGCTTGGTCCACCTTTTGTTCACAGAAATCACTTCCACTACATGTTGTAGTACTTTCCTTGAGAATTTTTAGAGCCTTTCCCATTTCCATTCTCCTTTACGTCTTTATTGCCCTTAATCTTGCTGTGCCCACAAGTCTTGAGATTTGTTTGTGTCTGAGCATTTAAGATTGATTTGATATTCCCTTCCACATGTCTTCTAGCAGGTCCTCCTCCTCCTCCCACAAGCCATTCGTGGTCCACTCATCTCTTCAAATAACGAGTTGCTTCATAGGGAGTTTATTAACTTTTCCTTTCCAATGTACTCAACCCTTTGCTGCCTATTGATTTGACCCCACTGTCAGAGTCGCATGATGTCCCTGATGTCCCTTTGTGAATTTCTTATCAACTTAAAAACTTTAAATGACTGATCCATCTTCTACAATCCCTTGAGTCCCTGTTTTTGCATGTTGGGTTAAGGAATTCAGAAATGGCACACAACAGTAACATGAAATGCGTTACATTTAATCTTTGCAAGTAATTTATTTGGGAGCATACATACGCAATTATGAGCTGATCAGGCTGTTTCAAAGGAAATGAAGAAATTTGTCTCCCTTCTTTGTGAAATTTAATATTGCAAGATATATTCCTCCTCTCGTTCGTAAATCAGAGATGTTCCTCACCTCTGTCTTTCTTGTCCTTGCTCTATACTGTGTTTTATGCTGACGTTATGCAAGTCAATATTGACTTATTAGTTTGATAAAGTAAAACATGTAACTTTTTACTGAGCCGTTAGAAACTTATCCTATATATTCACATGCTATGTAGATATAAAGTGGCTACATCCAAGATAATATGTTTCCAGATAAATACCAGACCCAGATCAAGGAATACATAAGAATACAATCTTTCTGAATTTTCCTCTAGAGGATGAGACAAAATACCAAACTAACTTTACCTATTTACATTTGGGCTTCTGGAACCTGCAGGGATGGAAAAGTACTGCCAGGAATTATTTCTTTGACTGATTTGCATGTTACATCAAGCAAGCAGATACTTATTTTTCCCATGTGTGCACAATGGAGAAGATGATCAGTTCCCAAACTTGTAAAACAAATTTAGAATTCAGTCACACACTTAAAATTCACTTGGTTCTTTATAGATAAATCTGTTGAAACAAACCTCTGCCTAAAAGGCTAAAAGAAATGTTATTTTATTAAATAGCACATGGAAAAAACCCTAGCAATTTCAAAGACATAATATGGAGAGAGTAGCAGGGATAAAATGAAAAGAATAAAAGTATAGAGAGATCCTTCTGGGACCCTTAAAGTTTTATGAGAATAGCCTTAGTGAAAGATCTCTGAACATGTAAATGTAAATTAATTGAAGAAATTGAATCTTTACCTGCATAAATTTGTTACATTTAACAATTAAAATCTATTTAAATGTTAATGAGCTAAAATTTTAAATGTGTCCCCTATTAACAGCAATGAAACCCTCCACAGTTTGATCAATATTAATGAAAGAAAAATGTTAAGGTAACAAAACCTAGTGCATTAGTAGCTGTTGGGGAACAGGATTTTTCTTTATTAAGCTTTCTATAATCAGACAGATTATAGCATCAGATAGATGCATATTGTATAAAAGAAAATCTGCAAAGGATAATTTTAAGAAGAAAGAGACTAATAATTCGGTATACGCTCTGGAAGGTCATTCACCAATAGGGATTGTTACCTTACATACACTAACCAACAACTTGATATCAGAAATTGAACAAGCAGCTCTTAAGAAGCTGAAGAATGACATTTGAAATAATCCACTTATCATTACTTAATACATGCCTCTTGTACGCATAATATCAGTAGCAAACTCACTGCACCCAAAATTGCTGGGCAGCAATCATCTATGGAAATGAAGCAATTATCAGGTGTGTTATGCTGTATCCTACAGTTGCATGCTGTATTTGAATTTATCATGTTTTTATGCAATTGTTAGCAATATCTTCTAAAACACACGTCCTGCCTGTCAGACATCTTTCTATTGAATTACAGTTTTTCTGTTTGTTATTTGTCTTCATCCACAAACAAACTGCTATATATATTTTTTCATATAAATACCCTTTTTTTTGCAGTGGCTTTTAAACTTTACATATAGGCTCTTTTTACTTTCTGTGCACAACTGTCTTATTTCCCTCCTACTATTTTCATATCTCAGGAGGGAAGTAACCTCAAAATTTTTAGTTGCAGGTAAATCCACACAAACATTAAGACTTGATCGTGAAGTACTCCTTCAACCTGAGACCTTCTAAGAATCAGTTCACATATTACCAGTTCCTCTTTCAAGACTTGTTCCTCTCCCTAGCAGCAGAGGGTGAGCAGGTGGGCACAGATGAGACCAAATTCAGGCAAAGAAAAATGGAAGACCATTAATGATAAATTTTGCATCCTGGGAGCCAGGATGTAAACTGCAAAACCACTGTAGGCTATTCAAAATCAATCTCAAACCTGGGTCTCTAAAAGAGCTTCTAAGATTAATTTAGACATTATTGACTTGAAGGATAGGTGGTGGAGATAGATCTGCAAATAACCCTAAAGTAGCTCAGCATACAGATGCGTGCCTTTTCTCCTGTAATGTTCCATCAAGGCTTTTATGAAGGCTTAAACATGACCTGGGTAGTGACAGGGTACCTACCACTGAGTCATCTGTATCCCTGGATTTATGGCTGTGCTGTACCACCAGAGGGCACACACATATAAATGAAGATACCAAACTGGAATTAAATGTATCAACATTTGTAGAACTAGGTATCTAGGTTCCTTGGCTCTCCTTAACCCAGAGAAAGAATAATGCAAACAATTAACTTTGAAATTCAAAATTTCTGAGAAGAGTATTCAGGTGTAAAAGTCATAGCAATCATGCAGAGTCATTTTAAGGCATTTCTATTCAATGGCTCATACCAGACTAGCCTGCATTCATGGTTCCCCAAACGACCAAAGATTTGGCCTAACAAAAAAATCATATCCCAAGGTCTTCAAAAATCCCATGGAAGTTTTTACAAACCCCATGTCCTGTCCAACATCCAGCCTGAATTATGCTACACAGTGTATGCAGCTTCCCCTGTAATTTGAGTAAGTTAGTTTTCTTATTTCTCGCCCTATCTATACGAAGAAGTTGTAGGCTGGCACATGTGATACATTGCATTCTTCATCAGATCGCACAGGGATATGGGATTTTAAACATACTGTCTGTCAATGGCTTCCCTTTTGAATAGCTGGATCTATATGCAGCATATATTTGACTACTATTATGCCATTAAGGACCGACCATGCAAAATATTTTGTCTTCATGTAGAATATAAAGTGATTAACTGAAAATTTAGTAACTGACTACACACGGCAATCAGAGCAAATAAGGAAGCACCAATGAATGTTAATATGTTTCCATGCCTTACAAATCAATAACATTTTTAGTACATAATTAAAAAAAAAAAAAAAAAAAAAAGATTTACTGAAAGGAAATCTTTAGTTGCTAAAACTTAATTGTTGCTATCTTAACAAAAGGCTGCTTGTGATCAGAAATACACAGAACTGCTGCACGGGAGATAAGTTTTTGAGAGTCATTATGAAACTACTAATTACTGATAGTCTGGCACTAAAATGAAATGGTAGTCACTGTATGCAAACAATCCTTCTGACTAACTATTAATATAAAGATCTATATACCTCTTCAATGGCCTATTTATAAGGAGAAGTCTCGCTAGCACAGCTCCTGAATTTAACTTCTGCATAAGTTTTCTATATCCAAGGTATTCCAGACAGAATATAACCTCAGTTTAGAACAGATACTTGTGAAGTGCCTTTACATGTACACCGATATCTCAACACCAGTATTCTGCCTAGCAAAGAGATCATAAATGTCTTTGTTCTTTTACCCAAGGCAGGTAAATAAACCCTGATTTGACTTCAGTTCCACCTTGTATGTTTAATGATACACACAATTAAATGAAGATATAATTTTATATCTGAATAGCAGATGCTAGACATCTACTGTGTTATGAAAATAATAATTATGAATCATATTTATGTCAATCTCTACATTTCACTTTACAAAAAATATATAGGGTCTATTGGGAAAATTAGAAGTAAAAAACCATTCAAACTAGGAAGAAAAATGAACTCATTTATATGAAGCAGATACCTACAATTAACAAAGACATAAAGAAGAGTGATATGGAAAGGACTCTGTATGAAGAATTATTAAATAGTGTAAGACCGTTCAGCCTAGAAAAGTGATCACAAAAGGGAGATGCAATGGAACTTGATAAAATCACACCTGAACCAAAAAAACCCAACCAACCAACCAAAAAAACCCAACCAACCAACCAAAAAAAACCACCAAACCAAAAAACCCCACCAAACTTACCTAGGGAATTACTTTTCACTATTTGCTAATAAAAGAAACAAACGAGAAAAAGCAGATAGAATTTTTGTTTTGGGTGTTTTGGTTTGGGTTTTTTTGGGGGGGGGGGTGGGGGGGGTGGGGTGTGGTCATAATCTTTAGTACATAGTGCAACTGCTCAGAACAGAATATTGAGGCTATTAAAGGTCTACTTAAATCAAAAATGATTGCATAAATTCTCTGAAAAGAAGTATCTACGCAGGACCATTGAATGAAAAGATATCATCACCTTTGCATCAGAAATTCTGTTAGCCACAAATTACTGGAGCTAGATCAATACCTAGAGAAAGAATCACTATATACTTCCCTTATTCTCATTTTTTTTTCTTTTGCCATCTGCTTTTGTCCAGCATTATATGACACTGAGCTAGAAAGATCTTTGGTCTGACCTGGCATGGTGCTGCTTACCGTGGGGGAAGCAGAGCAGCACAGCAGATTATTATAGCAACATCTCAGCACTCTTTTTTCCACTCTTATTGATAGACACATTCTTCTTTACATTACTGTATTAAAACCATGAATGCAGATAGTATTAAAACAACAAACAAGGACGCTACTTACAAATTATTAATCTTGACTTGCATAAATATGATATTCAGAATATAGGTACTTGGTATTCAGAACATGCATGCACTGTGATATTCACCGAACGGAGGGACCACTGGGAGCACCTATGGACACTAATGAGCTACAGCTGAAGTGTAAAGATGCAGAATTGTTCCTGGGCAAATGTGTGTTGGGGAAGGAAGTTCATACAATGAAGTAGGTTGCTTTCCTGAAGGGGGAAGGTGGAGTCTCTAACTTGCAATTTTTATGGAGGAAACAATCCCAAAATAGGTGTCTGGCTCAAATAAATCTCTTATTCTCAACCTGTTGCCTTCCCTCCTCTCTACCACAACACAGACTTATCTATAACAATTATTTATCTATGACTCTACCGTATTCAGCCTTACTGAAGCCTTCCTTAAATCATACACACACATGCTTAGATTAATAAACTATTCAATTTACTCGCCAATACTTATCAAAACTCTGGAATGAAAAAAAAAAAGGGGGCACACAGACTAGAAAACATGATCTTAAAGAACCTAAAAATTGTTCATAAGTTTTGTAACTGTTTATGAGAAAGACTTTTTATTCAGAATAAAGGACCAATGCTGTCCTTTTAATTATCGACATTTATCTCTGGGACAAGAACATCAGGTATATAATATAGAAGATTCTTTTAATATAGAGGACAGATGGCAACTTCACTCCTGGGACTTCCTTAGACTGCCCCAGAAAAAAAACCAACAGCCCAAACCAAAACAAAACCAACACCAAACCCCCCATAATTTTAAAAGGCTTTGAGAATTCCCAAAGGAATGCTCGTCTGGATACGGGAAAGCTGGACTGCCTTGTTTGCAAAGCAAATGATAAAACATTTCAGGAATGTACAGAAACTCCTTAGGATGACAATGTACAAAACTAACTTAAAGAATATGTTTCCTTGTCATCTAATCGTACAAATTTAGTATTCATTCACACACTTTCAAATTTCACTTGGTTCTTCATACATGAATCTGTTGAAACAAACCTTTTTGGAAATGAAATTATGTTAGCAGAGTTTATGATGATGTAATATGTAAATGCAGTATGGCAGGTAGGAATGCTTAGGAAAGATGTTATTTGCTTGTTTTGCAACATAAAAACATTTCAATAAACTAATAAAACCAAAGCAGACTTCACGACCCTTTAAAAAAGCACTTCTACTTGTCTAAAATCACACATGCATCCACAGATGCACGTGGCATTTCACAGGCATGTTTCATACTTCACTTACAGGGTGTTAATACTGTAAGCTGTGAATCAACACTTTCTCCTTGAGTGTTAATACTATTAATGTCCTGCTGGGTAAACAGCCGGAACCAAACCGGTGTTCTAAACTGTCTCTGACAATAGTTAGCCTTCCTACCCTTGGTTTTCAGCACAGTAAAACCATTTACTTTTGTAAATATTAAATTTCTCATGGCGGGGCAGCGGGGGGGAAGAGTCTGAACAAAAGAAGAGTTTAACATTGGTTTAAGAAAACTGGAAGAGATACTTCTTGTAATAGCATTAATTGAATATTCTGCAATTGCAGAATAATGTGATTATTACTGAGGGTTTATACTTCTGTAAAAAGGATTGGAATCTAGTCAGCTAAATCATGCTCATCTCCATTTCTGGTGCTTTGGGCCACAAATGAAAATTTCCATCTCTCCCAGTTTTCTTTATGTTGCCTTAAAAAGCACAAAACAATAAGTGTGCCAATTTTTTTCCTTAAGCCTTTAAATGTAAAGAATGAAATAATGCAAATATTTTTCCTCCTTAAACCAAAGTTTCAAACCAGCAGTATTTTATATTGCACGAAGTGCCCTTTAAATAATTAAAGCATTCCGTTCCATGCCTAAGTTAAAAAATACAGAGAACAAGCCCAGCCATCAATACAGGATTTGCCCCTCTCTGAATTAATCCAATTATTCAAATGTCAGTTATAACTGTCAGAGAGCAGTTCCTTGGGCTGGACCAAACTGTTAAAAATTAAAACTGTTTTACCTCGTTTAGTCTCTCTGCCTTTTTAATGTAAAATCCATGGTCTTGACAAAAAGTTGTGGGATTTGACACCCAATGCAACACAACCCTATTTCTGTCATACATGCATAATTCACTTTGGAAATTTGCACTTGCTTTAAAATATTACTAAAATATACATGTAACATATGCTAATTTAGCCGCACTGGCTTGTAAGCTCCAGCCACTAGGTTATATGTAAACTTTGCCAAGTGCATACACTGTACATAAAGGGATTATAAATGAAAGAAAAGATCACTGTCCCTAGCTCTCAGTTTCCAGCCTTGGCCAAACTGACAGCCCCAAATCCCAGCAACATCTAACATGCCCTTCCTGTGGAGAAGACAGCCTGTTCTCAGAGTCTTAATTACATCCCAGCTGACTGCCCAGCGTTGCCAAAATCAGGCAACAAACGATGCACCTTCACTTGCAATATGGTCTGCTAAACAGACTCCCAGTCACACAGAAAGAAACTTTCACAACAAGGAGAAATAAAGGGACAAGCTAGAGAGTGAGGGAGAGGGCAAGCAGCAATCAAGACAAGGAAAAAAACCTCTTCGCAGACTCCTGAGGGACCAGTGAGCAGCAGCACGTAACAAACAAGGCTATCCCTTGCTCAAAACAAACTCGCAGCCCAAGGTGCCTCACGCCAAGGACTGCTGTTCTCCAAGATGGGCCACTGTAACTAGGACTCGATAGATTAATGATTGTTAAGGAAGGCTAACCAACCCCTCACTGCTCAGGCCATTATAATTACAGAAGAACAGCATGCCGCATTCTGCAATCGCAAATGGTATCATATGTTTTCCTGGCTGGCTTGCAGGAGGAGCTTTATTTACAGAGATGAAATACGAGAGCTGCAGACTTAAAGCAACAGAATTTTAAAATTAACAGCGTTACGTGTGCTTGTGGATACCCACAGAACAAAGTTACAGTGAGATCTGTTTTAGCTTGCAGACCAACAAAGATCAAAGTCTCCGTGAGGAAAAATACTCACCTGTCCTACCCGAGCCTGATGCTTATACAGAAAATAGTTACAACATAGAAAAAGTTGTATTCTCTTAACAAAATGAATTCAACCTTACAGAAGTGCTAATAAAGCACATCCTTTCACTAAGACTACATGACTTCTTTAGAATCTGTGAAATGAAACTTCACTCTTACTAAATGTGCTAAGGAAAATGTAGAGAGTATTTTCTACTAATTCAAAGAATATTAATAGCGAAATGATGTCAATTAACTTCCAAAACATGGACTTTGTACTACTTTTCACAAAAGTTTACTATATGCAAGTATATCATTAGATTCTAGAAATATGACGTATGCACTGACATTCAGTAAATTTTAATTAACATATTTCCAGAATAGCTTGCAATAGTTAAAAAAATATTTTGGGTTACTCCAAATACCAAGGTATCTATTCCGTTGATAAAGCTAGGTAGTTCTACCTAATAGTTACACTTCATTTTTTAAATTTGCCTCCTTCTCAAATACACAGTTGATAAACTAGCATAATATGATATTTATATAAAAAGATATCTACCCCATCAGATAGATGGGGTAGATACCCCAAAAGATCTTTCAATCTTACCTCCATGTTTAAACTTGTACATGATGGACCATCTACTTCCACAAGAGTCAAAGAATTTTTGCCACTGACTTCACTGGGAAGAAAAATAAGCCTGCAAAAACCAGCTGTGTAACATTTAAACCAAGAAGGACATGCCACAAACAAGAAATCTTAATGCTCTATGACAGGGTACAGGTATCTCTTAAAAATAGTGCCAGATTAGTCAGCCTTATTGATATAAGTTTACAGGACAGAACCCAAATGTAACAACTTGCACAGAGCTTACTTAGACATTTTTTCCCTTTCCAGCACTTTATATAAAAGATGAATTATAAACATCGATTGCTATAGTCTGAGTACATCACATTTAAACCAAGGATTACAGTTACTACCTTTTAATATAAGCCTATTAAGGAAAATTCTTTAAAACACAGGACAACTTTCATCAATACCTCAAAGGCAGAAAATTCAGCTGAATTTAGAAGACTGCACTCGATAGAAGCTAACAATCCTGTTTTAGCACAGAGAAAAAGTCTGTTATTCTTACATTTTAATATTCAGCCCTGAAACATATTATATAGATAGGATGCAGCTTGCCTACTTAGACACAGGTTAGCATCTGATGCTTTGTAGAACCATAAAATCATAGAATGGTTGTCAAAGTTTACATGCAAATATTACAAGCATTTACTAATTCTTGCATATACTTATTGCTCAGTATTGGCATTCTCTTTTCCACATGCCAAAACTATGGCAGCAACATGACCAAAGCCAAAACTGGAAGAAGGGTTACTCTGTGATTCAGATTACATCAAGCTACTAATGCAGCCTGGGAAGAAATAATGTTCTTTATAACTTAGGGTTTCTGTTCTGGTAGAATAGGGATTATGCAAGACTAATCTTTAGATAGATGTATGTGTACACAATCCTCCTCCTGGATCTGCTGATTAAGGCCTTTTGGGCCTTAATGAAAGCACTGACAGGCCTCCTTGCCACATCAGCAATCACAGTCTAGAATTGGTGTCCTGAAGATGGTTCTGAAAGATTGAATGCAAATATTTACAAGGAAGCATGACTCATTGGAAATTTACTTACTTTATGAGAATTTTAAATTCAGATAGTTTCATGTATTGCATTCTATGGTTATTCTGGGTTCAAGGCTTCTTGGGTGAAGATGTATGACTACATTAAGGAAATACATGAAGTTAGCTTTGGATTTTATTCTGAAATGTTACTATTGACATGAATTCACAGGTGAAAAAACTCCCCTCCCAAACAGAAGCATTTGTATTCCTACCCAAATCCTACCTACATAAGTTAACTGTACTTTTGCTTTACTTCAGGAATTTTCTGATTTACTCTCCCTCTCGCAAAACACAGAAGCATTTTTGCTTCATGATTTTTTTCACTTCCCTATCATCTTTTACTTAAGTCTTGCTTCTTCTCATCACAGATGTTCTTTTTTTTTTTTATTTTACTATTTGAACTAGAAAATATATTAACAAGTTCTTTTTGTGTTTTCAAACCTAGGGACCTGACTGCAGCAGCCTGTCTATAGGAAGATGAAGTGAAAGACCCAAAAGGTCATCTACCTTTGCAAATAGATGACCATTTAAAGGGCTGCAGCTTTTCAGTGCAATAAATATCTATAAAAAAATTTCATTCCACAGTTCCACCCCTTCCTCCTGAGACACACACAAATACTAGTAGACTTCGGCAGCCACACAAGGGACTATACACTGTACCTTTTACAGTAATGCAGTAAATCCCCTGTGTTCCTGACACTTGCATTAAGCGGTGCTTTCTTTTGCAGATCTTGTGGCATGATTTTTTTTTTTTAGCGTAGTTTAAGAAATAACAGAGGGTGGAGGGTTTTTTTGTTTGTTTTGGTTGGTTGGTTTGGTTTTAAATACAGACCCCTAAAAGGTGAGAGAAAAACCTGCCCTATACATATTTTTATACTTGTGAAATAGATTCCAGCTACCTTAGAACACTGAACTTAATACAAGAGTTGTTGCAAATATTAAAGTGAAGACGAACAGGTTAAAAAAAAACAAAACCAAAAACCAAAATAGTGAATACACCACAATACGCAAACTAGCCTTCCAAAAGTATAATTTATACGTAAGCAACCGAAGGATGATTTTGCTGGCCTTTGTTTATGTCCTGAGAATATGCTATTGGAAACATCCACTTTTTTTTTTTTCCCCCCCCAAACCATGGTGCTACATACTTTTATCTCCATACCTGCTGCTCTTTACATAACAGAGTAAAAAATTTCAACCCACGTAATCTTCTTAAATATTCTGAATACCAAAATATCAGGGTTTTTTTTCCAAACTTTTCATGGCATAGAGCATGATTCATGACCTGAGCTGGTGAAAACATTTGCCTTAGCGTAAGGTGCTACCGACGCATGGAACTGTGTATTAGCCATCGACCAACACTTGTGCTGTTAAATTTGGCCTGCCAGGCTCCAGGGTGTTGTGTGGAAACAGTGCTCCAAGTGGGATGCAATGGCTGGTTTACTGCAAAGTTTCATCCCAGCAGTTGTGGAAGGCATTTTTATGGATAGCTGCAATGGTAAGAACAACATGAGATTGGAGTCCACTATGCATCGATATGCATTTTGTCAAACATGTTGAATGTTATGGAATTTGAGGGTAAAAATACATGTATATGAACCAAAGAACTAGTTTTCAAAGAATTTATTCTTGCATATTATAATGATAGATTATAGTGATATGAGTAAAGGGCCAAAATAGGAAAGGGAAGGCAGAGGAAGGATGTGGTAGGAATATTATCACAACATAGAAATAACATTAAGGAAATAAATGTAAATTTATGATTGGCAGATAACCATCTACTTTCTTTCATACTCAAATGCTAGTTAAATATTTCTTGTTTTTAGAAAAGATTGCTTACTGTCTAGAAGTTTGGATTATTAGTTATACAGATACATATTTTCTTTAGATTTGTAAATAAGGATGCATGTATTTTTCTCCTTCGTCTGTCTCTGGCTGTTGCCACTGCTGTTCAATACCTTGGTGCTGCAAACACTAATTTGTAGAATATTCCATTTCTGTGAATAGCCCTAAAGATCTAGCTACAATGTCTGCTTAAAACAGAGTAAATTCTACACAACATAAGACAGATTTTGTACCAACTAGACAAAACAAACTGATAGGTTATTTCTTTAACTAATAAACAGTATGAACTTCTGAATACACTCCACTAAACTTACTGCACTTTACTTTTGCAGCCCCACCGTAAGCCTCCACTTCCCAACTGGAAGACTGCTGCTTCGGTGAGCACAATGAGGACACATAAGTTGCACTGGGGATGCAAAGTCATAGGCATTAAAAGATGTGAGAAATTAAGAAACTATTATGACAAGGTGAAAGATTATGAGACCCTCCTGGAGATGTAGGTCTCTTCTTCTGCATATTGTGTAGACAGGCACATAGCTTTTTGCTGAGTCACTCTGAACTTCAGTATTAATCTCTCTTGCAAAAATATAACAGAAAAAAAGAGCCATATCCAAGCTTTTTCTGGCACGAACAGAATTAAAATGGGTCATGACCCATCTATTGCAAGAAATCCAATCCTATATGACCAAAATCCTAGGTCAAAAAGAAAACAGACAGTATTTTTATTGGCTGCTGTTATCTGTAAAGGACTAACCCTAAAAACAGAGGGCAGAAAACACCTAGGAAATCAGCAGAAGTCCTCTAGAACTCTTATTTATATGTGGTAAGAGTACTATTCATGATCAGAAAAACAATAAACAATTTTATAAAGCAAAATAGACTGCATCAGATACCCTACCAGTCATACAGAAAAGATGTGAATCAGGTAATTCACGGTTATCCACTACCTCCAAGATTAAAAATTAATCACAGTACTGTTTCATCCAGCAGATGCAAGAAGCCATTAAAAGCATGCTTAAAAATACTCTTTTATATGAGGAAGTTTATACTACAGCTTTCAGGTATCACTTAGAAACAATGTAGTAATACTTCTACCACTGATCTATCTGGAAAGAAACGCAGCTTGAACTTTTTTTAAAAACCCTTTTCACAGAAAATAAATGATCTTTAACCAGCTGTGATTAACAAGTTATATCATCACCCAAATGTCCTGAGTTCGGAAATCTCATCCATTGATTTAGCTCAACAAATTGTAGTGTCAGGCTCTAGTGGCATTATTACTTGCTTTTAGAAGTTGTTAAAGAAAGTGTCTCTAGGGTGGAAGAGAGAGAGTGTTTAGGTGTTTTAAGAAAACATTTTCCTTCCAACCCTGCAAGAAAAATTATGCTGAAATATAGCTTCTAGGGTCAATTGGGCCTCCTAGTATTTATATCCTTATTAGCAGACTATACAGAAAAGTCAGAAATGTTCAAAACATACCTTTCTCAGACCTGGAAATAAGGAGCACAACCTAGTGATGAAGATGGTGATGAACTTGTAGAAGTTCACAAGGAATCAAAAGCATTATAAATCATCATCTGTTAAGTATAAGCTTTTAAAATGAATTGTATAACTAGGTATCTGAGAGTTCCTAAAGACCAGGAAGAGAAGATTCTTTTTTTTTTTTTTGGCTTGCTGTTCACTTTTAGCTGATAAACACATCCTGTAGAAACTTCACAATACTGGAAGTACAGGCCTAAAAGTATGGAACAGCAGGTGGTGCAGAGCCTTGAGCTAACCTCACATTTAGTGTATACAGCTTCTTGAACCCAAGACAGCAGCTCTGCATGCAACCTTACTATGTGAGGTAAATACCCTTATAGATCTCAGTCTGCCAAGTTATTCAGAATCAAGAGAGACAAGTGAAATGACTGCTGTTTACAGATCTGTAGACACTAAAGTACTGGACACTATTGGGTTTTTTCCTGTCTAGCAGAGAAAATTATAGTAAGGACTAGAGACTGAAAGATTGCTGAAGCCAAGCATTCAAATAAAAACCAGAACTTTTAAATTGTGAGGCTGATTAAGAATTGAATTAAATTCCAGAGAAGTGGTAGATTCTCAATTTCCCATTGTCCTCAGACCAATGGACACCATTCCGAAAGATGCATTTAAACCCAAAGACGAATCATTGGACTCCATACAGGGACAGCCAAGTGAAATGTAACGTCTTATGATAGACAGGAGTTCAGACTAGATGATCTAACAGTCCGTTCTGGCATTAAACTCTATGAATCTATGAATCACAGAAAAAGAACACAGAACAAATACAGAAGATGGAAAATAAACTACAAATCTTTTTTAAAAATATTTGTTCCTTCAAACAGAACTGAATTCTACTCTCTAATTTGAGCCCTCTTAATTTTACCAATGGCATGCAATTCTTTTGATGTGCTACTTGAAAATCTATTAAATTTTCATTCAAAGTATTTGTTTAAGAGTGGATAAAATCACAAGGGCAAAATTTATCTTCATTACTAAAGGGTATAGACTTAAAAATGGCATTCCTTTCAGATGAAGGAAATGCATCCTCTTACTATAGTATTCTATTAGCATAATCCTTGAATCCAGCTCTGAACATCCACTGAAATGTGCTTTTGAAGAATGCACAAGATGAATGTCATATTCACTCAGCATCCATAAATCAACTTGAATAATTTAATACCTGTTGAAATTCCCCTCCAATTTATTATATGAAATAATAACATGAGAAGTAATTACAATAAAGAAAAAGTTCAGGTGCAACAGCATTAGTTCAACATCTAGGATCAAGTGTCAGTGGAGATTAACAAATTTCATTCATTTTATCTCCAGTACTGGAGACATGCTGCTCCTAGCTTTAATGGTCAGGAATGTCTGTTAGTTAAATGACTTTGTAAAGGCAGTCAAGTGAGGGCAGACAGCGACAGTTTAATTAGGGAGCTTGCTATAACTCTATCTGGGAGCTGTAGGCACTGGACTAGAACAAGTGTAAAACAGCACTCAATACTGACTAGCAATCCCTGCCCCCCCAACCAACAAAAACCCTCCAACACAAAAAAAAACCCCAAGAAGATACTTTTCATGGCAGGTTCTCTCATTTATTCTGGCGTCAGGTTGGCTACAGGTGAACAGGAGCAACATAACCACTGCAGCAGAAGAAAGGTGAGGTTAAGAGAGCAATCATTTATCTTGTATTGATTTCTGGACACTATGTCCTAGATACATTCCAAGATAGAATGACAGCTTTCTGTTTTGTGTCGGTAAGAGAAGAAAATGACTAGCACCAGTACCCATTGTTTTCCTATCATATTTCCTTTTAGAAACATGCCACACGTAGATTTTTATTCAGACAAGGAAATCCAAACAAGTTTATCAGAGAAAAGGAGGGTTAGGGGATGGTTAATCATCCATTTGTCTTTGCTGCTGGGCAGTTGGGAGTCAAAGGGTCAAAACCGAGCACAATTGGACCATTTGGTTTTATCTCAGGTAACCCTACATCTCTGGTAATTGAACCCATTTCACTCGGTCAGAGTTCCTGTCACTCATATTCAATGTCTGTCATTACTGAGAAATGCTTCATGACATATTACACTGACAGAACCACCACTGCAAGACTAGAAAGAATCCCCAGGCACCAGAAGTAGAAGACAATGGAAGCTTCTTTCAGACCAGTGATGTTTAACATTTTATGTGCTGACATTGCGACTGTAACCACAATATAACGAAAGTCTAGCAAATGGAAGATCAAAAAAAAAAAAAAATCCATAGTTTATCTGCTTCAGGGACTAGCAGGCAACATCAGATATAAAACAAACTGGCAGCTCCAAGGTTACTTGTACATAACATTAAAACCCTTAGAAAAAGTAATCTACTGTACTATATGTATAAACACACACACTTAATACTGGACCTAAATATGATACTGATTTTATTTCTGATAGGCTTTACAAATATTACACCTCCCTTAACTTTAGGACATCCAAGTCCTTTTCTTTCTTCTATAGTTTCTTTACTTATAAGCTGCAAACAGTAACAGGCAGCATAATTTGCATACCCTCTGATATGCTGAAGACAAGGGGAAACACCTTAGCTTTTTAAAACCTCTGAAATGCTCCTGTACGTAGAAATTCTAAATGCAAAAATGCCAAAGTTATCCTCCCACTTTTCAGCTTTATAATCCTTACAAGTGATCCCCTAATTTTTTTTTTCCATAGAGGCATTACTACACTTTGTTAGGGTCACCTCTGCTGTGTTTGACAGGCACATCGCTTACCACCACCACCACACTTGACTTCATCAGGTATATTCAAGCCAGCTTCCTTGGACCGTACACATTTTTGCCAGAATCTCTCTCAGTCGAGGGACTTAAAATTCTACCAATGTATTAACTGCACGTTAACATTCTAGTAGCACATTCATTAGAAGAAACAGTGGATGGAAAGCTGAGAGACTTTGACTGGAAGATGGGGGCGGAAGGGAAAGCAACAAAAGACAGTGAAAATTTCATAGTGATCTTAATGGCTTTAACTTAATTTTAGCTTCTTCTCATATGAATGTGGAAGCAAGCTATCTAACAAGTCATTTAACTGAATCTCTTCAAGTAACTGAAAACTGATTTCACCATATTTAAAACTTCATTTCTAAGAACCAGCTTTAAACTAAAAGAGTTACTAGATTCCCAAGACACTTTGCTAGGTACCCAGTCCAGATATTAAGACTATATTAGCTACAATCTACCATTTGTAGCAGTTTCTTGTACTGCTTTAGTGATGTCCAGACCAACCAGTGGAGAGAAATAATTTCTTTCCACGCTGAGTGCCGTGAATGAAAAATAAACAGGATTAAGTTGTTCTCCCAAATTTTGTGGAATTCCAGAATTTTAGCTGAGATTATTACATTAAACGGTCATAGCTTCAAGGCTGAGGCAAATACCAAAGGAACATCAATAGTGTGAACAGTTAGCTTCCACCCTAGGATTATAATGAATTTCATACAGAGTAATGGAAAAATATCCTTAAACTAGATACCTCACATATTAGGAAAACAAATTTGATTACTTTACAGGATTAAACCAAATTTTTCCACAGCTCTCATGCAATATACGAGTGATTAATTTTAAATAAGGAGTTGCTAGGAATTCCAAGATCAATACAGAACTTCAGCATTATTCCCTATCAGCAGAAGAAACTTGAACAGCAAAACAAAGTCATATTAAAGTATGAAATTGCTCCATGAAGATCTGAGATATATTGCCTGAAGTTCATGAAAGTTCTAATATTAAAGTACGTTATTTCTAAAGCAAGCATTATCTTCACTTTGAGAATGATCTGTATTTCATTGTGAGTACATTCACACACAAAAAAATTCTTAAATAGATTTAGAAACTACAATTTGCAGCAGTAAAAGCAGTTAAGATGTCCAATAAGAAATATATGACAAAGAACAGCACAATAATTCAGCCGTTAATAAATCTGGCACAATAACCGTTATCTTGTCATAAAGTAAGCTAATATATCTCCAATCCCTTCCATGCTGGATTTTTATACTGTATTTATATGCTAAAAGCCTTCTTAGAAGCATATGCTTCAATTCAGAGCTCCAAAACCCTACTCATATATACCTGCTCTATTCAACTAGCTATTTTTGCCCGTTGCCCTACACTGAATACTTCTCATACTAAAGCAGTGAGCAGATTTTGGAGTACTATGGCCAAAGAATCAAAATGAATGATATTCAGGTCTATAGCCTAGTAGGGAAAAATGTGTTGCAACAATTTTTCTAATGCTGAAATACCATTTCACCAAATGTTCCTGTCAAGGCATGGTTTAATTACCTTGGCACCCATGCCACTTATAATCACCTGTCATTAGCAACAATGCTTGCATCTGTTTACACGTCTGTCAGAAATGCCAGCCCAGATGAAGTCTAAGAATAAGACAACTTTTGCTAGCACTTGACCCCAGATGTGGAAAGGTCACCTTAAGGTTATCTATCCCCAGAGTGAAACGTGCAGAGTAACTAAAAGGTTCTTTATTAATTCTTTCGTTATAACCCATTTGATTACTTCTATATAGAATTAGAGTGCTCTAAGCAAACAAGACAATACAAGACAAAAATCTATATTCTTTCAAAACTCTCTTGATTTTTTTTTTTTTTTTTTTTTTTGCATTTGGAGAGATTTTTGTGAAACCATTTCCGAATTTAGTTGCAGAATCCAGAATGCGCTTATTTGCTCTAGTTCATTAAACTATTTCTTTATTGATTAGCTGCTTTCGTCAGAGGTAACCTTAAACAGAGAACAAAGAACTAAATTCTAACTCAAAATATAATTTCATAGGCAATATTACCTTTAAATATCGGAGTGGAGCAAGCATGCCAATGAACACTTTGAAAAGCTAAGAGTCATTAGGCAGTGACATTGTGAGAACTTCAGGTTTTGATAGACTACAAATTCAAATGGCATCTTCATCCTGACTCTAGAAATGTGCATTTTAGGCTGGCTGCTTTAACAACTGGTATTAATGGCCTTCTCAAAAAATTATGTGGTTTTAAGCTTTCTACTGAGGCAAATACTTCCATCCCCTATGTCATTTATATGGATAAAGGACTGCTGTGGGTTTTTAAAGTACTGAAAGTCAGTAGTATTTTGGGTTTTGAACTCCATTCAGCGATTGGAAGTTGAAAATCCTAGCAAACATTTTCTTTATGAGAAGCAGAAGAGAGAAAACTAGATAATAATCCACTGCACAAAGAAATAAGTACCACAGCCTTTGACAGAGAGAAAAATATGCAACGTGTATTTTTGTGACATGCCTTTAAACTAGATGTTACTGATTGTTGTATCATCTATTTTGATTCAAAACTAATTACACACAAGAAGGGTCCCATCCTCATATATACACTCTGTTGGGGGACACATTCTCTACACACAGTTTGTCATGGCATTTTTCTGTAGGTTACATACATCTATTTCAAAGGTATTCAGCAACAGATAATGACAACATTAAAAACTATTTAACAACTTTCAACTGTAAAGAACTCAGTACTACAATGTTTTTGCTTTTGCAGTGTGGATTATGCAGCCATGAGGCTTCTCTCTTTTTCATTGTTATATATATTACAGAGCAATTTCATTCAGGAATTTCAAAGTATTATATAAGGTAGAATAAATAGCTTAAGCTATACTAAAAAGACCTTTCTGGAGGTACAGAGCAATTAAATCATTGCTCTGCATCTCAAGTTATTTATAATGCAGGAGGACAGGGCAAGACGAGACAAACTCCGAATGATATTCTGCCAAACTCCGCTTACAGGAAGGACTCAATACGTATCAATTCAGTATACATACCAGGAAACCAGGTATGCATGCACATGCATGTTGGGTGGTAGGGAAATAACATACTAAAGTGAGGGGAAGAGCCTATTTTGATGGTTTTTATAATTCTATGACTAAGACTCCTGAAACAAAATAAATATATTCTCCATGTTTTTGTGCTACACAGCTGGAACATTCATTGTAAGCTATTCTAGCTATCTGGCAAGTATCTCTAGAATGAGTACACAAATAAATTATGAAAGCAATTTTATGGCTCAGTCCTGCAAATACTACTGCTACAGCACTTGCTCCTTAAAACCACAGCAAGTTAGCTGTGCATTCAGAAGCGTTTTAAAGGATCAACACTCTTAGTACATGTCAGCACTCTGAGGGCAATGCACACACAGAACAGAGGCGCACCTGCCCTTTCCTTTATAAAAGCACATGTATGACATCGCTGGTATCATTGCATTCTAGCTCCTGCTGAAGGACTGGAGATAGCTTTTCGTATACACTATCTCTAGAAAGTTAAAGGACCCTCCCTCAAGCTCTTCAGCTGGTAAATTAAGAGAGTTTACTGCACAAGTATTTTCACATCTTTATAATGTTGCAAATAAAAGCTTGCAGATGTTACAGAAACATGCAGCTATGCTGAGTACTACAATTTAAATGCACTTTCTATCCTTGTTAAGACACATGAAACAAAGCCAAGAACTCTTTGGCTTTACATTCTCGTGAAATCCAAACTGGTCTGAACGACTATAAATGGTTACTGTTTGTCTTGGCTCCTACCTATATCAGATTCAGACTGAAGAATCTTAGTGAAGAAATTATAAGGGATAAAATGGATATTTCTAAATTACAAGACTGCAATTCCAGTGGCTCAGTATATCAGTTTTCTGTTTCATCTAAGTCTGCTGTAGAGAAAATTGTGGGATCTGACAACAAAGGATCGAAAACGTTTACTTTCATGAGCCAAAAGCTTCTTGCCTTGATTATATTGAAGATTAACTCCACCCCAACCCCCCCTCAAAAAAAAAAACAAAACAAACAAACAAAAAAAAAAACACCAAAACAAAAAACCAAACCAAACCAAGAAAACCAACACCAACAGATCAGGATCAGTTACATTTTGTTAATGACTCAAAGGTAGCATAGGTTACCAATAGAATAGTTACCAGCAGAATTTTAAAGTGCACTCAATTAAAAAGGTATATAACTGCAGTTAAATTATCTAATGCTGAATTTTAATCCTAGAGTCATGTGTGTGTTTTTGAAGTAATTTTAGGTTTGTACCATCAAAAATTAAGGGAAGCAAGCTCTGCCATTGTGTCTTCTGTTTGATGGGGAGACATAAGACTTAGGATAGTCTATCACCACTTAAAAACAGCACCCTTTGTTTACTTTGTTTTTTTTATCTGACATTAATGACTTCTTGACCAGATAGCCAGGCCATGTTAGCAACATGTTAGCCATCAGCACTATTCACATCCAGCGCCGAAGGAGAATACAGCATCTGTGGGAGTAAAACAGACCGGTATTGCCAGCTTTTGTTTCACTTTGAGTCAATCAGCAGAATTGGATTAACAAGGAGAAAGACATAATCTATTGCACATAGAATGCACATCAGAATGAAAACTCCTTCCTCAAGGTTTGTACCAAAGCCATAACTGGTATGTGAATAAGCAACATCTTAATCATAACTTCAGTTGAAACATAATGCTTGCAGTAATATTAACACTGATACACAAAGCTTCCTACAGTCACTACACAGTTTGCTGGATGGTGAGTATAATAAAATTTGTGTGTTTGACAACCAGAATCCAGTTAGAAGTGTCTCAGAGACCAGGCCAATCAGTGCTGAGGATGCACGCTTTCCTAGAAACTTAGAAAAGACAAATATTGATAGAACACTTGGCATTACATAAGCCGAGAATCACAGTGGATGATGCACGCAGGATGCGACCAACAAGGATCATTTTCCTGCCTAAACTGGACTATAAATTCTACAGAACATGGACCATACACCATTCTTCCTCCCACAATCAGCACATGACCAACAGCTTAAAATACACTATTATTCATTTATTATAGATTACTATTTCTATTATACCTTCTCATAATACATGACGAATATGACTAGAAGAGAGATGAATTAATACAATATAATCCTTAAAATAAAAAAAATGGAAAAGGATTAGGACCAAGGATGCATGGATGGCAGGGTGAGCGGGGAAGCAGAGAATGGAAAATTTGGGGGGGGGGGGGGGAATACTTCCCCTTGAGGTGTTTGTTAAAAGCATGAAATCTATGGGAAAAATATGAAGAAGTTAACTTTTTCTTTTTTGACTGAATACTAAAACAATTTGCTGAGTAACATTTCAAGTATTACTACCATTGTGTCATGTCAGCCAATGAAAATATAGGTATTTCATTCAATAGAGTAGTTAGAAATTACAATTTTTGTTTCTAAAATATAATACAAATCGATAAGGAGATACAGTCTATTTTCTAAAATAATGCATACTATTTATGCATTATTACACTGTGATGTAATAATGATGTAACATTTTTTTTCCCCAATTAAGATGGAATTCCCCCTCCCCCCCCCCAATATTTAGGGATACATAAACATTCAGAAAAAACAAATATAAGCAACTACATCGGTGTACAATGTAGCTCCATATCTAAAACTAAATGCATTCAAAAGTTTGAACAAGATTACAAGAGCCAGTGCGGAGGAGAGGCCACATCTCCCAACATTTTTAAATACCATTAGCATACATATTTTTCCCATGAGAAAAAAACCCAGAGGTTTCTATACTGAAAACACAGTACTGTTACACAAAATATTCCTAGTTTACAAACTTATTAATCAAAAACCACTATTAATTGCTGGAGCTTTTCCATCATGTTTCTGCAGCTGACAGTCCTAAACCTACAAAAGCTGTCAGTCAGGTTCCAGAAGCCACGAGCATATATGTGTGTATGTGTTTATAAATACATACATAAAGCACATTATATATCTTTACATGCTTTTACATAGAAAGTTATCAAACCTTTCTTAGCAGCACTGTAAGAAATGAAAGCTGAGACACATAAACACAGGTACTTAAAAGCTAATGCTCTGAGGAAAATATGAAATATTAACGGACTTGAGATAAAACTGTTAATAACACTATCGCAAAGTCCCTGCCACTGTTCACTTCCTTCAAGCATCACAAGTTTGAGCTCCGATTAGGAGCTCTGTCCTTAAGTATATGAAATTGTTACCCTTCTCTGGTTAGACAGAGGGGCTTACTGACTACTAATCATCAAAGACCATTAAAGTTATACCACTGCTAGAATGCCTCACACTGAATGTGGCCCAGTTCCACGTACATAAACCTAGCGTTTCCTCCTTTCACTCCGTTATTCAACAGCAATGAAAGATGGGATGTTATATAAGAATCACCCGATATTCCAAGACACAATTTAAGGTGATGCACAGCTACCTGAAGTTTACGGGTACGAAAGTGAGATGTATTCAACCACACAGAAAAAAAAAAAAAAATCCTAACCTGTATTACTTATAAAAGCTCATTATGTTATAGCTCTTCACTGTCCTATAATTGAAATAATTATTACAAATAACTGTCCCCTAAAAGTAAGCTCGCGGACACAGAATTCAATTGTGAACCATCTGGGTTTAGTTTTCCACCTTCCAGCATTGGTGGTGATAGTGGTTATACACTCTAAAATGAAGTTTTAAGTAATTTTATCAGTATACACAGCATTCACTAATGAACGCCAGAAGTTTCAGCTTTCTGAGATATTTTTATACTAGAAAAGACAGATGACTCACGAAAGGTAAGTTAGTATATCTGCAACAAACATATTACCACAGTATAACATAGGACATAAAGCTTGCCATTTGCACCATTAGGTTTGCCACAATAAATGAGACGTTGTATGTGATGTATAGCCCAGGAAAGAAACCACAGCTGTTTGTTTCTGTAGAGAAGTACATAGGTGCTCTGCACCTGAGTCTGCAAGTATTTATTAAGCCCTTAACAGTGAGGTTGTGATGTTCAGAACAGCTACTGCTGAAAACCATTATCTATGGATAATTAACTATGTCAGGACACTGAGGTCCTAACATGAGGTCCTCATAATTCCCCACTAAGGAAAAGACAGTACAACATTATTATAATATATTAGTAATATTTAACAACAGGATCATACTATTTGTGTTTTAACAATGAGGGCTGAATACCATAGCAGGGTTTAAATTATTATTAGTTTCTGATGGTGCAGTTTAAGCCAGGCTTAACAAATTCTCAGTTTTTGTTACTGTGATACACCAACAAACAAGGACAACACCTAATTAGAAAATGGTTTTATTTGTAAATAAAGCATTTGTGTCCTTGCAGGTTTAATTATTATTAATGCATTTTTTCTATCATTTGCCAGCAGAAATCTAAACTTATTTGGAAAAAAAGAAGAAATGGGAAAAAAGTCTTATTTTTTACTTGATCAAAATAATTCACTTGAACTTTGGAAGCCCTTGTATTTTTTTCAGGCATTTTTAGAAATAGCTAGGAAAAAAAAAAATTTTTCATCACGCAATAAAAAGGCTTTTTGACACATGAAGACAAAAGCTTCAGGCCGTTTATTAAGACTACTTCCTACTGTGTTGGGCTTTGTTTTATCTCATAATTAAAATCACACCTGAGCTGGGCCATCTGTGAGAGTGTATTAAGTTTCTTACAAAACATGAAAATCCTTTCATTTTTTCCATACAAACGCCAATAAATCTTGTAGGGTTTTTTTTTTTGTGTGTGTGTGTGTGTGTGACACAGAAAAATAATATGCTTAAATAAAGGTCAGACTTTGAGAAAAAAAATGAGCAGGCAAACAGAAGTATTTTTCTGTAGTCATCATCAATTGCACCTCGAAATAATAGATACATTTTAAAAAGTTGTATACTTAAACATAAAAATGAAGCCTTTTTTATTCTGATATTTGACAGTATGTTGTTTTCTTACAGTTTCTTTGTAGCATAAAAATAAAAATTAGTAGAAGTATAAGTATTTTCCGTATCAGTTAGCAATTAAGAGTGCGCAGAAAAGGTCAGTCAGCACTTTTCAAGATCAGCAACTATGTTAGCATCCTAACACTTATGCTTATAGGTTCTAGTGAGAAAAAAGAAAAGTTACATATTTCATAAATGTAGATACTTTATAAAGTTCAAGTTTTGTTGTTTTGTTTTTTTTTTTTTTCCATTTTGTTTTGGGGGATTTTTTTGTTTTTGTTTGTTTGGTTGGTTTGTTTTAAAACACTCTGAAGAGAGCCCAAGAGGATGTCCTTTTACAGAAGGACATCGTGGAGAGAGGAAATCCCTAAATATAGTCCAAATCTATGAAACCAAGCAGATGTCTTTTCAACAAAGTACTTCTGTGTGCATAGTTAAACTGAAAGACTAATCACAAGAGGACCTGAATTCATGCTAGAAGCCAGACATATACTTAAAGTAGCTTGCTTCGAACACCTGAAAATTTGAACAAGTAAGTGATTCTATTTACTTTGTTGCAAGCTATATTCCTTTAAAAAGGCTATATAATTTCTTGAAATTGCCTTGTTTAATGCTTCTGTTGAGCCAGGAACCAAATACATATCAAGCTTTTGCTTCTTATATCATGTAACTTTAATTATGCAATGCATAAATTTTGGTAGTCTAGGAATCCTACTCAGAAAGTTTTAAACTTCTCACCCAAGGCAAATGATAAAATGTCTGCCTTACACATTGACAGCAAATAGATCAGAAGGCCCTAAAATGGCAGTGAAGAACAGTGATCTTCCATCTCAGAGTAACAAAAGAGCATGGCATGGGAATATTGTGAAATAAAAGAAATAATGTCACATCAAAACTTATTGTATTAGAGTACAATAAGAGAGATAAGTCGTATTGATAACTTGTTTTCATGGGTGAACTGAATGAGCAAATGGTCAACTGCATGCAGTGCTCCATTGATTTCACAAGATTCAACATGCACAGAGGTCTTCCCATGTTACTGGAACTTTTAATTAACTATTACAAGCAGAAAATTTGAGAAATAATTCTTCTTATTACAACAATATTAAAAATTATGATTTCTTTTCTTTATACATTTTGAAGCACCAAGCTTCAACACTGATCTGCACAAACTATCACTGATTTAAATCCCTTTGATATTTACATACATATTAGAGCTACAAAATTATTTTTATTCTTAGAAATTCATCTGGCTGATAGTGTACTTAATTGGCAAACACATTTCATTTGAGTTTGTTCTTTTAAATCACTTCTTTTACAACAAAAAATGTCTAAATTCTGTGTGTCATAAATAAGACACTAAAGCCACAAAACCTCCCTTTTTTTCCAAATGTTTTTTGGAACCTAATGACTATCTAAAATTCTCAGACTTCTTCTCTATCCCCAACCTTCTGTGCCTACACAAATTCATCAAAAATTTAGTGAGAACTATACTACAGCAACTGCAGATACCTCCCAGTTATGATGCAGAATCATAACTGGGAAGTACCCCACAACGGAGGAATTGCTCTGGCAATACTGATGGATAATCTTTGTACAGTAATTGACATCGTAGGGTGTAGGAGATAATGACATATACATGACCAGGCAAAGCAAACCCTCATTAAATGGTATACGCTAGGAACAGTTACAATTTTTCCCCTATCTCTTCTGTGAGAGACAAGGAAATGATGAAGCCAAGAAGGAACTCTACTTTTGAGAAGCAATGCCTCTGGATCTACTCTTGAGGCAATCCTGTTTTTACACCTCACTTTGCCCAAGGCTGTGTCTAATGCACAGCTTCCCTCTGAATAAACTAAACCAATAGAAATACAGGATTCTGGTCAGTTGAAACTTCGGAGTTTCTTCTCTGAATACACTGAAATGTGCACTGTTGACTCTGGGAAAAGAATGGACCTCTAAAAGATATCACAAGGCACATTTACTGTAAATTCCAAGGGAAAAGCAATAACGTGCGTACATTAGAAATGTACTAATTTGCACTCTAATCAGCCTTCCCCCCCCTTTGTAAACATATAAAAGGTCCAATTTACAAAGTCAGCATTTTTTTAAAAAAATTGACTTCCCTGTAGAATGAATGATCAAAAATAATTAAACTGAACGAAGACTGTCAAAACAAATGAACAATATATATTTAGAAGCATTATCCTTGCTGGTTTTCATTATTGTGTTTGTTCATTTTCTCCTCAATTGAATTCACAACATTTACTCATTCACAATGGGTCTGTACATTCACATCTGCACAGTGGTTGCCTATGGAAATGCATTAAGTATCAGCTTTCAGTGTTCCTTCTCATATGCCCTCCCAGCTGTAAATGAGGTTAGGAAATAACACTGTAAACACAGAAGTCCTTTCGAAAGGTAAAACAGTTGTGGGGGGGGCGGGGGGGGGGGGAGCCTCTCAGGAAATTTGATTTGTACTTACATTCTTAAAGGAACACCCAAAGCTTGATAGCATTTCAAACTATTGAAGTACAAAATACTAAAGGAAGAGACAGCAGAATAAGGCATTATACTTTTATTGTAGTCTTGTATTTTTACTGTAAAGAGCAGAATAAGGCATTATAGTAATAATACAAGTTTACTGCAAAAATATAAATAGCACTGAATGCCGATCTCATTGTTCTGAGTAGTGGGTTGCTTTATTTTTCTCCCCCCCCTTTTAAAGAAAACAAGATTGGAATTCCTTCAGCAAAAAAATAGGACACACACACACACAGATGTCATAAATAATTCCAATATAAACCCATGCTATTTACTGTGAAACTCCAACACAAATTACTTAGCAGTGAAATTGCACCTCCTCATATTGTGTACGCGAAATAAAACTGAACAGATGTGCTCTTCCAAACCAAGCTATTGCTACAATTAAACCAAGTCATTTTGCAAACCAGCAAGCTATTTCATGTGTGTCTACGGTGCTAATCATCTTTTCTCCAGTACCCCAGCCCAACAGAACAGCGAGTTATTTATAGAGTTATCTATCTTGCACTTTGCAGATGATGCCTAACATTATGACAACAGTGAAAAGGTCTCCGTACCTGCCTACCTAAAACAAGTTTCTGTAAAGTAATGAATAGAGACAGCTTGGGGACTATCCACCTGCACTGCCTGCCTTTTACTGCCTGCAAAGTGAAACCACAAGGGATTGGCAGAAGGTACTTGTCTGACAGGGCCAGGACAGCCTTTCTCCTCAGTGACAGCCTGGGCCTAGCCTCTTAAACCTGACCCACCATAATTCCTTCACAATGCAGCAGCGAGGCAGCTGACAGTAGCAGCTGCACCTCCTAAGCGAGATGGATGGAATTTTCATAACTAGTTCCCCAAGTTACATTTTACCTTCAAGATAATTTATGAGCTGCTGTGGAGCCTTGAAGAGACAATATGCTTGCCATAAAATTAACTGTAACAGTCTTGTAGGTTATAATTAACACTGGGAGGGTAGCACCAACTGGATGAAACACATGGCATAATTGATGGTGAAACTGGAAATTAAGGAAGCTAACAATATCATTACTGCGCACATCACTTTAGTGAAAACTATGCTTTCCAGGGGTTAATTACAATCCCCTTCTAACGTACACATTCTGACGGGGAGTGGATGAGTGTCACAGCTAGGAGGAGGCAGGGTTGCTGGCAAAGCCACCTTGCACCTGGACTGATGTATATATTGGTTTTTTTGCCTGGAAGAGATATACATGTCAAAGCAGCAGCACCAGCACCTGAACATCTGGCAGCAGGCACACTGTAGCTGAGAGATAGATGATTGCTCAAGCCTCACAGAATATTTCATTTTCTCTGTAGCCAGCATACTTAATGGCAAAGAAGAAAAAATCCTCTGTGAGATTTCACTTAATGGCACACATTATTAATTTAAATGACTTGAGCAAAGAAAAACATTTTAACTTTATATTGTCATAACTTAGCAGCAAATTAAGATTTTTTTTTTCCATCAGTGTATTATCATCTTGGTTGATTACATTAGTCTTTAGAAACATGCAGAGCAATCCTTTTAGCATCTTACCTGTCAAGGGAATACTGAACTGAAGATGCAATGCTAGTGAGCTAGTTAATCAGAAATAATACTATAAACTGCTGCCATCTTTGGAAGGGAGAACATGCAATTCATCTACCTGTATCTAAGACTCTACTCTCTAGCCAAGGCTTAAGGAATCATTAGTGTAATGTATTTATTTGAATTTCTCTCAAATTATTGTAATGAAACTTTTTTTTTTTTTGTCCCTGGACAAGATATGTGAAAATGTACAGATAAATGATGCAACAGTGTCACCTACAGGCAAGCAAAACAGTTAAAAACCTTCTCCAACATTGTACCCTCTTCCCTCTCAAATCCCTTTCCTGCCCTCCTTTCCCCTTCTCCAACCTCCCTCTCAATCCCTAAAACACACATCTGGATTTTGGGATTATACATATCGCCAAATATAAAAAGAAGCGGGGCAAATACCTAAAATGCCTAGGATGGCCTAATAGAAAATAATTAGAGCTTATACGCCTTACAATAAACACGCTGTATGGCAAGCAAGTCATCTATGCTGGAGTGGATACACTGATCACCTTACATCTCCTGACCACTTGTTCCAATGCGCCTTTACTAGGTGGTCAAAAATAATTCTGATAAGAATATTTTTCAGAACTCAGAAAGACCAAATGTTGACATTACCAAATATGAGAAAATAAAAATGAGAAAATGTCGACTTGCTCAAAAACAACTGGCAAAAATTTTACGACTATAGTCTAAACTTGTACAAAAAATGCCCTCCAGCATAATTTGGAGCTAAATCTAACTCCAGCACATCCACAGGCATAACTGATGGATTCATTCAGTTTACCCTTGTGGAAAGAGTGAAACACCCTCTTATGAGTAGCTCTTAAAATTCTCAGAAGTCTCCTTTTCCAACAGAATACTCCTTTCTCCTAGTATTACTGCTTTTACTGTAATACTCAATAGGCTTTTCTTAGCTTCTCCCACAAACCCTGCATTTTGAGAGCCTGTTTCTCAGTTAATCTTTTTGATACATCTCAAGATACCTTTTTGTTTCAATCATTTCTCTGAATTTCTAATTATATCACTGATGTCCACTATGTTACTTTAACAAGCTGCTCACCCACAAGTCCTATCTGCTCCACCAACAACCCAGGCTAGATAATCTCTAGAATACAGCAATATGGAAATATAAATGAGTATTGTGAATTACCAGTACGTTGGGATGTTGCATGCCACCAGAAGTGTTCTCACCTGGCTAAGCCACTCAAGTAAATTATAGTAGAATTTTCTTGTGCTACTACTACATAGGCTTTAAGCACTGTTCCTGTTTGGGGCTGCTGTCATTTACCAAAATAAGACAAAGAATATGAAAACAATGCACGTTACGGAACAGGTTCCCAAGTTCTCTGTTTTTACAGAACATCGTAAGCATAAGAAATGCCAACTTCCTTTTTTAGCTATTTTAAACATCATCATAATTTATAATTCAGTAATTCCACAGTAATGACACATTAAGAATTGAAAATTCAGACAAAATAAACCGTACAAATACTATAACCAAATTAAACTGTTAAGATGCCCAAAAGATCTCATTAGGAGTGAAAATAAGCAAGTAAATCTAATTCTATTCTCCAGTCCATCTTAGTTTCTCGGATTAGTTGATACATCTCCAACCCATTCTTTGACCTCCCAGTGGATTGCACGTCCCTCTTGTCCAATGCTGTTGACATCGCCCAGTAATTTACCGTGGCTCTCTCACCAGCATACGATTATCTCTGTAAGTTACCATAACTTTTAGTGCAAGCAAACTGTATAGCAATGCAACAGACTGACATTCTTCTTTTTGCCCGCAGTCAGCCATGATATCCACTGGCTTATCACTACCTCACAACCACGGTCTAGACTGCTTAGAGCATTGACAGCATCTTGCTTGGTTTCTACATCCATTTAATTTTTGGCTGCTCCAAAAATGCCAGCAAGTGTACCAATTAGTGTCAGCTGTAACAGTTGCTTTATGCGATATACACACCTGCCTACTAGCATCGGAGAACCAATGCATTTTACATAGGCCATCAGACACAGATACCCAATGGGAATAATCTTTGGCACTATCTACCTGAACCATATTTGAACCGCCGACCTGAAAACAAAAGGCTTTGTATTTCATTACCAATCCCAGGAGCCATCAAGTTCTATGTATGTGGAAAAACTTCAATAACATAAGGCTGACAGCATTTGAGACTTAAGTCATGAACTTATGTAAGCATCTGCTCACTCATGCCTCATGCTATGACATGATAAGCACACCATTTGGCTAGGTAAACCCTTTATGTTACCCTCTGTTTTTTCTGTATTGGTAATATACACAGATTATTTAACACAGATCCTCCCAATTAAATTTATTTAATTCACCTTTATGACAGATAAAGCTGTGACAATAATGGTACTAACAACAATAAAGTCCTGTTGGGATAAGGTTTCTATTATTTTACAGAAGAGAGAATTCTATCTTTAGACTTGTTTAATTTTAAATGTTTAGTTTTAGACAAAGTTTTAGTTCATACTAAGTTTGTGAGTAGTTTTATGGACATGTTACATACCATGACATTAGCACATTTTGCTGAATGCAAAGGAAAGCATGGATTGATATCGCAGAAGAAAGAAACCTCAGTGGATAAAGCAAAATAAATCTACCATAATTTTTCTCTCTGGACCAGTCACACTTTATCCATAGTTTATAAGACCTGGTCTTTAGCTAATATGGACAGTTACAGAGCACTGTACACCAGACTGAATTCTCCTGGCTTTTCTCCTTTTCCCCTGTCTCCGGCAGACACTATTCTCTCTTACAGGAATGATGACAGCTGATGCTAATGCTACTTTGTGGTTCAACTGTCTGATGATGTGGCTAACACTTTGTCTCCACAGATTATAAATTTGTCACCTTTGTGATCTATTCAATCTCCAGTATCCTGCAGCCTGGAAATGCAATAATCTCTATTTCCAGCATTCGGATCTCCCAGTGGTAGTGAGCAAATCATTGTCAAACCACTGGAAAAACAACACTAACTATCTTTCTTGTACTACAATCATGAAAGCTTACATAAATAAGGAAATGTCACCCATGCTGCCTTTAAAAGCCTGTCCAGGTGAAATAAAGTCAAAACTCTAACAAATTTAGATTAAAAAAAAAAAAACAACCAAACAACAACACACGTACTCTGATAGAGTGGGAAAATTCTTCATTACTTTTTGTTTTGGAAGCTTTAATTGCACTACAAATAAGGACTAAATCTGTGTCATTTGTCACTTTTGGAAGTGTCACTGAATCATCTTTTGAAAAATCCATCTAACATAACAAGAAGAAAAGCGTGAAATCAAAAAAGGGAAATGTCAAAGATTTTGATTTAGTAGTTATTTGGGTATGGGATGATGCATCTGTTTATGGTTTTCAGAAGTGGAGCATTAAAACTAAATGAAAATGATAAAGTAAACCTTCAGAATAAACAAACCCTACAAAGTGCTTAATGAAAGAGCCTGACATATGCAAAAGCCACACAGAGAGCTGAAGTTCTGTGACTTTTATCAGACTGCCCTATAATACCATTTGTTTTAAGTCCCTACACCACGTAACATTTTTTACACCATATTCGCTGTGTATATAGTGACATCACAAGGTAAGAAGCAGCATTTTCTGTAAGTCGCCACAGCTTGTAAACATAAAGTCTTTTCAAGGGTAAAGGGTCAAGACAGTTTCAAAGGAAATAATAGCAGTGGTTAAACAGCAGCATTTAATCAAGCAGTATTTCCATTGTTCTGTAGAGTACTTGTACCTATTGATCCCAAGCTTGGCTGCTTCAAAGACTCCTCAATACAAGAAACACAGGTGAAAGACAGAGGCGGAAAACAGGAAGGGTCACGAGAAGCAAAAGAAGTCTGGTAATAAGCAACTGGAGAAAAGTCAAAGGTCAATCAAGGCAGCTGATGTCTAAGCATAACTACAGCAGGAGACCTGACAACTTCATTGAAGTTGCAGTGTTTTCTCCATTCATTTGAAAGCTGCAAGGTTGGTTTCCAGTCTGCCTCAAAGCATCTTCCTGATTAACATACAGTATTCAGCTTTACCATCTGAGTCACAACGTACATTTACTTTCTGAAAAACTCTTTTAGGTTACATACTGGGTGCTGAACAGTGTAATTTTCTTCCTTTAAAGAGCATACACATGCACACACACAAAATATGAATACCAAAGAATCCAAATATAATAATTTTTTTCCCCCTGTGATTTCCAAAATGATGAATCAAAATTTTTGTCTATGCTTGTTGCTAACTTTACTATTATCTGTACCTATACTTATCTAACTTACTATAACTCTATCTATTCCAGCTGACACGCGTATTACCCAGAGAGGACAACTGTTACGGAAAACCCACCAGAGATCACACAGCTGTGTGTACTGAGATCCTTACTAATTTCAGAAACATGGATGCTAGATTCCTCAACATGAAAAAAATAAAAATAAATCTGTCATTCTAATATTACACAAAACAACCACAAAAGTTTTAAACAACTCAAATACTTCCCCAAACTCTCTGTCAGACTTTGATACCTCTGCAATTTGTCTGTTAAATCCTTGGAACTAGTGTAGTTCCCATTGCAGTAGTTTTTAAAGAGTTCACAATATTTCATATATTTATCATCTTGGCAGGCCTGTAAGAGTGTAAAAAATTTCAGTATTTGTCAACGATTCTTTCAACCAGTATTACCACATTTCAATTAAAAACTAGCATTTAGTGAGTTCCTGAAAAATACACAAAGTCTGTGATAGAAAGAAAAAAACAGCTCCAATTTTCCCAAAGCCCATGCTAACTTCTTAACCCATGGACTCTTCTTCTGTTACAGAAGGAAATATGTTCCTCCTTTATGTCAACACCACTTTCTCCTACTGGAGCTAAAAAGAGTAAGATCAACCTCAATGACCTTCTTAGATCCAAAATTCCAAGGTATAACTTCTTCTTCAAAACAATTTTCTTCTTCAGAAAATAAAATATATAAAATTCTTCCTGTTTGTATTTCATTTAACATGCATACTATTTTAGGATTCCACTCTCATATTCTTAATTATTATTCTTATTATAGACCCTAACAGTGTTATCACAGATTAGGACTCAATTGTCACCTTATTTACTTATAATTTAAATTCCTATATAAATATCCACATGATAATCCAGATTTTACTGCTGAGAGGTAAACCACCTCAGTAGTATGATCAGAGTTCACTGTAGCTAGAAAAAAATACATACCTTCACATTGTTATGTCAAAACTGTGAGATCTAAGAAGGGGTTTGACAAAGGCAAAAAACACTAAGGAATTATAGCTCAAGTTTGACTTGAAACCTGAAACTTACATGATTTGCCATGAGTAAGAGGTTCTTTTTTCAAGTGTTGTGCAAAGATGGAAGAATATAACAATTCTAAAAATACATAGTGATCTGATCTACAAAATGTTATGGGTTGTAGAATGACCTCATAAAATAGATCTTTTTCATTGTGTTATTTCAATGAGCCAAGGTTTTAAGCTATTGATTCTTACAAGATATAATCAATTAACACTTTTCTGCTGTTTATCTCATGAAGCAGAAGAATTTAATGTTTACTTTGGTCAAAATTATTTATTGAATGTTTATTCTGTTTTCACTATGTTAATTTGTCATTACATGATGGCTTAGAGAGAACTCTTAAGATTTCAGAATTTGACTAAGTAGCACAACTATGAAAATACAACCATCATAAATAATTTTAATTTTTGCTGTCAAACTTTTCACTTCATTATGTCTTTCCCCAAAACTTTACGTTTTCCGTTACCTGGCTGAATTTCCCCTAAGGGAAACGGTGCAACTTCACTCAGGGAAATAGCAGAATGGACGTCAGAATCTGCGTCACAATAAAACCATTTTGGACTAATACAATCTTTGCACGAAAAAGACTTATTTTAGTAATGATTTAACTAACAACGTTTTTCCTAGCAGTTAATAATTCAATATAGTTACACGTTATCCTTTAAATCAATCTATTGTTTATTTCTTGATGACAAATTAGTTTGGTAGCAAATGCATCTATATGAAAAATATGGCAAAAAAATACTAGCAATTAAGCAGAGTATGTTATGCAAGCCTTAAAGACAGTATTATTAATACTGTATGATACAACTTCTACTAGGAGGAATAAGAGATACAATTTTTATTGAACTATACTGTCCAGTTCTCTTGGGCATTTACTGATCAGGAAAAGTGCAACATTCCCTTTTGAAATTCAAGTCCTTTTTTTTTTTTTTTTTTTTTGGCCAAACTGTTTCTTTATGATATAACAACTTTTCTGGTTCCAGTTAAAAAGTAAAATAAAAAATACCAATAGCATCATCAATGGGCTAAAAATATTAAGGCCTTTCTTGAAAATGAATCAGGTGCAGATATTGAACTGTACTTTTTCATCCTTTGTCTCACTTTTCAAATGATAATTTCTTCCACAGCCACCATTAAATCTTGATCTATTCCAGCTCTCTGTATGGGTCATTGATTCTAGATGTACCATGGTTATTTTTAAATGTTTCCCTTTCGTAGAGAAAAAGAGGGCTGTCTAGAGCCAGATGGGTAACTTCACACTTCATTTATCAAACCCAATGCATTAGACCCCACCCTCTCTTTCCCACTATTGCTGTTAAATTTCCATATAATTTGGTAACAATTTTCATTATCATACAGTGACCCTAAAAAGTCTACACAGGTTTGCATGGTTAGTCCAAAATTCGCAGCTGTTCCCTTTACCCTCTATTTGTTACAGTAGAATCTAAGGTTCCCCTTACTTTATAAGCTGAACAGTGACCTTCTATAAGCAGAGGTCAAGAAGGGGTCAGTTCAAAGGGCCAGAGCAGCTCTTTAACAGCTATAACAACCTGTCCATCAGGCACTATCACGCAGTATAAACAAATCTGAGGCTTTAGAAACTCTGGACCATTTCTGTTAACACTTAGAGGACATTCATTGAGTCCTACCTGAAGTATTTTGGACCACTACCGCTCAACATAGAACAATGTGAATCCCTAGAAGACCTGCTCAGATACTTAAGATACCAATGACATCTTTGAGTCAGAAGTGTATGAAACGGCGAGCCATAACACTAAGTGCACTACCATGTGGTTTGGACTGTGGAGCTGAAATAAAAACTTAAAGCGTAATTTCAGTTGGTTAATATGCAGAAACACTGGTACAACTTCAAGCAAATAATGCAAGAACATGCTTTAACCAAGTAGATACGTACACCTATCAAAACAGTTCAGACGCCTTTCTCTGAGAAAGGCTAAATTTCTAAGAGTTGAATCACTTTGTATTAACAGTTCCCAGCATATGTTTTTTCTATGACACAAATAAATCCCATGAAAGAACAGAATGCCTACATAACTCTACAAAACCAAGTGCAAAGTAAAGTTTTTCCCAGCTGCCCTCCCTTCGTTGACCTAAATTTCTTGAAGTTGTACTGTTCATAATGTGCTCTCTAATGCACAATGTAAGGTAATTAGAGTCATCTGTATTTAACTTCCAGAGGAAAAAAATTCTATTATCTAATCTAGCTGATCCCCTGATAGCCTGTTGAAAGTAAAATACTGTAACCTATTGCCTGCCCTTTGACAAGTGCTAATTATTTCCTGTCCAAGCACATTTTTCTCATGTAATTCCAAAGTACACAATAGACTGATCTCTAAAACATGGGCAGCCCTGCTAGTACCAAGGCGGACGTTTTATAACTTTCACCACCGTATGCTTGATGGCTACCACAGCCAGTGCTTCATTCCAGACATCTAGCTGAAGCTTTGATGAAGTAAAGTGAGGTGTATGGTAACAGCCTGTTTATGCAGATCATATGGATGAGACTCTCAGATAGGTCACCGGGATGGGAAACATCAAATGGAAAGAAAAAGGATTATGGATATTTAATACTCAAAGGACACTTCCTTTCAGAACTTTCAAGGCACAATGCTCTTGAAATTTTCTTTCAGGTGTTTAGTTATAAGGAGGCCTGCACTTTGTCTGCTTGTGCCTCTGCCCACCCCCACCCAAGAACTTCAGCGTTTCGGTGTCAGAGACTAGACTATGTCTACAAGGGCAAGGCTGGCTCCAGCCTCCGATTACATCGTGAGCAGAGGCCAGAAACACTGTAACCACATTACTTTTAAATGAGTCCCAATTGCCAGGATTCCTACGGTGACTTCATATATTAGAAAATCACTGTTACCTAAATGAACACTAAAAAGATATTCCACTCATTAGAATCGTTTAGCCTATCTCTAGGAAGCTTTCTACTCTGGTTCACAACAAAGATGCATGTGTCCCACGGAAAAGCCTTAAGTGATTTCCTCTGTTTCCAACGCAGCCAAATCATTTGCATTTTTTAGTAAGCATAGTGATGGAAGGCAAAAAAAACCCTCCACAAAAATCCCTTAAATTCCGCAAAAAGGAAGAAACAAAACCAACATGATAACTGATTAGTATACAAATAAATACACATCTTAACTGATTAGTATACAAATAAACATTCCATACTCATAAAACACAGCCTCTAATTTGTAATAATGATTGTTACTATGTAATAATGTTTAATTTTTATCTAAAGCTTCTAAAATGTTTCAAGTCCACTCACTGTAATTATTGGGAACAGCAAAGCCGCTCAACTGTCAGATCCAATTTCCACAATTAAATTTTTAAAGTCAATCTCATAGAACTTTCAGGAACTTTCCAAAATTATACACTAACAAAATACAGGAGAACTCCCTTAACTGGAACATTTACTGCAGGTAAAAAAAAACCCATGCCAATTAAGTGCTAATTTTGATCAATGAAATCTCAATAAAAAAAAATACTTTTGACTAAAAACTGTATTTAATTGTAAGCACAGGACACATCCTGGCTTTAAAGGAAAGCTGTACATTTGGTAGAAAAATTTCAAAGACTGATATTTTATGTAAGTATCACAAATAAGAAAAAAAAAAAAGATTACTAAATAAGTATAAATCTATAGCTTTTAGAAATAGATGTGAAAAAAGGTGACATCAACTCATTTGGCAGCTAAACAGAAGGACACAAGGTGGCTTACGGTGGAAATTCTCTTTTTTGAATTCACGTATTTCTGAAACACCTAGAAGTATGATGTATCTGTCATTTCTGAAATGCATTCATCTGACTACAAACTTTTTTGAATATAAACATACTGTTTAATGGCTGGACTCGATGATCTTAAAGGTCTTTTCCAACCTTAACGATTCTACAATTCTATACACAACTTCTAAAAATTAACTACATCACCTGATTCATTACCATGGCAATACATTCAATTTAAGAACTCAACTATAACAAAACAATCAAAATGCGAACTCTAGCAATATGTACATTTATGCCAATCTCACCCAACACAACCCAGCTAATGCCAGTAGGATACCACAAGAAAATATGAGGATCATGAAGAAAGCAGAAAAGAAGGGTACCTGTTAGCATGGCATGCCAGCAAGCAGTACTGCAGTACAAGGAAAACCTTAGGGCACTTAAGGTGATACCAATCCTCAAATATGTATGCTGCCTATCAAGCTATTATCAATAGATTGCACTATATAAGTACAATAAGGGAGCATTCCACCCCTCAAAGTAACTCTGAAATCAGAAGCAGGAACACTGACTATTCCATTCAAGGAAAAATATTATTTGAACAGTAAAAATTTTGTATTTTTTTTTAAATATCAACTTGCCCTCCCCTGCAAGTGGATTTATAGGAGTATATTTGATATAGTTGTTTCTAATTTTATTATCTTACTGTTTTTCTCAAATTCCTCACCTTGCTGTCCATTCTTTACGCAGCCTTTGTCGCTCGGTAAGAACTAGCAAGAAGCAGCTGATGGTTTCATTCCTTTGTTCCTTAATTTGTTCCTCTTTTCCAACTTCAGAGAGGACCAAGCTTGTCTTAAAGGGAAAAAACACATAAAAATTATAACCTAGAAATAGGAAACAATGTGTAAAATTAATAAAAAGCCTATAAGCAAATAAGGACAGTAAATCAATGGCTTTTTTATTACAGTTCCACTGCTGACAAATCAATACAGTAAATGATGGTTAGAAATGGCGACCATATATTTGGTATTTAATCAATGTACATGGCACATAAGGTAAACCTTAAAATCTCATTGCTTTAAGTAACACAAGACATTGTGCATTCTAGCTCTCATTTTCTCGAGATATAATTCTTTTCTAAGTATTTTCTTGTATCAAATCATATCAGAAATGTTTCCCTCAATACTGCATTTGTTTGGGGGATTTCCCCCTCCCCTTTGATCCTCGGTGAAGCTAAAGTAGAAAATACCTGTTTGCACTGTATCTACTGAAAGGAATTTCTGATGATGTACCCATGTTTTCTTCATCATGAAATATTTCAAGTAAACAAGTAGTAAAACGCTACCTTTTTCATTTATGGAATAAATAAAAATTGCTAAAAATATATATATATATATATATATATATACACACCTATACACACGCAATGGGTTTAAGTCATTGTGGGGAAGGATCACATTCAGACTCTGCAGACCAAAAATTACTGGCCTTCCCAAATACTGTGTCGACAGTTAATGTTGATGTAATGAAACTGCAGACCATCTTATTGTCCTTCACCCACCCACGCAAGCTAGCTCCAACTCCCTTACTCTATCTTTACCTTCAACTACTAACTCACCCACCATTTTCTCCTCTTTTTTCCCCTATGCTTCCCTATGTCTGCCAACTTGGGAAAGAAACGGCACATGCTGATGGTCACACTACTAACATGTAAGTCGTAAGTCAACCAGTGTACATCTGCTGACTTGAAGTGCAGCAGTCCAAGCACAACACAGAGATCTAGCGTCGATGCTGCAGTCTTTTGCTTCAGTGAAGATATCGTATTTGCCTTTCTTGCCTTAACCAGCCACTGATTTTCACTTAATCATCTTTGCTATTCTAACCTTTGGCCACATGTTCTGCAAATGATCAAAGTATTTAAATGTTTTTGGGAAGAATAACTGAATGAACAGAATTGCTTGCACAAACCTAGTTTTTCACAGAAAAGGAGGCAAAAAATATGTTTCTAACCTGAGCAGTTGTGGTTGAGTTTGAAAACACAACTCAAATATCACCAAGAGCTGCAATTGCTGCCCCCTGCATGGCCTCCCTTACAGGAACAACACGACAAAAAGACATGGCATATTGCCTCCTCCTCAAGATCGCATACACATACACATTACATTCTGCCCTGCCCAAATGTATAACCACTAAAATTCCTCTGGGGATTCAGTGAGATAAATGGTTGTTATTATCTTCAGTTTGTGTAAATAGGAAGATCTATCTGTGGTCTGACAGGTGTTTTTGGTTTTTTTTTTTTTTTTTTTTGTTCCCCATGAGAAAGAATAATATGCAGATTATACACTTCTTAATATGTAAAGTAAGCAGTGTCACTGCCATGGTGGTTCCAAGAGACAAGCATGACAAGGTCCGTAGAGACAGAAAATAATTTTATTACACCAGCATCGGATGACAAAGACCAAAAAGCGCCTTCATCCCCATCTCCTAGCTCTGTCAGTTGGCCTACCAAAAGGCATTACCCCGTAATATGGGACTTGCACATCAAAAAGAACATTTTCTTGTAAAAACCCCAAATGTTCAAAACTCTGTCTATACAGATCACATTCTTGACCCTGCTTTGACATTACAAAAAAAAAAAAAAAAAAAAAAAAAAAAAAAAAAAGCCAGAGAGTATTTTCAGATAGCGATTCCCTAACATGAGTTTCCCTTGCACTGACCTACAACATCTTTTCCACGAGCTCTAATATCCACCAACTTCAACGATCCTGATCTTACAGCCTCACTTCCAGCAACTGCACAGTCTAAAGCAGGATTTGACAGAGGACTTCAGCATATGAGAACATACTCACTTGAGATTAAGAGATATACATTCTTTAATTGATGTAAAATTAACACACCTTGTCATTCAGAATAAACATGCTTATTAAGGCTTTGACTTTCATATTTACCATGTGCAAGACTTGACACAGCACTATAACTAAAGCTTATCTCTGTATTATAGGATTATCAGATTGTAGCCATACAGCTAGGTCACAGTACACCAAGATTTCCCTTTCAGAACCTTTGCGTGGCCTTGTTAACCACAATGGGATAAGGAAATCCACTGGTGATAGTGTTGAAGTCTACTTCTCTCCAAGACTGCAGAAAAGCCCCCAGTTTAATGAAGCTATGCCTCACAAAGCTGAAAGTATAGTTATTTGCAGGCAACAAACATCAAGATGCCCTAAGTAAGTGATTCGCAAAGCGCAGAGCATGGAGAATTGATAGTTCCTAAAGAATTTTCAGTTAAAATCTGATGAAAAGAGGATGTGATTGGAGTATTATCAGTCAGAGAAAACGGGTGACCACTTCTCCAAGCATTCACAATCACATAATGCTGTGATACTGAGTTCCACTACCTAAAGTCCCCTCCATCTACAGCAACATAATCATTCCAGAAACTGAACATAATTTAGTTTTTAGTGGGAGAACAATTATATTGCCCCAGCCCTCTGTTAACACCTTTCATATATGTGGTGATGTACACAAGTCCAACTCATTGTTTGACACTGACTTCATAAATGCTGCTTTACTGAGCCCTGGGAGTAGAGTTGCAGCTACCTGGAGGGTGAAATAGTACTATTGAGCAACACACAACAATACATAGCAATTTAACTGATTTACTTGCTTTCTAAGAGAGCTGAGGGCAATAAGGCTACCTGGAACGCGAGTGCAGGGCTTGATATATAGATTTTATATTTTTAATAACTTGATATTCTTATAATCTCAATAAAAATCCCAAATTGTAACAAAGCAGCATTCTGGGTAAAATAATATTATAAAACACGTTCCTTTGAAAATGTTCTTTTCTATGTAACTTGTTTTGGGATTTATTTTTAACAAGGGGGTTCAATATATACCTTGACTGATAAAGGTCAAGGGTTCAAGAAACTCGGTCAAAGATGTTATCAGCTGGGAAAGCCATTTCCTCACATCAACACTGATAAAAATCCATCAGAAACCCAGCAGATACCACCCCTGCTCTAAAGGGCAGGAATGACCTTCTTTTGAACATCACTATAGTTGCACATCCCATCAAAGAAAATCTGACCTTCTGTCTCAATTCTTTTAATGTTCTTTAATGACAGATAATTGTCTGCAGAGGCCCCCTTTGCCCAGTGCTGAGTGAAGCCTTCACATTTCTGAACTGGACTCAACACTGACTCGGTGTTTTTCAGCACACTTGGGACCGCAGGACAGTAGAATAAATAAACAGCGTAACCAGCCCTACAGCCTGTCTTATCTCATCCTTGTGTTCACAGAGATTCTTGAGGGTGGTAATGTTTACAAATTGTTGAAACTTTCTTTCTTCTGCTTCCTGAGCTAGAAAAAACATATCCTGGACAACCTAAGCAACGAGATTACGTGAATTCCTTATCACCTGGGGGAAGCAACTTCTTGTCTCATTGGCCAGCACGTCTCTTTATCAAGTAGTTCTGTTAATATATTCAGCAAATCTTCCTCATTTCTCCTTACAGATCTATTAATGTATTTAGGGCATTTCCTTGTAAATCCCAAATGGTGTGGGCTTAAAAACAAACACACAACCCACCTATCAAAAAAGCCCAAAGCTATATACGCATATAGATACAGCGGTTGCCAATCCAGTCTTCTATGTTAAGGATAGTATTTAGGAAAGTATACCCTTTTACCTTCCTCCTAGTACAGCGGCAGAACCAAGTCTAGTGCTCTGCTGACATAGGCAACAGCCATCAGCAGAGCATCTTCTCTTATTACATAAGAAAGAAAGGTACTAAGATATTAAGAGAGCAATATAATATTCCTCTGATACCCACTGACAAAAATATATCAGTGACACGGGACTGAATAGAAACTGTTATAACCAAGTCTTACTATTCAGCCAGGATACACGCTCAAAATTAGATATCTTTCACGAGTCTTAACAAAGCTAACCTAGGTATTGTAACAGGATTACAATAATATTTTTTTTCTTTATTCTTTTTCACAGCAGAAGAAACTATGTTTCAACATCAACAGGCCACTACCCTGCTTAACTGTATGTGTCCTGGGTGAATACCATGAAATGCTTACAAACAAGCGAAAAAAAAAAAAAAGCAAGCTCTAAACACTCCAAAACCCACACTGGTACATTTTTAGTCTTTTAAAGCTAGACTTTCCTTCCTTCAATACAGACCTCTTGGGGAGCCAGACTTAAGGTTAGAAACACTGGATAGCTGGAGACATGAAGCCTAGTATTCTGTCAAACAAATTAGCCTTCAGTCTGAACTAAAGTGGCACTTGGGACAGTTTGTCTCTTAGTCCCACTTTATTGGGTCAACAAATCAGATTTTTCACTCTGAGTTAAGATTTAATTTACTCACCACCAGTCTAAATAGAATAAGCTTCTGAATCTTTACTAACCTCTTCTACTTTAGCATAGCAGTCATCTCTCAATAATCAATAACTAATACAGAAAGGAAAAACATAAAGTGTAAAACCTGTAAGCAGGGCTAAGATTTTAAATGTCGTTCTGTATCTTCCTCGTTATTTTTGAGACTTTATTTTGCTCTTAGTGCAAAAAGTACCCTGATGAAATTTTGTAAAAATAGAACACTGTGCCTTTTCGGGGGGGGGGCGGAACCAACAAAACACGAACCTGAAATCTATTAAACCATGTTAATTTAAAATGTCATGACTTCTATGTGATAAAAAAAAGCCACTAATTGCTTACAAACCACTGCTCATTTCTTCTTTACTTTTACAATTTTTACTTAAAATATGAGCAAATACACACATTTTCATTGATACGATGGAAGCAGCCATTATGGTTTATCACCCAGTAATTTGGGCACATTAAACCCACTTCTCTGCCTTTTGTTTATTAATCCACTATGCCAGATACCACAGTTTCACTCAGCAACCCTCATGTTTTGGATGATATTGAAAAATGGCTCATGTTTGTCAAAGAAAGTAAAAAAAAAAAAAAAAAAAAAAAGGTAAAGAGGAAAAAAGTGTTGTTTATAGAAGCCAGCTGCTCTGGCTTCGGCGCCAGCAGCTCTTCATCCTGCTATTTTACGCTCACAACCCCCACTGCCCCCACTGGCACAGGTACAACTAAATGTTGACTTCAATGCTTCAGAGAGCACTCAACTGATTCTGTACATGATTAATTGCCAAAGACATGGCTGACCATATGGAACAGAGAAAGCATCAAGTAATTCATACTTCTGTATATGATCATTTGGCCCCTGTTGTTTTAATGTACAGGAAAGAGCTAGTATAGCACAGACCTGGTGTCTTGCCCTTGACAGCCCATTAAGAAATCTCAAAGCACCTAGTTGAAGTTATGCTGTTGGCTTTTCAATAGCAGCCTAATAAAACAGAAGCAAAGCTTTCCAACTAGTCTTAAATCTTTCACATACAGTACATTAACCACTGCTGCTAAAACAACTGGTTTCTTATGATAGGAAATGGGATTTGATTTCTAGCCTCTGCATACTTACTGAAAGCCTTTTTCTGACCTTTGGAGGGTTTACAAAATCATTGTTCGTTTTTCCTGCCATTTTCCCAGTTTCTTGCCATGGTTATCCTAATAGATTTGTTTAAGGCTCAGTACATTCTACTCTTACTAGCTGTTATATGCAAACTGTACAATGAAGGTAGGCTCATGGGAGCTGAAAGGAAAGAAATTATTATTAACTGTTTTCTTCCTGAGAGTCAGAGAAGTCACTGCAACATCTAAAACATAATTTACTTTTAAAGAGCCTATAAAACAAAACAAAAAATTCCTGAAAAGAAGCAATATACTAGCGTGTGCTTTCTTTTATCAGACTGGAGACAAATCATCAGATTTCATTTGAGAAGGAAAGACAATTTCTTTTAAAGCTGTAGTATTCTCAGGGATGTCTGAAACAGAGCTCAATGAAACAAAAAAGGTGCAGACTTGGAATATATGTCAGTATCATGAACTGCTTTATATTAGTTTTATCTATGGTTAACATCTTTTCAGTCACATGCAGTCAAAGAAAAATGTTTAAATAATGTTTCCCTGTCAAGGCTCTTAAGATGACAGTGCTAAAAAGTTAATCTCCATCCTCACAGATCTGGCAGTTTTGACATATGTTGGCAAGGATGTATTTGCTGGCACATTCCATTAGAAAATATTTACATGGAGTTTTCTTGTCTGTGGATTTTCTAGTTATCTAAAGGATCCTCATGGTCTGAAGGGCCTTATGTGGGAAATCCTCATCACTGGACTTTCAGCAGTGGTAATTTCCCAGGCTACTGAATTCAGCTAACACTATTGATACTCCAACAGAATACATGAATAATCCACAAGCCAACATAAAACTCCATAACCGTTCTGGTTATTGACAGAGCACTTCCAACATTAAACCAGTTTGTCTGAGTCAAATATTAAGTCTGTATTAAAATAAAATATAAAGGAATAGAGATTTTTATGAAAGACACACAATTTTTATATTTTTGTAGGATAAAAGGAATGGAGGCTCAAGTTTCTGGTGTGAAACCATTGCCACAAAGATTATATATTCTCCCCCACTATTATATTCAATGGTGCACATCTAAACTAAGCAAGTACATAACCCAGGCATAAAGTAGAATGCTTAAAGTTAGACATATGCTTAAGCTGTATATACAAGTCTACATGCATTTAAATGTAGGGAGCCCTGCCTCTCTGAGGTATTCACTGCTGACAACAAAGGATGAATACCTGATTTGATAGATGAGTAGTTCGACCTAGAAAAACCTACAGAGAGTAGATCACTTAGACATTTCCAAAGAAACTTTAGGTCTTGTCTACACTAGAAAGTCGTACCATTTAACTATACCTGTGGAGCTAAAGCAGTACATTTTCTAGCTATATGAGTTTAAAGGTCATAAATTAAACCAGCCAGAGCTTATTTGGAAATAACCATTACCTTTATACCTATACAAGTGTATTTATACTAGGGTCTTGAACCATATATTTAGGAAAAAGGAATCTAAACAGACGTAATGACCAAGTAATTTTTGGTTACTCTGGCATGCCAAAACTGAATGAATTTCCAGTGGAGAGAGGGAGGAAAAAAAAAAAAAAAAAAAAAAAAATCTTTTTTACTGGATGATTCAATGCAGTTATGATAGGTCTCTGAAAGACTTCCAATACTTCGTTACAAAGAAAAAACAAGTATAAAGATCACCACTTCCAAAATATTTTTGCTACACTAATGGGTTTGGCAATGTTCTAAAGGTGAAGTATAACCCATCCCATCAAGAAAGAGCAACCGAACCACTCAAGATATTTGGAATAAGAGTGGCTTAGCATCTTCAGATGTATGGGTGAGTGAAAGGTTACCCTTTAGCCACATTCTCCCAGAGCATGGCCCCTCCACCTCTGAATCATCAATAGCACAAAGACTGAAGCAGGCCTACCATGCATAGTGGATTATATGAAGTGTAAAACATTGTGGGGGAAAAAGCTTTTGAAAGAAGTCAGGAAAAAGAAATCACGCTTGCAAGAAGATCCAGCTGACAGGCTAGTCCCTAACAAGTGAATATGTTTGAAAACATTGTGAATGCAAGAAAAGAACACGCCTTTTGTTTCCAAACCTACAGTGTGTCTTTACCCCAACTGTTGCCTGCATGGCTGAACATATGTTTTCTGAACAAGAACTGAAGCAGAAAGTGTTCTTTGTTATAATTCACTCCTTTGTATACACCTCCTTTTTCCCATTTTGGTCACATGCAAACAGTAGTTATGCTGAACACTTAAGTTCTGAAGGACTGCAGAGCAGTGTATGCTTCAGTGATTATTTACTATTGCTGAAATCAGTTGAGCTAAGATGCAATACAAGACACAAGACCGACTTCACCAATGTGCACTCTGGACAGCTTACATTTTGCAATACTGAATCACGCAGAGTACAACCTGCACAAGTTCACTTAGCCAGCAGACAGAATTTTCATCATCAACAATTATGTGCAGTTCTAGTAAGCACTAAAGAATCATACAACAAATGATCTTACACGTTCAAAAAGAACTCAAAAGACTACCCTATAAGTATAATTTTCTTAGCGTATCAAAATTAACATCATCAGATATTATGAATAATTTAGGGAGGGAGGAAGGAGAGGAAAAAATGATGGACTTCAAAGTCAGAAGCGGGTAATACCACCTCACAAACACTGAAATGAACTCTAGTTTGAATTAAATACTCTCATAATTTTACTGATTCTAATGAAATAATTCTACATGTAAGCAAGGCTTTGCTTTGCTTTATCTAATTTATACTGAAGCCCTAATACACTAAGCTACCTATAAGCTTCTCTTAGAAATACTTACAGATGCAAACTTATACCAAAATCTCCAAACTAGACACCCGGTCCTTGTAGCACTCAAAATACAAACTGGAATCACTGAATTTCATGTTATTGGTCACACAAGAAGTTATTTTTAAAAATCCCCGAACTATGAAGAAAGATGGAAAACGGTGAGTGCTAGATTCTGAATTCATTATTGCATTTTTATTTGTGACTATCTTTCAGTGTTCAATTACATGTCATATTACTGATTTCCTTGAAAAGCACATCTTAGCATCTATTTAGTATGGAAAAGCCTAGAACATCAACATTTTCCTCCCATCACCGAGGCCACTACCTGTTGCCATCAAGCCACTTACTGCCTTAGCCACAATACTTTCTAGAACAACGTCTAGTAAAAATACAGCTGCGGAATAATTTGGGACGTATTCCCAATGTCATTAGTTTTATTGAAATAGTTTAAAACACAGAAAGCCAAGTTACAGAATGGATTAAACACTGCAGAATGAAGAAGCTGCAAGCCACAATCAAATGAAATAGCAAGCCACTTTATGTCCAGAAGTGCCTGTGGGCATGCTTTGTCTAAGACGTATGCCATAGTGGAATAGCAATTTAGTACATATGCAAGATAACCACATACGGCTGAATCACATCTTCCAATGACATAAGGGTTTCAATGCCTTTATCATCCTCACAGTACTATAAATGCACCAGGTCTGTGCATATCCCTGTGAGAATGGGACTCCCACCATGTTGTTTCAAAAATGAACTTTTGTCACATTTGGCTCAAGTAGCAGCTTCGTTACCCCAGTGACACCATGGCAGACCTTTATGTAGATTTAAAATTTATAATAGTTTAAGTGCAGTGTAGTACTAGCTGTCATGGCCAAAGGGACAGAAAAAGAATTTAGAGCATGGCCCTGGAAAGAGCATAGGAACCTTATATATAATATGTATTTCATGCATGGGGAATATGGAATTGTCAAGTAGCAAGGAGGACACCACCACCCACTACTAGAGGCTGATGATTAAAACAGCATTTGGAAATAAACTTCTTTGCAAGGTATGATCCTTGTTCCTCAACTGAAAAGTAGGCAATCTGATTTCAGTGCCTTATCCTCCTCCAGTTTTGTTATAGTGCGTAACTATATTTTTATATAAAAACATGTGCTCGGCACTTCATATATAGGCCATGCAAATGGTGATGCCCTGCCATTGTGCAGTGTAAGTGTACAAACAAATGCAATATACTAGCAAATTTAAAAAACAGGGCACTGACAAAGGAGAACATACAGAGAAGTTTACCGATTTAACTCTCATCAGTCACCCATAATATGTACAGTCACGATTTCGGATGCAGTACTTACAGTAAATATAGCTTCCTTCTGGGGGGGCAGGCAATTACTTATTTTTACTTCTCTTGCATTCAGAGTATGTTTAGGAACAAAGTTCTGCACATATCATCCTGACTTATTAGAGCATAAAGATACATAATCCTGAAATATATATATATGTATGCGCCACATATGTACGGACACTAATTTCCCATTATGAGTGATAAAGGGGAATATGACTTACTAGTATACACAGGTAACACAAATCTTACACTTACGAGAAAAAAGATAATTGCAAAATGAATTCAATAGTCCTGGTACGCCTACAATGCTAAATAAGGCAATGCTTCATTATAATTAATAAACCTGCTCAAACTTACAAACCTGTAGGCTCAAAAGAAACTTACACTTTTTTTCCAGAAAAAAAAACCCCTCCTCCTAAATTAAAGTAAATTAAACCAAAAGTAAGCTCTGCCTAATCCTCTACGTGTATGCCTGTATACTCTTTATACAGATATACCCAGACCAGGGTACAACACAGATAGCACACCTGCACAGTTTTTGTTGCAGCCTGCTTAATTGCAGTATGCCATCCCAGAGTGGAAGCATTAATCCGGGGCACATGCAGGCGGACCTCCACGCCTTCTGAGGACAGGTCGCTTTCCACAGAGGCTCTCACCCTCTTGTGACGCTCAGTTGCCTACCTCCATCACACCAGGAACTCAGTAACATTTCTTGCTATTTGTTGTTCTTCTGAATGTGATATATCTGTAACACCTACACTTTAGAAACCTGTTCATGCTAACTATAGCCAGTTATCGATTATTCTATTTTGATAGAGTTGTGTTCCAGTAACAGACCACGCTGCACACTGCACTTCGGGGACTTTAGATTTGGATTCTGCCCATGTTTTCCTTTCATCAGAGACATCTAAAGTTATGGCTATATGGATATGACAAATATCAACACGTTAATAGTCCATGCTATCAAAGCAGCACTTTTCTTCCATTAATATTCCGTGATATCCCATATGGGTTTGTTTTCACTTTATTTTGATTTTGGGGAAGGATTTTTGCTCTGTTTCACACTCTTCGGAAGGGAGCAATAAAGCTCTCAGTAATTTGTTTATCTCCTCAGGAGAAAGAAAATAAAAGGATCATTTTTCATCCTTAAAAGGAAGATTATCAACTAATTAGCCCAACAATTAAAAGTACACACAAGGAAAGAACAAGGAAGTAGCTCAGGGGCAAAATAAATCAGTTAAGAAAATTTTAAAATTTATTTCCTGTCACCTACTAGTGCATTAAAAAAACTCCTGCTGGAAATATTTTTATTTAGAGTCTAATCAAGTTCTAAACGTCAATTTGTCATATTCATTTTCCACGAACATTCAAGTATTTATAGATGAATACTTGAGAAAGAAGCTTGAATGGCCAACTACTTGAAAACTTCACTATATCGAAAGTCATTACATAGACAATTTTCATTAATGACAAAGCATTCAATCAGAGAAAATAAACTTTTATCATATGATTCATGTGCCTAACAAAGAAAACAAACAAAAAACCAAACAGCGTGATCAACAGATCACTGTGAATATATGCACGTTGATTACTCTCTAAACCAAAGTAACGTGCTGAAGATTCCGGCAGTTCAACAAATATGACATTTGCATGATGTGCTCACAAACTATGACAATATAATTTGGCAAACAGAAAAGACTGTTACTCTGTGACACTCCGTAACAATACATTCTGTTACACTGCACAGCGACAGTCACAGCTCCTGCCTGACCATTCACTAATGTCTCCTACTACAGGCACACGAAATAAGATATAGGTTCTCAAGTTCAGCTGCAGAGTCCAACTTAAGAGAGAGGTCAAAGGTGGCTGACTAATCACCTCTGCACTCTTCGAGAAGGATCAGTTAATCTACTAGTAACAGTTAAAGCAATGTCAAGGATGTATTAACATAAACTGGCCAAGCGTCCTAAACACACATGTAGTAAATACATGCCACGATGGAGATGTTCTCCACTAACCTAAGCAAGCTTTCAGATCTTCTGGGTTGCTGCAGAAATGAAAACCAGGAATTTGCGGAAGAGGGTTTGACCTGTGTTCTCTCGTACAAAAACTAATGTACAAAAACTATCTCCATTTAATGTTACCGTCTACCTACCTCGCATTCTGCTTTAACACAACACTATAGGGCAAATCACAGTTCACAGCATTCAGAGTCCACACATAAGAGAGTCTACGTGAACAATCATCCACACCATTAATGTCATATATATAACTATTTTGCTTAAAGAAGAAAACATGTTATTTGATAAAAAACTGGTCTCTCTAATATTTGGATTCTGGGGTTTGTGTTATTTTTTTTTTCTTTTTAAATTTTTATTTAATATTTTATTATGCAATCTTTTTTATATATACCAAATCAATTTTCAGGGACAACTTCAGATTCATTTAGGAAAAACAAGCTAAAACATTTTCATTAGGATATGGACTGCCTTTTAACAGTATTTGATTATTTTTTCACATTCATCAACAACTCTGTTGTCAAGAAAACTGTATGCTGGAAGACTATATTTGTTGTATTACTCATTTACAGTCTTAAAATGCTATACATTTATTTCTTTCTGTTGCACAAGAATGTTTCTTAAATATTTATTAACAGCTAGAACTACTCTAATATCAAAATGTCATTATGTTCCTGAGTGTGAAATAGTCTTCTTTCAAGGTTGGCAGATATCATGCTGTTTAAACTTCTATGACTAGTCCAATCGGTTATTCTCATACTGGAGGGGTCACCAGATATAGTAAGTTGCTCTATATATAATACCTATGAAAAAGAATGCAGAAAATTTAGATGATTTGTAAGAAAATTAAAACCCAAGACATAAAATGTCTGTGTCCAAAGCCTAAGAGCATAGCAGTTCTTAGGAGGAAAAATAATATTTTGATAATCATTTGTGAAAACATCTTACTGTTACAACATTTCGGTTTTAAAATACAGCAACCAAATAGTACGAACTTAAGCTCACACTGAAGAGTTTTCACCTCAGGAAAGTCCCTATTTTTCTCTCAACTGCAAGTTGGCAAAAAAACCAAAACCAAAAGCAAACAAAAAACAAAACAGTTTTCGATCTTGATTAACACAACTTGGAAACCGACAAAGTACTATCCCTACTAAACTACAACTTGCCGTATTCAGACCAGCGTTCTGCTTTGATAAGCATGTATTATTGCTTCATCTTCTAGAAATAACAGTTTCCCCTTGCCTTGTTCATTCACTGCTTATACATTCAGCACACACACAGGAACTGTTGCATACAGCCCTCTTGGATCAAAGTCATCACGTTGGATGGATCACAGCCACATGTGTATACTCTTTTCATGTGCTGGTATAAATCTATGTGTCTCAAAACCAGACATGAATCAAATAGTATTCATGGTCCAAAATTAACCAAATATTAAAACAAGCAAACAACCTGGAATGGAGATATCCCAAAAAAGGTCTCGATTTTTGACACAGTGCAGCACTTAAGAGCAAGATTTCAACTGGTTTAGCCTACAAAAACAACTACAGATGCCAGCCACAGATGACAATCAGCATTGGATTTGAAATCACCTAAAATCTTGGGGCTCGGGGCCAATTCTAGATAATCAAAACCAAAATAACTCGTAAGATTTCAACAGTATTTTTCCTCCATACGTTAATGACTACAGGTAGAAAAACACAAAACTTACTTAAAAATCCTGAAACCATTTTAAAAGGCTATACGTTGTTCATTTTTAAACTGATTAAAAGCACTGAGTATACTAATTTAATCTGACATTTTTAGAAAGTCTTAATTTCAAACCTCTACATCAACACATAAACAGCAGCTGGTAAATTGTTATGTAAAGGGTTTTGGATGGAAAAGAGCAGTTCCAGCTTTGTTTACTACTTTTAGGATATTAGGAAAGGAAAGAGGAAAAGGTTCTTCGTTTTGTAGTATTTGAGCTGAATCCATTGGCTCAGTTAAAAAAAGAAAGAAAAAAGTATCACAGGTCAAAAGAACAAAATGACACACAAAAATCCATTGCCAAACTGGCTGTCGGTTGGATGCACAAGAGTAATGCTAAACAACTGTGGTATGGAGACAAAATATGCTTTCTTTAAGACACTTTTACAATAAGTTATTTAAGCCTTGTGAACAGCCTTGCCTTGCACCCACCCCTCACACATTAATGAAAACAAAGGGGGCCCATTTACATTGTAACCGTGCAGTGGGGTTAAGCATCTGACCTTAAAGTATGGTGCGCTTGTGCTCAGTGGAAAGGTTCTTGACAATATAAACAAGAATTACTGCTGTTAGAGAAAGGGAAGACAATTAAAAACAATCTCGGATGCATGTTGTACAGCTGTTCCAAGTTTCAGCTACATCTGACCTCTCAAGATGCTACGTGTTTTACTTCAGAAACGTAAGCCATTTTAGTTTTATTAAAATAATCCTTCAACAAAACCTGAATTTCTATGACAAACATGAGGTTTTATATGAGTAACACAATGAAAATTGTGTACTGCTGGCAGAACATGCCATCGCTGCAGTTAAAAAGATGTTGCGGTCTGCGCATCTCTTTCCAATACTTAGGTTTACTAACAGCTAAGCAAAAAGGAAAACTTTATGAAGAACGCTAAGGAAACCTGTCGAGAAAAAAAACTGTTCTTGAAACAAAAGACTTCAACAGGTCAAATCCCATCATCAAATCTGTTTGACAGACCTTTGTGCCCAGGCAAAAAAACCTGGGTGACTTCAGCAAAACTCTGCAGGCACAGTGTCCCAATATAGATCAAACTGCAGGACCAAGCAGCCACAACATTTTTTTAAGCTTAATTTTGGATACCATTGATTCCAAATGCAATAAAGACAGACTGCAATTATGGTCAGTATTTTCTTTATACATGCCTACAAATTTTCTAATAACTAAGAAAATACTCAAATTTTAAAGAGAAAATAATAGAACGAGCTTTTTTCCATCAGCCACTACAACTAATTGTCCTAATATTGTCCTTAAAAAATACAGTTAGAGAAGAAAAACTTCTGAGAAAATAACAAAGATCTTGGCTAAGTTTCTCAAAACCACAATTTTCCTGCCTGTTTGATCTTTGTACAGTCAGCATAAGCCACTGAAACTCCTCCACAAATGAAAGGCATTCATGGGAAGCCATCAGAAAGCATTGCTCTTCCTCTGGGACCCAGGACAATAAAAGAAAAGTTTGTGTCTGCCACGTGGGCCTACGATCCAGCTTAAATGAACAAACCATTGCAATATCCTTCGGCTTTGTGAAAGCGATACTTCCTACTTTTTTTGGAAGAAAGGAAGTCATATATAAACAGAACAAAGGGAAGAGGCAACACAAGTAGAGCCTCTCATAATAAATATTACAGTGAAAGTTTTGCTCATCAAACCAAGATTAAAAACATATTTTAATCTCCCAAGTTTTATGCCTTTGATGTATGCCGAAGAGGACAGCTTATGTATTTTGTAAGATTTACAACATTTCTAGTGGGAATAGCTTCGTATTTCAGTTTTTTCCCTGTTTCTGAAATTGAGAATATATTGGGTTGATTCTATCCCTTAATGCTGTGTCATATTGAGCACTTCTTTAGAGAACCGAAGTTAGGATGTCCTTTGGACATTTTTTCCCTACAAATAGGCTGGTGTTCCACTGAGCAAAGCACTGCAAAATCATTAGAGTGGTGTAATGGTAGTCTTTGTAACTATGAAATACCTCTTAAAATGCCAGCTTTCCTAGACCACAGGAAAGTTCAAATATTTGCGCTAAACTCCATAGCATAGAGAACCACTAAATTGCATTTCTTTGTGGTGTTAAAATTAGGAGAAAGTTATATAGCTTCAGTAGGAAGAACAGTAATTTATTATCTGTAATTTCACCACTACATACCCACAACAGCCTGATATAACACACGAAGCATTAATTTTCAGAATTACAACACACAAAGCATAAAACTTATGCATCAAGGACTCCCCTTTATAACATTTTCTGTTAAATTTTGCACTCCCATACAACCTTTCTGTGCAGCTTTACTTGTTCTCTCTTGATAGAGCACCCATTGCTATGACAAAAGGACCTGCACTTAAAATCTCATTACCTTGCTGTAACACAGTCAAATAGTTGCAAACTTCCACAACCTTAGGTGAGGGCAAAACCAAATACGCTAGCGGTCCTCTCAGATGGTGTGAGGCGAAAGAGCTGAAAGTTTCATTGTAAGTAACAATGAAAGAGAGCGGGTAAGCATGCTCTCTCTGGTTTTGCCTGTTGTACAACACACTTGCTTTGGCCTTAACAACCAACCATTAACTTTGGGGGACACCAGCAGAAGAGGAAATTTTCAAATATAGTTTCACAAATACTGAAGTCAGAAGAGCAAAGGTGAAAGATGCTGGAATTAACATTTTAAATAACTACTACAGTGAAAATAACTGTATTGAATATTGGTAGACTTAGTTTAACAATTTTTAAGGAAGATCTGCTAATTTCAGAGAAATCTGAAACTAATGTAAAACAGTTACAAGTGAAGAAAACTCTGGCTAGTAGATAGGTGTGTAGGGAGGTGGGAAGGAGGAAGCAGCTGAGGAGGTGACAAAAATCTTTTTCACAGCTGTAGCAGCCCCTATAGAGCTGATAAAGGTTCTCCTCCTATGTATCATTTCAAAAGCACATGGACCACACAGCCGTCTTTCCAGAAGCCAAATCCCTTCAACGTCTGGTATTAGTACTCTCAATCAGTCCATTCGATTGTCTATAAAAGAGAGATGCGTAAAGTTGTCCAGAGATGGTAACTTGCAGGTGAAGGAAAAAAGAGAAGGCAGAGATTTCAGGGACAGCAATAACACAATCATAGCAGATTGCCTTTCTTAAGGAAAATAAGTGAAATGCTGTAAGAGAAGAAAAGGTTATAGTACCAGAAAATGAATATAGATTTCAACCTAGGAGCAGTCAAGAAAAGATTATTCTAGAACTACTAGAAAAACAACAATAAAATTATAATCAGAAGTACCAAAGCTGGAATGACAGCAAAGAAACTTCAAGGAGCCTGACAGGGAAGACAGGTGTCTTGTCAACAAATACTATGCCAGAAGAAGGTTCACGCACAAATTCTTAAGTCCAAAGCAAATAGCAAGCAAATGAAAGTGTGAGGAATAATAGGATTCTTGTCTCCTACTCTCCATTTCCCTTCATGTTGCCATATGGTATCCATATCTGTGAGGATAAGCGGTACTTTGTACCCTGGTGTTTCAGTTTTCATGACACTTTACAAGTCTCATTGCTCATTTCACCGCTTTCCACTAGCTACTCCTTAATGACACCCAGCCAGTGCTTCCTTTGCTTTCCCATAAAAACAACATACTCAGGAAATAATGAATGTATATTTGTCTCTTTCAAGTAACTGCAGCTCCGTTTTAACCATTTACTTTGCAATAAACTTTTTTAAGAGAGCTTTTTTTTTCCCCACAAAAAAAGGCTGTATCTTAAGGATCACAATATACTGATTTTTTAAAATATACAAATAATATCCCATAGCCTCATTTCTGAGCTACAACCTACATTAATTTCTCTACCTTGGGAAAAAAAAATAAAAAATAAAAAAAATCACAATAGATGCAACAACTGAGCACATAGCTCATTTGAGTCTTCAGCCCGAACAGAAATACCCAGTGACTGGTATAGTTCACAAAAAAGACTATCAAATTACTTCTAATAGCGAATTGCTAAAAAGCATACTTTGCTAGATGGGGTTACTTAAGAAGTTGCCGTGGAAACAAGAAAGAATTGGCCCAGAGAGGAGTAGTGTAAGCTTATTAACAACAGCATGCTCAAGTGCTCAGCCTTAACTGAAAGAACCACCTGAAGAGGCAGAGTCATTTAGGCTCCTCTGACGAGTGCAAATAGTGGACTCAAACCAGTTGTCAAGACTGAGCAGGTTTGGTGAAGATGCAGGTAGAGCCTGAGGAGATGCTAGAAAGGAAAATGAATTCTCCAGAACTACAGAAGCCAAGAACGTACCTCAGGAAAAAAATAAAGTTGTGATGAACATGACTCAAAGATCGACCTTTTGGCAAGGCAGTCTCTCCCTGCTTACTCTTTCTCAGTGCACAACTGCTACATAGTCTATATGAGAAAATTCTGCATTTTTCTGCATTAAAGTAACCTCTGAAGCAGGTATCAAAACTTACGTTTAAAAAAGACAATTCTCTGTAGAAGACTCAGCATTTTAAGATATTTTAAAGCAGGATAAGGTAATGCTTAATATTGCTAAAGTCTCTGAAAACACAACACTGTTCATAATAAATTAGGAGAAACAGAATTCCTGGGAAATTGGAAATCCTTCTTCTCTCCCTAAGCCCCAGATTTTCATAGAATTTTAAAGCCTATTCCATTCACAGACCATTGCAACTCTCTGGAAACTATCCTAACGGGTAGATTTTCCCTGTATTTAGAGAAGTGTTTCCAATGTGTTCTACAACATGGCCTAGGAATTATATTCTAAATTTTTCACCTTTAAAGGTAAACTTGAATATGAAGAACATATAAAGAAACCCAAGTTGGACTTTTTTTTCCTTTTTTTTAGAGAATCCAATAAAATTAATATAGCAAAAGGAAAAGATTCATCACTCTTCATAAGAATTCACTTGCCCAGGGAATTTTTTCATCTGTCCTCTCCCTTTACTTAAGTAGACAGAAAATAGATTTTGCTGGCTATGTTTAATTTCCACAGCTGTCACTGTGATCTAAAACATTTATATTGGAGCAATCACATTTATCCTCAGGAAACCAGGAACTGAAGTACCAGTTAAAACACTGTATAGGCTACCTACTATCTTCTGACCCCAGTGGCATTAGATTTAGAAGTTGTACTGTGCAAATAAGCCGTAAAATGTTTTTTGATTAAAATATATTTGAAAAATGCAATTAGGTCTTGTAACAGCAAAAGTTGACATGGTTCATACGTGCTTATTGACTGGGTTAGTACAAATGTAAGACAAAAGGAGATATGACAGTAAAATGAAAACAGGATACAAATACTTAATATTTCTGATGTACATCTCTAAGCTTATTTCAAGTAGCATACTTTGAATGTCTAGTAATGAATTTAATTGTATAAATTCTCCTTATGGAAAGAGTCACCAAAAAAGAGGATCACAAGTAACAGATGCATAGCCCTAGTGAGAGAGTCATGTTATTTACTTAAGTCCATTATGCAAACTTTTCAAATGGTTGTTTTGAAAAAAAGATTACAGCACTTCTGCAAATATGTATGGTTTAACCCAAGAAAATAAATAGTTGTTTGTGACAGATGTAAAAAGGAGTTAAGCAGATTTCAGCAGACTTTGAAACAGGACTAGCAAAATTATAACATAATGTATATTTACGCACAACATAATCTTCAATATAAAAACTGCTAAGCACATTGTTCTAATTATACCAGCCAAATCAGCAAACAACTTGCTCCATCCTTCCCGAAGCAAATCTTAGTTACCAAGCTGGATCTCATTATTCACATTTAACATGTTGATATCTATCTAAGTTTAAGTTACGCCTTGAGTTGTATGTTCTTACAGTCTTTTCTTGCTACCCCTAATTCCTTTCCTTCCCCACTTTTTTTTTCCCCCCTTGTAGTAGTAAAAATGGATTTACACAAAACCATAGAATCATAGAAACATTTAGGTTGGAAAAGACCTTTAAGATCATCAAGTCCAACCGTTAACCTAGCACTGCCAAGTCCACCATTAAACCATGTCCCTAAGCACCACAAACCAATAACAAGTTTTACTAAAAATATATTCTGGTTTTAATCAGGCAGCTTGTCACTTAAAATTTCACACATACACGCTATTGCAAATGTTCTATCTGCAGACTTTCAGGCTGAATGTTCTGCCACAGTAAGGCCCTAACACAACAGCTTTTTCAAGAAAGTCGATTCAGAAATATGTCAGCAGACAAAAAACTACTTTTGACATATAAAGTGAAATAATACATTCACACAGAAGTCACATTTTTAGCTAGTTGGATCATTTGTTATTAGTAGTTTACAGATTTAATTTTCCCAGAGCAAGACCCTATTAAATGCTACAGCCAACAAGTTAAAGTTTAATACATGAAAATTCAGATCTTCCTATTAATACCTTGCAGTTCCTTTGATCCATGGAAGCAAGTATCTGTCTAGTTTCTCTCTCCTGTTCTATCACTTACTGTGGTATTTCGAACTTCAAGGAGTAACAGGAAGGAAAGGAAAAATGGTTTTGAAAGATGAGGCATCAACTTTCACATTAACTTCATTATGCTGACTACAAATAAAGTTTAAAAAGTACAGACATTTTCTAATTTATTACTATTCTCTTTTCCGTTACACTGTCTCTTGCACTTCCAAGATTCTTTATACTTCCATTATGTTTATTCCCATTTCTCTATATTTTTTTAACCTTTCTCTCACTTTGTTATACTATCTTCCTTCTTACAATTGTTTCCCTTCCCTGTTCCTCCCTCTTTCCTGCAACTTATTTTCTCTCAATTTCTCTCTGCTCTGCTCACAAAACTACTTTGGCCGTTAATTCTGCCTCCTACTAAACCCTCCTTCAAGTTCTCATGCTTTCCATAGATTTTGTGGTGCCAGACTACTCACAATCTCTCTGCAGAAGTAGAAAAAACATTTCTAAGTGTAAACAAAACTATTAAAATATAAGTGACACACTAAAGGAACAAAAAAAAGAAGGAATGAAGCCAGTGTAGTGTCTAGTATTTGTACAAGAGAAATAAAGCTAACCACAGGCCAGCAATTGAATGGCAGGCAGCAGTTAAGCAATCTTAAACAGAAAAGTCATGTAGGAAGCCACAGTGCTATATGCAGAGTTCCCCCTGGAGCATGTGCAGGAAAAAAGTCCCCCTAAAATTTTAGCATGTCTGCTTTTTATCCCACAACATAGGACTAATTGTCCTCAGTGTCTGAGCTGGATTCCTTGCATGCTGAAGCAGAACAAATACTACTTTTTCACCTATCTGTCACAGCAAACATGAAAGATTATGACAAAAGCAAACCAGCACTAATCTTAGCACCTCACAGAGCTCTCAGCAAAACACCAGCGAGAAAAGCAGAGAGAAAGCTAGCACACAACAGACAGTAAAACAAAATCATCAAACGAGTAGCTGGACAGGAGCATCTTGCCTCTGTGCTTCCAGTTACTTAACAGTCATCCTATCTGCTTGTAGAGCAACATTAAAACACCCACAGATTTGGTATGTAGATTAAATGTAGATTATTATAATATGTTTCAATTTTCTGACAGATTGAATGACTTCATCCAGCAGTTCAGGCATTAAGACCATAGCTGGTAACTGAGTTAAAACAGAGCTTGTATACACCAGTGAACTCATGTTCCAGCTCTGCAAAATATACACTGTTAACACTTGATCAGCCTAGTCTGATGCTGAGTTTTCTTAAAACACCAAGTCAAGATCAGTTATGCCCCTACTGGAAAATGCAGAGGCAGGCTCTCATATCCCTTTACAGTTTCCAAGATTAGCATAATTTGAGCTGAGAACATACTACAATCTGAAGCTTGAAATACTGATCCCACCAGATGAGCTGCTCTCCTTTCATTTTTGGCTTCTTAACATTCCTTGCTCTTTGACCACCTTCTTTGTTTATATGCAACATGCAAGTCCTAACCTTGCAGAGGGCTACCGTGTATCAACACACTTCTGCTATAACTGGCTTCAAACAGTTTCAGGTACTACCAGGGAGGTTTTAGAGTGGAAATACGCCAGTGAAGGAACTCCTGAAGGTCTTCCGCCATCCCCATACTTTTCCAGATTTGGAGTAGGTGGAATGCCCACAGCATGAAGAAACCTCCAGGTGGAACATCTACCTTAGCATTTGCAGTCAAGGAACGTGTTATGGTCATCTTTATAGGAGGGAGCAAAGCCAGTGTCACATCATACTTTGGTAAACCCTGACAATCGCTGTAGACCGCTGGAAAGTCTTTGCAGTTGGACACAGCGACTCGGAAAACCTGGATACATAACTGAATTCTCTTGGAGATGTATGAATGGTTACACAATCCCCGGACTGTGGGGAAAACAAAATGGCAAAAAGCCTTCGCTGTTTCCCTCTCACCAGCTCCAGCCCTGTAAGGAACACAGCTCAGCAAAACACAAAAAGGACCATGGTATTTAGAGAAAGGCTTGAAATATTAGGCTAAGGGCAACTTCTGCGCAGCCACAACCTTTGAAAGAATTGAAGGCTTTTAATACAGCTACTCAATTCTGAAAACATAGTAATTGGGAAACGGCTGGCAGCTGGACAAGAATCTCTACAGTATCTCCAAATCACCTGAAATGACAGCCATAAACATTTATACAGTATAAAGTGTGTGTATTATATATAATACTGTATATACATATATATATACACACACACATATATATAATCTTTTCTTTAATAAATCTCTCCAAAATGGCTTAGAATAAGACACAGGTAGGTATCTACTCTTTTAGAGGCTAAGTAGGAAATGCCTTCTTCCATGGGCATTTGACTATGCTGCTTCTGCTTAAGAGATTTTCACTATTTTTAAATGAAGAATTTCTGCAGGACCTATTCATTGCAAAGAGAATTTGTGTTCTAATGCCTACAGCTTCAGCAGACTTGGGCCCCTAAAGAAGAAGGATGCTCCTCTCCTCCCCCCACCCCAAATTACCTCAAAGTAATTTTCAGATAAAACAGAGAACACAAAACCTTTAGTTAAAAAAACAAAAAAAAAAAATCACAGGAAGAAACACTGAAAAAAAAAATCAAATAAAAGACTGTACCTTTGACCCCTGGTAATTCAAATAGAGTGTTAATCACCAAAGGATTAACACCCTCTGCATTATAAATAACATAACCAGTCATCAGGAAATTATAACACCCCATATAATCAAGAAACACTGAAGTCTACCACAGAATTATGCCCAAGCAGTGGGAGGTACTAAGCTCAGAAACTAACATATTGTATCAGTTCAGTAAGATTCTGCAACTTCAAGCATTATGGAGAAGAGCTCAGTTCTTAAACAGACAAACCTCTTTCCCTCTATGTGTACACATGTATATATATGCATGTGCACCCACATGTTTATGTATATAAACACACAAACAAATAATTCACACATTTTAAACATTATATGCATTTTTAAACTGTTAAAAATCTATGAGTATATAATCTCCCTGAATTTCTTTTCCTAGGTAATTTTATATGTTTGTTGCATTAAAATAAAATACTTTTTAATGTACTTCAAGTAACTTTCTGCATTCGATGTAATTATTTTTTGCTTAAACAAGGACTATTTCTCCCTTATTTGGGTCTGTAGTATAACCCAGTAGCATATTAAACGTAGTATTATTAATGCACAAAAGAATAAATGATGAAATTTCTATCAAAATACAAACTTTTTTAAAGGGATTAAAAAAAAAAAAAAAATCAAGGAAATTACTACCCACAATATTCTGCTTTGAAGGAGACACACAGCTACGTTATCTTCTGCCATCTTCTCCATAACCAATTCCTCCATTGCAAAGCTTCCCCTATCCCTATTTTCTCCCAAACCACACCACTCCTTTTTGCTCGAGAGGCTTTGCCATCCTTTCATACTCTCTCTCAATCTCCAAAACTTTTCCTGCCAAGCTTGTTTTCTATTCCCACTGTACCCAAAGGTCCATTCCACCTACATATCCAGTTTCAAGTTTTTCAACCACTACAGCACTTCAAAACTCCTGTGCCAGGAGTCTTCACTCATATTGGCTTTGGTCCTGTTATTCTGTCAACAGAGCAGCTCCTAACCCCTCTTTCCCATGTTTTCACTGGCTACTGGCACCTGCTGCCACTCTCTGCTTGGGCAACTGCAACCTGCAGTCTGCTGTCCTGCTTGCCCTTTTCCTCCACACCTTACTCTTTCAAAAACCTGTACAGGTAGGTAAATAAGTACTGTCTCCAGCTGTGCCTTGCTGATCAATCTTTTTCTCTAACCAGCCAGACAGTATTCCACTAGGATCAGGATACCAACATTTCCCCAAGAGGAAAAGCAGACCTTTTCTCTAATGTAGAGTACCTCATGAAGAACATAAAGAGCAACTCATCTCAAGGAAGAACAACTCAGGTCAAATTACTTTAATTTGTAATCATATTTTCTGCTGAGACCCAGAGATCAGGGGAGAGAAGATCCACATCCTCACAATCACACCACACTAGTTTACTTTCTTCCAAAGAATGATATAAGAAGGTAGTGCCATAGAATCTGGTGACACATCTGCAAGCAGGCAAGGTGAGGTTGGGATGAACATGGACAGCTCTTCCGATGTATAAAAATGTTAAAATTAGATGGGTGGAAAAAAGAAAAGTAGACTTTCTCAGTTTAAGAAGCCTTTACAATCTAAGCTGCACTAGAATTTCTCCTTTAAATCTTCAGTAAAAAGACACACTCCTTCAATTCACTTCTTCACATTGCAGAATAACTAGGAAATTTCACCTTTTTCAAGCCCACTATAAAAACTCACAGGATTTCTCCAACCTTGTGTCATTCCATGACTATGAAATACAGTTTCTAAATGAAATACACTTTAAGACTGTACCATGAGAAAAAGCACAGCTTAATTAAGTTAACTAAGCTGATTAAGCCATGCTCTTTCACCTATTACAGGAAGTATTTAGCCCTGGAGCCATCCTAAAGGCACGTCACACAGCGTATGACATGTTTTCCAGAGATACTGTATATATTTAGTCACTGCGGAAGGGGAAAAAGCAAACACCCCATATGTCAGCATGCCAACAAAAGAACAGAAGAAGTATCAGCTGATAAAGCAGCTGTTTACATCTCGTTCTTGTCTGGAAGGTAGGTATTACATTACAAGGGAACAGATGAAGTTAAGAGAACATTACCTCAACACCTCAGATCTAACTGTTATAAAATAATTGCAGTAGGAACACTCTCTCCGAAAATCTCGGTCACTGATATTATTACTGGGATCTTTGTATGTTTACAAACTCGGACAAACGGATTTAAAATTGAATAGATTACAGCAGCCTTACTTTAAAACAATTAAGATTAATCTTTCTCCTTTGCTGTATCTAAATGAGTTTACATCATTAAAAGACTTCTTTAAAATTTTCAATCCTTTCAAAATGTCTAAAAGCAATTTCTAAAATAAAGACATAGCTAAATAGCATTATTCTTATCTTGGCTTTTGCCAGCACAAGGGTGCTGCTCTGTGTCTCATAAAGATTTCTGGCAGAGTGAGAAAACCTGGTCAGTATCAGCGCCTTTCCTGGGACCTGTCTGAAGTGTCGACAAGCAGCTAAGCTGAATATTAATACACTCTCCATCATCAAAAGCTGTTGCATACCCAAAGGATGAGAAATATTTTAATCAGCTTTCAGCTTGTCTAGTAGAAGTCAGTTTATTCCTTTGGGATTATACATCTATGTGCTCAATTTTTGTCTTCATGCACTCTCTCTCTCTATATTACTTTTGAAACTAGCAGCAAAGAGCCTAAATCTGCTGTTTTGTTGGAAAAAGCCAGCTAATGCTGTGATTCAATTACAGTATTTTACATTTAACAACAAAATGTAGAAGATGAAAAGAAAAGAAAAAAGTTGAGAAAACAGTCCTGTACCCTGTTTAACAGCAGGATTTCTTAAAGAAACCAGTGCGAGTTTTTCTGGTTTGTTCAATATTTTTGCAAATTTTACGAATTTTCGAGACTGATTCATCTGTTGTCTTACCCATCTTTTCCCCTCCCAAGCAGATTCCTAAGTTTTCACACTGTAAATTCACAATTCCCTTAGCACAATGACCACCAGTGGAATTGATCCGTGAATGTATACATGTTTTATAAACATGTGTATCAAGTGTGTCCTACATGAAAGCCAACAAAAGATCAGTAATAGCATAATGGTCTGAAAAGCCTTGACTGTAAAACTACAATTGCATGGTAACCTCTCCTTTCTCTACTGTCATTCCTCTGAGAGACAAAGTCAGTCACTGTAAGGTTGCATTAATGAAGATACCACCTACGGGAGAAGACTTTTAAAAGTGAGAAAGATTAATAAACCTAATTATGTATATTTTTAATCCTTTTAAAAGCATCATAACATTTCAGACTAAGATACAGCCAGGACTTGTATTGGCCTTCGCATTGAGCATCTACATAAATGCAATATAGAATTCATTTCTTGTTACTTCATCCCTGCTTCCTTGGGGATAGATGTATTACCGTTCTACATGTAATACCATGGTGCTCTTTCCTCTTCCCCGTAAGAGAAGACAGAAATATAAAGCTTAGCTGCTGAAAGATTTTCAGATACTCTATCACCTCAAGGAATTCTGGGAAGTGCAACCTTTATGTACTTTGGTACTACACAGCATCAGCATAAATTGGTTTGTACAGGCTAATCTTAAAATAATTTCTATCCAAATCTTCCATCAGCAACATAACCAACCATTAGTTTTGAGCAAAGGAGTGAATTCTGTGTTCCTACTACTGAAAATGATTTCAGCACAGAAACTCCTGTTTCATCAAATGGAAGCATGACATTGGACAGAATATGAGAACAATCAGTAAAGGATGACAATGAGTAAACTCACTCTGCCATGTGTCTGAATTACAAGAAAAGTCTTATAATTCACTTATCCAAGCTGAGTCCCACCACAACATTGACAAAACAATTGACCTTCTAGCTAGCTAGTGAAGCTTTAATCCATTAGCATGTGGCATGCAGCTTGAAGATCGAGCTAAAATATAATTATTAGCAGTGTGTATATATATATATATGCATACATATATACACACACATAAAAATAAAATAATCACTTCAGTTTATTATACAATTATATTGATCCCTAGGCAGCTGGACAACATGAACTGATGCACTACTCTCAGTTATTAACAGTGCACTTTGCAGAATAGTGCATGCTAAGCATGAAGTCAGATTTGTCTTGAGCAAAGCTCCATTGATGCCGTTCCTATTCACAAGCAAGAATCTGGCCTGTTCTCACCATTCCCTTAATCATTCTATTATATTACAGGAATTCAAAATGAGTCCTTTGAAAAGACACACTATTGGTCTGATTGTGATAAACAATCACATTATTTTACAGGACTAATTTACAAGATTTGCTACACTTAAACTTTATATTTGAGCCTCTGCTGTGAGAATTATATAGAGTTCAGATTCACTAGCAGTCCAAGGAGGACTGCCAAAACCTGATGTTAACTAGAGACATTTGAGAAAAGCCAGTAATTATCTTCTTACTGCAGAGTAGTAAATATTATATTATGTCTACAGCTTCAGGATTATTAAGCAGAAGCATGTGTAGTAAGAAATGAAAAGTGCAAAAAAGATTCAATCAAAAGCTCCTGAGAGCTAGAACTGGGAACTGCCAGGAGACAATCAGGGTCAGCCAAAACACAGTAAGCTCCTTCTGTCATGCTTAAATGGATAGGAAAAAAAAACAAACAACCCAATCAAACAAAAAAACCCAACAACCCACCTTAGATATGGCTCAAATTCTACAATTTCCAATCATGGTGGGAGGGGCAGAAATTTGTTACGTTCCTTCAACTGCAGAATGTTCCCTCCCTAGGACATAGGCAATAAGTAACTCCTTTTCAGTTACAGTAAAAATCATAGCCTCATTTTATTGATGAGGAATTTAAGATCAGAAATAGTCTGCAATCTAAAACCAAAGTAAGACCTCAACGTTTTGATCTCCTCACTGATTTTGAAAACTACACTTAAGTTACTTGCACAAGTTAAACAGAGGGTCAGTGAAAGAATTAGCACCTAATCCATCAGACCATAATGCTTTCCATGGCAAGTACTGAAGCCAAGTTTTATTTCTTTATATATAAAATGAGACCTGTAATTTTGATCGAAGATTAAGTAACTGTTAAAAAATACATTGCAAAAATACTATTCACCCATGATCTTGTTAGGAATTAGAAGGACTGATGATTAGATAGGAAAGAAAAGGTATCAATGCAGCAACGGCAGCTTTTCGGAAGATGTCACCTCCTTTGCTTACAAAAGCCATTTGGAAAGTAAACCAGCTGTGTTCTATTTTATAGTGGTTATGTAGCCACTAAAACACAATAGCAATAAAACCGTGTTTAGCAATACTAGTGGTACTCTAAAAAAAAAATTACAGCAATGTAATGGTGACATTTTAGTCATACTGCTGTTTGCTTGCACTTTCATTCGAAATCACAACTTCCCCTAGTTTATAGCAGTCACAGTAAAAATTATTCCTGCCAAACCACTGTAATTCACAGTCTTAACACCAAACCAAATCTTTTTCTTGTATCTATGTAGCATGTCCATAAACATACATATACAAACGTACAAATCCATAAGCTCTACATCTGATCAATTCTACGATTGTATAAATGAGAACTAGAAACCACTTTAACTATAGTTAATAAGTTTTATATAACATATAAATACACAAATTTAAAAAATACAGAAGAATTTATTTTCAAGAAATGTTATTCTTCGTGTTCAAATATGGTCTTTTATTCAGTTTTTCTACTAGGAAATGGATTTCTAAAAACATAAAAGACTTTGCAAAGAATAATTGGACTAGTAAAACAATAGCACAATACTACTACCTCACTATTTCCACAGCAAATAATAACGCTCAATGAACACACTGTTGATAAAAAGATCTTTTATTATTCCAGTATATATGTCCATCCAAGGTTCTGGGGAAAAATGGTGGGAACAGCACACGATTTTATACAATCTGCAGTAGCCCCATCATACCAATTCCGCTTTCACTGAAATCGATCACATAGTTCCCATTAACAATAAAAGGGCAACACCAGGTTCTAAAATATCCTTCCAGGACTGACGCTGGATTCACAGGGATGCAGCGGCAGCTACATTCTGAGCTCTTCCCTCTCTGCCACACACTGGGTGACTTGCAGTGCTACCAAATGTAGTCTAATGCTCTCTAAACTCTTTTTCTTATGTTGCTCCTGCTGCTGAGAACTGCAAGCAGTTGCCCCCAGTGCTCGTTCCCTATAAACGCCTTTTCTCTGAATACAACTGTATACGATTCAGACGTTACATAACGAAGTTAATTAGAACATCATCAGAGTTAAAAACCCCAACATACCTGCGTATGTATTTGTGTGTAGAAGCATGTACGCACACATACAGTCACACTATGGACCAGCACTGGTAGTCTACCCACTATGAGAAAACTTTTATACGTGATGGAGAATCCTGTTTAAGCCACAGTGCTCAGCTCAGACACAGATATCCCTTTACACAACTCAAATACAAGATTGGGGTATAACCTATATTCACAATTTTCATTTCTGCTGATTGTGTGTTATACGTATTTATGCTTTAAGTACTAACACATAGCTCATCACATTTTACATGCAAGTGTATGCGTATATACTACACACAATCATACACATCTGATAGTAAATATAGTGAAGAGGACGGAAAGAAGCCCTGTTACAGTAAGAGTTAAGCACAAGACAACAGAATTCTCGTCATCCAAAACTGAAGCTAACGAAGGTATAGTTGTGTGCACAAGAACACCTACAAACATCACACTTGTACCTCAGGTGCAAATCCACCTAGAAGGGAGCACAAAAACGGGACAGCATGCCCACCTCCTCTGCACCATCTGGTGCAGCACACGCTACCAGCCACATGACACGCACAGCTGCACAAGCCACCCATGGTCCTCCCATTTGTGCTGTCAGAAACGCATCTCCCTTTCCCATAGGACGTCAATTGTCCTAAATTTTTCCTGGCTTATGCCAGTTTACATTATAACCTTAATGTTTTCAGTGTAATTCTCACAGTATGCTGTATAAGTTGGAAGACTGCCCTTTTAACAATTCCAGTTTATAATAGAAATGTTACAGTGGTTCATATCAACACAGCTTAGATATCAACCAGCTCACAGAAGGGTTAAAAATAGAAAGTGCTATCCACTGGTTTGCTCTGATGTTCCTGTAGATATTGTCACTGGATGTATCCTCAGTAGAATTCTATTCAACACCTCTGTCTTTAAGTACAAAGCTGTAGGCTGTAGCAGCTTTAGGAAACATAAGTATCCTTTTTTCTGCTGCACAGTATCTGTGTGTGAAATTCTCTAAAGGGGTTTAAGTATTTACCCTGAACACTATCAGACAGTTTCTAAAATTTTCCTTATCCTGTTGCAAAAACACTTCAAAGAGAATCATAAACACAGTCCTTTGTGCTTTCAGCACACACTTTGTTTTGGAAGCTTAAGTCTGAATTCCCTCAGAATTGTAAATATTTTTTTTTCTGAAAGATGTGCAATACAACTTTACTTTTTTTTTTTTTTTTTTTTAAAGAAAAAAAAAAAGATTGGTAGTGATTCTATCACACACAATGCTGAATCCTTTCGCCCATTCCTGACAGTTAAAAATATTGGGGGGCAAGGAAATTAGTGTCAAAAAACCCACAAAAAACAAAACCCAAAATAAACAAGAAAAAGAAAAACAAGTCTTCAAGATCAGGTTTTGTTGTTGTTGAAGATAAAAGGTACATTTCCAGAAACATCTGACTTCTAGTATACAAAAAATATAACCTGCCAAAAATACATTTATTTAAGGGTCTGGCCTAAACAGATAAGAAGAGCCCCAAAAGACAAGAAATATGGCTAAAATTTGGGTCTTTGCGCTGCCATGTTGTGCCTACATTTCACAGCTCATTAGGCAAATACGATCGCCCATCACGGCATGGCCCTCCAATAAAGGAGCGTGAGACACTGCAATATCTAAGCACAACAGGAAAGCTAAAAAAGAAATGAAAATCATACCTCAGAACTTCTTGAATTTTGGGTGACAAGGTCAAACCAATTCAAATGTCAGTTAAGTTGCTCTGCATTTTCTGAAAAAAAAAAACCTAACCAACCAACCAGCCTGTTTGTGATCATATTATCTATTTTTTTAATATAATTGGTTAGCTGTTTAAAATGCCACAGTATACAAAAGCTAGGAAGATTTCTTTTAAAAGCATATTTTGTCTTATAGCTTTTCATGGCTATTCTGGAACTGAAACACTCTGATTTAAATACATATTTAAACCCTTGTTTTAATTTGGGGGAAAAAAAAAAAAGAAAATAAATATATTATGGCCCTGGGCTGAGATTTTGTAGCTCAAGTTTCAGCCTAGACTCAATTCTAACTGTCAGGCTGTAAACCCCTGACAATAGTGGCTTATAGCAAAAACTGTGACATACTTCATGTGTAGCAATTGTAGCAAATAATGAAATAGACCTCAAAAAGGAAAGAAAAATAATTTTAGAAGAAAATAGTCTTGCTCTCTGATTTCAATTTAGTTGTATAAACTGATAAAAGCATGCTATTAACAGTAATAATAACATGACTAGTAAACATAGCTTTTAAAAAGTTTTACAAATCAAGATGAAAGATACCAGTTTGCATGAAATGCAACTTTGCTCATTATAACTACACAGAGTGTGCACACCTCTGCTTTTACACTACATTTATAAATTAAAAGGTATGCTGCATTTCATTATCATTAGATGTATTTTAAGATGCCAGAAAGTGAAACAAATGGTACAACGATTACTTGTGTTTCAGTTACACCATTAAAAATCAGTTCTTTAAGATCTATGTTTCATTCCTTTAAGTAGACCCTTCACAGTAGGCAAACAGTGATGCTGTTACGTATAACTCCAAGTCAGTCATGTTTTTCTCTACATTTTAGTCCTACAATTTTTTTCACCTTGCCAAATTCCTGCATAAATAGGTGGGATTAAATGGAGCCTAACCTACCTAACATAATTATATATGTTGTGATTTTATACTGCAATGAAACTGATACATTTTAATAATCCCAGTCTTGGCTCTTTCCCACTGAAGTCAATAAAGGTTATTAAGGCCAACTGCCATATAAATACATTGCTACATTGCTAAATGGACTGTCAAAGCAGGAAATACAATTCACACCATATAGCACTACTAGGGTCTTCATTTTTTTTTTTTTTAAAGGGACACTAGATATGTTAAAAAAGTTTTTAAAGATTCGATATTTAAGTATAATCATATATGTTTACTTTTCATTCCACAAACAAAAACCATTTCATTGATTTACACTTTACTTATTAAAATGTGAATCAGCCTAAAACAAAATAAACAAAAAAAGACTGTAGGATTTCTGCAGTTCTTACTGATTTGGCATGGTATTAGAAGATTTTCATAGCTAAAATAAATGTCAGATTGCAAGGTTTGCATGATATCAGACCCTGAGAGACAAATTGTCTCTCCACTGAATCTCAGAACAGCTACAGCAAGACTTCCTCACATCACATGAGATTTCAGCTTTTGACTTCTCTTTACCCAGAAAGCAAAGCTTGTACAGTCTTTTTTCAAATGGTAACTCTCCCTTTGAATTCAGCAAGCATTTATTCTGATGTTGCAGATGATAACGTGTTAATCTTGGATGACTTTTAAAAAAACCCCTCAAACATTTGAATAGCCTTCATATTTTCAAGGGAGGGGGAAAAAGAGAAGAAGATTGGTTAAACTGCTTTGGATTTAATGGTTCATAAATTCATGAGGTAATATTGTGGGAAATGTGATGTTTTATCAGAATGTCATTCAAATGAAAGGTTTAACATTTACATCACAAGAGCAAGCTCTAAGTAAAACTATCCTCAGGGAAAGAAATGCCAGGAATAAACATTATGATAAAATTGTGTGCTTGCTATAATGTACAAAAATATTAAATAAAGCCCAAAGGTCTGAAGACACTGGGTTAAACTTCCTGCAGTATCATACTTGGCTGTGACATTGGAGCAATTACAATTACCAGAAGCAAAAACTATTTTGGAAAACTATTCTCTTCCTTAAGACTGCATTACTAAACAAGGGGAAAAGAAGAAAGAAAGACAGAAAGAAAGACAGAAAGAAAGACAGAAAGACAGAAAGACAGAAAGAAAGAAAGAAAGAAAGACAGAAAGAAAGAAAGAAAGAAAGAAAGACAGAAAGAAAGAAAGAAAGACAGAAAGACAGAAAGACAGAAAGACAGAAAGACAGAAAGAAAGAAAGAAAGGAAAAAAAAAAAAAAAAAAAAAAGGCACGCAGGGACCCCAAGACTGACTTTTATATTACTCTAAACATACCAAAAAAAAAAACCCCTAAGTCGAGTCATTCAGTTCACACACAAATGTAAAAAAATACATTGCTTAAGTATTTTCTTTTAAGAAATAATTCCTTTTAAGCAATAATACTCTAGCAAGACAAAATCAACAACTCTAAGACATTTTTAATTTAAACATTTTGTCACAATTTTTTTTTTTTTTTTTAAGAATCATCCAGCTAAAATTATAAATTTGGAGATAAAACATCAACTGTAGACTACTGGGTACCTTCAGAAATACCTTTTTGATTTAACTTAATGCTGTGGAAGCTAAGCATGCACCAAAACACTGCACTTTTTATGTTAAATTGCTGTTGAATTTGTTAACCCACAATTGATTTCCTGTGTTATGGAATCTTAGAGATTACAGCTAACTTGAAGCAACAGGGATAATTCCTGATGTTAATGCTACATTTCCATGTATTTTTATGAAGTCAGTGCCCGTTGTTGCATTAAAACTGCGGCTCAACATTGCCCCCTACTGTCATTTTATGAAACACTAAAGGACAAAATGTAGGTTAAACCCCAAAAAAACCCAGCCTACCTCCAAGTCCCAAATACAGTAAGCATCAAATTTACTTAAAGACTCAACAAAACAGACATTCTCAATTAACATTCTCTTCTGTCTCATTCAATAGCTGAAATTAATTGTGATTAATATGTTATAAGTCATAAAACATTAAAGCAATTTTTAAAATTTAAATTAGAAGCAGCTTCTGTCTTGGCCCAACCTTCAGTTTGCTGATAAATATCATCCTGAGGCCTGTTGAAAGGAGATACACTGACGCCACCATGTTTCTAATTAGAGACACATGGTAATGTCACACCAATTGCAGAAAACCTAACCCTTGAGAATTCCTGAGTTTGCTGTTTTTCCATGTTCTCAACACACAACAGATATAAAACAACAATCAAACATTCTTGTCTCTACCTCATCTAAGCCTGTGTTACAAGAGAGTAAGTTGTCATTTGCAAGAAAAACAAACCAAAATATTTTTTTTTAATTATAAAGGTCATTCAAGAATGGGAGCACATAAGAACACAAGAATGAGGGAAAAACCCCACATAAACAAGTTATAAATAATTTCTCTCCTTTTGTAGGAAAGTTTAATGTTCACTGATTCCTTGTGGCAACTGATTTCACAAATGAAAGCTCCACTTTTCCACTGAAACCAGTCACTGCTGGAAAAGCTTACAATACGTTTGAGCAGGTTAGTGAGTCACAACATTTCCCTCAAAACTCAAGAGCGTATTTGTGTTGCATTGTACCTCCAGAGATTCAAAAACACCTCTACTACAAATCATATTCAGCATCCTCAGGTACATTACAAACTTTTCCAAGTCAACTATGAGCAAACTGAGGCTTATGCTGTGACCAGCAGAAATAACTGAGAAGCAACTTCTAATGCAGACATAAGGATATGAGCAAGCCCTGTTTCTCCGTATAGTTCCGTCTGTGCACAAATCTAGAAGCAAGCATGCTGGCAATTGTATCAAACACACTAGCAAAGTCTCTGCTTGGACAGCAACAGCAAGCAGGCTAACAGTGCTTGTCACTGAGTCCGTTTTCAAAGAAAGCAGGGATGTGCATTCAACTATACAGGAACCAATATCACTACAATTATTCAAGAAACTAATCTCCTCTTGTTGGTTCTAGCTATGGTGTAAATGTGCAGGTGGACTACAGCCAGATAGTTGTCCCTCCAGATTATCAGATTTTACTCTCAACTTTCCCCAGATGCATTCATCATTGTTGTCGTTGACAGAGGTGTCTATCTTGGCGTTGTACGGAAAAGTTGACAATGCACAGTTTCATGTACCAATTGGTGTGATGTAATATATGACTGTGATCTTATGAGGCTGTCAAACTTTAAAAACAAGCGACGTCAGGAAATAACTAAAATCTCCTCTTGGTTTTTTGGATCTTATTTCGCACACATTTCTTCTGGCTACTCGGCAAGAGAAATAAGATGAGGGAGTGGAAGGCTGACATCAATTCTACTTTTCATATGTTCTGAATAAAGTTTAAATCCTGTTACTATAGTACAATTAAAAACATAATTGTGAGTGCTCTCAGCATTACACTCTAGAGGCTTTAGACTATAAAACTAGTACTTACCATAATCTCCATTTTTCTCCAAAATTCTTCCAATTTAGCCATAGGCTTAAGCCACCAATCACTGAACTTCAAATACCGCTTGCCTTGAAACCAAAACTGCCTAAGCCACTCAAATTCAACCTGCAAGATAAAAACATATGGTAGCATAAACATCTATGTTCATTATTTGGGGCAGGAATAGGGTAATGCATGAATCCAGCTATACCTAAACAATCCCATAGAAAAGGAGAAGGTTACCAAAGTACTCATTTCTAAATGCACCCTTACACCCAGTTGTTTACTTCTGTTCCACATGAATTTGCGACCCAAGCTACTCCCTTCAAACCTAGAGAGGTGTAAACCCCAACTCTTTTCTTTACATCTGGTACCTGTACAAAGAACATTAGAAGTTCAGGTTTACTTACAATTCAGTCCAATATGTACCAACTCTGGCTTATTTTGATTAACATTGCGGGTTTGAAAATATTTCGGTCATATAAAAGATTGAAAAAACTTGCAGTAATAAAATCGCTAGAATGCAGCCTAGTCAATTGCTATGGAATGAGAGCGCAGCATTATCATGAATCATAGTTTCTCATACTTTACCGAACAATCTGGTTACCAGATAGGCTACCAATAACTTTTGGATTAACTGGGTCTCAACAGGAGGCACCCAGCTCAGGCAGACCTGTAGGGGAGAGGGGGTGTCCCCAAAGGGCTTGTGCTCCCTCTGCTGGGTCTGCCCTTACATCAAAACCCTCTGACACACAACAGTGCGCACGCACCATGGGTGAAAAACCAGGTTTCAGCTTTTCGGGGCATCTGAAGTAACAGGTTTTTCTAGGACAAAGCTTGTGTGGAAACTGTGCTTTATACAGAAAACAACCGCCCCCACTGAAGCAATAAAAGTTCCATCAGAAGCAAGCTAATACTTTTATTTAGAATATGAAACACAGCAAATGATGTAATACTCTATTAGTTGGGTTTTTTTTTTTAAATTTCATATATGGATGGCCCATCAACTTTAAGACAAGAGAAATATTAGCTTACTAAAACGTAATAGAACTATATAACTCATCAAATATTCTTTAGGCAAAATAATTCCATTTATCCTAATTTCCACTGAGCCTTTTCTCCTGTAATAGTAATGCATAGTTCTGGTCTTTAGAATTCTGTATTTGTTGTGGTAGTTGTGTTTCACACCGAGTTCAAAGCTGCTTTTATCATTATTTGTACCACAAAGAAGTTTTTATTTATCCCTGCTCAGCTCCGACGATGCAAACAAAGACAACTTGCCAAGGTGAAAGAATAAAGAAAACTGCCCAAAGCTGTCACCTAATGCTTTCTTTCCTGCAAAGGTGAACAGAATGGCTACAGAAATCTGAAAGTGTTCCAGTTAACATTAACTAAATGTTTGGTCAATATATGTTAAAGATTACAATAAAAGATACTTAAATGTGAAATGTGTAAAAAGGATATTAAAGTAACTTTGTTGGTAAAATATAACAACATGATTAGTTGGCAGATATAGATCTTAAAATATTTTAAAAAACCCTGACTGCTAGCCTAGTGACTTTTTAGAACAGAAGTTTGATGACGTCCTTCCTAAAAAAAGCTGAAGGAAAGTTTTCTTCCTCTGCAGTATGAACAAGATATAAAGGATCAAGTTATGGTTTGTTAAAAAAAATCAGTATACACAGTTTTGGGAAGGCTGAGCATATCGACAGTTCAACTAGATTTTTAAGCATTCAACACTTTCTTCTCCCCCCACTTCTTTTTGGCTTTGCTGGCCTCTACCACCAAAGGGCTCTAACACATGATGTCTGGCAAACATGTTTCATGAAATAAGTCACGAGGCCACTAATCAATGAAAAAATTTTTTTTAAAAATTAAAATCAATGTTACAATATGGCTCATCATGACAAGAATCTATTTCAGTCAATCTGATTTTTGACTAGTCATATTGATTTGCTACATTAATCTATGTAATTTCAGTCTAATTTAAGTCTGGCATCTTGGCCAAATTTTAAATGTATCTTGATCCTATACAGAATATACAACTTGACTCAGAAGAGCTGCTTTTTAGGTGCAAGAGGTAAAGTTTAGCAAAAGGCTAGTTAATTTTCTGCAGGATTAGCTGGTCTCATCAGAGGTCAGTGTACCAAACTGCAACATGTAGCTGTTTAATTGATGTGGACTACCATTTATTAGGGCTCTATAAACTCAGGTCCACATTCATCTAAAAACATCTCTGTTTAGCTCCAAACTGAGTTAATAAAATGAAGGTTGGGGAGAAAAACAATGTTTCACCCACCAACTTAGCCATCAAGCTGCTTGACAAGTGACTGCTCTGAACTATCACCTCTGACCAGGTAACTGTTGATTCTGAAAAAAAAAATAAAAAAAAAAATCATCCTGATAAGGCAATGGTGACATGATTTCTCTGTCACTCTATCCTTGTTTTATATATATGCAAGCATAAATACTTAGTTTTGCTAAAAATATCCAGAGATTCCAGTTATGCTAAGTTTGTTTAGTATTTTTAATTAGCACATGAACACTTTCTACACCACATTCATTACTAAGTACATGTTTTAACAGGAACATATGCTATCTGCTTTCCAAGTTCTCTTAAAAGCTCTGTGTTCTCTTGCTTTCATTGAACTCTGTTCAGTAATATCTTTTCCTGTAGCAGGAAGGCGCTCCTATTGGCTTGCCTCCTTCCACAAACAGGAGGAGCTGTACCAGGAAAAAAAAAAACACCACATCAGTAAATACTGGAGAGAGACAAAGCACTCAATTCTAGCCTTAGCGGAACCGAAGTTACAGAACGTTCATCATCTGTGAGAAAACTCTCAGCTTAACAGCTCTTGCCAAGGATTTTGTCAAAGAGGTTTAATTTGGAGACTCCCATATATCAGAGCTAACTGTAGTTATCATTAGAAAGCATTTTACATGACTGAACAGGACAGTTTAAACATATTAATATATAAAAATATATATGCTGAGTGTTTGAGGAACAATTTTCATCTCCTAATTAGTTTTCACTTATGACTTACATCTGTGCAAGTAAGCTCAGAATCAGGCCTCCTATGTCTTAACCTCAACATATTCTCAAGTTGTCCTTTAAACAATGATGAAAGGCCAATTTTAGGTTATAGTCAATACTGAGTAGTAAAAGGCCAACTGTAGCATTTGACATTTTGTGAGGCAGTGCTCCTCTGTCAATTATTTAAAAGTATTGGTTATTAAATGCCACACATGTAGGTGATCTATATTTTCTCTCTGCCGTACTAGCCAGCCACCAACCGTGCTGTCAGCTCACTGTGATGTGCTAAAACATATTAACCTTCCTTTGGCTGCGTACACCGCTACCCTATCTCAGCAGTGACCTCAGTGTCTAACACCGTATACCTTCAACTTAGCTAGCTCAAGATCTTCTACATCCCTGTGCATTCACCACACTTAAATTTATCTACTGCTGCCATAAAAATAGATTTTCTGTAGGCAAAAGTGACTGTATCTCATAAGCAACAGAGCAACCAATTCAGTCTCAAGTTTTAATCGTGGTAATCAGGATTTGATAATCACAGCTGAGCAAAAACAATGATGAGGACAAAACCCTAACTTTTCAAACTTGAGTACTTACTTTGAACACTGCTACATTTTCAACACAATCCCCAAGTACTAAAAAAGCTTCCTCTAGTGTTTTACCTCATAGAGAACATCCGATTATTAGTGTGGTGTTGGCAAATAAAGAAGCCTTGACACTAACTCACACAACATGAACTATTACCAGATTTTGCATTACTCAGAGCAAGGAAAAGAGATTTTCTTTGAAACATGAAGAATAGGCTGGCGATGATCTTTTCTGCAGATTTATTTTTATATGGATGAGCATTTAGATCATCTGTCCAGCAGTATTTTATTACTTTAAAAAGCATTTATTTGCCAATGGGTTTCCCCAGGCCCCCTGTAGCTCTGTTTGGGACATACCCAGCAGCTGTATGTATTTTGGAAAGCCAAGTGTGATTCAGTAGGGGCAAGAGGTTCACATTTAGTGAACTCTGCAAGATCATTTATTTCAGGATAAATTATTACTGGCCAAACAGCAACCTGATTGCTTAAAGGGGTAACTTCAATCTCTTAACACCGTGTGTGTATTGTTAGGCTATTGCACTTCACAGCTGTCCAGGTAACTACTTCTGTTCACCCTGCTAAAGTCCGTTCACTGGATACACTGCCATTGAAGTATTTGTTCAGACTTCATGCCCATAAGCTACTCAGACAAGCAGCACGTGAACACCCTTAATTAAGGTTATCTTTACTTACAACTACAAAGTACATACTGGGAGTGAAGTAACTCACACATCTAACAAACAGCACATACCTCGCAATTACTCAGATATTCTTTTGAAGGCTGTTTTAGTGAGGGAGACCATGACAACAAAGCTAAGTCTAAGGAAATATTAAACTTCTACCTGGCTGCCTGCTAGAGATGCTAAAAACCTCCTCAGGTTAGCATCTTACTTTTTCGACAGGAAGGCCTCTGTCAAGACATCCAAGACAGGGCTCTAACAAATGAACTCTGGGAAATCTAACATCAGTAAAGACATCCCCCAGATACTCACCCATACCTCTTTTAGAGGTTTCTCTGCCCACCACAAAAATGGAAAAAACTAAGACTCCAGCTATGCTTCAGATCTTCAGTTCAAACCCACTTTATCAGCACAGCAAGTCAATTTTCCTGACCAGGAATACAAAAGTGAAGGCACAGAATCATACCTCATTCTTTCAGACTTGTTCTTAGGGTTTTTACCTCTAGCAGACACAGATAATTCATCCAGACCTCATTTGGCAGAGCAGTTAATTTCAACACAGACTGAATCTGTGCTAAACTACTATATTTTTGCTCAGTCACACTTGATGGTACTGTGATGGTTCTGTTCCGGTTAATGATCTCTGATGACCACTTCAGAGGTGTCAGCAAGAGGGGTAAAAAAACCAAACCCATAGCATTTCAGGAAGATAAAGAATCTAGAACAATGGCTACATCTAATTATCGGAGTTAAACCCTGTGAAGAACTTCAGTTATGATAATATTTGAAAATAAAAAACAACTGTACCACCTCCTCTAGAGATGGGAATACTACCTAAGTCCAAGCTCATGATCTCTCGTCCAGAAGAACAGAAAAAAATTCACAAGGAGGTTTAGAACTAGCACAGAAAGCTGTATATCAGAACAGAAATACACAGGCAAAATTGGGTGGCAGTTCTTCATTAATTCTATGTTCGGCTTTTTGTGCAATTTTGTCTTTTGTATGTAAAAATACTAACACACTAAGGAAAAAAAAAAACCACACCAAAACAACAACAAAAAAACCCCAGTGACCAAATCCTGAACACACCAATCAAATGGAAGACTCATTTTCATCAGTAAACAGTTTGATTCTTTAAAGAAACAAAACACATTCTTGTTCTTCACCTGCCTGAGAAAACTGAACCTAAAACCTGTATTAGTGCCTGAAAATACAAAGGTTTATCACACAGCGAGTAAAAGAAGGTGGGAAGCTTTTACATGCAAAAAATAGTTGAATTAGCCTCACAGATCCCTATGTTTTCACTTCAGTGATGCTCAAAAACAAAACGTGCATTTACCACAGTGATAAGCCACTAGTAATTTTGTCTACTTGTGCAGCCAATAAATGAAATTTAAATAGCACTTTAACATACAGAATTTATCCTTCAAGTGAAGAGGTGACCTTTGGAAAAAAGAATTAAAAAAAAAATAAATAGCTGAGTGGATACTCTCTTTTCAAATGAAATATAGATCCAATGTGCCTACTAAGTCTAAGTGCACAATATGTACAAGTTAAACAATGATTTCTGTTACAGTATATCCCATATGCGTAACAGGAAACATCCCTGTATGTCATATAGCAAAATTATTCAGGTGACTGCAAACACCAGGGGCTAGTCTCTCACCTGATGTAAACGGCACGTCTTTGATGTTAAAGGACCCGTGCAAATTTACACCAGCTGTGCATGTGGCCCTAGCTGTGCAAACCACATATGTGTATAGTTTTATGGACTGAGCCTGATTAATGTTTTGTAAAACCCTGCATGCATCAGACTTCTTTAAATTGCTCTAGGAGCTGTTTTGCTAAAAGTCAAGGGTGCAAATCTTTTGCCTTTACTATACTCAATTTTAACAACTGTAAACACAATACAGATAAAAATATGTTCTATAAAGTTTTAGTAACAATACACAATATTATATTCCTCAGCAGACAGCAATTTAAACAGTTTACACAAATTCTAATTTGAGTGAAAATTACCTATGTACTATATGGCTCCTAAGAGTGATCATACTTATCTTAGTAGAAATACAGAACAGCTCTTTCAAAATTTCTGAATCTAGGAGTACTGTAAAAAAACACTGATATTTAAGCAAAAAGTGGTTCAGAAGTTTGTATTAACTGGTTGCTATAGCCATTTTTAAAGAGAGATGATCATCAGTGCTTTACAGTTAGGAACAGCTGAAAGCTTTGTTTCAGGTAGAAGGACAGCTTTCCAGAGCAGCTAAACAATCTGTCATTTTAAACTCCCAGTACATAGCTTTGACTACATTTTCTGTAACTTCAAAAAAAAAGGGAGGAAGAAAAAAAAAAAAAAAAAAAAAAGAGAGAGAAGTCTTACATTTACCATCTTCATAAAGACTACCCTTGTAAGACAACCCAGTCCATTGTGTCACATTCCTGACTCTATCCACTAACACAGAATAGGCCAAATTATGTTTTTTGTGATACTGCCTACTGTTTATACCACAGAAAAAATACCTGTTTCTGCAGTTTTCCAAAATAGTGTCTGATATTTTCAGTTCATTTGTCAAATCAATGTGTTTGTTAAGACTCCAGATCTGTACTTCAAACAAGAAAGCACTGCCAGATTCAGCAGAATCCTGTGGAAGTGCATTGTTACACTTGCATGTTTTGTAACACAGAATGACCTATTTAAATATGCTCCTCACAATTATTTCCACTGTATTTTCTTCAGAATATAATTTAAAGCACATACTCACAACTGTGTCACACCTGGCATTCTGTAAAAACCGGGTTCAACACCTGACAAACAACTGAAAAATTTTACCGGCTCTTTCCCTCTAATTTTTTTTCTCTCTCCCTTTTTGTTAGGGAAGTGCTAGAGTAGTTTGGTTTGTCCACCACACTATCAGATTTGGCATAATCTTACTGAAACTACTCTTTTACTCTACCAGCAGAGGGATCTTAAGAAGGAAAAATGAAAACTTCATGGGAATGAAAGTATCAATCCCAAATTAATCCCAATTACTGTACCCAAGTAAAAAAAGTCAAAAAACACATTTCAAACTTATACAGAGTAATGCCTTGAGAGCAGCTGAACACACTTAATTGCCATTAACTCCATAAGCAGACTGCACCTCTCAGAATCTGGATGAAGTATTTTCAGTGCAGATAATCTCACCTCATTATGTATTTCTTCTACTTGCTTTACAACTGCAGTTTCCAATGATTTCAAAGATAAAGCCACTGAATCAGAATCAGTCTGTAAATTCTGGAGTGCTAGTTCACATTGTCCAATTATGTATTCCAATGTTCCTCTTGAACACTATAAAGATACAATAAAAAATTTATATATAACCACTTCAGAACATATATATTTCTCAAATATACTGAACTATTTGCTTCTGAAATAATCAAAGTGAAGGAGCAGAAGGGATGTATTTCTGTAACTTTATTTCATGATCTTTTAAACAAAAGCGTAATACCTCCTGGATTGTCTATATAGTTACTGATATAAATTACGCAAAAGTCTAATCAATCTGACATCTAGCCAACCAGTACAGCGTAGATTGAATGGAGAAAGAAAAGAACTCCTTTTAAATTTACTTTAAAAATATGGCATAGAGAAACATGGCCATACTTTCCATTGCTTCCTGGCCAGTTTTTGATAGTATTTCAGAATCAGTTGTATTTGCACAGTTGCATGGGCTCCCAGTAACACTAAAATGGAGTTCCACGTGCAGCCTGAGAGCTGTCTGCTTACAAGGCCTAGAGAATATGAACAAAACAAATTTGCACTTCTACTCCTTTTGTTTTGTTTTCATTAAATTTCCTTCAAAATGAGAAGGAAATCTGTAAAAATCCTTTTGAAACAAAAGAAAGAAGACATCTATATCCTTTAATTATTTTCAATTAAATATCTGTACCTTCAGTTAAATTTCCAGGAATAATTGTGAATAAGGACATCCTGGTCTCATATTCTTTGCAAAAAAAAAATTCCATACTCTGTAACTTGAAGTCACAACAGTTTACAAAAACAAAGCATAATCACTTAATAGAGAAGCTTTTCATACTGTGAAAATAAGTGTGCATTTTCCTGCAAAGGCAACACAGAGACAGAAGCAGTAGGTCAGAGCACTCAAAATGAGAAATGTAAAATACAGAAATATTTGTTTTAAAATGTACAGTATACTTTATGTCAAATCCCAGTTCAAGCAAGCAGAGCGTGTATTTGTTCGGAAAATTAAGGCACTTTGTTTTATATTACAATGTATATGCATTTATATGTCCATGTTCGGTGCTATTGCTTCATTTCCATTCCAACACATATTAGGAAGAGTAATGGGGAAAAAAAGAAGTATATGGATACATATATCTCTCTTACTTTAATAGTGGTATATTTTGCCTTGCTGAAAGAAGAAAGCGGTAATTGTAATTTTTTAAAATATGTTTTTACAATACAGTCTATTTTTATTTTTCTGTATGCTTTCCCATTAGAATACTACATAAACAAAACTACTGATAATGCCATGGAAAGGAACAGGGAGCAGAGGCCTAGTTAAAAAAAAAAAAAAGGTGTCTTAGCAATTGAAAATATCAGGCTGAAGACTTGTTATCTCAGAATGACTCTGAGACAAGGGACTGTATCACTTTTCCACTTCTTCAGTCCTCAGATGCACAGAAGGATCCAATTTAAAGCATACTCATGACCGATCTTAGTTGTTCTGACCATTTTTGCCAGTGGACACTGCTGATGTGTTTTGAGTATTTCTATCTCATCGTGAACATTGCCTTTCAACTAGGACTGGGATATGAACACAGCAAAAAAGTTTTAAAACATTTCAGGTAAAAATACAGTTGTTTCTTCATTTCATCAGCAATCCATGAGGTGTGGTGTAGCACATTCTTAATTGGTATTTTATATGCCTAACTGTGAGTTTAGGCAAACTACCAATATAGAAACAAGAACACCTCAATCCAAAAATAAACAAATAGCAGTTGTTCAAGAAAACAGTCATAAGCATAAATGTGAACTACAGTTCTGGATAAGACAACATGATGCTACCTATACAGCACCAGAATAATAGTTTTACGAATGACCAAAGAGCAAACCATTTTTGATACTTACATCTGCCACTCTGTGAGTTGAGCTGAATCGAGGTGAAAAACCAGCCAGAACACAGTGCTGATGTGTCATATTGAGATCATCTAGGGAGAGATTAGAAAAATTTAAGTACAGTGAAAAAATTATACTTAATAAAACTTATTCTGGCTGAATATGAATTAAAGACACTACATTAAACATTTAAAGAAAAAACAGGGAATTCAGTCAGATAGTACTATCTCCATAGAGCTCTAATGTTTAGCAGAGCATGATAACTATTCACTGTCCTAGTGTTACAAAGATCTCTTCATATTAGTTTTCTCCCAGTTTATACAGTTTAGAAGTGGCATTTTCCCACCTGTTACAGGAAAAGTTCCACTAAACAAATTAATTCTTTCAAAATTGAGGATTACTATAAACAAGATTACTCAGAAATTACAATCTCTCTTCTCAAAAATCACTAAACAGTACTGACATTTCTTGAAAAAAGAAACAAAGAAAGAAAAACATCAAAGACACATTATTTCATCTTTTTATCTGAAATTTATCTGAAGTTTTCCCTTCAGCTCAGAGCCAAGAAACTGGGAACCCAGAAAGCACAATCTGCTAAAAGACCTGTCTCCCAAGCATTCCATTTGTGACTTTCTTGTAGCCTGCCAGAGGGCTGTCATGGACTTGAGTTCACAAACTGGCAAACAAACAACCCCATAAACCTCTGTAGATAGAATCTACTTGGTTGCCATCAGTTTTGTCAAAATTATCATAACTGAAGAATGCTTGAATTTTGACAAATTAGCACTTTTTAGAGGAAATGTATTCCTCTGGAAAAGTTCAGATTAAATCTAGTAACAACACCCACTGTTACACTGAAAACCATTCATGAAGTGCTTTCAATTCAAAGAGTTCTGGTGTTAAAATTATGCTGCCCTCTCAACCTTAACAAGACATTCAGGATTATCTATCAAAAATTTCTGTAAAATCACTCCTGGGTTATGGTTTTGTAAGTTAGTAGAAAGAGACTAAAAAACCATACAAAACTAGGTGACCTGAAGTGTCACCAAGCAAAAAACCGCCATAGACAAAATTAGAAGAGAACAGGAATAGAGACCTACAAAATGCTAGTTAACTTGGAGTCTGTATTTTCAACAATATCTACTCTTTCAGGGAACTTAACTTCAGTCATCTGAATACAGCATGATGAGAAATTATCAAACTTCATTCTTCCATCACATAAATATAATTTCTCTTTAAGAGATCAATATTTGCATACCTGAAACCTGATAACCTAAATTCCTACCAATTTTTGAAAATGCTCTTCTGACCACAATAACAGACTATCAGACTGAAAAGAACATGGCATGTAAGGTTTAATGGTATTCTCTTTATTACTGAAAAAATATATAGAAAACTTTTACTTTACCTTGCAACAAGACTGAAAATTTAAAACTGAGAAAAGTCTAATGAACAAGAATTCAGAAAAATGACTGAATGTATCATAGTTGTAAGAACAGTGTCTTCTTATGAATTTTATAAGCAACTATTAACAAAGTTCATACCCAAGACAGCAGATAGCATCACAAACTTGAAAAAATAAAAATCAGAAAAACAATTTATATAAGGAATAGGCAGAGAAGTGTTATGAAACAGGACTGAATTCCCACTGAGAAAGTTTAGATGGGAGGCTTATTTTCTGTTTGCATGAGGTTTGCAGATAGGTGAAGTTGAAACGCTTGAAAAAACACTCCAAAACAAACAAAAGAAACATAGGAAAAAGCGATTCCCTACATAAACATATGAGGGTTAAATTGCATAGAGCCAAGTCCTGCAAGGGCCACAGAACAATATTATCTCTGGACATTGCAATATTTAAATATCACAATCACTTTCAAGAACTGCAACAGAAAACAAACCTAAACAATTCCACCATCACATTCAGTGCCTATTCATTGTGGTGTGTTTTATGTAGCAAACATAGCATTAAACGTAATACATTTTGATTTGCACCTTTATTCAAACCCTTGGCAAATCTTTCATTGTAGAGCTACTCCTTGAAATTGCTTCCAACTGTCTCTAATCCTTTACGACTCTTAGAAAGAAGCCTGTAATTTTAATTTAAGAGTTTATAATTCATCTAAAACTGTAATTGTACAAAAATAGTTGAAGCTTCATGGATTGCATGTCTCAAGGGATATTTGAAAAATACATTCTAGGTCTTAAAAGATTACAGTAAAGATTTGCTTATCTTTTTCTTCTAAAAATATATTAATTGAAAAGAAAAAGCACTCTTTGTTAAATTGGCCATTGTCCATTTGGCAGCAAAAGCTTTTATTCAGATACAGAACACTACATCCAGATTACTATTTTGGTTTTAGAGCCAAACCAAAACTGTTACCTTCCTTGGACACCCATGTCAAAACCACCATAGCGCTCTCGTGGCTTCACGTAAAATACAATGCGTATGGAGTTAACATCAGTTTTACAGGACTAAATGCTGATCGGTCAGGTTTGGAAAACCAAAACACCACCTCTCCAGTATTATACCCATGCATATAGAAGTAGAAATATATGTATCAGTCCTGCTTTGGAAAACTGCAGGCAGGTAAGTTATTTGTCAGACAGTTCTCTTGAACTTATGGTGAGGTAAGAGCCAACATGGTGTCTTTTCTGCCACGAAACAGTGGGCCCTTATCTTGCCACAAATTCAGAACAACTACGGCAGGGACATCTCATTTCAATATCTATTACAAAAACAAAACCCCACAAAACTTATGTGAACTGTATAATGCATATGGGAAGTGACTTTTTATTTTAAATCACCATTAAAACCAACTTAGCAATGTACTTAGTACAGTTTCAAGAACTGTCACACAATCCCTTCTCCTTCTTAAAACAGTCTTGCCTTCCATATGGATGCTTACAAGACGCATATGCCAATTAACTAACTGCTAGGTAAGAAAGAATTTTTGAGAATTGGACTACAATTTTCTGCTTACATGACTGTTCCTCTCCCAAAGCTTTCCCACATCTATGAAAAATGCTGTCACTTGCACAGACTATTTCTCTGAAGTCTGATCAGGATTTTCACTTGTTTATAAATTTTAAAACAACTACAAATTATCCAAAATTTAAAGTAGCAATTCTAGAAAACAATCAGGAAAAACTAATGAAGTCCAATACACGCTAGAGTGCTACCCTGACCAAAGGCAATTTTCTCAATCAAAGCCTAATCACACAGATTAAAGCTATTCATATTTACCTGTATTAACAGGATACCGTTGTGCCACCAGTCACTGTGCAAATGTGGATGATTACTTGCACTTCAGGCAGGATAATGCCTAAATCAGTTTCCCCAAACTACTGACAATATTGTAAAGGGCTTGTTTGCATTCAAAGGAACACAACTTGGTTGGTAACAGACACTTGGTGTTTGAATGCTGGAAAAAATAAGTTAATTTTTCTCTCTGAGGCGGAGCACCTAAGAAACAAGGAGACTATTTCCTGCATACATGTATATGGCAAAATCCGTATTTCTTTTAAATGGATTGTTTTATTCTTTTATTTCTACTACTTTCTGCCTGCCACCTCCCAATGAATCATCTGCCACCTTACGGCGAGATCCCATTATAGGGCTACTAGAGCTGAGGCAAGATTTATTAAAAGAAATTAATCACACGTATGATTGTGTACAGGTGGCCAAAGCCACCTTGGAAAACAAAGTTATCAACTTCAAGTCTGTTTAAATAATTTGGAGGTCAGATTTTGACTTTACAGATGAAGTACTAAGAAGTCATAAGAATGTTTAGCAGATGATCTGATTAGTTGCAAATGCATACAATTATTTGACACAGAATCTCCAGCTACGGAAACTTCAGGTAACACACCTTCTGTAAAACATAGCTACAAAATGGAGTTTTTATTTAATACAGATCCCTATTCCTCACACCTGCAGGAAAAAGAAAAATAAAACAAAACCCAAACAACACAAAACCATCTAAGGTACTTGGTGCTTTAATACATTTATCCATGCAAGGCCTCTGTAAAGTCGGTAACTGACACAGAAAAACCTAAGGGTAAGGAGAGGTTAAGGGACTGCCAAAGTTTGCATGGAAATTCTGTGAGAGAAGCAGGCTTACAGCTCCTAAAACTAATGCTACTGTTTTAACACCTGAGCACCCTTCTATTATCAGATGCAGACTACTCTTCTCTATGTGGACCCCCTTATTAGACAAGCTTCTCGGTGATTTCCTGCTATTTATAAACAGAAGATACATTTTGGAATTTGGATGCTGTATATTCTATTTTAAAGTGTGGGAGCAAGTTCATGTCATAGATCTTTCTGTCCCTCCCCTGTACAGACTTCTGCCTTACTTGTTCTTTTCTCAAATACATCCCTCCCAGCACAGAATCTCAGCATGGTCCTCTCCACTGCTTGAAACTACTGCCAGTTCCTCTCTTTTCTCTCTGATCCTGTTCTTCTCAGTCCCTGTCCGTGCTCTGTCCGTACCTCACTGTATGCTTTCTTCTAGACAGCTGAATTACCTGGGCACCAACAGCAGAAACACTCAAAGCCCTCTGCTTGAACAGCTTTTGTGAAAAGAACGGACTAATGGATATGTGTATGTATATACACTTAACTAACTATGTATACTTAACTAATTCTATTAGTTAACTGATTATCAGAGCACCCGTGAGGTGAGGAGCCAAAGCACGCAGAGAGAAACAATGATGGTATACCCAAATGTCACTACAGACTATTAAGACATAACAAATACAAGGTAGAAAGAAAGGAAATTAATTCTTAGCCAATCCTTACTGAAAGCAGTAGGGACTAAAGCCCAAAACTTATTACTTCTAGGTAAAGTAATTCCCAGGAAAACACAAACCACAATGGAAAATGCTCTCAGAATTAGCAAGAGGGGTTTATATCGTCTTTTCTATCTTCCAAGTGTTCTTCCTGAACTTTTTAAACAGTTGTCTTTTTGTCATCTATTTCATGAAGCAGATAAAAGGTACAGTGGGGTTTAAAGCACTGGCAAAGCTTTGATATTCTAAACACCGCAAATATCTACAAGTAAAAGTGAAACGGACTGGTGCTATTAGTTTTCTTAACTATCATAAACAAATAAAGAATTTTCTTTTTAACCGTATTACAGTGCAATTTTCAAAAGCACTAAAACGCTTTTCCACCATTTCCAGTTCTACTTGTATCCAACTGCACACAATGCTTCAACACGAGAAAACCTGACCAAACTAATTTTACTGTAGGTATGTCAACAAAAAGCACCAGGAAGGTATGTCTCCTTCCCCAAGAAATTATGGGTCAATGGAATACTACTTTCATAATAGAAAGCTAGAAGGATGATCTGTCCCTAATTAAAAAATACTTTTAAACAAGAAAAGTGTGTCCAAACAAAACACAGCATGAATTAAAAGGCTGAACTCAAAAAAAGAGATGTCTGGGATTTGCCAGACTTCATGATCAAAGTTTGGTAATGACAAATACATTTCTGGGGTTCGAGGTCTTAATAATCAAGGAATATAGCATTTGGATTAAATGTGGACTCAAGGGGGGGGGGGGAAAAAGGGTTAAAAACTCCAACACATTCAAGATGCTAGAGAGCAAAGAGGGTTCAAGTTAGTTTGTGGAAATAGAAGCAGATTAAATATCTAGAAATAGTTTAATGAGCCACTATATACATGTGGAAGTGTTTCCATTAAATACTTATCTTTAACCACAAGCCAACCTCTGCAATGTGTGCACTCCACTTCTGGTTGGTTACGAAAATAATTTTTTGATGCTTCTTGAACTGGGGGTGGGGAGGGGTATAAGATTCCAAGTTCATCTTCATGCTGTTTTAAAACCCTAACCTTCAAGCAAGAGCTTGATCTATGGGAAACAGCTGCAGAAAAGTAAATCTCCCTTTGAAAAAGTCCAGAATGTATTTTTGTTAAGTATGTTTTGAAGTCATGGTAGGAAAATTAGTGAAAATTGTAAATCTGCTTGCAAATCTGGTCGTGTCTAACTCAAAGATTAGGGGAAAGATTCCAATTTAATAGCAAGACCATGACAACCCTAGTTAAGCATGCTCTAGGACAGAGCAGATGGGGCCCTTTGCTCACCTCCACGCGTTTTGGATTTATTGCACGCACCCAACACGTTTCATATTAGACACCCCTTGACTGTGTACTTGAGACAGCAGGGTTCAGTACGCACTTCCTCTGCAGACCAATATATTATTCTAAATTGAGCTAAAGTGTTTCCGTTTCATGAGTGATATAAGGTTCAGATTTGAGTTTTTAGGCAGCAGATTTGCAGTCATTCACCAGATCTTTTTTCTTCGTATTAGGAAAAGTAAGCCTTAGGAAAAAAAAAAAAAAAAAAAAAAATCTGTCTTACTGTAAGTCATTTTGGATTTTGTTTGGTTTTGTTTAAACAAAATACATTTATATTATTGTAATAACTTACTTGAAGGATGGATTTGGTCACCTAATGTTTAGTACTAACATACATTTAAATTATGACTCATGATTTCATCTGAAGAGGACTGCTGAGAATGCAGGTGTAAATTTATATTTTAAGACTGCATTTTACTAAAATTCTACCCAGAATAACAAAAAACATTTTATAGAGCCAATGAAGAGAGGAACATAAACATTACTAAATGTCCACTAGAAATGCTAAAGAACACCCCCAATCTTTTTGATACTTTGATATACCCATTGATCAGGATTTACAAGTTACTGTAATTGCACATGACTATTAGAAATATTAATTGACCACATTTTCTTATCTAAGATTTGTGTGTACAATATTAGGAAATAGTTGAGGTATTACAGGTACAGGAATTGATAGGACTTGACTTTTTAATTATAAGCAACATACTGAATTTGACATTTCAGTATTTTACAACATTCATTTAAAGCAGTAAGCACTATACTATTTCAACAATTGGAAGAAGAGACCTACAGAGTTGCTAAGTTTTTTGCTAGAGCTGGATGAGCCAATGGTAGTCAGAAACAGTAGATAGTCCTACCAACCAGTCCCTGTACATCAACAGCTACTACTAGCTGCAGTACTCTTATCTTAACATTGTATTTTCTAGATGCCCTGCACACTGCTGCCACTGCTTTTAAAATAATGCCAGCAAGACGACTCTGCTTACTGAAATCAGCTTCTAGAACGTATGATGTATAAAGGCACAAGATAAATGAATTTAAAATTGGCTTCTTTGTTGTCAAGTTACTTTTTATATGAAGTTTTTATATTTTATCTTTTAGACGGCATCCTCAAGATGCCTCCTCTTAAAAGTCAGTCTAAAAAAATCTGAACAGTAAAAAATAAACTAAAACTGTATACATCCACTTATATTGTCTTTCATTTCAAGGGAAAATGATAAAGGCAGCTCTGCTGTACGTAGAAACCTAATAAAAGGGCCAGTTTGAGAATACTCTCTCAGTAATAATAATTTTTTTTTTAAAGTAATTGAGGAAAAAAAAATACAAAGGCTATGGAAATGCAGAAGAGATTATCAAACACCTGGCCTACAGAGCTCAAATCTGTAGCTCTCCACAAAGTATTAATAAGAAAGTGATTTACACATCATTTTCAAAAGAATGTTTAATATAACCTTAGTTTCCATCTAAACATCATCATGATGTTATCTGTTAAACAAACTAACTTTCTGACCCATCCTTCATATAGCATCCCTGATAATACTTTAGTTACTGTATGTAAATTCCATCAGGGAATAAAAAAAATGTCCTTATGACCTGGTAACTCAGTCAACTACAATCTACAGTATTTTGCAATAAAAATACTGAAGATAGACTCCTTCTTTTATTACTTGCCTTCTGAATCTGTTGCCCAGCAAAGCTGCGCATGCACTAACTTTCCAGTCAGGAAGAGATTAGATAAGAAGTTTACTTGATGCCCAAACCGCTATTGCACAAAAATGGATTAATAATTCCCTTTCTAGGAACCTTGAGCTGCCACTTAAACTTCACTTTGACATAAGAGATATCTCAGTTTCCCTCCAGGCTGCTACTCTATATCCTCACAAATACAGAAAAGGGATGCACATCCACATCACTGCCCGAAGGATCTCGCATCTTAACACTTGATCTGTTCATGTCTAAACATACCTAGGGGCACAGACAGCCCCGTTCTTTTACACAAGATACTTTGTTGATGACAGTGCACAGGATTTGATGAGGTAACTAAGAACAAGGAATGGTATATGTTTTTTAAGATTGCCCACAAATGTATTGCTTATAGTAAGTAAACTGTTTTCATATTTGTTGGAAGATAAAAAGTGAAAGGTGAAAGTGAAAAGACTGTTCAGCCCAGCATGTTGGCAGGGTGACAGGTCACTCTAGGGATGTTCCATGGTGTCTACCTTCCAAGTCACAAACAGATAAACAGCGAACACTGCAAGTGCTCTCCCACTCTTCGATGATGATGTCTGTCAAGCCAAGCCACTAAACATGCAAATATGGTGATGTCAAAAGCACTGTTCATGTTTTGAGTTGTGTGATTTATAACTAAATTTGTTTAAACAAAAATGATAACTAAGAGAAAAACAAGCCAAAAGAGAAAGCAACAGATTTTGTGTCAACAAACCTTAGCCACAGTTCTTGCCTTGTTTCTTTCAATGGAAAAACCTTAGTGTGTGAGCTCAGGTGCTCAAGAAAATGAACTCAATTTAATTTTCTTTTTTTTAATCCTCCACACTTGAGACATTGACAGTCACTCTTGGAGTATAACAGCTCTGTTCATTATGACCTTAGTATAATCCCACTACTAGAAAATAGCATGTTTGAATATACACATGGAAAAGTGTAGCAGCAGAGAAGTGTCATGTCTAAAACTGGTGACCAACCAAACATCCACAGATTGGCATAATGGTTGAAACTTCAGGAACCATGGTACCAGAAAACTTTAAGACTGCTACAGTCACAGCTTACATAATACGTAGCCACTCTATAAGCCAAACTCAAGAACAGGAATTTTTATTTCTGTTGAACATAACAGACATAGATGCTCACAGTTACTCAGTAAAACTGCATTAAGAATAGAAAAAGGAATCAGCATCTACAAATACAAGGATAGGACAGATAGAGCTCAAATTCTCACAAGATCTGTGGAAATTCTGCTTATGACCTGAAGCCTGACTTGGACTAGCAATTCTGACTGCACAACAGAGAGAAAAGGCTCAGAAAGAGTATTTCTTTTCTTAGCTGTGAAGTGAAAGAAACATTAAGGAACAAAAAAGTTCCCCAAAATACACTGCAAGTACACAGGGTAGGAGGGATTTATTACACACTCTGGCCAGATCACATGTCTTTCTAAATAAGGCAAGTCCTAACTGAAAGGAAAGTATGATAATCTATAATAAATAAGTGTCATTTTCTCTGTTTTCAACAGAAAGTTCACCTTCTTAGCCCTTGAAAATTACCAAGCATCAAGTAGAAGTCTCCTTGGTGAAGTGGTATGGCCAATCCAGGTGTCTCTATGTCCCATGCTACCTTCAAGCCTACGTGCCAAACAGCTGGGTCTCTTCCCTTCAGTTTTTGTTCATGACTTTCTGCCACAGCTGAACCTTTAAAGAGAGAGAGGGAAAAACACCACAAAGACAACAGACAAGGTGAGAACCATAAAATACAAAATCTAGTCTAACAATATAGACTTAATTATATACCACATTAGTACAATCTTAACAGGCTTAAACTTTCTATAATCTCAATTTGCTATAATCAGCATCTTCAAATTCAGAAGTACATAATAGGTAAATAAAAAATGCCATATGAGAGCAAGAATTCTTTGCAACCAACTTTACTAAGATGAAAACTTCATGTTCACTACAAAGTAAAGGCAAATCAAGGCCAACTCTGTAATGGACTCAAGTTTTTCCTGAAGTTCTCAAGTACAGGTAATGGGAATTTTAGTTAATCTTCACTCTTAATTTTTTTTTTTTTTTTTTTACATTGGTAAAACTATAAGCATAGAAGAAAAAAAGAAAAAAATGCAGCACCACTGATATAAAAATAGATAACTTCTGAAAGAATTTCAAGTCATAAACTGCCAAAGCATTTTATGAACAATTTCATTTGTTTATGTACTTGTAATTTCACCAAATCGTAAATAGAGGCAAAGTAAGGCGAAATAATGGGCACAAAACACAATCTAGACCAACAAAGTTGAGCGAATCTTGGAGTCATATCTGCCATTCTTTTCTCAAAATTATTAGTCAAACATGCTAGATGACATGTGCAAGAGCCAGCGAAGCTTCAATACATTTGTCACAACATTTTTCTTATCATTAAGCAACATGAATGGGTTGAGCTTGGGGAAAAAATAATCCACTGCATAGAAATAGTATTTACAGCCTAATCCCTCAGAACTATTTTCATAAGCTTACTTCACTGCAGTATAAATTGAAAGATACAGTCAGCATTTATAACAAGGTATTTGGGAGCTATGGCATAGCAGTTTTATGCCTAAAGTAACAGAGCATTTTGACAGAGGGAGGATGAAGTTTTAATAAGCAGTTGGCACAGAACAGCAGCAAACAGTTAGAAATCATCAACTACGTAGCATGCCTAATTATTGCTTATAAGTTAGTAACCGTATGTGTCCATTTCAAATGTGCTTTCATGTAATAATTTTTAAAACTTTTGTCTTCGAGAATAAAACCACTAAAATAAAGATTTATAACTCTTATTGTAATATGCACACGTAAAAAGTGGCCTTGAACTCTCACTTTCAACATATTCAAGTCATTCATCCCACATGGTTACTGCAATGTTTGTTTAGTTGGGAGTAGCCTTTAATAATTAATAAATTGTCTTAATTTTCTATGTCAATTAAATATTGCCTAAATTCAAGAAGCAGGGAGCCAAAGCTTTTTAAAGAGCCAATCTAGAGTTCTCGGTTAAAACTCATACTGTAAATTCAGTCCCTGTATTCCCTCCCTCCACTGCTGCAGTTCTCATCCAGCTGAAGCTTTGGCTCAGGACCAGCTCTAGGCCTTTCTATCAAGGAGCACACAAATGAGAAAACAAGAGCTAGCAAATACTCGGAAAAATCAATACTAAAGTCTTCAAGGGGCTTTCATATTTTCTGCCCTGTTCAGATAAATCGTAACTTAATTTAAGAAAAATGTTTTCTGAAAACTGCAAATAGGATGGCTTTCAAGGCATTTTTAATGCAATACATCATGGATATTATAAAAAGAGGTAACCTTTCTGGGTTAACTCTCTCTGTTATGCTGCTTTCCCATTCACTTTGGCAGCAGCACTGTTCACAATATGGCACCAATAAAATATAGAACTACAATCAGAGACAGCAATTTCAATCAAAGTTTCCTGGGGTCTCCTCATAAATCCAGCACCTTTGGAATGTGCTCGTTAAAATGACTTATTTTTTGCAGTTTGATAAATTTTTTATTGCTTAAGTACAGAGTTCAAATGTAGCTCACAGTCTCCTTTTCTTTATATTCTCAATTATTGCACCTTATAATTATCAGCAGCAATTGAAACTGATTGCTCCTACCATGTTATTTTGGTAACAAATGGAAGCAAGCTGCTACTAGCTTTTACATGCAAGCTATTCTAAAAGTGAGAGCGGGGGCGGGGGGGGAAGACACCTTAACATTTGTGGTATATCTCCAGGTAGCACTGACAAACTTTTACATAAAAAGAAGTTATTAAATTCTCTATGTCACACCCCAAGCATGACTGAATGCTGTATATTCATTGATATAATTACAGTTCCCATTTAAGTGAAAACATTTGGATGCATCTAAACCATAGGTATTTGAGAGTAAGTAAATCATGTGGGTCTTGCACATACACAACACCTTAAGAACAGGTATTTATTTTGGAGTAGACCATACAGAAATGGTCAAATGTAGCAGTATTTAATGGAAACACAATAAAGCTATCTGCGATTTTTAATTCTGTTCATTAAAGATTTATAGGATTTGGCCTGCAAGAAATGGTTACGCTTGCATCCCAAATGAAATGGTGCAACCAGGTAACAAGCCTACCACAAGAACAATACCTCATCACAGCTGTAATTAGGGTAGAACCATGAAAGAGAGAATGTAGCTGCAGAAAATTGGCTACAACATTATGCTTCTAACTAGACAGCTCAAATTTCAGAGATGTTCCAGCTCTAAGACCCGATCTTATCAGGTTTGGGTCATGGTTAGGTTCAGAACAACATGAAACTTGCTTTCCTGGATCTAGTTTGGTTATTGTTCCACAGCACAGAAAGTAAAAGTAGCCTTGAAAGGTTTCTTTGCTATTCAGCACCATAATCGTCAAGAAGATTTGAGAGCTTTCTGACAGTCTGAAACTTAAATGTTCTCTATTCAAGTCAAATTGTAATGCCAAACTATATCCTAAATGTAGTCTTAAATTAGACGATGGAATCACTGCCAACACATTGCTAAAAACAAGCAGGACTGTAAACATCTACTTTGTTATTAAATCCAACTGACCATTGTTATATAGATACTGAAAAAAGAATTATTTTTTTACAGATTGATTAGTTTTTCCAGAATTTAAAAGAATTTGAGCACTTGTTCAGCAATTAATGAAATATATACATTATTACTGTCTTCCATAGCAATTTATGTATGTTATATGCAAGAAGTGAAAAAAGCAGAGCATGTTTTGTTTTCAGCAGCTGGTGGGAAAGAATGAGTATCTACCCAGAGTTATTTCTTCTACCTTATTACTGAAAAGCCATAGCATAAGAGGTTAACTAAACTGTACTAACGTTTTAACTTTTGCTTTCAACTGACATTCACAAAAACAAAAACTGGAAGATTTGCCAACATTGCTCTTATCAATACATATTTAGAATACTGTGTCCAAATATATCAAGAACAAAAGCACTAAAATAAGAACAAAGAATATTCTGTCATCCCTTCATTCTTGAAGGAGCAACTTTATTTGATCAAATCAGTGAGAGCATGGTTAAAATAAGAAAAAAAAAACAAACACACACAAAACCAAAAACCATAACAGTTAATTCAAATGGTGAGTTCTTTTTAGAAAACATGGATTTAAATCCGTTATTATAAGAGTAATTGGATCACTAAAAATTTGTGATTTGTGATTCTCCTAGAAAATAATTCCAACTGGCCAGAACCTACAAGTAACAGATGTGACCATTTCACTCACATACTCATTTCTTTAAAAGTAATATGTATTTTTCTACATACTGTTACTATTCTTTCAACAAGAAATACTTCTACTACATTATTGACATTAGAAACTATTTAATATAATTATTCTCATCCTGTACAAACCTCTACTCCATGACTTTTATCCATTAAGCAGTACATAAAGAGGATTATTGGTCAACTACAACTTTAGATTGACTTAAATTCTGAACAACTTTTGTAGTTTCAGCATTTTTTTTTAACCTAGTGAGGAAACAAACATCTGTAGTGAATCTCAATTGTTTTTATTCGCAATTACTGTAGAAATGAAATAGCAGTCATTAGGTTTAGTGCTAGGATATTGCTTCTAACATTGCAGTGTGAAAAAATACAAACAGCATTTTACAAGATAAACAAGCATAAAAGCTCCTTCAAAATAAGTCACTACTGCAACTAACTAAGTTTGTTAAACCTTTCAACATTACATTGTCAGCGAACAGAGCCAGTTGTTTAGTATTTCAAGAGATTTATACAGCAAGTAAGCCCTACAGCAAGACGACAAACTGTAAAGATACTGTAAAGAATCTAGAGAAAACTACTTATCTAGCCTCAAACATAGTTTGTGGGAAATCTGGCTAAGAGAAAGATGGACACTTCCAGTGACTACATTATTTTCCATCTCCTTTAAGTTGGTAACTGAAACAAATCTCTACTTCAAAGAACATCTTTAGAACCAACTACTGCTCCGCCTTAGCAAAGCAATAAAACTTCCTTCAAAACTTACAAAGACCTGAGGGAAAACTGTTCGTTAGGAAATTTTCATGGATAAAATCCAGTTTTTGAAAATGCCCTTATTCCACCAGTGTTTGGGTTGCAATTCACTTTTATAAATAGAGCGGGAAATAAAAATGGGTTATTAACTTACTATATTAAAATCCTGACAAGTTTCTACCTTAATGCTCTCATGTGATAGGATATTTGTAAGCTAATGTGTTATTAAAAATCCTAAATTGGTCAAAATTTGGAATTCCTGTTCCATGGCAAATTCGGAAAAGTAAATTAATTCTGAATAGCGTTAGTGACGGTACAATTGAACACACATTCTGTAACGTATTCAGTTCTGTATATGCACCATGACTACCAGTCACGCACTTTCATGCAATATACACATTAAAATGAAATTGCCCAATTTTTTGTGCGGGTCTATTCTTATCACTTGATAAGCTACTTTTAACCTAGTGTAATGTAATGCATTTTATTTTAATTTAAATAAAAGCAAATACTGTTCAGATGAGCATTAAGAAAAACGTCTATCTTGTTTTGTTGTTAGAAATGTACTTCATCTGAAGTTGCTTTGAAACAGTTTGACACTGGAAACAAGAAAATAAACAGCGATACTAATTAGAATATCAGCTTGTTCCAGTATCTTTATGTTGGCTCTCAAATTTTTTTTCTGGCATATTAAAAGCTGCTTCTACTCCAATTAATAATGATCAAAGTTTCAAACATTGAATTTTCATTATAGCATCAAACACCGAACAAGCAAACAAGAAAAAGTTGTTTCTATTACAGTAGTATGTGTTTTAATACCATTTAATCAAATAAGTAGGTATCAAACAAATAATGACATAAAAATGCAAATTAAAGTAAAAAGAAAACCATATAACCTGAGTTGTGCATCTCTCAACAGTCCAACAAACAGCTGCCATAACACAGTAAGATTGCTTAACTCCTAGGGCTCCTGCTGTTCAAAACCTGAAAACCTGGGCATTCTGCATTTGTGGCGGGATAGGTTGGTACTAGCCATGAAGCTCTGGAAGCCCTAGCTTCCCCATGCTAAGGGGCTGTCACAGAGCCTCAGTGTTTGGAGTACCACAGAGACCCGTGGGAATCTGAGGAATAGAGAGCTGACAACAAAATGTGCAAGACCTAGCAGAAAAGAGAATCAAGCCAATTTTAACAAAATGAACGTCCTTAATTATGTCTGAATTTCCCAAAGAACAAGTGTTTTCTCCCAGAAAATTACTAATCCATCTAACTGACATCTTCTAAGGAAAAATTGTTCCATCAAAAAATTTCTGACCATCTCTACTCTTTTTATTACGTATTCTGTAATGATTCTGTGATAGTCTTTATACACTACAGTGAGAATTCAATGCTAAGTCAATACTAATGAATTAATGCAGTAAGTACTAATAAAAGATACTGGCGTAAAAAGCAAAGGTACTTATGGAAAATGGGAAGAGGAGTCAAGATAAGATTCTAAGAAGATTTAACAACAATCTTCAAGAAGATGTGGAGCTTCTTCATGCTTCACAGTTATGGAGAGCTTGGTAAGAGATATAGTAAATATTGACAGTCTTTCTGATTGCAGAAACCACCAACACGTTGAAGTGATATAGAACTGGAAAGAATAGTAAGTCCTGATAAGTTTATAACCACCAGCATTTGAAAGCTATAAACAGGAAATCAGAAGAGCAAAAAGACAATTTATTTATTTGTCTAAAATCAAGCAGACTCATTACTCCTTTTGGATGGGCTAGGTAGAAAACTTCAACACACACAAGTATTTACTGCCACTTTAATTACAATGCCATATTCATAAACTATAAACAGGTTCCATTTCCTCCAATTTATAAGTAGGCCAACTATATATATGGCTTCACTTTAGGGATATAGAAGGACAACCACAACCTGAATACAGACAGATGCGAGTGAACTGTTTTCACATAAAGGTATACTACAGGACATTTCCTCATGATGATCAGGAACCATGCTAGGCACCTTAAATTCCCTCTAAAGTTCATGAAACCAACTTGAACCATCCTCAAAGCTATCAAGTGGAATTCAATCTTGTTCAGATTTAGATCTGACTTCATAAATCATTTTCTTTCAAAAAAAGTGTCTTTTACCCTATCTCCAGCTGCGTTGAGGTTTTAATATCGCCACCTCCTGCCAAGAGATTCCCCCCCAATATACAATCAAATTTCAATTTGATCAAAAACTTTTGGAATCATTGGAAAAATACAAAAATTTGAAGTAGTAATTTTTTTTTTTTTTTTGTAAATGTAAATGATGGAATAATCAATTCATTTACTGGAAAGCTTGTAGCTTTTTTAAGCTTTCATGTCTATTTTTAAATCCTTCAGAAAAAAAAATATAAACTTTTAAGTGTATGAAAAAATCTTGCATGTATGTTGCAAAAACATTAATAACATATAGATATCAAAATAATTTTTGGTCTATATGTATCAAATATTTCTTTCTACACTCATCAATCAAATTTGCACAGAATTTGCAGTGGGTTTAAAACAGCATAATTTTTACTAACTTGCTGAACTTGAAGAAACAAAATCAAGTGATGAGTTATGAATAAACAGAGCAGCTTTCATTTTTGTTAATTTATAGCTCTCTGAACTTAAAGGGACTCATTTTTTCCCCTCCACAAGAAAGTTTTATGTTCAAATTTTTAAGCATATTACAATAAATCCTCACACTAGTTCTACTACTAGTTCATGCTTATGTTTCTTTAAATATTTTTTTCAGTAACATTTTATCTACAGTACTACTGAAAAAACATTTACTGGACATAAAATATCAATGTCTTTGGCAAATAAGACAGACAAATGTTCACAAACAAAACTACACTTCTACTGGTCAGGGAGTATCTGCTATTAGGTTTGCTAAGGCAGGAGAAGTTTTATGTCCAGGAAAATATAAGTATGATGATTTCAGATGAATGTTATATAACAAAGTGACCCATAGTTTCAAAACTAATAACAGAACTAACAAGAGAATGCACATGAAAGTATACGCTATTATTTTTACCTCATGGCCATCAGCCAAAACCTACTGAAGTCAATGTGAATTCTTCCCACGTTTTGAAGCAAACATCAAAGGATTTTTGGAAGGACCAAAAATCAGTTGTGAATTATGAAACATAAGGGAGTATTTGCAAATTCAAATCAAGTGTCTAAATTCTAATCTTATGTTTCCAAAACTGGAAGCCATTAAAAAAAATCCAAGGTTTTTGTTCAAAAATTGTTAGGAAAAAAATAAACAAAAATCTTCATATCTGTTTTTAAACTAAAAATGAAATTATTTAATGACACTTCAACTACACATTTTTCCCCCTAATACTGAATTTAAATGGTTTTTAAATAACTAAGAACCTGCAAAGCCTGTCAGACAACAGGTCTTTTAATGGAAAACTTCCACCCTTCCCAACTACAGAAATGTTGGCAAGTCCTCTGCAAAACATGCATTAGCACTACAGCATGCCTAGGCACAATGTATATACTTCCAAGTAAATACAATAATACTTTTATAAAAATAACCTAAAATGATCTTCCCAAAGAAAGAGTAGTAGTAAAATCAGCATAAAGCAGAAGCAAGTCTATATATGATAAACAACACAATAAAGACAGTGATCTCAACTACAATTAAACATTTTACAAGATAGAAAATATGCACGTGCATTAACCTGAAATAGATATTTGACAGATATTGATTTCCTGGCTCTTAGTCAGGAAGTTAATCATACCAATTTTTAAATCTACTTAGAGAACGGCTGATAAGCCAGTTGCAGTAAGCACAGGTATATTTTTGTACAGGTTTTAGCAGAAATAAAGATAGGGCTTAAATACAAAAAGTACCATAATGTATTCACAAGCACATAACAAATCTACACTATCATGCAAGTATGCCTATGTACATACACACAAGGAAACATAAAAGAGCTTCAGGGATTTAAGATGTTTATATCACTAGTCAACTCATACCTCCCATCACTCACCTTCGCAGCTATAACTGTACACAGCAACCGTTGACCTTTCAACCAGATTCTCATCATGGTGCCAGCTCACTGCCATGTTCCCCATTCCAAAATAAGGTTCCTGTTTCAAGTACAGCATTTGTAGTGGATCCATATAATTTAATAAAGTCAAGTTATAAGATGTTCTGTTCTTTAGACTTATGTAGTCATCCTCTGGTATGCAACAACTGCTTTGATCTTTTGAAACAGACCCTTTCTCCGTAAGAGAAGTAGCAAGATTTTGCTCCCTATCTGTTACAGTAGTATCTTTAATTTCTTTGGTCTCAAACAAATTTTGTCCTTGTAATGCCTTGACTGCTTCAATATGCAAGTAGTCATTAAGTCTGATTAATGCTTTACAAGCATCATGTATTTGAGGACTGCAGTATTTTATATCATAACCTTCAGTAGGCCAAGGAACTGTAAATAATCTTGTGTTCAAGTACTTGTAAGTGCATCCTGGGTTTCCAATTAATATACGAGACACTGGGGTAACAAAATCTTTTCCTTTGATCCTTACAAGATCTTGAAAGAAACAATCGTGGTTTTGCAAGGTCAGAAAGCCTTCTTGGACCATTTGATGGAGCTCTTCAGGTACTGTATCAGATTTTCTGAAAATCAGCTTGGAATATTTGGTCTTCCACTAAGGGAGGAAAAAAACCAAAAAACCAAAAAACCAAAACAAACAAAACAAACAAACAAACAAAAAAAAACAAACAAAAAAAAACAAAACAAAAAAAAAGAAAAGAAAACAACAAAAACAGCAGAAGAATTATTCTTTTTACAGGAACCAAAGTATTTCATATATTTAAGAACAGACAAGGCTAAGTTGACAAGTTATCAAGCATGAGTCTAGAATGTGGTGGAGAAACAGATGCCAGTATTTGTTACTTCATTTTCACATTCCAATACATCACACAAACTGTGGATATGTACCAGTGGCCTGTAACCAGAGTATCACCAGGGCAAACCTCTAAATAAATAAATAAATAAATCTGAGGATTCTGGCAGAAATCAATAGAACATACAAGCTCCACTGATGAATCTGTAGATAGTACTACCTTTAAATATACAAACAATGGAATATCAAGCAGTAACAAAGCAGCTCCTCTTTTTGTGATGGTTGCAAAGACCATTCTGTCTCTTTCTGATGTACAGAATTCTAGCGGGCTACTTGATAAACTGAAATAGTTTTATATAACAACAATTTTTAGGGCAAAGATAAAATGAAAATGTAAATTTTAAAAAAAGGCCAACATTTTTCTGCACTGCACCTCTATCTTCAAAACAGTCTTTGACATACTGGTCCTTTCTAATTTCACATTCCTCAATGCATGCCAGTTAGCTCTCCTATTTTATATAAAAGTTCCCCTTTTAGATAAAAAAAAAATTCCAAACTTATTTTCCTCCCTGTGTCCCCACCACACCAGCTCTGGTATCTGCTGGAGTTCAGAATCCAGCAGTTTGTGGAGGCAACAACTCCCAGCAAGGTATGACACTGCTAATCAGCAGTATCTTGTTTTGTATGCAAAATACTGCTTCCCACTCCAGGAAGGCGTAGATAATTTTATTTTGTTAATCTGTTTTTTTAAGGAAGTGAGTATCACGTAATCACACCTTTTATTGTTTGCCTGTAAATCTGCTTTAACTACCGCTGAGACTGTTTGGCAAACTGGACAAAGGCTAGAGAATAAGTTCTTAAATAGACTAAGTTCCTATGTATTTCATTAAAATTAATAGATGAATAAAATAAACAGATGCAAACTAGTGCCCTTAGAAAGGGAAAGGCTGTAATGTGAGCCTATCAAGTGTCAATTAGCATGTGTGAAGCTCGGAACTGCTCACTACTCCTTTTTCCTTTCTCCAGAAGTTAGTCACTAGTCTGGGGAAAAGTAAGATACTGATGGTGTTGTGGAGGGTAAAAAAAATTAAGGTAAACTGAAATCAGAAGGCATTAGGCAATGGGGCAAGAGTACATGGATGCACAAAACTGATCTATCAAAACTTTTACTAATGTAATAGGTTATGTTCAAAGTGCTTTTAAAAAACAAATACAAGCCACCAGCACAAAAGCATCACACTGACCTACAATCCATCTGTGGGCTCCTTCTGGTGCAACTCAAAACCACTCTACTAGTACTATCTAATTCCAAGTCAGATTTGAACCTGCCTTTCAGGAAATTAATTTTAAAATCCAGAAAAAGTGTCTCTAAATAAATACAAACCAAGCAGTAAGTCAGTATGCACATTTTCTACTGCATGAAAACTGACTTTTGCATCATAACATGTTGTTATCCTACACTACTGAAGAGGTGGCTTTATAGGATCATTTGTTTCTACTAAAAAGGGGAATATAAAAGGAAGTCTATTTTAAAAATAATGATTACACATAATAAATCGTAGTTTATCTATAAACCTTGCCACCATTTCTTGTGAATTTTTACAGTGAAGCTAATTCCCTGTCTTTACACGCTCTTATGGTTTCCAAAAACTAGCTTCCTAGAGAGATGAAAAAACCCTGTATCTACAGATAATAATTATTTCTGACAATTGTATTTACATGCTATACTTTAAATACCAAAGCTTGAAAATAGTTCCAGATATCTATTTGAAGGTCCACAATCCCCAGCACAGAACACTGGATCCCAGCTTTCATTAAAAGAACTGAACATAAACTTGATAAACGCAATTCGCCTGAGCTTGCCAAAAGCCTGAAACGATTTCTTTAGAGGTCCTGAACTATCCACTTTGTTCTAGTCAGTGCTTTGTATCTGCAGCCTTTGAACAGCACAGTGAAAAAAATCCTTATACAGAATAACTACTGAAATCAGTAACTGCAAATTTTAAGGATTTACAGCTATAGGCTACAGTCAGATGTGTGGGTATAGGTTGATGGGAATCATAAGTATCCTTTCACAATCATACTTAAGAATGACAGAACATCATATGTTGTGACATATAAAGATTATTATTGAATGATTTGTTTCATTATGCAAATGATATGTATAAAAGAAAGAGCACTAACAGTTCTATAGCAGTATCCCAGTATTTCTTTAAATAATTCTGTATATTGGACATACTCAGGCCAGATTAACCAATAACCACATTACATATGCCAATATGGCATATTTAAAAAGTCATTGCTACTACATGTTTTTAAACCACTTAATATACTGAATTTCTGACACGAATTGCACACATGAAATTCCAAACAATTATTACAAACAGAAGAAGGGAAATAATAACACAATATAAAGCAACTAAATGCCTGAAAACATGCACTAGAAAGGACGCACACAGATTTTTACAAAGGTAACAGCATTCTATTCCCCTCCTGAACTGCAGAGGTAACGTCTTCCACATTTTATTGCCAGCCGAGTCAGAGGTATGTTACCTTGTGTTTTAAGATTACATGCTTAAGAACTATTTTATCATTAAATTTTACACAGTATAGTTAGGATTCTACCTTAAAAAAGACCCACACTGATATCTCAGAAGAAACCAGGAAGTGGAAACACATATCCAACACATCACATGAAAACAGTTTGGTCGTCTTTAAATCTCCAAGCAGTCATTGTGCTATGTCCTACATAAGGAAAGCATTAAGGGATCAGAGCACAGGGTGAATGCTGGGTTCACACTGGACACCTTGTTGTTCTGGGGGGATGGGGAAGGGGGAGTCATCGTGTACTCTGTGTTGTAAGCCTGACAGCAAGTATTAAAGGTCAATTCACTGTTAAGTCTGAAAGAAGTAGGTATGTTACTGGCAACTACAGAGCAGAAAAAAAAAAGCACATTTGATGCTCAATTCTTCATATGAATATTACACATGTGATTTTAAATACACACATGCTTTCACTCCTACTGGTGGTATTCAATACAGAGAATCACCCTACAGGATGACTCAAGTCATGGAATAAAGTTAGAAATCAGCAATAAGGACCCCTGATAAGCAAACTGCCACTTAAATCATGAAATGACAGTTTGTACTTCAGATATTTGTGAATTGCCTTGTTAACAGACTTTTTCTTGTTCGTAACTGGCTTTAAACATTCCCTTGTTTCAGCCTATGGTTTGGGGCCCATTTCTAAAATCCTTCATCAGGCAAGATGCATTGAAAAAGGATGTCACTGAAGTTTTGCTTGTGATGGAATTTCTTAGTTTTGTTCTGACTGTACATTTCCACACCTGACAGGATACTGTATTTTTTTTACTTGCATCCTATCTAACCTTTCCAACACGTTCAAAGAATACTACTTTATAAGGGGTGGATCCTTAAAGGAGTAAGGCAGGTCTCTCCAGGAAAGACTATAAAACTAAACTGTATGTGCTATTTTATTTTGCCAGTTTGTTGTCTTCAAGCTCTCACCCATCTTTTCCTCTCCATCTGTAGTACATTTAAGCATCATGGAACTTGTAATATCTACAGCTGCAATTAAAGTAACATTTCATAACCACCATAAGAATATAAAAGGTGCTTGTGATGCTTTCCATTATCACATATACTTAAAAATACCTAGCATGCACACAAACACTATACAAGAACTATAATTCTATATGATGCAAAAAGAATGTATCTAAACTCTATTAGGGCTTGAACAGGTCTGATTTCACTGCTTATCTTATTCCCATTGTATTCTATATTTATGGGTTACTGATACTGAGCAAATGAGATGCCACTTGGGCAACCCTGGCTCCATCTTCTTTTCACATCAGCTCCACAAGACTGTGGATTTACAAAAAGAGAAAAAAGAAAAAGATGCTGGGCATAGCAGCTCTTGGCAGCAACAGACAGAAAAGAAGAAACAGGAGGGAATGTAACAGGACTAGGAAGGAGAAAACAGTGAGCTGCCTCAGTCTCAAAAGGAGGAAGAGCTTCTTCTTGAAGTTTAGTTTAAGACTGAAAAGAATATGTTTGGGGTTGGTTGTTTTTTTGTTTTGTAAAGAAAAAAAAAAATCTATTAAGCTCTTCTACACTTTTCCAGCTCTTCTACACTTTTTCTTGCCCTTACCCACAGAAGTGCTTTTATGGTTAACAGCAAGTTATGTGTTTTCATATTATTATCAGCTCTTAAAGATCCCAATCAAGAGCTTACTTCCACTATGTTCAGCACTGTTGGAATGCAGAGAAAACTATGCTTTCCCTAAGCACCCTACAACCCAAATGAACAAGAAAGGTGACAGAAGCATACAGATTGCTCAATATCACAATTGTAATCCCATGGCAAAACTGGAATTTGACTTCATGCTTCTGAGTCGCAGTCCAGTACCTGACCCATAAATGCATCTTTCCTCTTCTATAGTGTGGCGTGTGCTAAACTTTTCTTGGTCTTGGAATCCTGCAAAAGAGAAATTCATCCTTGCAAGGAAAGAGTCAGACCTATTTTTATGCTACCATATACATCTTTGAGCCATATGTCAATACAAGAAAGGTGACATGCCTGTAATGTAAGCATGCTTGCTGTAGCTGTTCAAACTACAAGATTCTTTCTTATGCTTTTCATCTTACCCTGTTCTGATTTGATCTGATTGAACCTACAATTCTTGCCATATGTTTTGTAGCTGACCTAGAAAGATCCAAGATAGATGCAGAATATTCTATTAATTTCATGATACTCTTCCATACACTCATTTGGTTTACTACTCATGTGGCTACTGGGCCTGTTATTACTTTTATTTGGTTTCATTTGAGGCACGCACTTCAGTTTCCATAATTCGTTTTGTAAGCAAAGTCTTAAGGGTTATTTATTGTTTGAAAGTAGAATTAAGCCAAAAAATTTCAAATTTCTATGTTAATATTTTCCCTATTTTGCCAAATCTGAGCTATAAAGAATATTCTCTTCACAACTCAAGGGGGGGGGGGAAAAAAGCAAACCCCAAAAAACCTTAAAGAATGGTGATGTGTATTTTTTTTTTAACAAAGCATAAGAAACTGTGATTCATTGTTACATGTGTTACCTGGTACTCAGGTACTGATATTCAGGACAAAATCCTAAAAATAAATGAAGTTCACAATGTTTTCATTCTTGAATATCCCAATTCTGGAGGTCTTATTTTGCACCACTTGAAAGTACATTATCAGCCATCAGGATACTTTTTTCATATCAGATTTCACAGTACCTTTTTGAAGGAAGATTTATTTGTTGTTCAGTGCAAACAGCCATTTTAGTTTAAAACAAGCACAGTTAAAAGAAATACATTACCAATTGATGGAAATCAGCATCAGCTGGTGTCACATATGGAAGTCTATTGTTTCCAAGTTCTTCAAGAAGCTTTTTTTTCTGTTTTGGAGGGGTAAAATTGAAACAGAAAATTAGACTAAAAGCCAAGATAAAAACAGCCAAGTATAAAACTAGCTGTATTAAAAAAGACACAAGCATGTGCAATTATTTCTCTTACTACCTTCAATTCTGGAAAATTAAATAAGGAAAAATGGATGCAAAAAAATCAGTGGAGCTTTTCCACTTACAAAGCAGTAATTCAGGTTAGATAGTTTCAGAGCACACGAGTATTTTTGCTCCTAAATTGTTTATTTAATAATCAGTCCGTATTACACTGATGAAAATCCATCTTGGTCTAAAGTTCTTCAGAACAATGCCTACTTTGTACCTTGATACTAATTTCTTATTTTTCATTTTATTTTCTACTTCAATTTGTGGATCCAATGGGTACAAAGCTCATATTCCATCAAATGGCTCAATAATATACTTCATTAAAACAATGAGCCTCCATGCTGGGCATACTCTAAAATGTTTCCTGAAATGGGTGTATGAAGGAAAAAGAAAACATCACCTACTGCACACCAAAACCCCTACAACCTGACCATATTTAAAAATGCCATACTCAAGACCTGCCATTCCAGCAGCCAGCCACATACTGGGTTTGATGTTGGGAGTGCGCTAAGAACCGGCTGACTGTGGAGAGCAGGTTTTCTCTGTCCCCCTTGTTCTCTCAACTCCCTTTTTACTTCTGTTTTAGGTTGAGAGTATCTCCACCAATATTTAGTCAACACAGCCACTAAGAAATTGCTAAGATAAAAGCCTGATTTTCCCCAAACTGCATTTTCCAGGTTTTTATTAATAAAAATAGAATTTTTGTATGCATTATACAATTAATTGTGCAGGTAAAGATGTAGAAAGTGCAAGAGAAGCTTGAAACATGCCATCAGATTTTTGGAATCAAACAATCCCAATCCATGACAAGTCCATCCACATTTATCTACTCGCAGTCTAATTCAACACTAACTCAAAATAAGTACAGATTAACAACTGTGTAAAAATTGTTACAGTGGAAGTATTGGCCTAGAAAATTAATACAGTTTCCTTTATTTCTTCTTTCTTTCTGCTTGCAAGGATGGTTTCTTTACAAAATTCGCTCATTAACAAATATTTACTAATAAAAATGCCGCTCAAAGATCATAAAACTACATCTGCCATAATGCTGGAATATTTCAGATAACAGGATTCAAATTCTCATTTTTATTGCAATATATTCAACCACTTAAAAGCTATCACAAGAAACAATTTAAGTTGCAGCTCACTCAATACTTTTATGTTGTAAGAGCAAGACCAGATGGAAATGGAATACAGTTTTTAAAAGAATGAGAAGGGTGTACTACGAAGGAAAACACAGAATAAGTTTAAAAAGGGTATCACTAACACTTTCGTAAAACCAAGTTATATGGGAATGACTACATATTTCATCACCTAGATGTCACTGCAAATTGATTATTCCATAGAAAAGAGAATTCATTCTTAAAAAAAATCTTTTTTTTTTTTCCTTTGTAAATTCCTCTTTTCATAATCTTTTCAGGTTGCATATACAGGTCAAAACAGATCTTCCCTATTCTGGCAATCCTACTTAAAAAATGAAGAAAGAAATATTACATGTAGTAACTAACTCCTGGCTTATAGCAAACACATAAACAAGGAAAGCTGAACTATGAAGAGTGTTACTGTGTATTTTATTCTGTGACAGTGAATTTCATTTATTCAAATTTAAGCATCAAAGATGATGATAGAGGCTTAAAACCATGAGGAAGTGTAGAAGATTTTAAGGTTTATAGGTAACAGATCAGTCCAACTAAAATAGGAGCAGGTAGCTCTCACTTACTCATCTCCACACTCACACTGCTGATCACCAACTCTTAACAAGACTGAGAAGAGCAGCACCGAAATTTATGAACTAGCAACGTAATGTCTCTAGGTCTCTAGTTTTCTTTGGGGACACACTGTTGGTATGTTGACATGAAGTCATTGCTGAAACCGAGCATAATGTAACTTCAGATTAAGTTTGCAAAAAATGACATGCTAATTTGCTGCATATTCTAAAACAATAACACTTCTCTATTAGAAAGAGCTTGCTACAATTTTATTACATGAAATCACTGAAAACATTAGATTGGCTTTGTTATCTGCTAGATAAACCATATTAAACTGCAGAAAAAAATCATGTATTTCGACATGGACTCACATCTGGGGGGGGGGGGGGGGGAAGACATGGGAAGAAGAGAGATTCCGACAATTTCTTTGTCAAGTACCAGCCTCTTGGCAAAAAGCACACAACATTAAAATGCACTCTTGTGTATAGGTAGTACTAGTTCACATTTGATTGTCAGATCTGGCTAAGTGCCGCTCTTCAGCTTGATGTACAGACTAATACACACAGCTGGGTGGTATAAAACGCTGCTCATCTCTTATGCAAGAAGCTGTCACACAGATGTCAAAAATATCAAGCTACTCACAAATACCTCAAAAAAGTAAAAAATGAGAAAAACTGAAGATCTGGCTATACCAGCTGGCTGATGTTTCAGTCTAAGCACTGTTACATAAGCATTCCTTATAGGCTCTTCCAACACATAAACCCCTAAATTAAAAAAAAAAAAAATTGCCTTTACTTGAAGCATTTTTCTAAACCTGAATTTTACATTTTAAAAATTATTAGCAGTGTAATAGTTTGTTCAGGTACCAGTATTACGTTTCTTGCACTTTAAAAACCAATGTGATTTTTATATATACATTAACAATGCCAATACGTGAAAGACAATCTTATGTGCACCATCCCCATAACGTCATCAGGCACTCTGCACTGCTCAAGAAACCCCATAAGTGTTGTACTTGGGCCTTCAAGAAAGGAGAAAATGTCTGCAAATATGTTATTTCATAGGCTGCTGTGAATGTTAATGGATCTATTATATCTGACTCTGATAACTGGAATGAATATCAGAAGCACTAATGCCCAATTTCAGAGCACGTGAAGTATCTTCCTGCAGATATTAACAATCTCTGCTCATTTATTAGTAATAAACAGGTTTCCTAATGAGATGGTTGGTTGTAAAATTCAGCAAGTGGAGTAATAATAATTGGAATCTCTCAATCACTATACATAGAGGGTTTTTTTCCCCCCAAGTTTCTTCATGGCAATAGAAGTAATGTGTTGTATGTTACAGAGCAGGAGAAATAACAGAAACACAGCTAATACACAGCAAAGTCACAGGCTAAAATGCGGTTATATTACACACCCATGGTTTGTTATTTTCAAATTAAGTGGTATAAGGGAGAGATGGGACTTAATGACATTTTCTGGCCAAGAAGCATGACAGTGTAAAAATTTTTGCAGCTGACATATTTGCCGGAAGGGTGTCAATACCATTCTCAAAAGGTTTCATTTCTCTCTTAATTGTAAGACAAAAGTTCAATATCTAGGCTATAAAGGCTTGTGAAGGCCTTAGCGTTTCAGACATAGAATTCCCATTTAGTTTCATCATCAAACAAGTCAGACAACAATAGTCTTTTTCCAGTTTACAGATCATTGTCTTGGCTGCAACAATGTATTATAAAAACTAATGTTATTGAAATCACATCGAAATATTATTGAAATTAGTTCTGACAACAAATTTAAGGCTGCAATGTCGCAACAATTTCTAATAAAACCACTGAAAACATTAAGAAGCAAAAGTTTGTTTCCCCCTCCCTGTACTTAGTATGAAACGCACTGAAGAATTTATTGAAGAAATGGCATTTGTTCACACAAGCAGACTTAAGTCAATGCAAGCATTATTCACCTCTAAAAAGATAACCCTGTGCGCTGCCCTGCATTTCTCCTGAATTCAGGGAAAATGTCAGCTTCGCTACACCAAGTAATCTCTCTGGACCTGGAGAAGCATCCCATATGGGTGTAAAGTCACACAAGTCCAAGACATGGACAGATACAACCGTGCCTATGAAAGATTTAAGGATGTTAGTTTTTACTTATACAAGAACTCACTCCGATGAGCAGTTAAAAAGATATACTTTATTCAGACTAGTAGACTGCCAAAGAACATGACTGTTACTCATTATTCTGGAAAAGCCCATCTCATTATTCCCTAAAAAATATTTTTTCAGAAAAGATGGTATTTTGAAACTTCTAACAGGCACATTCCTGACCTCTGAAGGGATGCAAGCAACCTTTTTTTCAGCTATTGATTACCTACTTTCACCTTACAATCAGCATTATGCAGAATGAAGCAAAAGATGAATCATGCTGTGGAAAAGATACATGAAAGAAGTCGATTCAAACAAAAAACTGAATATCTCACTGTTGTATTTAACTTCCTATTGTCTTCTAACAATTCTTAGGTATTTATTATTTACAAATATATTACAAATATACACATCACATAAGGGAACAATTATTTTCAATACTCTGCAGATGGCTGAAAACTGGCTAGACTCGTCAATCTACCTTCCAGGCAAGCTGGTGCAAGCTGGTGCTTGCCTGATGCAGAGAAAACAGCACAACCAGCAAAACAGTTCTACGTACTCGTCTACACTCTTCCCTGGAAAATAATTGAATTTCCTGATTCACTACCTAACTCATGTTAGAATGACCTGAAGTCCCACCTAATGTTGCCTTAATTTCATCGGGTCAATGATTTATTTTTTTTTATAAAGCAAAGATTGGAAATGCTCCTCATTTTTACTTCCCTCCACCCCCAGCAATTTTACAGTAAAGAGAGGTAAAAGAAAGCTGAACATTTTATCTAGGCTGACTTTTACCTGTCTCATGTCTAGATCTGACAAATAATCTTACTGGGGCTAAAGGAGGGAACAATATACTGCTAGAGGGGAGAGTGCAAAGGAAGGCCTAGTAGCTTTGAAACATCGTCTCCACTCAGAGCCTACAGAAGCCCTTCTGCCTTATCTCCTTTCATTAGAAGTTCTTAAAACATTGGCCGATTTTTTCATCCTGAACAGTTTTGCTAACTGCCCACTGCAGTTTTTACGCTTTTGAGAATACTGACTCGGGACCAGAATTAGTAAAACACAGACACTTAAGTCTTTTTGATTTCAATGCGATCCAATGTGTTTGCAGAAATTTCTGGGACAGCTCCTAAAAAAAGGGTCTCTAGTCAAAGCTTAAGAAAGTATCATCTCCATCTCCAATACTGTTTTTCCCAATAGTCTTTCGTTTTCCAAAAGGTTATCAGGTTTAGCAAGGCACTCTGAGAATGCATATTGTCATGAGAGAAAGATCTGAATTGCAAGTTCAGATGCAAACCTTTGGTTTTCCAAAAATCCCTCCTTTCTATTGGCTTTTTCCCCACATAAGAATGTACATTAGGGCCTGTGTTTCTCTTTCATCCTTTTTTTTTTTTAATCAAGTATAATAAAATGTGGATTTCTTTCAAGTCATGCAGGAAGAAAAGGGCTAGTGCTCTGAAGTGAGAGCTCAATGGCTTTATAAAGGAGGAAGACTAAATATCTTATACAGTAAAAATTTTGTGACACAACAGTAAGGCCCCATCTAGAAAAAAGCCACCACTTCACAGGAACTTCCACAACCTTACTTCCTAACATTCTCTCACATGTTTTTAAAAATAAAAAAAAAAATTAAAAAACAACCAAAAAAAACCCCATACACCAAATTTTGGACAGTTTCTTAAGTCAGGAATGTGATTTTAAAGTTGACTTTTGTTTAAACTACAAGGCTTTCCAAGTGTTAGCTATTAAAACTTCATAGCAACCAAGATCATTCAAGTGGCTCACTAAAACCAGTTATGTCAGAAACGAACCTAGAGTAATAAAAAATACATTCTCAATGCACTATTACAGCTTTTATTTCTCTATTATCACATATATTAGATTTCAGAATTTTTTTTTCCCTCAAATTATTTCTGTAAACTCCACTCATTAAAAGATCTTAAGGGACTGGCCAATTTTACAGCACCATTTACTCACATGAAAAACTTATATTTCCAGGTTACCCTTCATTACACTCAAGTCTTACCAAAAGCCGTGTCTGTGCTACATTCTATAATCCAGCCTGTCAAACATACTGGCAGACATATGACCATACTGTACCACACTTCGCATACCACAGCTCCCCCCAATAATACTATATACCAAAACCATTTTCATATTAAAGACAAAAATTTGCATTATTATTCTATATAAGTTCATACCAAAATTATCTAGGACTCTCTAACAATATTTAATAGCCCATAAATCCATTTCCTAACTATACTACAATAAAGTATGCTGGTTATTTAATATAACCATTGTGCACCTTTGCTCACCCGCTGAAAACCAGGCCAGTTACAGAAGTAGCAGGAAGCAGTTCAAGTGATCTGGTCATGAAAAAAATTACATAATGAACAGCCTACTGTAATGCAAAGACCTCAGGTCTAACACCAGTATTTGTAACTGAGCAGCTGTCAAAAAGACTGTTTGATATTCTTTCCTGCAAAGGTACTGTTTGCTTTGCTTACTAATTTCAACCTCTCTTACCCTTCCTCATAAATCAACAGGCCCAGATTTTGGTCCACACACACACGCAGACCAGTCATGCATATGCACAACATACTTGACTGATGTAACTGAACTAAGAGTTAATTTATGCATTGAAGCAGCTTAGCAATGTGTGAAAAATGTCTTTGCTACCAGTATCCCCTCTCTCCCCCCCTTGACGTGTTAAGGGCCCCTTAATTGTTGTTTTAACCTACAGGAACATTGTTCCTTTGGCCAGTGGCTGTTAATGGAACAGAACTGGCAATGTTCTTATGCAACTGAGTGTAGATTTGTCACACATGGATTAGCACTTTAAGTAATCATAATAAAAATTTGAAATGATAAATTGTTCAAACACAGACACTTTTTGCTGACAAAATGCACCTAAGCCTCCTCAGTACACCTGTCAATAAACTTCTACCATCACTGCAAGCATCTTGACACCATCATCTATTTCTTGTTCCCTCTATCATTTGTGCATCCTTGTCCAGCAGGTAGCACTTGGTAAATGGATCAACTGTATTAAGTGAGAAGTACGAACATTCAAACTTTGTTTGAAAATAACGACCACATTTCAATCAGATCTCCAGTTCTTCAGTTTTCTTCTCATACATATGGACACAAGAGCATGCACGCATGTTTAAAAAAGTGGATACTTCTAGATCAACTTGTTTGTGAATCACAAGGACTAGATAAGGACACTGGGCCATTTCTGCATGCCATTCTTTGCATAACTTCACTGAGAAATAGCCAACAGTAGCTGAGAAACTAGATTTCTTAATCAAGCAGTTCTTAACCAGCTCACCTCCAAAGAATCGGCAAACAGAAACCTTAGTGACTGTCACCAGTAATTGGTTCTGCATGATGTAGCAAACATACCCCTATACGCACAGTCCCAAGAAACCAAGTGGGTTTGACCAGTGGTGAAACACTAAGCACCAATTCTTTAACTGAGAAGACAAAAACAGATAAAATAAACCGATAGATTATATCAAGGGTTAATGTTGAAACAAGGATACATTTGGCATTGCTGTCTGTACACCTCTCACGTTCTAATGACACTAAGAAGTTACTGATATTGCCTAACTTCTCCAGAAGTCCATTACCAGAATGCAGGGCACTACAGCTCTGTAGCCTCAGGAGGGGCCTACTATGCTTATGAATGGGAAATACACTGACATGGTGCTGCTTCTCCTTGAATGGCCCAAGGAAACAGAAAGAACTGTTAAGAATCACCACAACATTTTGGGAAGCATTGAATAACTGCAATGTGGAATTGTACAACCTTCTCTAAAGTATAATATCTAGTTAGTGTAGCAAAGTAAGAGCAAACACACTGACCAACAACCAGAGAATGAATCAAGGACCTCCAGAATGAAAACCAAGGGCTGACACAGCTTGAGATGCAGATTCAGAACCTTTGTGACAGGCTTATAACTTCTGTAGATGTAGACAGACAACGAACTTTCAAACACACATGAGCAGGTCACACTAATACAGTTTTCCAGAACCAGGAGCAAGATGAAAGATGAAATTAATTTTCTTGCAGCTTTTCATCATTTCCAGAAAATACTGAGCCTTGCAGGATTTCTACTCTCAATGTATTTTGATAGGTAATGGTAGAAGTATCCAATGTGTAATAAGGATACTTAAAAATGGCAGGGGGTAGAATTTTAAGTGTTAAAACACCACCCAGAAGAAACAGCAATCAGAAGTAAAGTGAAAATAAAATGGATACTTAAAAAAATAGATATTTCCTTAAATACTTAAGTTCAGCATCAAGTGTGGTTTCCAAAGACCCCTTTATAACACTGCTGAAGATAGTGTTAATGTAGAAAGAGCAGGTGCTAAGTGCGAATGCTTGTGCCATGCAATCGGCTACAAGGAAGATCAATAAGGAGCTAGAGCATTAAATTTCACATACTGTAACTGTCATGCCCATTACACAGTATTTGAACATCTTCGTAGGCCATTACAAAATGGTTGACTCTTGATATTTTTTTACAGAACTAAATTATTTTCCAGAAATTTTATTAGCACAATAAGCACTATGAAACTACAAAAGCACTTACAAACTTGGTGAAATTTGAAGACCTTTACAGCCTTCCAAGACATCATATTTGATTATTTAACTGTATTCTTCACTCTGGAATGAAAAGACAGAAAGATGGTTGAAAGCCTTAGAGATAAAAGGAAATGTATTCCAGGAACACTTTTCTTTTGTGTTAGTCACATTTCACCAGATGTATTTTAAAGGAGGTCTTTGCAAGATAATTCTTGAGAGTATATGCCACAATTAACAAAATCACTGCAGACAGAATACACAGAAGGAAGCGGTATGCTAGGTCTCCTGAGGTTCAGCCGCAGAAGCAGCACCCTACTTCCTCCCTCTGCTCTTCAGTCTCTGTGATTTGTCCTTTTCAAGGACACGACAAACACAGTTTTTCCTTCAAACATTGTTCACACTAGATGAACCTTTGAGCAGAAGCTTTGTGCAATTACCCCTCCTCTTCCAAAACAATTTAAAGGCAACCACCACTGATTTGTTATCATGGTTACAACAAATTTGGTATCATACAAATTGTCAATGTTATTTCCAAAACAGCACAACCATTGAGATGTTATTTTTGAAGCTACACAGGAATACCATGTTAATACAGTTGCATCATTTTTTACAAATGTTTTTCAAGGATATAAAAATTAAAGATCACATTATGTACATAAATTTAACATATGTATCAATATTTGTATAGGAGTAAAGTATTCAGCTGCAAAAAGTGCAATTTGTAACATTTTATACATTTATAAGAGTAACCTGTGTAATAAATGCACATTGTTTTGTATTTTTAACATAATAATTTCCTAATCTTGCATAAGCTATGCCATTGGTCCAATGATGATAACAACACTCACTTAGAAAACCTATAAACTGTAGTTGTTGTCTCAACTTCATAATAAGACAACTATTAACGAAACACTGTTGAATTACGGCGTATAAGTTCAAGAAGGATATTGCTATATGGGGTTTGCTGAAATAAGAGGGTTTTTTTTTTTGTAAAATTAAAGAAAAAAACTCATAGTGAACAATGCAAATGTAATGAACAACTCAAACTTAATTAATTTTGTTTAGTTTGAAGGCTTTGTTTTGTTCACAGCCTCTGGAATAAGCCACATGGGGAACAGAAAGCTAACATTTAACATTGAAGTTGGCAGACAACGATTAGCAAAATTCAGGGTCTGAAAGAAGGTTAGACAAGTTCAGATCAGAAACAGGGAGCACAATTTAAAAGAAAGGATAATTAACTATTGGAGCAGATCACCACTGTGTGAGATGAATTCTCCCTCATGGGAATTCTTTTTTATATCAAGTTTGGATGTTTTTCTAAATGATACCTTTTAGTTCAGTGGTTCCCAAACTGTTTAGACCAGCAGGCTGCAATGAATCATCCATATTTCCTTAAGCAGTTCTGCACATACAGCCTAACCAAATAAACTGGAGGCAGTAGAGCCACACTGACTGAAAGTTTGATGCATCTTATTCCTCAGTTTGGTTTTGATTCATCACTTTGCCAGTCACCAGTGGTCAGTGAATCACGAGACCCTGGTCTACTTCTGTAAGAATATATTTTACTGAAGTCCTAAAGCCGGTGTGAGAAATTCGCTTCTGCCTCACAACTCATACAAGTTTAGACAAGAGTTTTTCAGGATCTGTATTTCATAGTACTTGGAACATTTACAGTACTATCATAAGGCTAAAGAACTACAGATAAAGGAAGGACTATTCAATTTTCTTTCACATCTTATTCTTAAACTGACTTTGCGTAATTTAAAGAACAAGCTTAGGGTATACTAAGAGGTAAAATACAAGAGAGCACTGAAAGAAGTAGGTCCATTAAGCCATTTGCTTTGTGCCAAACCAAGGCAAATTTCATAATGCAAATCAACATTTTGCTTAAGAATACATTTGTTGAGCAAACTTAAGAACTGTTACTTTTTCAAATAATGCTGTCTTAATAAAGCAATCCTAGCTCTTGCAAATGCTAATACATAATTTCCAGTTTTCATTTTTATTACTTGCATATACAGACCTTATTTCTTGCTAACTTCTTCCCTCGCTTGCAACGATCAGGCGTAATTTTGCAGAGCAGCACTACTCAATTAAAATGGACATGCACAAAAATTATTTCTGAAGTCTTCTACGTACATTTGTTCAGGGAAACTTTTGTCTGTCCTTTCTCCCCCCACACTTCTATTCCTAACTGGTTTAAGAGTCTAGATAGTCCTGCTGCCATCACTGTCTCTACTTTGGGAATGTGAAGTAGTACAGCAGTGACAAGTCTTTTTAAAAATCATCTCTTCCCTTCTCCATGCTATTCTCAAATACAGGCTGGATTTCTGAAGGTGAAAGAGAGAGAGGCTGGCAGAGAGAGGACCATTCCAGATTTCACCACAACTCTCCTTTCTCCTGTTTGCTCCCTTCTGCTGAAAAAAGGTCCTAGACTTATACTACTGCATATTCCTACTGCCAAGTTTAATAACCAAACAATTCCTACAAAAAGTACTAGCTCATTCTAGAATGGTTTGGGTTCATTCTCTAAACAAAGGAAGAAGAGAGGCAGCCATACTGATCTGTAACAGATACTAAAGCTGTACTAGGCTGATAGGAAAACACAGGCATGTTTAATCAACTGTGTGCTAACATTCAAAACGGAACCCATTAAATGACCCAATAAAGAAAAAGCACCAAATAGTCTCTAACTGTATTTTTAAGTAAATATTTGTATGTGTTATACAAGAACATCAGCAAAAAGCCCACAGGTAAATTACAAGGGAAGGAACAGGGATGGTGAGGAGAGGTAAAAACCCTTTACAAAAAGAGATACGTACACCAAAAAAAAAATATCCTAATATGGAAGTACAATGTGACAGAGAGAAGGATTGTTCTGAACTATCATAAAATTATTTTTAAAGTCATGCAGGCAAGTCTCTGTCCAAATGAAAATATTGTGGGCACCTTAAAATTCTAAACTCTCGCTTCCTTAGAGCATATGTCAAAGACAAGAATAAATAAATTTCATTTCCCTCAGAAAGTCTACCAGGACTTGAGTCAACCATTTTATAATTTAATACAGCAGTTTCATATGTTGGGGTACTCTCAACCCGAAATTCAAAAATATAGGCCACCCTTTTTGACACACAGTATGCATGTCTGTGTTAAAACCATCTGAGTGACAGCAGCTCAGATGCATTAATAAGGGAGGCTGAGGGCAAGGAACTGACATTAAGAGAAAGCTGCCAGAGCCACCTTTGTTCTTATTTGCTGGCTTAACATGCTGTATTACTTCCCCTTCTACAATGGAATTGCTTTAGCGGTAACTAGAATTCAAGAAGGGCCAGGTGAAAAAAGAATGAACAATGTAGGATTAAAAAAAAAATTATCGGAAGGGAGGATTTTAAAATTAAATAATATCAGACAACTGCAAGAGCTTATGACCAACATTTAACACTACATACGCTGTAATTCCCATATAAATGAGGAGTGACAAAGCTTTGATGGTCTCCATGCAGAGCTGAGCTTCCATATGACAAATGCCTCAAATCACTGTTATTTGAATTAATTCATTACATAGGAATTTCACTAGATTTTTACTTAGGAGTTTAACTAAAAAAGACTACCTTTACCTAATAATTTTGGGAACCCTTAACTCTATCTGTCCTTGCCACTGCATTTGGAAAAAAACACGACATGGATCCTTACCACAGCATTTATTCAAGGAACTTTTCTTTTTATTTCCATCACAACAATTTTCAACATACTCACTCATTTCCAGCCAATAAAGTGCAAAAAACCCAAGAGATGTTTAACTCAGGCTTCCCACCTCTATTTTCAGACTAAGCAGCATAACTGAACATCATGACAGCAGAAAGATCACCTTTAACACGCATATGAGAATTCATAGAATCATTAAGGTTGGAAAGGACCTCTGAGATGATCGAGTCCAACCGTTAACCAAACTGCCTGGTCCACCTCAAAACCGTGTCCCTAAGCACCACATCCACATGTTTTTTGAATACTTCCAGGGACTGTGATTGTACCACTTCCCTGGGCAGTCTGTTCCAATGCCTAACTACTCCCTCCGTGAAGAAATTTTCCCTAATATCTAACCTAAATCTCCCCTGGCAGAATTGTACCTCTAGAACAAAGTACAGTGATCTGTACCAAACTTCATAAAGAATTACAACAGGCTTCTAAAGCATCTCATTGTTAAAAGACAGTGTACTCTAATTTCTATAGCTCCTCGTTCAATTTCTTTTGTTCTTTAAGTTGGCAAGTTAACTGTTCTGTGCTCACAAGTTTTCAATAGCCTATTACAAACAGGCTCAAATTTGTTTGCATTACACACCACAGGGATTAAAAAGGAGTTAATATATATCCATTCAAAACTATTGTGCAGAAAATAGCTGTGTTGTACAGGGCTTAGGCTGTGACCCGCTTAACTTTATTCATAGAATGCACAATCCATCACGTACAAAAACAGAGAGGAAAATGTGAGGTGTTAGTAAGTACCGCTGTTAGTGAGAAATTCTGCTAATTATTACACCAAATAAGCATAGTCAACAGGCCAGAGCTGTGAGAGGGCATGTTTCAGGGCATGAAATGGCTGCCTTGGATGGAGATGAATATATTACACTATGCCCTTTAACAATAAAACAATCTCCCTGACACTTACAAATCCAGGCAGCTCTAGTAGAGCAGATGAAGAGCTCAAGACTGTACTTGGCATACAACGATGTTTCAGTGCCACCTAGTGACGTGCACTTTTAACTTTATTGTCTCTTAAGATTTATAGTACATGAAAAGTTCAAAAGCTAATTCGGCTCAAGTGTGGAGTCCGCACAATACCGAAGAGAAGCCTCACTCTTTGCCAAGAAAAGACAGACAAAGAGAGGTCATGATGAGACAAACTTCTCCCTTTTCTTTAGAACTAAAACGTACGCTTCCCTAAACAGCTGATAAAGCGTTACATACATTTTTATTACAACCTGCTCTTACAGTCAAAAAAAAAAAAGAGAAAAGCCTTGCTGAAAAGGACAAAACCTGGTGTATTTTACAGCCTATACTATGCACAAGAAGGTTTAGATAGCTTGGATGTTTTATGAAATTGATTTTACGAAAATATTCCATCAACTTAATAATTTTCAAAGCGATTTTTTTTCCCCTGTTTGAATGGACTTTATTATTATTATCGTCATCACCATCATCTGGAGTGCTTTCACAGCTTAAGAAAGTGTTTTAGAGACTGTAAACTTCGGACTTTCATTCCTTCTTTGCATTTTGACACTTTATATACTTCTGCCACCATATTTATTATCACTACAATTGAGATCACAGCCATTTCACGTCTCCGTTACCCTGTTGCGCTTCTGCTGCTTAGTACTGCAGTTGAATGCTTAGGTTGATGCAAACTAACTAAATTTTGCAGTGCAACCTAGCCCAAGAAAGGCTGTGAAGAGGCTGAAATATATTTTATGCTGAATATAAATTAATGTTTGCATTGAATACCAGCACAATTGTCTACCAATGCAAAAAAACCCCTATAAATTTACATGCTTAAATCAAGTTAAAAGCATAGACTGCAAAAAAGATGCTATTATAATCCCTGACATTAGTCTCTGCGTTTTTATTTCACAAGATTTTTACAGGAAAAGTCAAGTAAAAGTCTTTATGTTCACCAGCCATTTAGCACATAGACACCATTTATTTATGGATACTTTACATATAGATGAATAAATTAAAAATTCTGCATCTGAACCCCACATCTAGCATCATGAAATGGATAGCAACATATTAATACTTCATAGTACTAATTTCAGTAGAAAACCACCCTCAACAAAGCTGCTTCTTATCATAAGCATTAAATTGCCACTTCAAGTGCTTCATGACTCTAAATTTCGTGTTCTTAGCTTCATTAACCTAAATGAAACTCATATATTTTAGGGTACATTTTTGAACTGCATACTACGGAACAAGAAAACAAAATCTGAAAAAAATCCAAAATCCCCACACAGCAGACTTACTACTACAGGAAGACACTAAATGCTTTTTCTGACTGAAATATAACCTCTATCACAAAATGTAAAGAAAGATACTTAGACATTGCTTGAATAATAATATCTCCAAATGCTGAAGCAGCAAGGAGAAGTGTGAGGGGGAAGAATGAAGAGGAGGAATAATGGCTTTTAAAACATTGCTCATGAAAACATTATACAGGCTGCAACAGAACTACACTTGCAGAAAGTTTGTCTAATGTAATTTCCCTACCCCAAACTCAGCAAAATCAAAATATAAGATTTTAGCAAGGTTTTGCATGTGCTCAGATCCTGACTATTATAGGGTCCGGACCTTGAAGATTATATGATGAACAAAGAAGCTTCTTCATTTATGTACCTGCATCAAAAAAACCCCACTGAAATGATGTGCAATGAAAGAAGATTCTCAAGTTAAAATTCTCACCTTGATGGTTATATTAAGACAACACAACCTTGTGGATTAAAGTTTCTATTGTATTAGGCAAATAGTTGTGATGTAAAGTGCCTACATACTGCAAGACTAAAAAGCCCTTAGAAATCCAACTGGGAAAAGTTTCACTCAGTGAGTGGGCAGCACACTGTAACTAAGTTTGGAAACCTCTACTGCAAATATACTTCAGATGTTTTAATCTATACCCTGCCTTAGGAGCTAGACTGCTACCACAAGAATCAATATTGTCCCTACTTTAAATAGCAAATAAAAAAGGGAGATAATCTTGTTCCTTACATGTCCTATAGGATTCTACTCTTAAGAATGGCTTCTTAAATTACACTTCCAGCTTCAGAGAAAGTACTTTTACTTCCTGGACTACTTTCATTGCTATCGCATCTTGGAAACCTTAAGTGAGGAGACTGGAGGAAAGATGCGCTGATACAAAGCAATGAGCAATGGTATAACAGTTAAGGAACTGTAGAGTCCGCAAGAGAAATAAAGCCGTATTAACAGCAAAAACCTACTGTTTACCATAGCAATAAAAAAAAGTCCAGAGTTTGATGATCACTGAATTACATTATTATTGTCCAAGCTTGTAAGAACCTGTCATATTTTATTGTTTTTAGAAGAATACTTCATTTTATCTACCAGCAGTTGTGTTAGAAAGAAAGAGGATTTAAACTAGAGTAACTCCTGATCAGCATGTTAGAAGTTTTCGTCCAAAAAGATCCCAAACTACTAGTTGCCTTGGGAAATAGATGTAGATAATCTACTCCAAAATAGGTATCTTTTCTTAAGGACCCTGAGATGCACAGCCCTCTGAAAGCCAGGGGTATGCTACTTTACTAGATTCCAGATGCAATCTTAAAGTTAAGCGCTGCATAAATTCCAATTCTTGACATCCAAGAAGCAAACAAGGAATATGGGGCAAGTTTTAGGCAGCGGAATGAGCCCACTTGGGCTTCTCTTCAGTTCAGTTCCCATTCAAAACATCTCTGCTTACATCCACTAGCATCAAGCTATCAACATTCTAGCTCTGTAGCCCACATCAATTTTATAGCCACAGAGGAATGCTTCTCAGAACAGCTATCACCTGCGAAACTTTTTACCTCAAACTCATCCAAGAAGAGAACGTCACGTTAAATTTCTGTCACATTCCTTTTGTAAAACATATCATTCACGTATTTGCAGGAATATGACACTTCTCCCCCTTGCAGTATACCAACCATTTCCTCCACAGGATCCACAAGATTCTTTCCCTAACAGCTGGAAAAATGTATTTGCCCTTATACCTCAAGAAAGGCTTGACTGACCAATGCTCAACTGGTCATATGCCCTAGATATCCCACATTCATAATCATTCATATCTCAAGGATGGCAATTACTTACGAACTTTGAATAGTTACCCATGCTGAAGCCATCTCTAAGAAATGAACTGCTAAGCATCTTTCCAACAAAAGCAGTAAGCAGGGAAAGAATTCTAAGCAAAAAAGTAAAACAAAGTTTCCAGCATCCACTACCAAGGAATTATCTTTGCCACAAAGTATTAAAACAGAACTAAACAAAAAACAACCTCAATGATGACTTAAAGCAACAAATTCTGAAATTGTGGTCTATGTTCTCTGTTGCTATTACAAGAAAATGAATATATGAAAAAGTGGCTTGATAGTACTCCATTTTACTTCACTTTCAATATTCATTTGTTTTAATTACATGACATGACAGATCATTAAATGCAAACAGGTTCAGCATAGTAATACAAGCTTCGTAGAGTATTTAAAAAAAAAAATCAATTTATTGCCACCTTTGTTTTATTTCTTTCCTATAACTGAAAGCTATTTGGAATGCATTAAAAAGCATAAGAACCTCTAACAAAATTCATCTAGTCCTCAGTATAAAAATTAAGTTGTTATCCTATGCTTCTGATACATTAACTTCCTTTTAAAATTATGTGGAAAATCAAGTGTGACCTATTTTTAAAAGTGCAGCGCAAGCAATACCAACTGTTCTACAATCATAATTTGCAGGTTCCCCAAAAAAACCAAAACAAGGGCACATAAACAGGTATCATGCGCTTCAAGGACTCGACATCAATAAAATGGATTTACTCCCATGAAACTGCTCAGCAGTGGAGAGGGCAGGAGGGAGAAGGATATTGCTACTTGCTTTTATGAATTCTTTTGAGTATAGCCACAGTACAACCTTCTTCTGGACACAATCCTCAAGACAGCTCCTATGTTAGAAAATCCAATGTAAAACTAAGGTAAAGCAGAGTGATTCTGAGCTTCTAATAACATACAGGTCAAAATGTACTTTTGGTTAATATTAAACATATCATTATTATCCAATTATTAATTCTTATTCTTGAACTTAGTAATCATTTTTACATTATGGTAGGTATAGAGTGATATCAACACCAGGAGATTATACCAATGAAGTCTTGAAAATCATCTTGTATGACAGTAAAGACTCACAGATTTTAAAATGTCATATAAAATGGGCAGACTGCAATACAGCAGTTGTGAGTCCCAAACAACTACTTTTATAATATGCATCTTACAGAGAAATGCTGCTAGTTATTAACAGAAAGTTGTCCTATAGAAAGGTATACTATATTCACTGGATTTTATCCTCCTTACTGCAGTCAGGTGTGCAGTCTTACAGTCTCTTTTCTGCTGTCAAGATGCTTTTGCTATATGTAAATATTTAATGTTATTACCATCATTCACTCGGTGTTCATATTGTCTGATCAAGCATCTATTACTGTCTGCTAGATACACTTGAGGATAACATTTATTCATGTCTACTGCTCAGTCACATGCAGGCCCTCCTTCTCAAAGGTTCTTCAAAGTTCAATAATTTATTAAACACTGTGCACAAAGGTCTGTATCATTTGCAAAAATGCCTAACTGTAGAGTATACAAAACTAGGATCTTCCTTGTCCAAGTGTATGCACTGAATGCATGACATAGGCTATAGCAGTTTATACATACCAAGACTGTACTTTTACTCATGGTTCTGTAAGCAATTTAAATTACAGAAATAAATTTTATGTTACTAGAACTCCCAGGTAAGAAATACAGATTTTAACAGGAGTATGCTGAGTGCATTTTAGTTAACATAATTCTCTGAAAACAAATCAAAATAAGCATCAGCGATTGGTTTTACCCCTAGTTGTAGTTGCATGCATCACACCATTTTTCTATTTACCTAAATTCATAGTACTGGAATAGATATCACATGTTTAATACAAGATTTTATGATCAATATTGTCATTTGATACACCTTCCAATAAAATACCTTTAGAAATCAGATTTCCAAAACACTGAAGTCCTGTTAAGACAGACAAGACAAATTGCCAGTCCTCAAAAGGCTTGCCTAGGATTAAACAGGTCTCTTAAAATCAATCTCGCAGTTTGTATGTAACAAAAAAATCTGGATATGAAATATATAAAATGAAGCATAATATTTCATAATCTATAGCCTTAACTTCACCTGCATACCAAATGTCAAATGAGGACAATACAGGAGTGGCTGGGTTTTCAAGGTGCTTATGGCTGGTCTGTTTGTTCAATCTTTTAAGACTTATAAGACTTAAGCAGAAGCACCTAAGCAGGGAGAGCTTATGAAAGTCTCATTCAAAAGAACAAAAGAGAAGCCTTTAACAAGAAGATGTCTGAAATATAATACTGTCATAATTTTTAAGGAGGATGTTGTTGTTGAAATAAAAGAAAAATAATTACCTATATGAGAAGCAGGGCGGTCTCTCTAATGGTCTGAAACAAGATTTTGTTTCAAATCTGTTTTAGTTTAGACAAAAGGGAATCTTTTTTTTTTTTTTTTTTTTTTTTTAAGGAAACAGTAAGCATCACAAACAGACCATACTAGAAAGTGCAAGACATCACAATTATTCCTTCTATCCCAGTGGACCATCACCCTTTATGAACACGACAAGATCCAGCTATTCATCAATGAGGCTAGAAGGAAATGAAAACGTTGAATTCAAAAGATATGCCTTTCAGTTAACATCCTTAATGTAAATTAGGGTTAAATGTGAATAAAATTAATATTTAATCACTTGAAAAACTTCCATTCCTTTCTTCTCTTTAAACACTAAAACTTAATTATAAAATAATGTAAAACAAGTGTAAATTTAAAAGAACCATTTTGAAGATTTGCATTAATAGTTCAAGACCTATTGACACTGAAGAAAAGAAGGGGAATCCCAACATTATGTTGCTTTAAAGTAACGTGTGATTCTATTCCTTGCCAACAGACAGCAGGAGCCTAAAGACACGGGGGAGTGCTGCGATAGGGAAGAAGGGAGACGGCAGCATGGAATGGCATTGCAGGAGGACAGCACAGCAAGGCTGACCTAGGTTAAAAAGGCAGTCAAGTACGACTGCAGGAGTAAGGGAGCGTTGGGGAGAAGAAAACCTACGTTCAAACTGCTAGAACAGGGTCTCAATATATTGCTTCACATATCACCACGAAATAAAAAGGTCATGTCATATAGGGGCACAATCCAATATTTAATTATGATGCAGCATGATACACAGCGAATAGTGCAAAACCAGGAAAAAAAGCATCTGACATCAGCACAATACCTCTCCAAAGTCTTGCAGCTCTTATGTAATCTAAACTGCTGCCCTCTCAAACTTTCGTTATTAAATTCCACACAAAGTGAATCCTATATGCCTTACGGTTTTGCACATAGTAGTTACTGTTACACAGTCTACATTGACCATCAGTTACCGTGCTGTCCCATGGGAAAGATAACAATTATTCTCTTTTCTAACACAGAACTTTTTACATGGTAAAAAAACAACATATAAATGCTCAGATTTTGATAATTTGTATCTCCATGAAAGGCAATTTGGCTGTAAATAACTGAAGGGGCTCAATCCACCATTCTTCTCTATGCAAAATTTGAACTAAACGCAGGTTAGAAGTTGTTTCCACAAATTGTAATGAAATTCAAAATCTCTGAAGTGTCTCCCATTCCTTTCTGCAACATAACTGAAGCAATTTGTCACTTGCAAAAAACGTACACAAATGAAAGACAAGAGTGAGCTTTCATGGCAAGCAGCAGTCATACAGGGTATGCATTTGAATGCTGAAAACCCAAATCCAAGAACTTCTTTCAAATCAGCTTTTGACTACTCTGAGTTGAAGTCTTTACCTTCCTCTCTTACACCCTAAAACTTCCCCCTGCACCTGCCAAACTTCTTTTGACCAGAATTCTCTTGAAGTTATAACCTACTTCAGAAAAGTTTGGCTTCTATGAAGAGGCACATGTTCTGTGAAAAACGGTTATGTAAGTAACATAGTGAATTCTAATATTAACATCATTCAACAAACAAATCCAGCAGCATTGTCTATCACTAAGGCATAGCACTCTCAAAAGTTTGGTTGTACTAAAGTGAACACACCACTGATAGACACCGTTGCTTAATCTCACAAACTGCACTTGAACATAATGCAACTTTTCCTTCCAAAGGGAAAACTCAAAACCAGTTGAGTACTATGGTTAACCTTTCCAAATACGGACAAGCTCAGTTGCACCGTACAGCATATTTCTCCCTGGAGCAAGCACAGGTGGTCATTTCATTTCTGCCCTGCTTAAGTCAAAGATAAGATAGATAGATATATAAAATTGTTTTTAGCAAATGGCATCAAAATAAGAAAGAGGAAATTGATTATCTGCAAAATATTTTTTTCAGTACAAAGAACCCAACACTCCACCAAAACTATAAAGGTTTATTAGACTTGACCATCACAATGCTGGTATTTTGTTAAATCCCTTTTCCTAGTTATTTAACTTCTGCTAATTGAACTTTACTAATGCCTAGTAAAAGAAAGCGGTCTTATTTCCTGTCCAATAATAGGTTTTCTTGCCCCTTTTCTGCAATCACTTTGTTTACATGGACTTTGTTGACTGTACTCTACCACACAACATTTTAAAACCTGAATCTCAATCAGGGCTACCCTCATTAAAAATATGACCTTTCACCTTCTATGAAGCACTGCTAACATAAATTACATTTTGTTGTAGCCCAAAGGTGATAGAGATGAGAGTAGGATAAACAAGGTATAATACAAAAGCCAGTTGGGTCAGCCTTTCATTACAGCCCTTTCAAAAGCTATTAATCTCGCTTGTAGTCAGTAGGCTGAGAATAATTACTTCTTCTAACCTATGTTGTACTCAAAAGTAGCAATAAGGACAGGTCATGCAAGACACAAATAATTCTTGGTCCTCATAAAACCACTTCAAATGGTATTAGGTGAACATCATGGCATGTTACTTCAAATCTCACTGACAGGAGGAATCTCAATAATATCAATCGCACATTATGCTACGTCATATCAGCTGCATTTGGCCATAATATACCACAAAAAATGGAGAAGAATTAATGATGGTAAATTCAAAGCAACTATAAAATAGTTCTTTAGCTTTTAAAATGTTTATAGAAAATGCTATTCATCAAGTTCCACTTAATTTATCTTTCAAATCAGGGTCCACATTTAAAACAATATAGGAAGAAAAGAACCTTACTTATCTTCAGTCTACTTAGTATGTCTTGGTTGCCTCCTGACTTACAAGAATTAACACTGACCTTTATCACATTAAAAGAAAAAAAGATTCTCATGTTGGTAGGGAACATGGGGATCCTGGGAATCACACATTACTAGACAGCAGCTCAGTAAAAAAATTAAACCTGTAGTTCTAAGTACTGTCTGGAGAATAAATAGTTACTTCAAAATTTGATGTTAAGAAAAGCTTGCTGACAATGACCGGGCTACTAACAAATTTGTGATTAACTGGCTACACAAAAAGCAGTGTTTCCCCAAATAAAATGTTTGCTTAAAAAAAATATTCTACTGAGCATATGTCATGTACAGATGGTTCTAGAATAAAGTGAATTGAAATACTGTCTGAAAGTTCTGCCAACTAACAGCAACCTAGTGCTTATTCAGCTGAAATAAATAGCTAAGTGATAAAAAGGAGGGGGAAAAAAAAAGACAGAAATTTTGGGTTGTGCAACATGAACTAAAATTCTATGCCACATTCAATCACATCAGCATTTTAACCATAACTGGGAGAGACCATGCGCATACTATGTAGAACAACAGAGATTCGTATCTCACTTAGGGCCTCTAAGAGCTACTCGAAGATGAAGAATACTGTGGGACACTAACTCAAGCTTCAGTGCTGCCTTTTTTTTAATCTACTGGTCAACTAGTAAGCCAATTACACACTTAAAAGTTATAGCTAATTCTTATCAAGGGCCATTACAAATCTTCTACTGAAATCTCTGAAAAGACAACTAAACATTTAATGCACTGGTAACAGATGGCTGGAGAGAGAGAGGGAAAAAACCCAACAAAACAACCCCTCAAAATAAAAAAAAAAAACCACTTTCCTTTGTATTTTTGTAGTGAAAGCATAGATTTCCTAAAGTTTTTTTTCTGGGAGGGGTGTCATTGCTACTATTATTATAAAGTACTAACTAGCAGGATATGCTGTTAGAACAGATCTGGAGTCAGAAGAAATTTTTATTCAATTTCCAGTTCTAATTTCCTAATTTTGCTTGAAATACGACCAAATCAATCAGTTTTCCTAAGGCTTACTTCTGCAGTCCTCTATCTTCCTCCAAGATTGTTTCAAGACTTAAAAAACATCAAGAAACTCTCACATCAATAGTTTCAATCAAATATTCATTTTGTTCCTAAACTAGCATATAAACAAAAACAGTCTGTTTTAAGATAATGATATCTGCAGATGTAAGCAAAAGTGATAACATCTGGTTAAATTTGGATCCAAGCAAAAGAAGTACAATGCCAGTGACTTGAGCACAGCTACATCACCCCACATCTGATCTACCTTTAATGATCAAGAAAATCAAGATGATGAAAGAAAGTAGGTTCAGTGCCTAGCTATACAACTATCAAACAGCTCAGGAATATGCCCAAGGCCAAAGGTAGACATGCCAAAAAAAAAGGCAGATAACTGCAAAACAAATAGTAACTAACATTAAAGAAAACAAAAGTAATTCTGAAAGAGATTAATGCAACTACAGGCATTTTAGACATCTAGTCTCACTCAAGCAAAGTGAAAGGACCCAGAGAAAGGTCCAGTGCTTTGGAAATCTCTCCTTTCCCCCTTCCAAATAAAAGTAGGCATTCCCTCATTTCAAAGAACCAGGCACAAACCTGGGTACAAGCCACTCCTTATGAAATACAATGACAGATTTTAGTAGTAGGCAACAATGATTTTGTCTACCTGCCTCTTTCTTTTGGTACTTCATGGCCAATTACAGTAAAAGTTGCTCAACAGGATGCATACATAAGAAAATTCCTGTCACAGAGCAGATGCAAATTTAATTACTTTAAGTTAAACCTTCCATCTTGTCTAGAGGTCCTTCAAAAATGCAACTGTAAACAAGCACTACATTGCAATCAGGTGTCAAGGGCTTATTTGATCTCTTACAAAATATGTCACAAATCACTTGGCAGAAAGTGGGTCGAGAGGGAGAACAAAGGAAAAAACTGTCAATGGACTAGGTAGCTCATGTGAGCGCGCCTATTAGTGCACTGGATCTTTCTGCTCCTGTCTAATGCTGTCCATATAAAACCTTCTTAGCTTGACAGTGTTCTGTTATCCTGCATTTGATGTAATTTTTCTGTAGTAAGCAAAGAAGGAAAAAAAAAAAAAAAAAAAAAAATCTGTGAAAAGAACTGATAGAGTAACCAGAGAAAACATTGAAGATATCAAACTTATTCTGCTAAAATATCAGTTTTGTGCTATTCTTCACTTGTTATATGTTACATAACTCGTAAAAAGCTCCACATTTTTGAGAAAACCATCACATAAAAGCTGGAAGTAAATTAACTTTACTTCACAATAGAATTAGACATGGCCCCAAACAAATAACAGGTAACATGTTCTCTTAAGAAAGAAAATGACAATATTGTACAATCGGCTGGAAGCAAAGCATGTGTATGCAGTGCACACATTTTACCTTTCACTGAAACACCAGGTACTTTTTGAGACTAGAGGCAAAATACCAGACAGCTCTCTGCAGTCTTCTGGTGGTCCTAAAATTCTAGTAGATCACTCGTCATTGTGAATCCTTGCACTACAATGTAGCTCAGAATGGATGGAGTTTAAGTGACAACGTATTGGTAAGGTTAAGAAATTTGTGAATACACAAGTACAAAGACATACCTCTTATGGCAGGAAGACTGGGTAGGTATTTTATTCAGTAGAAGAATGCACTAGATGTACCTAAGCATCCTGTACACACTCAGTTAAACATTTACCACATAGTTAAAATATAATATAAAAATTCATTAAAAATTCAAGACTGAATATGCCAAACACCTCTCAGAGTTCTTTTGAGATCTGTGGAGTTAAACAATAGATGAATTGTGCAACTTCAGCAACAAAGACTAACTGGTCTGCATAGCACAACTTGTCTGTTATATGTGGCGGGGCGGGGGGGGGGGGGGGGGGGGACGGGACTAACCCAAAATACCTTGTGCTATGGTAGCCATGACGGTTGGAGGCAAGGTAATATCTGTAGGTATGTCTTTTATAAGATCACCCAGAATCACTAGGCAAAGTCAGACTAGCTTTAGGGCACACAAGCCCTTCTTCAGCCTTGTCTAACTTTTATAACCTTACAAGTTGGTGTGATACATATTATCTCTATTCATCAAACTCATCTTAACACAGCAAGGAAAATATCAGAACTGCTATTCTTACATTACATACTCAGATACCACTGTCAGAAACTTGGACTTCATTTTCTCCGACTCAAACAGCGTAAGTCCTACATAACATTAATTGGAGGTTTTCTGTCTACGTGCTTATCTATTCTGAAAAAAATAACTGGAAAAAAACTCACTTGTGGTTATTAATTGTGGTTCCTCTATGTACTGACTTTCAATTTCAATGCATTTTCCTGAAACTAAAGCATATCCTTACTACCTGTAATACAATGACATTTTTAAAAACAGTATCCTGAAGAGTCAACTTAGAGAAGCCCTACTTAATTACACAAAACAAGCTAAGGAGTTTCTCCTTCATACAATCAGAATTATCCAAAACTAGAAAAGAAAAGAAAAGAAAAAAAAAGCACTAATTTTCCTCTTAGGCTTACAAAACCAAGCCTTCCTATGTTGATCTAAACTGAAAGAGCAGGTAAAGAACAAGAAGAGCTAGGAAGCTGACTGCCTAAAAGTCATTTCAACTTGGCCAAAATTTGATTAATGCCCACCTTCTGATATAAGAGATTCATCAGAAGCAAAAGTAACTTGTGCTTCAATAACACACAAATATTTTTTTTACTCTTAGAAAACAAAACAAAAGGTGAATCAAAGGCTGGAGGCAAATGGACAAACCCTATATGTAAACAGGAGTCCCAAAGCTGCTTATTTACCATCTTCCTCCAGTAATAATGGCAACTAGACAATCCAAGCATAAAGCAGAATTTTAGAATCTGATATATTTCCCTACGGAAATCTTCAACTGCTACTTTAGAGAGGCAGTCCAGTTGCTCTCTCATCTTGAAGTACACAATCCTAACACCATGAATTAGCAGTGGGAAAAAACGCAGACAACTAGAGTTAACACAACAACTGTGAAAGAGCATCAGCGCTGCTATGCAAGCCCCTTAAATCTGTATATGTATGAAGTGAAAAATGAGACAAAAGAAATTGTCAAAATTCCTAAATTGGGAAGGGACAGTACATTGGACAAGGCCTTACTTTGCTTCCTATACAGGCTGCTATTTTTCCTATTGAAGCAGAGCTGTATGTCATATTTACCAAACCGCTAAATTTAGTTTAGCTATGTTTAATATATGTACGTCATATACACTTTCTTGCTACTGGGCAAAGAAAACAAATTGCTAAAGTTTTCCCACCTAGTTCCCTTTATTAGCAGAATACACCCCTTTAAAAAAAGAACTTTAACAGCTGACACTCTCACTTCTTTCTTTTAAAAAGGAAATTTTCCTCTTGGTTTAAATAAAAAAAAAAAAGGCAGCTTTAAGTCTAAATTATTTTATTCATATATTGATAACAGAGTAGCTGCAATCACTTTGCTTAGAACTGACTTTTTTTTTAAATCCACCAGATGACTTTAACACTCCATTTACCAACAAAAATGCACTAGATCTATTTATCTCATTCCAATAAAATTTAAATAGTGCAACACATTATTCATCTATCCATATTATAAACTGTTGTGTACATTAAGTGGATAATATTATTAACACTAATGTTTCTGTAGGCTATTCATAAAATAAATGGTGGACAAAGTAATTCCATCTATCACACATGGAGCTCAATAACAGCTGTAAATGAGAAAATTGCAATAGACATACTGAGTAATAATCAGAACTAAAACGACAACTGTAACAATATATCCATTGTGTAAATGTTCTGATTATAGAAACACAGACTAATCTGTAATTTTTCATCACTGATAAACATTGGTAACCAGCCAGAATTCAGATTATACTTTATCCAGTTACTGTCTAAAACACAGCTGCAAAACCTACTTGATTTATTAATTTAATGAGATAGATACAATAAATATTTTGCTTACTATGATACAGAAATATGTGCAGCATGACATCAAATCACTATACCTGCCTAAAAACTACAGTTAGCAGAATGTACTATACCTCTCCACGTATGTAGCTACAAATGTGACATACACAGTTTTGCCAGCATAATGTCATAAAGCTATACTGGCCTGTCAGTAGAAGTTCTCTAAGGCTTTTTGTTAACATTTACAGGCACCACATGATCGCAGTTTAGAGCCTGCAAGAGCAACTGCTCATGTCAGAAAAGAGATTGAGGTAATTTTCTAGTTTGAGAGCTTTGATAGTCTTAGTTAAAAATCTTTTAATTACCTCCAGTATCTAAACATTTTTACTACTACACATGTAATAATGCCTAGAAATTATCTGTAGAAGCACAAAAAACTATATGGCATGCTACAAATACAATTGAGTAATACTGTAAGGTTAGCCAAGAAAAGTCTGGCTCATTTCTAAGAATGATCACAATAAAAGCCCTAATATTTGGGATATGAGGCACTAAGTCATCTGATACAAAATTGCTGCAGTCAAAACACCAGGCATGATTTTCTGTAAACAGTGCAAATTTATTAACAGGAAAAGACTCAATGTGGCAAACTCCAGGGATTATTATATAACAGCTCCTTAGGAAAATGCCATCTATCTTGCGTTTTCCTTCTCTCTACCAAGAGTCACACAAACTTGCCAGCCAGAGATGAAAGAGGTTGAGGTGTGGTCCAGCTTCATGATACTGACCAGATGGGGAAGATGCTGCAATTGGCACAGAGCCCAAGGAGAAAGAGATCTATGGGGAGTTAGGGAGAGGCAAACATACTTGACAGCAAGACAAGAGCTCTCTCCCAGACATCATCCATGGGGATCCTTCATTCCCTTTTGCTTATATTGTCACTGCATATGCACAGGATGACTGAATATATTATGCATGGGAATTAATCATGCCACTGGCACTGTCAAGAAGTCACTGAGCTCTTATTATGCATGCAAAGTTCTGCCATTTTGCACATGCAGATGAAATTTGGAATTCTCAAAGAATGAATTCCAAAACTAAATTAGAAAGGAGAGAAGATTAGGCCCAGGGTCACAAGAGTAGATAAGATTCCACATGCAAAGGAGATTTTCTGAAAATAAGTGAAGAGGTCCTAAACATTGTCTTCTCTGACAGAGTAGTTCAGACTTTTTCAGCCAGGCACCTCTCTAAAGGACTCAATGGCCAAGTCCCAGCAGGTACTTATGCATGAGCAGGCCACGTGTTCTCCCCAACTATTTGTTTGGAATTTTTTTTTTTTTTTTAATTGTAGCAGTGTTAACTTTCCATGCTTAAAAAAAACTCCCATTTTTTTTCCTCAGTCTCAATTATTAACTACTCTTGCTTACTACTTTTCATAAAACAAGAATTAGCAGATGCCCAAGTGAAAAAATTACTTGCCTTTAAAAAAATTTGATGCACTTACATTGCCAAACAGCCTCACCTGAATTCATCTGAATATAAAAAAAAACAGCGTAACAACAACCACTTTCTTCTAAAATTCAGCTCCATTATTACTTAAGGTGAGGGAAATGAGGAGGAGAGGAGCAAAGTGTTCTCCTCCTGATCACGCTGCTGGGTTTGCAAAAGACTTGTTCCTCCTCTGTTTGGCACAGCAATCACAACCTGCTCTCTCCAGCCATGTTAGTGCAAGAGTTGGAAAGTCTTAACCCTTCACATGTCCTTATAGTAATAGCCCCTTTTTCAGAAAATGACAGTAAATCTTTTAAACAGCAAAACACACGTGTAAATTCATTTATATAGAGTTTACATAATAGTCACTGATTACGTTCCAGTCAAATAAATGCTAGGATATTACACTGGAATCCACCAGGTGTCTGGCTTTTTAATTCACATTTTATTGATTCTCCATCACTCAATTTTATGTCACTTTTCTGCTTATTTAATCTTCTCCCAAAAATATCACATTGCCTTAATATTTTACCATCTTCCAGCAAGTCCCTATTTGCTGAGTTCTTATTTTGTTCCTTCATCGCTCATTGCCTGCCTCCACTACCGACTTCATTCTCTAATTTATTTTTCTTAAGAACTGGATTATCTCCAGTCTTGACTTAAATTCCTTGGAATAAAAGTATTTAAAAAAAAAAAAGAAAAACTCCACTGATTATGAAACAAACAAAAAAGATGATAAATAAGTGGGCTTGTTAATGCAAATTTCTGAACACTCTTTAAATGATAAAGTTATGTAAAATGAGGGCCAGTCAGGTATGAGCCAATGTAGTATTGAATTCTATATACACTTAGAAATTGAAAGAGGAAAGTTCTGTAAAGCAATAAGCTTTCACTTTATATCTAGCTACTACTTTTCTAGGATATCATTAGAAACATTCTACAACACTTGATAAATCCAAATTCTTGGGACTTAACTGTTCTTTCACATTTTAATCCATATATCAGTTTATAACCATACCAAAAGATATAAGGGTTAATTTGATATTTCCACTGATATTGCTATACTTTAAATAGTTTAAAATAAACTTGATTTAATTCATCAGCTCATCATGCTCAAAATTCTTTCAAGTGGAAGTCAACTTTATAGCACTTGATACCACGGCATAGCACCAACTTCAAGGAAACGGTAGACTTTTGAGACAAAATTGTCCCAGTATAAGTACCTTTTCAACAAGTTGAAAAGAACTGTCTGCTTAAAGTCCTTTTTCAGGATGGTCTGACAGCTATCTCCTCTTTTCCATGCTTTAAAAAAAAATTTCTAAACAATTAGGGAAAACAAAAGCTAAATTGTTTAGGCTTCAGAAGAAGAATATAATGCCAGAATATTCAGGATCGAACAAGACACATTTCATTGATCTGATTTAAATGAGTTAATGTTGACTTTCTAGTTTCATCTTATTTCACTGTAATTCAACCCAATACCAACAGATTTCTACCGTCTTTATGAATACTTAGAGCTTTAGGATAGAAATAGTTTAATGAGTTTAATTTGCAAAAGGTAGAAACTAGACCACAGTTCATGCTTTTTATGCTTTTCACTTTCTCTTATGGATATCATAGCTTCACTTCTCTCATCAAAAAAATGCACATTTTAGCCATAGACTTTAGTGTAAAAAAAAAAAAAAAAAAAAGTACCAGTTTGGCAATACGAAGTCAATTTCCTATCCCCTGGAGTCTCATTCCTGTAACAACAAAACTTTTTTTTTTTTTTTTTTTGAACACTGGTGAGCAAGCACCAAATTCACCCATTGAAAGGGCCAGATTTTAAATTCATCATTTATTTTTCAGTTTTCAAAAGTTACACTATATAAAGGTAGCTTTACACATTTTCATTACTTCAACAAACTACTGATTAATTCTCAGACTTTTTTAACTGACAAGGAATAAATGATAAAAGTGATTCATTCAGCCATAAGGCCCATAAAGCCCCCAGTAAAGCACTGGTAAAAGACAATGCACTTATCTTCTAAGTGGATGCTGTAAACAAATTTAATTAATGAGCCTGTTTCATCATATCTCAGAAAGAAATCTTTAAGCTTTCAAACGAACATCAAAACTATTATGCAAGGAACTTACACAAGAAGCGTATTCTGCAACTCATCACCATCTTGCAAAGTGTGAACTAACGCTGAAACACACCCTATTCTTAAATATTGATAAAGAGCATAACAGAAATCTTTCTTTCATCCTTAACTCCAGTTTCTGATTAGCATGAACACCACCTTAATTTTTACAGAATGCCATAGAAATATTACTAATAGCTTAAAGTACATTTAACAGTTTGAGATGTTCCAGCTCTACGGCTTAAATCAACTCTCAAAGTTATTTATGTATTTCACTCACAGTTATAGTAAATGACTAACCATAGTGACTGCTAAATTAATTGTTACAAAACTATAAATGCTTTGAAATGCTACAGCGAAAGGGTCTTGAATAGGACACCAATTATTTCCAGAATATAAGAAATATTGTTACTTGTATTACCTAGAGTGCATGATTGAACTCTCCAAGTTGCACAGTACACAGGTATCTCAGAATTTCAAGACATGATTCAAGAGATGTCAGCTTTTTGTGTACCAAAAGGCCACAGACAAGTAGAAAGCAGGGTTAAATGCAGAACTTGAACCTTGACTGTCTGAAGTGATCAGAAGGAATCTCTTGATACCTATCATGTGTTCTGTGATACCAAGGGCTCACAGAATAAAGAATCTCTGCATTTCTTCACAACCTTGTTTAGTACCATAAACCAGTTCCTTCCTTCTACCCTGAGTACATTTTATCAGTAGCTAGAAATGTCAAATACTTCTATGGTAAACAGAAATATTGTGGCCTTTTTTATTTTTCTACGCACCAATACTAAAGAAGGTGACAATATAATCTGCCCCCGGCAACTCTATCACCATCCACAGTAGACAGGTCATTTTCCTTTTTATCAGAGGAGAGTAGGTCATCACATTTTAGTACATGTTGACACTACTGCTAGTAAAAAGAGATAAGAATTCAGTGCCCTTAAGGTGCCTTAACCTCTATTTTACCTAATATAGATATTTCACAGCTATTGTATTAAAGCCAGAAGAGAGACAGATTTGTACCCTGAAAGAATGCACTACAAAGGTCTCAACCTCTGTGACAAGCTGGTATTTGTACTGCACAGAGTATAGGTGACAACAAAGCACTTCCCTTAAGGTTTCTACCTCTCTCTTATTTTGGGTAATAGGATTTATTTTTCTCCTATAACACCACAGAAGATCATAGATGTTTAACCTCCCAAGTACATGTATGCAGTTTTTGAACACTTTTGGAAGTTGAAATAAAAAGCACATGTACACCTCCTGCCATCCTGAAAACAACTTCAGAGGTTTCTTTGCTTGATTAAAACATTTTGCTTTCAGTCAGGATACTCTTAATTCAGAATACAAAACAAAATAATGACACTTAACTGCTGTTGTCTTTATTCACCATGTTTTCACTTTCAAACATTTGGTTCTAACGTCTAAAAGTTGGAAACCGCTTTTATGGCAACGTTCCTCATATCTTTTAAGACAATGGGAAAAGGCACCTAATTGTTAATACATACCCATCTGAACATGAGAACTTTTCATTGCATTTTCTGTTAATAAATTGGTTTCTCCACATCCTTTTAAAATAGTGACAAGTTAAAAAGATCTGCAGGGCAAGAGCAAGAACATCAACACAAACTGCTTAGTTATTACAGACTGGACAGCATTCACAAAAGGACTTTTTCTATTTGGAAAAATATAAAGATATGAACACACTTGCAATAAACCGCATAATGATGCTCAGTTTCTTCTGCACATAAGTGTAAGATGTTACTTCCAGATGGGCAAAAGGGCAGCCTCTGGTTAGAGGAAGAACAGCTATTCCATACTTTAAGTGAAATAATGCATTTGTGCTTGAAGATTCTAAACTTTTTTTTTCCCAGGAACACAACTACAAATGGTATTATTAACTCCAACTAGAAATTAAACCTTGATTTGTACAGGAAGAGAAAGAGCAACGCCTTTCTGAAATGGAAAATAACATTCCTTTATTTTGAAAATAGTCTGGTCAATTTTTCTATTTGTTTTGGTAACATTTTTTTAAACCCTGAAGGCCAAGAAACTAGTTCTGAGTTCAGAGACAATATCAACAAACACAATGGCTCATTATTTAAGTGCTCATTATTTATTTGTATACTTAAATGCACTAAGTGATCGCATATTTGCATATATACAGTTTCAAAATTCAGCCCTCCTTCACCAAAACATATTGCATAGGATACATTACTCAAGAAGAGGGAAACATAGATCAAAACTTGGTAACAGCAACTTTGTGACCAGAATAAAGCATTTAGAAGAACATGATTTTAACATCTAATAACAGACCGCTTTATTTGCCAAAGAATTTTGCACATTTATGGCATGCATACATATATATGGATGCAAACACGCATCTGAATGTGCACATTTTATACTCCATTTCAGACTAGACACATATTAATGCATTAGCAAAGACTGAAATCAAAGAGTTAAACTGTTATTAAACAGCAACAGCATTTAAGATTAAGAGCAAGAAGACCAAAGACTAAGACATCTCCATGTCACAATCTAATTTTTTAGATCAGTGCATCTGAACTGAGGTCTCTTGCAGATGACATTGTAAGCAGAAAAAAATAAAACCTGGTTCAGAAAATACACAGAGGGCAAAAATATTATGAAAACAACACTCTTTTTGTTTCTAAGCAATCTAACCACTAATTGCTTTCTACGATTTTATTGTTTTTACTAAATTAGCATGAAGATGTTTTGAAACATGAAGAAAAAAAAATTATAGCCAGTTAGCAAGCTAATGCTATATTTATGCTTTGGATAGAAGTCATTATGAACAAGCTCTAGTGAATCTCTGCTTTTTTAAGCTGATATTTAGATTTTGTGATGTCATTTTGATATACCATTTCAATTGCAAAGGAACTGGGATATTTTGAGAGAAGAAAACAGACATGTTTGAAATTCAATAAAATAAATTGCAGTTACAGATGGCTTTTGCCCAAGTGAATAGCGAATATTACACTAAAGCTGAATATGACTCTTCCAAGCATGAAGTAATTCAAAGTATTTGTTAATATATGATAGTTTGCATAAGTGATTTACCTACACACCAAGCTTATGTTCCTAATTAACCCAGGGGTACAATTCCCATTCGTTAAATTAAGCATGAGGTTCAGCCCTGAATGTCTTTAGCGTTCATTATCAGAAGATACAAATATGTCTGCCTATTAAATATTTTCAATGTCAAGCATTTATTACTTCGTGAATTTCAGCCTTACTGACTCTTCATATTTAATTTTGATGCTCTTTTATGCACTGTATTCTGTACTTGAGAGAAAAATGACCATTTTACATTGCCTTAGGTTTCTTACTTTTTTATTATAAATTCTATCTTCCCTTCAACTCCTTCAAGAGAAAAAAAAGTACCTGAAATAACATTTTGGTCATTTTAAGTTCGCACAACTGCTTTACAAATCACACAGCCTGACCTCCTTCTATAATATTATATTACTGCAAGATCCAAAATAACATTCCAGTTTGACAGCTAACCTCAGGCACCACTGGTCTAGTATCTCGCTGCTTATACCGCTGGCTGAAAAGCTGATAGGATACGCAAGACAAGCTGAGAGTTTAACTGGCAGAGCTGTTCAAATCTAAATTGTGCTATTTGAAACTTAGACCACAGGAGACAACAGTTCACTTTTTACCATGGCAGCAGATTCAACCTCTTGGCCCCGTGAAAGTCATATGAATACTTCTGGCACACACAAAAAATATCTCCCTATATTATGATCAAAGACGTATTCAACACACATTTTTTATGCACATTTGATCGTTCTGTTGACAGTCTTGGAAGTTAAGTAATATGGGCTGCTGCACATAGGTTTCAAACCTTGATGGAGCCCAATGGCAGGCTACTTTTGACAGTCAAATAATGACAAGCACGTTGCAGGCCGATGCCCGTCATTCATGAACATCTTGGCCTGATCCAACCGTTGCACAGCGACTAAGTGGACGGTCAAAGGTTAAGTTCGAAGAAGACAGCAATGAAGGGCAACTGTCATGCACCACTGAATACTGCGAGGCAGCAAGGAGTGGTTGTCTTCTGAAGAACATGCAAAATGTTCTCATTCTGTCCAGGCAGACATATATTTGAAGGTCCTAAATGAGACCACTGCCAATTCATGAAGAGCCAAACTGACAGCATGCCATTCAAACTGTCTCTCTCAAATTTGACTTTTTTTTTGTTATTTCAAATCACAAATGCATGCAAAGTATAACGTTAAACAGAACTCCCAGCAGTTGTTTTAAGCAAGCCAGATTTGGCAGGGTAGGGAGGGTGAGAGGAAAGGCATCTAAACTTTTCCCCTTCTCTTTCTTTTAATATTTAAGAGAAGTTCAATTATTTCACAATAAATGCTTTGATTTTCTTGTAATGGCATGCATTTATTTCCAAAATTACATCTGTTGTACCCCTTTTTCTAAATACTGGGGTTTATTCCAGTATTAAAAAGCAGAGCTTAACACCTTATAATTAGGGCTAATACAATCACCTGGAATTTTAATTCTGCATTTGTATATTCATATTGCAATAGAAGCATACATTAAAGCATGCAAAGAAATACTTTGCATCAGTCTCTAAATACCCTAAGCATTTCTGTTATAAATGGTACAATAACAGTATTTTCTATTTGTTTAAAAGCACTGTTTTGTGTGGAGTTACGGCTTGAACAGCATGATTAACAATGAAATTGCATTATTTTGCATAAAACATATACATCTTACTTTTAACCCATTGCCAGTAAAGATGTATATTTTTTACTTACACATTTAAATTATGCAATCATATTCACGTTTGCCTCTATTAACATATAAAAGACTTCAGGAAAAATAGAAATACTTTTTTTTATTAGATAAACAGTGATGCCGCTCATCTTTCATATGAGTGAATGCTTGACACTAAATTTAATCAGGCTGACAAAGGATCATATGGGTTAGCTCTTTATGCCCTTTTCATGAACAGTCCATCTCTCCTGCACTTACAGGGCCAAATATTGCCCTTTAACAAAACAGATCAACATGCAAAGCACTTGTTTCTTTTTGCTGGGTCACTGGTATCATCCCGCTTGTGACATTACTGCTTTGTACCAATTTCTGTCATGATACCCACACATTAAAGACCCTATTCACAAACTGTGCTTTGCAAACTAAACAGAAAATGAATTGTCATTATTTATGAGGAGTATGTTTGAATCGTGAAGCATAAAACCACTTGTCTGTCATGTACACAGAGACACACACAGCATAAACTCTTTAAGGCAGGAACTATATTCATATGTCCTATTGCACCACTTTTCAAATCATAGATAATGATCAACCTACTGTCCTGATCACAATGAATGGCTTTCAGGAAGCCAGCATAAAATCATAATTCAACTTATTTTGGACTGAAGGACAAATTTCAAGGCTTTTCTACATAGGCAAGAGGATCCTATCTATAGCAGAAATTATAAATTTGGGGAAAGCTCATCAATGTCTTTTACACTCTATGACGATGGGAGAAAGAAAAAAACATGCTTTAATTGTTAGAGGACTTGCTTGGTTACACATCCATTTTCCCCAGTTGCTTCCTCTCTTTCTGTCTTATAATGAGGTCCAAATCAATTCGGAAGCACTTCTGTATTTGTCTGAGATTTCCAGATCTTAAATTCTGGGTGTCCTGACTTCACTCTTCATTGTTGAAGCGCATAATGCTACTGCACACATACTGCACTTCCCGACTCTGTCATCGTGAGCTGTAGAGCGTGCACGCACACACACGCTAGCTATTTCAGGTAGTCAACCCCTGTCCGAATGAACTGGACTTACTGCACACACACCACTCAGTCACAAGGAACGTACAGCTGACACCTATCATACACTACCAATTTACTTATGATAATGAGAAAGTTAAAAGTTTCTCCACGCTTTAATTTCCATTTGTAGAAGAGGGAAAAATACCTCCCTACTACAGAGATCTTTTGTGAGGATAAACTTAGGAAATAAGATGAGATGACAAGATACACTAAGGAGTCACAGGTAAGTACACTGTATAATGCAAATACTTCAGTAACATAAGACATTTTTAAAACAGTTCAGGGAAGGCTGACCAATATCTACAGTTTATTATAAGAGTCTAGGCTAGAACACCAGTAAGAACTCTGCGATATACTGTTATCAAGCACCACAACTTGCAACAGTCAAGTGATTATGAAAAGTTTTCTGAAGTATGAGTTCCTGCAATCAGGAAATGTCATACAAGTTTCAACTCTTATTTGCAACAATACTGGAGAAAAACTCATGGAACAAAACTTGAAAATATGAATACTAATAATGCAAAGAAACCCAGAAGAACAACAAAGCTTTTTTTAAAAAAAAAAAAATAATTTTTTTTTTTTTTTTTTTTAAACACTAGGGGAAGGCAATACTGGCCAGAGGAAAGACAAAACAAAATAAGAGCTAGAACCAAACTGTGTGTTAGATCTCCTGCTACATTACCTGTTGGTTACTGTTATCTAAGGAGTGTGCAATATATCATATAGATAGATATAATATACAATACAAAATAGCTCTATTCCCAAATATACACAAATTCCCCATGACACATTCAAGCAAAACTGGTTAAAGAGGAAGGCACCCAGGAATACGAGTTTTTACAAGTAGAAGACTTTTGAAGTCTTCTATAGTGAAATATAAGGCTAGGAAATAAAAACATGGGCAGTACTCATAACCTGCTTTTATCTCATGTTTGTCTATGTATAAATGCTTTCCATAAGCACTTTCCATTGACCCAAGATTGACAGTGTCCATATGACTATATCACAGGACTATTTTCCAGACACCAGCAACAGAAATTCAAAAAATGAAAGACAGCGCATACCAGAAGGCTTCCAAACTTGACAATGCAGAAGCTTAATAGCTTCTGTTTTAAGGAACAGGAGAAGTCTATGCAAACAAACATTTGTCCCCATACTTCTCCTCTTGAAAAGTTCAACTACCACCATCTTCATGAAGTTCAAAAATAAAGAAAACCACCAGTACAGTACACTTTTTACATTTCGCATGCCAAAGGCAATAACCAGAGCACTGAACATCCATAAAAGATAACTGCTTACTGAACTAGTCATCACAGTAAAAAACCCAACCCAAACCAAAACAGTTTATCTTCCCTATTAACAAAGACGTAAGGAGTCACACAACTGATTCAACCCATCTTATTCTAAAGGACTGACAAGGGAATGGCTGGAAAGCGGGGAATGGAACTGCCTTTTGATCTTGCCTCCTATCACATCAGTTCCATTATACTCAGCAAATACAAAGTCTGAAATAACAAATTCAGTATGAATTACCTTTTGGTTCCTACCTGGATAGAAGTCAGAAGTGGATTTTTTTAATTACTGTAGCTGCAGTACATAAAAAATTTTTCTTCTACATTTCAGAATAACCCCAGGCTTACAAAAACAGTTTCAAACTGATGTGAGCTTTGGTATAATTTCCAGTGTTTCTATATCGCATACTAAAATATGCCACTTACACAGTCTCAGAATACATAATTGAAATACTCTAAATTTATCTCACTGGAATACCTTTGCACAATTTTTCTACGTAAGTGTCTTGCAAAAGTGTTACGTCTGACAAATGTTCATTTTCTTTAAAAAAGTTTATTAGAAATTTCTATCTAAACTCTGACTCTAAATAAGCTTTCCAACCCAGAAAGATGGTCATTTCACTGTTGTTTATATGCACTATTTATGATGAAGGCCCCAAATAACTTTCTCCTACATAGTTTCTTTGGATTAAATGATTTGTTCTGTTTTCATTCTGTGATTAGGTACATACATATGCACCAGAGCGCACTGTTCAATATTTTACCATCTGCAGTCGCTTGCCATCACGTGATTTAGATACCAGACAATGAAGTATTTCCTTTGAGCACAAGAGCATCATTACCTGCTGCAATGACATCATTTACATTAGAAGTGTAGAGAAAAATCAGAAGAGAGTACAGCCAAATACAAATTGTTTCCAGATCTCTCAGCTGTTGTTTAATTAATTTGCATAAACCTATCCTTTTGTATGCCATCTTTAGTCAGTTCTTTCCAAATACAGATGTACATTTCAAGAGGCCTACCGCTTTGAGACAACAGTCAGATTTTTAAAAGCTTCTTGCCCAACTTGAGCGCACACTCAGTATCAATAGGATTGGCTTCTAAAGTCCTTTAAATGCTTGTGAAAATCCTATCTATTTCCATTCTAAGTTTAAAAAAAAAAAAAAATCTATTAAATGTGTATCTGAACATGAATTTTAGCAGTTAAACTCTTACAAGTATACGTAAGGTGTATGATTCTGCAGAGCAGTAATAGCAATGTTTTCCAATCCCAAAGTTGCTTAAACTTACTGTTCAGAGTTTGGAGATGAAAACCTTATCTGATCTTTACCTCCATTTTTTCCCCTAAAAGCATGTACAGTGTAACATTCATGACCTTTCACTGGCAAGATCCAGTACGTGAAATTTTTGCACTCAAATCAGAGGACACAGCATGCATCAGAAGTGGGAGGTTTTGCTTTAAGTAAAATCTTTTGCCATTATAGACTGGAGTTTCTCTGGCGAATTACAGGCAGAAGTTTATAAGTTTAGTATCTGTACAGAAATATGCTAATCAGACCCTGAATTTAATATTATGGGATGTTTGATTTTAATACAATTTAAAATCTTAGAACAGAATCAGCAACATATTTTAATCACGTACCTTTTCAAGTATTCATGCATGAAGTACCAGTTGCCTGGGGGTTATGAAATAATACTAAAAACTTTATAATCATTCATTGATTTAGTTTGGAGCATAGTATATCATTTGAATCCAATGGGAACATAAAGAGCTGTTTGTGAGGTCAACCACAGTACAGACAGAGGCTGACATGATATCGACGGCAAGGTGGAAAGAAATTGCCAAATACAGCAGATCAATACCTCGTTTCACTGTTACAGCCTTCTGGAGACATAAAATATATATCTTTACAGCTACGAAAATAATAATAATGAAAGTGGGAGATAAATGCTTCCCTCAAGGTAAACTATTTGATTAGCTGAGGGCAAAGGTGACAATAGCAGTTACACTAAAGTAACTTTACAGTCTTAAATAAAAATGGTGGGATGAGCAGCAGATAAAAGGGCAAAATGAAACTGAACAAGTTCTAGGAGATAAAGATGTAATTCTTTTAGAAAGTGGTGTAGCATGTGTACAAAAGCAAAAAACTGTTAAGCTAAACAAGGTAGAGCAGAGCTTCCTCCCATAGTAAGACTCCAGTAACTAAAAAAACTGTTTTGAAATTACAGCACTATCATCTTCTATCCAGAAGGCTTCAAAGATATGTTTAAGCTGTCCCATACTTTAAATGCCAATAAATATTCACAACCATGTTTTGCACTTCACTAGTGAACCTAACAGAATACAGTAATACACTATAGTGCTTTTTAGTCTCAACTGAAGGGATCATCTGATATTTTGGATGCTCTTGGCCATTAAAGGTTAATTAAATAATTTAAGGAATGGATGAATTATTAAAAGCATGAGAGCCCAATACTGCTTCAGCCAAAGGCTGCGTTAAGTTTGACCACCAATTGCACTGGGAACAGTAACAAGCTTTAGGCATTCACTATTTGGCCTGTCTAGTTTTCACTAACCTGGGTCAGATGAAACTGAATCCTACCTGCTGTAAAAGGAAAAAGTATAATAATTATTCATTAAATGCTTTCCAAATCTATAATAAAAGTGAAAGTAGGCCCTGTACTGCACCTCCAGCAGGGATGTTTTACTGTAGCTTCATTTCAAAAATGCAGATTTCCATCTGAAACTTCTAAGATTGTAAGCTAAATTCACAATCAGAAGACAATAGGGTCTGGGTGACCTACATCTGAGACTACCTAGCTTTCTGAAATTGAATCACCTGCTAACAACTTCCAAATGATTTCTCTTCAGAAAGACGTTCATTCAAAACCAAAAATTAAATCCACGTGAAGTTTTATTTTCTACAGAAAACAGGAAGGATTTCCACAACATACTTTTCCTCAGTTTTTTGGGGTAAATTTAATTTTTCTGAATGCCACAAGCTATAGAAATATTTGAAAAAGAATGTAAACAACTATCATCACATTTTTAGACACTGCACATCTAACACTGGATTTGCAAATGATTGTTTTCTTTGTCTTAGTGTTGCTGTTTAAGAACATACTCATGTTTAATAACAGTCCTACTAAGACAACAGAAAACTTTATAAATTTCATCTTACATTTGGCAGTGTAGCTTTTGGCTGAATAAGTGAACTCCAAATCATCATATCATCACACAAGATGTTTTGCTGTACACATTTCTAGTCTGCTGTCTTGAAAATTATAGTAAAGAGGTTGTTGAATAGGGAAATTGGAATTAAGCAAGCAACATATGCTCTGTTCATACTCCTTATTAGAAAGAGGGGAAAAAAAATTTAGTGTTCTGAGGCAGACAAGGAATCAAAATCCCTGTAAAGGTATTGGTACCCCAATACCTTTTAGGAAATGTGAAGTCTCTCTAAATGATACACGTTGAATCAGTTATACTATGACAAAAAAAGAAAGCAGAGGGGTAATTAGGTAAATAAACATGCTGTTCATTTTGCCAAAGCAAAAATCTAATTGACACTACAAGAGAAAAAAATTCCTAAAAATGTATGGAACACTACCAGATTCTTTAAAATAAGCAGCCAGTTCTGCACTTTGTCCCACGTCTAGGATACTTCTTGCCCCCCATAAGCTGGCAAGATACCAATGGCTGTCATGTGGTAGGAGCCCATATTAATAAGACTAATGAAAGGTCAAGGTTAATGGAACCATTTCATGCAGCCATGTCCTACGAGGTATTGTGTACCTGTAACAGCTATTATACTTGTGGCATGCAATCAAGCCAAAATTTTAGTTGGCTAGAGGCTATACAAGTAACAGACATGAGCTTACAATCTTAACATACAATGCTATGAAAAAATAGATGAGGCAGAGGGGAGGGGAAAAAAAAAAAAAGAAAAAAAAAAAAAAAAGACGAGAAAAAAGAAAGAGGAGAAGCCTTCCAAAGCGTGCATATTTGGATATGGAATATGCACAGCTCCCATATCAGTGTCTCATGTAGTGGACCAGGAGGCTCAAAGTAAACTGAAGACCTTTAGACCCCTGGCATTTGACTTCTCTTACATTATTCTCATATGCAACAGCCTTACAGGACACAATCAACAAAACATGAATTAGTGTTTTCAGTATCCATGCTCCTCACATCCTTAGCTCCAAGATCTTAGAAGATTCTAATATGTGAAGCATAGATCTGTTCTTATTTACAGCGAAAACAAGAGACTGAATGTAAAACAACATGTTTAATAAATCTGCAGAGCCTAAAGTACCAATATAATTCAGAGCAGCGAGATAGACACGCACTTCTTAATTAAGTGGGTGATGTTCTAGTTAAAACAAAAAGACAACCCTGGGCCATAGCTAAGATTAAGCACGCGCTCTTGCAAAGGAAGCTCCTACTATTATCAGTATAAAGGCTTTAAATCACAAAAAATAAACCATCTAATAGTCTGTATTCAATAGTAAGTAGAAAGTCAGGACACAGACTGATTTGGATTAACACATTTTCAGTCATAACAAGTAATTTTACAGAGGATTAGTATCTTGATGGTCTGATCAATACTAGGCACTGCTGCTATTACAGATGAAGAGAAAATTACCCCTCCAGTAATAAAGTGTGTATGTCTTGGTTCTCCTTCATTTGCTGAGTCCATTACTGTAATGGTTCCAGCATTAGCAGCTGAGGCAATTTAAGCAGCAGGAATGTGATGAATTTAAAAGCAAGGAACATTTGCCACTCATTCTTTCTTGTATTTTATTCTGCATATGCAAGGCTTCTACCTGACCATTTCCAATATACAAATCATGTGCTATGTGACTATCAACCCTATTTCTTAATTATTGTCTCATTAATAATGGGAAGGGCCAATAATGTGATTACCACAAAAATTGCTACTGGCATATTGGCTGCTGATTCTGCTAAAACCTGCACACCATTTACCTAAGCAGAAATATGACATGACAAGAAGCTCATTTAACTGCATCTAAGCTGTTTCATTAACTTTAATTTTCCTGAATACAACTTCTAAAAGAATCTATTTAATCTGTCAATTAGAAAATTTTGTATGTTTTTGTATCTTAAGAGGCAGAACAATAACAGGAAACAGGAAATTAATGCAATATTTGAAAAAACTATGATAAGACAATGTTAAAGATTATATATTTTGTTGTGTGGTATGGGTGACATTTTTCAGCATTAATCCTAAAATCATTCCCCTGCTCTTAAGTGCTCTGAGAATACTTGCCTATTTTTCCCTGAGTATTAATATGTTGAAGCAATCTATTTTTATCTCGTAAATATATGTTATTTTCCAGCCAGCAAAAATAAGGATGATGCAGGAAATAAGACTTTTCATTGACATCTCAGCCAAAACACTGTATATTCCCTTTTTCTCCTTGTAAATAAAATACATGCAAAGCTTTGCGTTATTTAAAGCTTTATATTTCCTTGCCACTTTGTCTAACATGTCTCACAAATGTGAAATTGCACATGAATATCTTTGTAAAAGCCCTTGTGAATATTCAGATATGTGCATATTGATGCATTTATTATTTGTATAGCAATAACTTTATTGGATTGGGGTCCCAGCTGTGCTGGGAGCTGTACAAACATAACAGTAATGTCTGTGGAATACATTCTCTGTAGTCAGTTCTGGTTTCACAGTAATGTGAATTAGCATAAACAGCTACATAAGGTAATTGTGAACTGGGCTTAGCAGTCTATTCCAAAGACCCGTCAATGTAATCCTTTTAAAGTAAAAGAAAATAATACTCCAGACTAGCTGAGCATCTTCTCTTTCACACAGTAATGACATAGGGTCTTAATATGCAAAGGGTGGCAAGAGGAAGCATATAAAGGTAGCTAATAGAACTTGGCATCTGTCACATTGAAACTTACTTAAAAAAAAACAAAAAAAACCCAAACACTTTGACTAAGTGTTGAGAACAGTCTTACATTAAAGATGAACCTTAACTAACCTGTGAATATTAATCAAGATAATAAACATTCTAAAAGCAAAACAGCTTTCTTCCCAAATTTAAAAGGAGAGAAGAGTCTAAGTAGACTACCAAATGAGAGGTTTATGTTTGGTTTTACTTTATGTAGTACCTTTTCTTCACCCAGCAAAAGAAAGTTTACTGCAAGCTGATGAAAACTCTGACCAACGGTGTATAGAAAAAAGAAATAACTATAAACTGTACTAATTAAAACTGAATTCTAAGTTAAAACAAACACACACACCACACACCAAACACACCCCCAGTGGACCGTTTCATTAAAATGCCTTTCCAGCTAATGAGCAACATCTACTCTAACAGCTCTGGTTTTATGCACAGAAGTAATATTTGCTATGGGGAAGACCAGACAAGTTGATGGCATGCAACATCTCTACAGGTATCTTTAGAAACTTAAGAATAATCAAGTTTTGCTGTCCACTTAAGATTCACAGAAATATTCCACAAGACAGGAACATCCCCAACTTGGTGTTTAAGACAGCTGAGTAATTAACTTCTGGCTATTGTTTCCCAACTTTTTTGAGACCCTCTTCCCAGGACTGAATTTGCGTCCTCCTCCTCCTCTTAGGCTTGGAACACCAAATACTAGCATTAATAATTTCATTTCTGCTACACGCTCAATCTTACTCAATCCAATTGAGTGATCTGCAAAGTGGAAATTGCTGTATGACAGCAATGCACTCTAAAGAATTTCTACCACATGTACTTGGAACAGAAGTGTTCTTCTATAACAGCATAAATCAAAACTTGCTATACACATGAAAATTTGAGCGAGACAGAGAACAGCTTATCACATATAAGAAACATATTGCATAATTACAAAGCAAAAGCCAATCACTGGGCTTCTGATAGATAGCATTTAACTGTACACAATTATAGCAAAACAAGAACTTTTGTTCAGGATTTAATTCTCCAGAACAGAGACGTTGCCAGGAGATACATAATCCAAACCAGCTTCTCCATCCAACCACTTCCCTCTCATTAGTAGGCCTCATAAATCTTACTCTCCAGAAGAGGTCGGGTTAACCTCACTAATATTTGGTTTGCTATGAAATATTTTGATCAGGACCTAAATGGAAGTCTTGGCAGAACTACTACAATAAATACACCTTCCTTTGCCTCCAACATTTCTTAGGTGAGCAACATAAGCAAACAATGGCTAAACCTAGGGACTGCAGAGTGAACTGGCATAGTGCCAGGAGCCCCAAGGTTACATTTCTAATTAAATTGTATAAAATAATACCAGTATGAGGATGCTCCCATGAAAAGAAAGCATACATTTCTTCTTGTGTAACCCCTCCTCTTCACATTGCTGGCTGCTCCATTGGCATCCTTTATTCTAAGATATTCTACAGGCTCTTTTTGTTTCACTTTCAATATACTCAAAGCTTCTCTCAAGCAGTACCCAACTTACAACATCCCCCTAAGGTATTCTATAAGCATTCACACCTTTAAATTCTCTATAAGGATCTCTTCTTAATTTTCATCCTTCTCTGTTTGTGCACCTAAAACATCTAGGTGTGTCTAAGGCAGTACTCTTTCACTCTAGCTTCCTTGAGTTTTTCTTATACATTGCTCCTCTGATACCTCTTCAAGTGCCTTGTCCTCCTACAACCTTTGCCAGTGTATTTCACAGTTCCATCCTCTCATTCCTTCACACATATCCTTGAATGATTATCTTATCAATAGCAATTATTCTCCTAATGCAAATGATTCCCAAATATGCTTGAGATATATTGCAAAGACAAAAGCCCTTGGACGGATAGCATAAATGTACAGGCTAAAAAAGGTACAGGTTGGGTTTTTTTTCTGCAACGTAATTAGATTGGATTGGATGGGACAGCTCACATCTGGATGTGTTTTCACATATATAGAAAGAGCAGAACACAAACAAAACACTGAAGTTTCTGCCATCCCTCATCTCTGAAGGACAGTAAGACTAATTACAAAACAGCCAGGTTGGCCTTAAAGAGTTGTTAAGATTCTTACTACTGTGAACAGGCATTAAAGTTATTTTGCTATTAAAATATTTAGTTGCAAACTTAGGTCAGACCTTTTCCCCGCCCTATAGTGAAATAAATTTTAATGCTAAGTAGTAAATTAATAGCAATACCAAAACCAGTATGTTCTGTAAGCAAAGACAGGTGAACCAGATTACCATCTTAGAAAGCTTTTTCTAAATTTATAGTGGAATTAGCCTTCTTTTAACATCACTAAAACGAGCATTATGCTTTCAAAGAAGTAACTTACTGCTTCTCTGTACTAGTATTTTGTAAACAAAATCAGCAGAGGTACAACAACCATCAAGAGTTGCAGTCAAATATTGTACAACGTGGTAGAAACAAGGCCTTCAAAGGCACCTGAAACAGCAAAACACTCAGCAATGCTGGTTGCTTACACAAACAGTGTAATTACTTCTAATTACAAGCAAGCATGTAACAGCATTGCATCTAAACACATTATCAAGAAAAAAATTATTTAAAATGTTTATTTAGGTTAGGCTTAGGGTGGAGCAAGAGTACTTTTAAATTTGAAAATAAAAGTGCAGTTACATAACGCATCATCTCACTGAGAACGTATTGACAAAACCAAACATGCATTTACTTCTATGATTTTCTCATATAACACTGCAGAACTCCCTTTCAAATTAAAATACCCAAGCCCAGATAGTAAAGAAACTTTATTATTAGCTACTGTTAAAGCTGTACTCGGTTGTCCTCTTTCAAGGGAGCGGGGAGTCCCGAGATTCCCAAGTCCGCTGGGCCACGGCGGCTGACCGGCCCGGCGGCAGGCAGACCGCGGCCGGGCCAGGGCTCCCGCCAGCCCTCGCGCACCGGCCTCGCAGCCCCCCGCAGGCCCCTCCCCGGCGGCACGGGGATCACTTCGCACACAGGGCACGCTTAACCAAAGCGACCCCAGCGCCTGGGCCGTGCCCTGCCAGGGCTCCGGCCCGGGGAGGAGCCGCCGTCGGCCGCTCGAAGCCGCTGCAGAGACTCGGGGAGGAGGCGACCGTCGCCCGCGCGCGCAGCAGCGGTCCCTCAGGCGGCGCAGGCAGGCGGCCGCCGGCGGCCCCCGGCGGTGTAACCGGGGCAGGTAGCTCGGTGCTTGGGCCGCTTCCCTTTCACAATAAACTTCACGGCGGCCTCGGAGTCCCCTCACACGGGACTCCCGCACTGGAGCTGCCGGAGCTCAGGCGGGCTCGCTTTGCCCCTTGCAGCCCCACACGCCGCGCAGCTGCCGCGAGAAAGAGAGCTCGCCATAAGCACACTTCTCAGGGCTGCAGGGGAGCAGGAAGCAAAGAGAAGGTACCTTCAGTTCTTTCTCCCGCTCCCCTGCTCTCCTCTTCATGGTGCCGCCTCAGCCAGCCGCCCGCCCGAAGCAGCAGGCGGCGGGAACCGTCCTCCCCCAGCTGCTCCGAGCAGCTCCCGCCGGCACCCGCCTGACACGCCGCTGCCGGGGCGACTACAACTCCCGGCACGCACCGCGGCACGGAGGCGGGAAGCAGGTGGCGAACAGGCGCTGCAGGCCCCCGCGTAACGCGCAGGCGGTGCGCCGCCCCTCCCCGAACTACAACTCCCAGCAGGCAGCGGGGACCCGCGGTCCCCGGAAGTGGAAGGGTTTGGTTAGCAACGGAGGCAGTTGCTAACAGAACGCTGAGAGAAGACATAGGGCTGGCAGGGAGCTGTGAGTACGGGGGAAGGTTTTCCCCCTCTGGGGCACGGCGGGGGGAGTACAGCCACACTGGGGGGGTGGTGCCGTGTCCCGAAGCGGGGGTGTCGCCGAGGAGCGGGGCTGGCGGGGGTCGGTGCTCTCCCGCTGCGCTCCTGAAGCGGTTGTTTCAGACCTGCGAGGCTCCCTCGCTCGCAGCTTAGTGCCCGTGGGAAAAAGCAGGGTGCCTCACCGTTTGTTAAAAGTAGCCCTACAGCCCTCCTCAGCTGTGGTCTCTATTAGGTGTGTAAGAAGGCTGCTGGACTGCAGCGGGAGTTGTGTTCCTGTGCCCGAGGGCGGGAAAAAACGGGGAGTGTAGGCGTTCCTTCGTGAGGCAAACGCTACCTTTCCTCCTTGCCCCCTCCAGTCGTGTAAGTTGTTAGAACTGACGGAGCGGAGGAGAAATTTGGAAAGCACTTGTAAAATATGTTGAAGGCAAGACAGGGTTGTTTTGATTTTTCTGTGTTGCAGTAGGACTTGCAGGTCTGAGAGATGTTTCTTCCCTCAGACTACAGCAGGATGTGGTGATCTCCTTTCCTAATATCTTCCATATCGTCTCTCTTTTTTTTTTTTTTTCTTTTCCACCTCCTAAACCTCACAACGCTGCAACAGATGATGTTTGAAAGATGATATGTGTGTATACCCCTACCAAGTAATAAATGAGATTATTTTAGATGACAAGCCCAATGGAGTGCAAACATTTATCTTTAAGGACTCAATAGAGGAAGAATGTAGGCTGGAAATACTTTGTGATAGGCTAAGATGGGTGGGTGGTCTGTCTCGCCTCCTTTTTTTTCCTTTTTTTTTTTTTTTCTCCTCCTTCCCTCTACCAGCAAAGTGGGGTAGGATTTTATAAGGAAAGCATCATCTTGGCCATGGCCAAGACTCATGAAATTCTAAATCCATGTTGAAACAATTAAGTAAGTGTGATAGTTCTTAGGATTTCACTAGAAACTCTCCCTTCTGGCCCCACTGGCTGAGAACTTCTGGAAATTTAAATAATCCCTCCTCAGTTTTGCTACATTTGAATGATGTTGGGAGAACAGTACACTTCTGTGAGTTATATAAGAATTCAGACCTAAAGCATGAGCTTTGATACTTAACTTTCAGTATTCATGCTCATTACTGTCTAGTCTTGCATAACTGCAAACTTGCGTGCAGTTTTTTGTAGTAATTTGTCAGATACAGGTGGTGATAGCACCAGTTTTCTAAGTAGTGCAGTGTATAAGAAAGTTACGGTTTCTTTAACTTCAGTAACTATATTTAAAATTCTTGCTTATACCAAACTCGAAATTCTTATAGGTTAATCCCAGAGATATCGAAAATTTTCCTCTCTTTGTATCTGAAGTTCTTTTTCCTTATTTTTTAGGAACAAGAAGTGCTGAAGTGACTGTAGCTTAACCTTTCTTGGAAATAAAAACTGTTTTAAGTTGTTGAGGTTCAGCATGGCATGTGGATCTGTCCAGATGCAAATACAAATGTATCTCTCTTTTGCTTTATTACGCTTTATTTTAGGAAATGGTGGACTCTTAAGTACAATCACTTTTGTAGCAGTGTTGCTGTACAATTTTGTCAGATTTAATCGCTTTGGAAATGCTTTCCAAAGAAGTAATACGGAACTCTGTGGAGAAATCTCATATGCTTTTAGAAATAATGCTGGAACTGTTGACTGCAAGGAAAGTAATTTTGTTTAAGTGTTTGTGATTGACACTGAGGTAATATTCAAAAAGTAACTGTAACATATGTTAACACATGATTTGCTGTTTGAAGTGTCCTCTCTCAGAGAAGCAGCATAAATGATGGTTGTTAGTGATTATTAAAGGCATAGCTGGTTCTTATGTTACTAATGAAGCAAATAAATTGCTAGCCCAAATTCTAAATCTGTAATTATATTTTGCCTCCCTAAAACCAGGAGGCAGGTTTGTACTATTTCTGTCTAAAAACACTCTTTTTCATAAGAACAGTTAATTTTTTTTTCCTTTTCCTGTGGCCCAGGACAGAAAAGAAAGCTGAATACTTAATTTCCATCACTTTGTAATGAAAATGAGACAACTAATTCTTCCTTTTACTTTTGAAAATTTCATCTTTCTAAGTTTTTGGGACTTGAGATTTATAGCAGCTTTATTTTGTCACTTGTCTTCAAGTCATGCCATGTTGCCAGTAAGAACTGACTTTCATGTACAGCCCTGCTATGTTTGTTTACTTACAACTTAAATATTTCTGTCTTTTTGCTGCAGCCAGTAATGGATTACTACTGAGAAGGGGGTTTTGTTTGTTTATTTGAGGGATAAGCATGTGTTGTTTTGTCTTTGTTTTGTAAATGAGTGGATTTCTTTCACACTGAAAATAACAGGTAGGTTCCTGTAGCAAAGTTTCTTTAGCAAGTTGCAAATAGTGAAAAACAGTAACGTTTACCTGTGCCTGTTGTGCTAGAGTTTTTGAAGCTTGATTTTGATAGATCACAAACATTGTGGAGTTGTGCTGATTAAAGTATTTGTTTACCTCTTGACATCTCTGAAATTTGCCAAAAAAACCCTGTCATTTTTGATTTGTGAAGGCTAAGACAACCACATTCTAAAAAGACCTATAATGGTAGCATCTTCTTCTTGCTACCATCATGAACCAAATTTGGTTTGATCATCTAGAGGTAAAAGTTTCTGTTTCACTTTAATCTCAGTTGCTGCGGTGATATTGATACAGTGACATATAGAATCATAGAATGCTTTGGGATGGAAGGGACCTTTAGAAGTCATCTAGTCCACCCCCCCTGCAATTGGCAGGGACATCTACAACTAGATCAGGTTGCTAAATATAATAATGACTGCAGTAATGAACCTAGACCTGAGTGAAGTCAATGACTGCAGATAGCACTAATTTAACAAACTACAAAAAAGTTTTGAGGGATTTCTGTGAAAAACACAAAAAGAGCTGAGAACACTGAGGATCTGGATTCCAGTTGATAGGTATTTGTCATTAGAATTGTGCCATTGGTTACAATGGCTGCATGCCATAGACCTGAACATCCCGAAGTATTATTCTCCATTTCTGTGACTGACAGCATTGAAACTGTAACCTTACTGTTAACCTGCAAGTGTAGATCAGTTCAGGCATTTCAAAAGTCATGACAAGGAAACATTTGTTCTACATGAAAGAAAAATGTGTTCAGGTTGTTATAAACAGTGAAAGCTGGAAATAATACTTAATCCTAAATGTTAATGATGAAAAAATCAAAAGATTGAAAACAAGATTGACTTGTTGGAAACTAAACTTCCATTAATCCTTTTCGTTCCTTTTGGACAAAGCCATAAGCAGACTTGTTTAGGATGGAAGACTTTACTGGTAGAAGAAAGGCATATCTTTAGCAGCAGTTTTGGTTATGATAGAATTAACAGGTACTTAGTGGAATGTCTGTGGGTTATACTGTGTCACTTTTGTCCTCTGATGCAGGTGTTTAGTAACATCACTGTTAATTTCCCAGTGCTTTCCTGGATATTTTTGCATTCAATAAGGATTTATATTACCTGAAGAGTGTAACAATAGGGGGAAGAAAGACTGTCCAACAGACTTCATGTCTCTCTTTTCATGCTCTTCAGCCTTACTTGACTCTATGGCCAACAGCTAATTTTCTGCACTGGAACAGAAGAAACAGTAGTTGTTAACAAGTATCTTCATATATTATACTGAAACAAATGTACTACTTTCTCACATTAATACTTTCCTAATCTCACTTTGTCATGTAGCTAAGTTTTCTGTTGCCTCAAGAAAGAAATGTGTTCAGATTTATGAGAATCATTCATAGGAGAGTCTCTATCTTAGAAAGTAATTTCTCTTATGACAATGATTGAAGGAAGACTAAGAGAATGGTAGGCAACACTGAAATGACTTCATAACCCCCAGCACCTCTGTTTTGAAGAGTCCCATTCAAAATGTGGAAGATGGCATTACTCATCTACCAGTTGATGCCTTAAGCTTTGACCTGTCTTCAAATGAACAAACAAACAATTAAACCCCCCCCCACACACACAGCTCCCCCCCCCCCCCCACTTAGAAATATGGCCTTAGCCCAAAGATTGGGGAAGACAACAGAACTAGAACTTAAAAAAGCTAATTCTACATATATTAAATATAATTGGAGCTATTGCATAACAAAGAAGCCATATTTTGTGCACGGATTAAAACTGGCATAATGTTAAGCTTGAAAGTTTAGAATGTCCTCTGAGCAATACCATTGAGATAGGAGCATTTATAGTAACGTACAAGTCTGTCATTTTAGTGAATCTGTCAGTAATTTTTCCTTCATTTTATATGATGTATTGTAGTTCATTCTAGTCTCGCAGTTTAAGTTACAGATGGAGAAGAATTTCATTTGAATTTTGTTATCCGTAGATAAGCCATGTCTGTTCCAGCAGATGAAACTGTGGGGGACCTGCCTGTGAGAGATGTAGGTCTAACTCTAGCTGGAACTGGAGGATTGCAAGGTTTGTACCAGCTGCTATTTATTAAAGTTACAGACTTTGATCAGTGGCTTCTTTAGTTTCTTTCTAAAAATGTTTCTGACATTCCCACTCACAAAATTAAGTTCAAATACGATTCAAAATCTGGGTTAAATTCTGAAAGATACTATGACCCATTCTGTGTTCATGTTTCTTTTTATAAGAGGGGAGTTGCTGTGAGATGCTGAAAACTGGAAATCTCATTGAGCTGTAACATTCATCCTTCCAGAAGAAAAGAGGACTTTTTTGCTGAATTGAGGACAAAACCAGACCCATTTAACAAAATGGCAACCAAAAGTACTATGCAATTCTGATGTTACTCAGCTCTAATAAGAATGGAGCTACTGGGCTTAGTCTTGTATCTGAGTAAATTTATAGAATTATGAGTTAATCTTTTCAAGCTTCAGGGGAGTATGTTAACTTTGAAACAGATTAGAAAGCATCGCTGTGGTAATGATCATCTTATTTAGGTAGTATGTTTGACAGTACCTTGTTACATGCTAAAATATTTCCTTTGTTTTGTCTAGTAGGTAATCAGTTTGGTGTATCATTTGAATTACTTTTTTTTATCTGTAAGAGGGAGGAAAAAGGGAGTGATTAATATGCCAATAAATCAGAAAAAATTAATCAACAGACTCATACAAGTGTAAAATATCAAATTACTTGAAAACTTTTCTTTTTCAGTATTTCAAAATGAGTTAGACTTTGGATTGCATGTTGTTCAATGTATTGAAGATAATTTAAAGTTGTCTTGGTTTGGCTAGAATCATCAACTACACAGAATGTAAAAGCTCGACAAGCTGTATCACGAATCAGTCGAGAGGAACTAGAAGACAGATTTCTTCGTTTACGTGATGAGAACATCTTACTCAAACAGCATGCAAATAAGCAAGAGGAGAAGATTAAAAGGTACAGGTGTTAGTGTTTTTATTTTAGCTCACAATAACATTTTTGCCCTTTAAAGCATTATCAGCAAATTAAAAATTGTGCAGATTTCTCTCAGAGCACTTTTTAAAGCAGTAGCAAAAATCACTAATTGGAATTCATTTTTGTATTGATTTCTGGTTGTCTCTGTGATATGTGGGATGTTTTTTGCGGTGGACAGTATTAGATCTCCATGTAGAGAGGTACACCGCTATCCACCACTTTGGAGTTGATACCTTGGGTTCCTAGCTATACTGTCTTAGTACAAATATAACAGGTATTCTGGGAACTGAAGAAGAGGCTATAGAAGCCTAATTATTCATCAGGAATTTCATCCTAGAATCAAAATGGCCTATATAGAGAGATTCTGCCCCTTTTGTTGTCCTTCTCTGTCCTCCAAGAAGTTGACTTAGTATCTAGCCTTTTATCGTCTAGTTAACCCTAAAATATCTTTATAACTATGATCAGCTCTCCTTTATTCAGGGTAATAGATAACTTCATTGAAGAAGTCCCAAGTAGCATGGGGAGCACCGTACCCAGTGTACCTAAACATACGCAAGCAACTTTAAGCTTATTATTAAACTTAGTACTGTGCTGGCAAACCAATCTGGACTCAGCGAAACTGTTCATGGTATTACTATATTCCAGGAGGGTTAATTAATCCAAAAGCACTGTGTCTCTGTGTTCACATTGTGCTGTACTTTAGCTAATAAAATCTTGCTGCATCTAAGCTAGCTTCTGGTTAGAAGCTAACCAATTCATGCAAGGGCATCCGAAGATACTGCCTCTGTAGATGGGACTATTTCATACTTTTCTAAAGTCCAAAACATTCTTTCCTTTTGACTCAGTATTCAGTGAGTCAGGATCAAATTGACCAGCATGACATAACTTCCGTCTTTCCTGTCAGGCTACTGTCAAATACAAGATGGTGGAACAAATGAATCGTTTGCTTATTCCAAATGGCATTTCCTGTGTTTCTGTTAAATGACTTATCAAATGCACTCATCACCCCTTAGGTAAAATTACACAAAATGTCCAAATTGGAATACCTGAATTAATATTTTAAGGCACAGAAAATATAAAATACAGTGTTTGTCTATATTGCCAGAGAAAAATCTTAACTCCTCAAGCTAAATTTCTTTCCCAGCATCCCTTGTGCCAAAACGCTTGTAACTAAAAGTTTGGAATGAATTTGCGGTAGAAGTACATTCTAAGAAAAAAAAAAAGAAAAAAAAAAAAAAAAACCCCAAACCAAATAAACAGCAAACCTGCTTACAGGCAAGTAACATTCTGTGACATCCTAAAGTCATTATGGATTTTTTTTGTTTCACTTTTGTTCTTTTAAGTAGAAGCTTCTGTCCACAAGTATACAAAAATAAAACAAGCCCCTTTAAACAAATGAAGTGTGTCCTTACTTTCAGTTTTCTTTCTGGGCCTGCAAAAATAGATTCCCTGTAAACTAGATACAGGTCTTGAAGATGTGCGACCAATTTTGTAAAGTCTTGAACTTGTCTCTCTCATCAAAGCCACCTTTTCTTTCTTTATATGCCAAGTTTTTTCCATTCACTGCTGGGTATGTTTTCTGTTCTGGTATATTACATCACCTCCATGTGCCCTCTCTGCCTTTTGTTCTAGCTTACCAATGTTTATCGAAACTAAAGGAAATCAAAGGTACAACTTTTGAGATGCCAAAAGCAAAATTTGTATCCTTTTAAAGACAGATGAAAACCATACCCTCTGTATCTAATTATATTCTTCAGCTAACCGTTCCTTCTCTGAAGCACGTTGGTAATATTTGCCAAGTATAAAATCGAGTATGCTAATGACAACTATTAAGTTGCTTTTTCCGGAGTACCTTCTTAAATATCTCCACCTATAAGTTTTAGCCACTTTAGAACTGAAATATATATTTAAATCCTAAAATACTAGAAATGATATATCATTGGAATGTTGCATATTATTAGCATTCTTTCAATAGTTGAATGTTTTGTGGAATTGTAGCTTTTATAGTTTGCCCCACCACATCCCAAATCTGTAACTTTACTTAACAGCATGCAGAGGTTCCTATATAAGGTCATGCGTTAAAATTACATTTAAGCAGCATATGGAGTAAATATGTGTCCTCCCTTTACTAACCTTAAATGATAAGCCTTAGGAAACTGTTATTTGTCAGTGCTATAAAGCAGATTGCTGCACAGTGGTTTCAATTATCTTCAAAGAGTTCTTCACAGGCAGTAATAGTTACATCAAAACCTGAAATTTATTATTCAGGTTCTATGCTGAAGTCTTCACAGTGATTATGTTCCTTTCAACAGAATGCTTTTTATGCTGACTTTTCACATTCTTTTTCATCTTTTTTTATTATTTTCCCCAGAATGGCCACCAAGTTAATACGGCTTGTTAATGATAAAAAAAGGTCTGAACAGGTTGGTGGCGGCCCCAAGCGGCTGGGTCAGGCTGTGGAGCTGGAAGAAATGATTGAGCATTTGCAAGAGAGAGTTCGTGAGCTTGAGAAACAAAATGAGAGCCTCCGCAGCAAACTCATTTCAACTAAACAGCAGCTCCAGATTCAAGGCCATAGGCCTTGTCCGTACAGCTATGTTCAGTCTCGTATTAACACTGGTCTCAAAAAAGTGAGTGAAGCTGCTGGCATGCCGGAGCACGCAAAGAAAGGTATAATTCACCTTTATTAAAAATAGGGGTTTATATAGGTACCACTAATTATTGCTTCACTGTAGCAAGTACGTACTCTTTTCTGTTCATCAGTGGGCAATAGTACGTGTAGGCAGAAAGATTGTTCTTCCTCCTTTTTCTTGTATTTATTTACAGCAATCATGAAAACTTGTTTGCCTTTGAAGTCCTTATTTTGAGAATCCACAGTGGTAGGGGTAAAACAAAAGTACAGATTTGAAAATAAAGTAGTTATCAAGCAAGTTTTCTAATAGTTGAAATCATGGGACTTTCTTAATATAACTTCTCTACATGTTAAAGGCTTATAAATGAAGTATATGAAAAAGTTTAGCGTTATCATGTTATAACAAAGTTTTACATCTGTAGTTTGTTTGCACATGTTTTTCCTTTTTTAATTTCAAGGTTTGTTCTAGTCTCTTGGTACATGTGTGCACAACACTGCAGACTTGAAAGATCTATTACATGTGTGGACTTTCAAAAGCAAATACCACAATGCAGCCATCTTTAATGATGCTTTTTACTGTGAAGACTTACTGCTGAAGGCAGTCTCACTCTCAATCCTTTATTTATGGTAGCTGCATTTGGAAATTACACTTTAAAACCTTTCTATTTTCATATGAACATTTGTAGAAATAGTTGTGCTCAGTTAACTTATGCACAAATACAGACAATGTGTTTAAAAAAAAAACCAAACAGCTATGTTGGCCCTGATTCAAAACTGAGTCAGCAGAATTGTCGTCTTAACTTCTACAAGCTATGGAGCAGGCTGATGGACAGTTATATTGTGTATTTTCTCCGTCTAACCTTTCCACCAGTCTTTATTTTGGTTATGTTGATTATTCAGGTGTATGAAAACAGAAACAATTCTTATGTTTTTAGACAGGCAATAAAAAGCAATTGGCTCTACCACTTTGCTTCTTTAATTGGAATATAGTGCAAGTTTTGACATTTTAAATACACCTGTATTTTCACAGTTTATGTCATAAATCAGGCAGTTTTATTCCCAAAGTCAATTTTTTGTTTGTTTGTTTTAACAATGCAAAAATAGGGTAGATATCTAATAAATTTACTCAGGCCCAGTGCTAGCAGAGAGTAAAGGGCAACTTGGTTCAAGGATTAAAGATCAAATGTTGATATGGCATGCTGTGAGGACTTCTTTTGGCATAAGAACAGATCCAGATCAGAGATGTCCTGTGCAGAGCTAGGATTAGGGCCATGTTAATTGAGGCAGTGGTTCTTAAACTGAAGAGAACATGAGGAAGGGGGGGAAAAAAAAAAAAGTTGTCCACAGAACGTCCAGTTCAGATAATAACGTTCAGAAATTTCACAGAAATTCTAGTGTGCCTATCTCAGTTCTAAGACCTTGTCCAAACTAGAAGGGATTCTGATAACTTGAGTGCTATGAATATGCAGTCTCTTGAACATACTTCTCTAAGGTAAAGCCTTTTATTAAAAATTTAGTAACCAACACTCAGAACTTGGACACAGTGGTGTTGTCTTCCAGAAGGTCAGAGAATATTTTCTATAGTGTTCATTAGCATAGCATGTTTCATATTTTTATCTTGCATGTTTTCTCATCCTGCTCTTTTGATTAATGATGACAAACCTAGCCCTCTAGTGTCGGGTATGTGCCCCCTATCTCTAAAGACTGCTGGACTCTTAGATTGCTCTGTGGAACCATGGGGCTAAATCTCAAAACATTTTTAGTGCAAAATATTCAGAGCAATTCTCCAAAGATAAAATGAGGGCCTGGAAAAATTCAGGAGAGCTTAGCTGTCTGCAGGGTTTGAAGAGGCAAGAAGAATCCACAAATAATAAATACACATTACCATATCTGCTTTGCATTTGGCTGGTTTACAAATACTGTAACAAGTCAATCCAAAAGATGTGGTCAGGTATGAATGTTCACTAAACACCCACTCATTTTTTTCATTACTTTCTTTATTGAGTACAACCATCTAAGATATATCATGATTTGAACAAAAATAAATAAAAAATATATACATATATATATATATAGCACAATTACCAGTACCTTAAAATAATAGTTAAAGATCAAAATTCAAGTTAGCACAGATGTGAAGGAGGTACATTTTTTTCAGTCATTTTGTGAACCTGCTGGTATCGTTGTACCTTGAACCTAAATGACTCAATTTTAGGGACTGAGGGACGGTAGCCTTAATGCTGTATTTGAAATTTAATGCATAGTTTGGTCCCACCTCAAAACTTCATTAATTTCTTCTTGCTGAAGAAACAGAAGAAGGAGAAAGATTTGGAGAAACCATTACTTTTACCCCTGAACTAACAATTCTTCCTCAAGTAATTTCGCACTTTTCTTCTTCACCAGGGACTTAGTATGCTTCTAAAGAACATAAGGAAATTATTTGCAGTGCTGCTAAAAATGGTCCTGTAGTTGTTTGGCTAGGTAAATGACACTCATGATTTTGTAAAGAAAGCGCTATCAGAGAAAAAGTGATTACAAGTCCTCGTTCCTGTTTAATAATGTTGATATTGTTGTTCTTTGAAGACACCATCTCTGTTCTCAGTTTTTAAAAGTAAAATCTTCTAAGAAAAACATTTCAAGACACATTTTTAACACTTTTCTTTAACAGTGCATGCTGTATTGCCCATACTTCAAATTTTACAGCAGCTATGTTGTAGATAGTCTGAGTATCTCGTTCCACATGAATTTGATGTAAAAGTACTTTTTATGGCATCTATATAGGAGTTGTGTTTGTACTGTATAGAGATTGTTGTTTTGTTAAATGCTTTTTCATTCAGCCTGACAAAAATTTATCTTTTCTTTGATTTCAGGAATGAGATTTCAGGATTTAGAAGTGAGGTCACCTAACCTTGTGCTCCCAAGATATGGACAGAGTCAGCTCGAGGATCAAAGGGCTGAAATAAGAAATTTGTATGATTTTCATATTTCTTAATTTTTGTCATTATAGTTGTGAAAACTTGTGGTTTTCTTGAAGGAAAAAAATACATTTTTCAGAAGTCTTTACTTCAGAAAATAAACTGAAGTTGTTGGATCCAACAACAGTAACACTTATAACAACGCAGAAGTGTTTAGGATCAGGAATTTAGAATGCAAAATGTAGGTACATAAGAATTTGACTGGAAGTTAAAATTGATCTTCAGTGGTGAGCCTCTCTCTTTGCTAGGATGCAATGCTGCCTAGCTTACTACTGGACAAAACTGACAAAACCAGAAAGAATCTTAGCTGCAAAATTATTACCAACATAACTCCTAAAATGTGTAGGGTAACCCATGCAAGTGGTGACTGTATTGAATGTGCTACGCTGATGCATTTAAGCTTAATTTCTAGAGGTGGTCAGATTTTATGGGTAAGTTGCAAAAAGTGAAGTATGGGATAGTAATGTAAAATGATTTTGATTCACTTCTGTGTTTTGAAAGTTGGTTGTAGTCCAGTTGCACATTCTAACTGAAATTGAAGCTCAGGAAACTCTTGATAACATCCTTAATGTAGACACTACGTAAGAACAGAGAGGTGTTATATAGGATGGAGAAAAGGGAGTTAACATCTAATTCAAAGGTATTGAGGTCTGATTAGAACATTTTTCTTCTCCAAAGTATATCGGAACCGATTATGGTTTTTAGTCATCTGGTTTTCTAAAAGCTACTTCCGGTATGTGTGTTTCTTTCCATAATGATTTACTTAAATCAGATTTACTACAGTATCTGTAAATGCTAAATTTTCAACAAATGGGCAAGCTAAGTATGCAAATATATGAGTTAATGTGCAATTATGTATCTCGTGCTTGAAGTCTTGTAAACACAAAGATTTAGTGGGATTATAGGAAATAATTTTACAGAAATATTCTTATAAATTATTTTAATAAATAAATTTAAATTATTTAACTATATTTAAATTGCACTCTTGCTAGCATCCTGTCTGAATTTAACCCTTGCTGAACAGTTATAATTTTAAAAAAAATAATTTGCATTATAATAGAATGTTGTTACTGAAAAAAAAAAAGTTTAGTAATTTTATAGTTGTGCCTAGAAAGAGCGGTTTCTCCTATACCTGTCACTTTTGAAGACTAGGAAAACAAGAGCTATCCATTAAGACTGCCATGAATCTTGGTGTTCACAATAGCTTTTCTCCCAAGACTCATCAAAAACATTGTGTTATAATGCAGAAAACATTCAAATAGCATTTTTTTCAGAGATTTCAGTTCTCACAAAGGTGCAAAAATAACCACAGTTGCTCAAAATGGTGCACTCAGGTACAAAAGCAAACACATTGCCAAAAAACTCAAGGTACTTTTATGTCTATGATAGGTCTATGAAGTAATGAAGAACTGTAGCTTATGCATCAAAAGCTTTAGAAAAATTGTAGATAAATTGTTGCTTATTCTTATTAGAACAATGTTATTGGAAAAGATATCTGAGCTGAACTTGACAAGAAAACCAAAATCGCAAAGTTGTGGCCTGCTAAAAAATATTCGGACTCTGATCTCTATAGCTTTCTGCCTTTTTTTAATTGTATTTACTGGATAAATTCCACTGTTAAAGACACATCATCTGATTTTTTTTTAGCCTAAAGTTACCCAACTCAGAATAAAAGCTTAAAAATTACTCTCACTACTCCATCCATTGAAGATCTCATATTCATTTGATAGCTAGTAATGGTGTTTTGCTTTTCTGAAAACAGTTGGTACTAATGGATTAGGAGGAGGGTACGTTTAATAGAGAGTATAAGAAACCATAAACGATGTTTTTAGCTAGGTTCTGCTAAACATTGTTCAGTCCACATAAACATTTATTTTAAGAGTATTATGTGTTGTGTTGTGTTTGATAGTATGTTTGAATTATTTATCTATTTATTGTACTATTCACATCTTTTCATGTGGTGATCTCTAATTATTTTCATAGTAAGCTGAACTCTTAAACCTCTGTTGTGATGCATGTCATTAAAAAATACAAATTTTGCTGAACATTTAAAATTTTTGCTTTCTTGAGTATTCATTTAGTTTTTTTCTTTTATTAAATACTTACTGGTTTTGGAATGTAAGATACTTGTACTTGCAGGGAGACTGTGATTGAGTCCCAAAGGGAACACATTGAGGAACTAGAACATGCCAGAGAGATACTTGTGAGTCAGCTAAGAAGGAAAGAAAAGGAAATTGAAGAATCCGTCCTACGGCTGAAAGAGCAAGAAACAACAAGCCAAAGGTATTGTGAAAAATAGAAATCTCCGTGGTGGAAGCATTAGAAGAGCTATGTCACAATGTTTATATATAGCTGTCAAAATTACTTGTTCTGTGAAGAAATATGTGCTTTATTCATTTTTTTCCCTTTGTGAATCTAAGTCATAAAATGTTTTACCAAATAGCCATGGATAATTCTAAGCAAGGAGATTGTTATGATAATAGGTTATTATGTTTTTTCGCAAATAAACAAAGAGGTTCATAATTACCATTTTAGAGAATTCATTTCCAGCTGATTCAGATTCAATTGAAGTTCAACTCATTAAATTTTAATCATCTGTTGTTTCTTCAATGTAATTCTTAGGAAATTTTAGATATAGGTTCACAATGGATAATTCAATGTTCGTGAATGCTCATTGATAATTTGGAGTCTACAAATAGTAGAAAAATAATGGCCCTGTAAGGGTAGATTAGCAAATTTTTGAAGGACTGTGATATAGCTGTGCAGTGAAACAAAGCCAGACAAACATGCTTGCGGAATGTGTTTCACAGTAAAACCTCTATTTCTTTAATCTCTTTCTTTCTTCTTTCACTTTTGCAAAAATATGTGCAAAATTATATAACTTTGCATATATTTTCCCTCTTTTGACTGTTTCAATTTCAGCCTGTTATTTTAATTGTGTTAAGGATCCAATACGGCACAATCCTGATTTCCTTACTCATTTGATTTCAACGAAAGTTCTACTTGGATGAGAAATATGTGTTCAGTTCTTCAACTGCCTTTCAAGAGAAGGACCCCGTTATTATGTGTGAACATTCTTTTGTGCATCAGTGGCGCTACGTAAATAATACATCATAATGTTTGCTATTAAATTATTCACAAAGTCATAAGTCTCCCCTATTCAGAATTTCCTTTATATAGTTTAAATATGTTAAAGAAGTTGTTATCATAAATAATTTCTCAGTCTGTGCCTACAGTGAATTCAGAAAATATTTTAAAGATTTTTTTCATTATTTGAAAATAATCTGATACAAATCTCAAAGAACTTCTGTGCTTCATTTTTCAATAGATAAACACTGTTCTTTAAGTACAGCAGTCGGAAACGGAACATAACTTCAAAATTCAATGTCAGCTGCCATGTTTCTGTGAAATTTTTAAGGAGTTTTAAAGTAAAGATACACTTCAAATTCAGCTAAAAAATCCTTAAATAAAGTTAGGCTATAAATAAATAAGGATCTGCACTACTTTTTAGGTTTATCAAATTACTTGTATACAATTCATGGTACTTGACCTAAGTTACAATCTGTGAATTCATGTTTGAAGTTCTGGAATTATTTCCTTTATAGTCTGTTTCTTGTTTGAAACCAGATAAAAGATACATTAAGTATTTAAGAGTTGCTGTGTTTGGCTGAAGACACTGTGAAAGAAATTGAAAAATATGCATATCCAGAATAGTGTGAGTTCTAGAATTTTGCCACTAGAATACTTTATGGAAGGCTGTTAATCCCCATGTTTTTCAAGTTATATTTCATTTTATGCTGAATGAACCAGCATCAGAACTTAGAGGGATGCTATTCTCTCCAGGTTTAACTGTAACCATAGGTACCTATACATACTACCTTTAGGAGATTTTTCATTAGCTTTCTTTCTTGGAAGTCTTGTAACTGCTATCTAGAACAGCCTGTATTACTTGTTTTATTACACAAATAGATTTATAGGTTCTATGTAATTCTTATTTTTAATCTTCTTTGCATCAGAAAGAAGAAACTGTCAATACTGGAATATTGGAGGAAAAATTGGAAATTTGGATGATTGATAAAGTCATCTTATTTCATCTTTGTAGTCTATGTCTTTGGATTTTGGTACAATTGACAGCTTTTTCTTGTGTTTTGTAAGAATACACTTGGCTGTCATCTGGTTACATAACTACCCAAAGACAGTTAATCTGTTGAAATTATTTAGGAGCTGTATGGTGCCAAAAGGACATAATAAATGTGCTTCCACAGATCTTCATGTTTTAGTACCATTTGATCTCAGCCTGGTGGTAACAAAATTAGGTTAATTTCAACCTCTAGGAAAACAGTCTTTATTCTGCTACATGATTAAGAAATTCTTGTGATTGAAATAACAGTAGTTTCCAAGTAGTAAAGCATCCCCAGTTAATAATCATTGATCCATCAGCAGTAAGGTAGGGAGATACCAGTTATCCTGAGTCCTATACTCGCAAGAAACCCAGTTATATTTTAAAGCTGCCTTTACAGCTTCACTAGTTTCTGTGTAACAACACAAGAACTACATGACATAGCTGAGTTCATATGCAGTGTACTCCTTGAGGTGATTATTTTAACATGGCTGCAATCGATGTTTTTTTCGATATTTCATTAGAGATTGTTTGGGGATTGTTTCAGGAATATATAATTCTGACTTAATTCGAACTTAAGGGAGAAACTTGGCCTGTGGGTTGTTAGACTAAACACATTTTCTTAAGTACAAAATTTAACTGCACTTAGCTTGACTGTTTTTAATTTAAAGATGGCCAAAACCATAATAACCTTGTGGTTTGATGTCTATGATATACAGTGTACAAGTTAAAACAGTAAGTCTAAACAATCACATTTTGCAAGCAGCTAGCTTCAAATAAACTAATTGCTCATTGTACTTCCCAAAAACATTTTTAAAGCCTCCCCATAATGCATTTGTGAAGCAGGTACTTGGTTTTTGCACACGTTTGTGGTGGGGTTTGTGTTTTATTTTGTTGGGGTTTTTTAATGAAAAAGCTTATTTTCCAGTCAGTTTTCAATTCCTTTGGCATTTTTTTCTGCAACATGATTTTGGAATTAGACCTATTAAATGTGTGCATTTTTGGAGAGGAGTATTATATCTGATGCACTGATGACTTCTGTGTTTGCATTATAGCGTTGCAGACCTAGATTAAAATGTGGAACATGTTAGTCATGATGCGTTATCTAAAGGGTTTTGAGAGACTACAGCATGTATATGAATTTGCTACATCATGTCTAGTATAAAAAAAAAAAAAATTATATTTGCATTTCCGTATCTAATTTTTCATTTTTAATTAGTTTCCCTAAAGATCATGACTTCTTTTCATTTGTAGATAGCTCTTTAGCCAGGCAAACAAATTTAGAATTTTATATTGCCATTTAAATAATCTTGATAACTTAGATGCTAGAGCTATTGATGCAATATTAATGTTTTGCTTATTGCAAATATATTATCAATTACAACATAAAGGTGCTACTAGAAGGTAAACATTGTTGAGTTTTTTTTTTCCCTTTATATTAGACTTCCTATAAGGAATAAGAGTTAAAGGAAAGAACATAATGTATATCAACATATAATCCTGTTAGTTCTTAAGTGTTGTAAAATGAGAAGAGTACTGCACATTGATGTTCTATTCTTTACTTCTCTGCTTGGGAGTCTATGTATATATCTTGGCCATTGAGGCATTTGCCATTGAGAACTATTAGCCTAGAAACCTTTTGTTTATTTTGCCAGACAGAGGGTAAGTGATCCTGAGAAGTATGGTGGTGATATTTTTTTTACTTGCTTGTTTTTCTTGTTCTGAATGTGAATGGGGAAAGTTTGTGAGCCATGGGTCCAGTTGATACAATAGTCAGGACTCTCTAAGAGTAGTTTCAGTATTGTATCCTTGTCCTGTTCATATGGAAGTAAAGACAAGATGCAAGGGATGTGGTTTAATTAGACCTCAATTTTATTAGCTTAGCCATCTGGGATTTACTGGCATAAATTTGTACAGCGCAGGTCAAGATCCTTTCCTTAATCATTTCCTTCTGGTGTAGGTTGCTATCAGTCCCCCATTCCCACACAGCTGGTCCCCAGCCTGTTATTGGGACCCCACGCTATATGCTTTTAATCCAAATGATAAGAGGTCTGGAAAAGAGATTGTCTCTTTGGTGTACTTGAGACATTAACCCCAAACATAATTCTTAGTTTTTTTAAAGAGTCACTTTCTCCTAACTTCATTTCCAATTTCAGACTTTCTAATCCACCTTTAAGATGAGGTTTAGAGTGGAAGGATAGAGTTCATGTTCCTTATTTCTGCACTTGTGGCAGAAGGCATGCTAGAGCTAAATCAGTATGCCCATTAATTACTGCCTGAAAAGGGGTATTAGTTCCTTTTTTTTTTTTTTTCCCTAACTTCTGTTCCAGGTCTACCTCCATGTCTTCAGGTTCTGTGGCAGGATTTTTGGCAGTAGAGAAAATACTGAATGAGCTATCTTAGTCCAGCTTTATTCTTATATGTTATTTTGTTATTCTTTGAGCAAAATATTATCTATGTAAGTGAAAGGTAGCATTGACTTTTGTATCAAATCAGTATATAAGCCCTATTTTTAAGTTATATTAGAACACCTGGGCTGATGTTCTGGGAGCAGAATACATCAACTACCTGGGAGGGCGAAAGCTGTGTAGCTAATCAATTTCTATTCTATTCTACTGTTTTGTGACTTCATTTATAGAAAAATGAATCTTCCCAACAGAATCTTCCCTAATGAACTTTGTCTCGCCCATGAAATCTGAAATTATTTTGTTCTTCAACAGCAAGCTCCTTGTCATGTACTTAGATGCATTGGACATTTCTTAAACATATTTTATTTAAATAAATAAATAAATATTGTACAAGTACTGTAGAGAAATAATTTTGTTGCTCTAGCCTATAATGAGAGCTGAGATTGTGATCGATGTAATGCACTAATAAGAAATTAATGGCACACGCTTTCTGTAGCTAGAAACTTCATGAGATAAATACTCTTAAAATTGTAAGAATTAAAATGATCCCAGTAAAAAGTAATTTTTCACTTCCAAATTTGAATAATTTACTTCATAATATCAGTACCCCAAACCTGTTTAAATCAAATGCTGTTTCATTCACTGTTGAAAAAATAGTTAATGTTGATTGTCAGGAGCCATGGGGTTTACATCTGTACATCATAAATTTCACTATCATCTGCTCCTTTTTCTACTTAGAAAAAAAAAGCCTCCTGCTTAAAAAAGAAGGGGAAAAAAAAAAGAAAAAGAAAAAGCCTTTGAAGGCATCAGGGCCTTTTGTTTGATGTGTGGAACAAGATTAATAAAAACGTGCCACTACATTAGCTTTTAAATAGCTAGCATGAGACAGTGCTGCTGTCTATATTCACCACAACTTTAATTTATGTAGATAACATATTTTAGACACATGATAGTTTTAGCATTGTATTAGGGCTATTTCTTGCAGAAGAACTCAGGTTTGTGAGTGTGTTTATCTTCCGTGTAAGGACAATTAACTGGGCAATGCCAAAACACAATAGGCTTTGATATTTTACAGAATAAAAGGAAAGTATTTCACATACTCAGCTGGTTTACAGATGTGTAAGCTTTGTAGTCCGTTTTCTTGCTCCAGCATGGCATTGTGACAATTCCTCCAGTATGTCTAAAATAGATAAATATTGGAAGAGAAATTAACTTTTCAAATGCTAAAGATTTATTGTGATTTTATCATATTTTATATTAATACAAATCAGAATTGGTTTCTCTTCCCATACTTGAAGAAGCTGTGAAAATAATGGGGTTTAGTTTCACTGTTTGAAGTAAGGGAAAACATCAGAAATAAATGTTTATTTAAATCTTGAATTATTTTAAACATCCTTTGTATTAACCAGTATGTTCTCAAATTAATCTTAGAATTGTAACAATATAGAACATCTACATGGATAATAAGTGATTTTCATGTAGTTAAGGCACACCTGCAACTTGTTTGAGTGCCAGCCTTAAGGTGTTATAGTATAAATTGGTAAGTCACTTTATCTTAGTAGTATTTGATAGGTTTAAACTCTGAGAGGAAACTCCATAAAATGGTAGTCTACTGGCACCAAATACTTTGAAGGATGGAAAAGAAGTGAATGGAAAACAAATAATCTCTTTAGGTATAGGATTGTTTTCTCTTCCTGTCATATATAGTTTGATACAATAAACAAAGATATATACGTATTGATTGAAGCTGCTATGTCATCATGCAGTAGAATGTTTATTTACCTAAATTCTGTCATGTGGATTATAGAAGAAGAAATTAATTTGGGTGTTACACACTAAATCTTCTCCCAAATGTGTTGTAGAAAGCTGATTTGCGAAGGATTTCAACTTTTCGAGACAAAAATAATAAGATAATTCATTTTGTGTCTTTAAGCTCATGATGCATTTCTTTTTCATACAGGCTAAACATTCGGGACAATGTGGAAATGATCAAGGTCCATAAGCAGCTGGTTGAAAAAAGCAGTGCTCTTTCAGCAATGGAAGGAAAATTTCTCCAGCTTCAAGAGGTAATTGCAATTTGGTCAGTAACATTCCTTTGCTCTTGTCCCATAAGCATGCGTAAATGGAAAATAAATATACACAGTTCTTGATTCTGAGTCAATGCTGAGTACATGAAAATGAACCACATAATACATTGCACCCAAGCTATTCCAAATGTGTAGGTGTTTTTAGTCCTAAATTTTGTTGTTGTTTTTTTCAGAAGGGTCTAGCAGGTCTTAAAGATTTTATCTGCAAAGCCTTCCCAGGCAGATTGTGGAGAATGAACTGAGTTGTCTGGCTATCTAAAGAGATTCCTGATCATTTAAAAAGAGGGCTTTGAGTTAAATGTACCAATTTTCTAAAGAAATGCTACCAGACCCCCCTCACTTTATCAGTCTTTGATAAGGTTGGGGAGGTTTGGCCGTTTAGAGTTCTGATGTTAAGACTTAACGTGAGTTCATAGGTTCATGGAAATTATTTTAGAGGGCTACCGTAAGTATTAGATTTTTTTTATAGCAACAGCAGTTTTATGAAAATATCACCAGAATATGCAACTGCATAGTAGATTCCGTATAGGTTTTAGTTATACAGCGTTTTTCTGCTTCTTCCCATATGTGTTTGGAGAACCGTGTGTGTATACAGACAGTGGTAGTATGACAGTAGCTTAGAAACGGGAGAGTTCCTGTGAGTAGGAATCCTACAAGCAATAGAGCTTTATAAAGTATCCTAGCCTTATGAGGTGGAAGCACTAGATATCCTTGTAAACTCTTACTGCTGCCTGCTTCTTGTTATTTTAGCATACTAAATAACACTTGTGCCATTAGATTTTTTTATTGGGTTCCTTTTTTCCTGTGTTTTTCTGCTTCTACGTTTTGCTTTGCTTTGCTTCCCTCCCGCCCCTCTCGGTGTAATACCTCTATCTTCTCAGCCAAAGCAGCTCTTCTGTTAGTAGCTCAAACCTAATTTTTCACAGGGTGGACTATGTAGAATGTAAATTCCAGGGGAGACAGGTTTCACATGGCTTTTTGTGTTCTTAAATAGAAAGCAATAAGTACATTTTCAATCATATGAGACTTTTTGGTAATTTACAGCAAACATCAAGTACTTATGCCTCTGTCTTGGCAGCAGCTGAATAAAAACACATGCCTAGGACCCAAACTGGTATTTGAAGACATTGTTTCTAATATTGACAGTGAAAGCTGCATTTTTGAAAAGGATGAGTGTGTTTTCTGTCTCTTTTTTTTTTTTTTTTAAACAAGACAATGGATAAAATGGTTTTCCCATTTCCAGTCATTTGAGTGTTTGAAACGTGTCTACTAAATGTGAATAACTGTAAAATCCAAAATTTCTAGTTTAGATGGCATGTAAAGTACTTGTCAGTAGAGCAGTTTTTAGTATTTTTTTTATGTTTATCTTGATGATTTTTATGACTATTGAGTTCATTATCATTTACTTTCAGCTTCTACCAATTGAAACCCATATAATTCCTCCATGTTCATCTTTGAACTTGAGTCAGCCCAAAATGGGAAACCACAGAATGATAAGAGCCTATAATCCTGCTCCATCTAATGATATCGAAATTGAGCTTGCTACCAAATGTTTACCGGGTAGTTTTGTTGATAAAGAATTTTAATGTAGCCAGTTGAGTGAAGGAATTGTGCAATCTGCTTAGAAGAACTGAAACTGTTTGGATTATGTATTTGATCCCACTGGTATATTTATTTGCTTTAATTACAGACTGAACATTCAGGATTTCATGTTTTGTAATATGAAATATGCTAACCTGTGCAACTACAATTTAAAATGCTATAGAAACTTAATTCCTCTCTTGAACAATCGGTACAACAATTTCACAACTGTAATTGAGAGCAGTTTATGTTCATTTGTGCAATATTTCTAGGAGGTATATATCCATTTTCTTTAAGTTATTTCTAACTGACAACAATATCAAGGCATGTTTCCCAAAGAAATAATATTCCAGACTAGAAATATTAATCTAAAATCATTATCCCAATTGTTGCCATGACCTGAGTCTTGGGATACTCCAGGGAGAGCAGGAGAGGAAACAGTTTGGGCATAATGGAAAAGAAGTGCTGACAGAACACTCAGATATAGAAGAATATCTAGGTAAAGAAAGCAATTGGGGGGGCGGGGGGAGAGAGAGTGAAGTCATGGTCCCCTTAAAGTTAATGAGGAAAGTTAATCCAAAATGGTCAGGAGAGTAGCAGAGACACTGAAGGATTAGAATGAAGTTGAAGCAAGGAGATTTTTCAGGAGGATATTTTTAGTGCTTTTAATGAGATGGTTCAGAAGAATAAATATGATTGTTGAATTTGTTTTCAGCTGTTTTGGAAATTAAGGAAAGAGATAAGGGTGAAATGGTCTATGAAAGGCAGCTTTGCCAAGGTGGTTTGTGGTTTTGGTTTTTTTTTTTCTTCATATATGGTGGGTTGAAGTGACACAAGTTATTGACATGGAAAAGAACTTCAGGAAAAAAGTGAAGCTGGGAGATGGGGAAGAAAAGATGAATTCACTTGGACAGTTGGAAGGGTTAGAGACTGTAAGGATTCTGATTTTGATAAGAAAGGACAGAAATTTGGAGAGAAAAGAGTGTAAAAGAATGATTTTTAAGGTGTCATGTTTTGAAGTTATTGAAATACAGTTCACAGATATAGGACAGAGTAAGAGGAGCACTGAAGAAAGACTGTTAAAAATTGATGAGTACTATACTTCATTATCTCTCTGAAATAAGACTGACTGGTAATATTATTTATTCTCCATGATATTTTTCTTATGGAGAAATGAGATATGAGAGGCTGAAGAGTAGGTTGGTGATTGGGTTTTCTGTGGGTTTTTTGTTTGTTTCTAGGATATTCAGACTGCATGTGAACCTAAACAATTTGTATTGAACAAATATTGTATGGAAAACATGAAGCTAACTTTTTTCTGTCTACAATCATTAAACGTTATCTATACTCATACATGTATTTGACATAAATTTTCATATAATCATTTTATTAAATAGGAGATCAGCTTTTGGGCTGTTTTGTTTCAAGTCATACTTTGAATGTGATTTACATTGAAATTCTTAAGGAATGAGGCTTTATTGAAGCATTGTGGAATGTAGGGAGTATAATATTAACTAATATTCTGGAAATAGAGGTTCTATTAGAATCCTCTATTTAATATTAAAATTGGTTAACTGTGCCTTAATATAATCCATTGAAGTAAATAAAAATGTAAAAGAAATCATAAGTCCCTCATTAAGTTACTGCTAGCAGGGAAATAGAACTGAGTGCATTAGGATTATGAAACAAATATATATCTACACTTAAGGGTTAACAGAGCTGTGGCAAGTTCTGTGATTACATAACTGTGGTCAACATTCATTTTTGCTTGCTACTGCAGTGTTTTTGGTCAGCATGTCTAACCACTGTAACCACAGCAAAATGTTTTAATTGCTTAACAGATGTATTTCTTGGTCATTTTCATCATGACTGAACTGAGGGTTTGATGTTCATGAAAGCAACAAGAATGCCACCTTCTCCTGGCCATGCATAATGAAAGTTGCTTTCAGTTACTTAGTTCAAGAGTGTCTCCTGTTGACCACATTGAGAATATATATTAAATACTGCCATGAGAGACCACTGGTTGAATATGCAGAGTGCTGTAACATTCTAAGTGTGATTTATTTATTTTTTTTAATTATTTTTTTCCCTGCATTTTCCTTCCTTCCTTCTCATAGAACCAAAGGAACTTGAAGATGAGCCATGATGCTTTAATAGCAAAAGGTGATGAACTGAATCTACAGCTTAAAGAGGAGCGGTTAAAGTGCCTCCATCTTGAAAAAGAATTGCAATCAGTGACTATTTCAAACCTAAGGACAGAGGAGGTGGGACTGTGTTCAAGAGAGCTAGAATCTGCTTTTGGTAGTACACATAGATCAGGGAAAAGTTAATGATGGGATACCTTTCAATTGTAGAGATGTGGATAGACCATTCAAACACATTTAGAAGACTGACCCGGTAATACATGTACTTTTATCCCATTAAAAAGAAAATCCTGTGGCTGCTGCTTGCATTTCATAGAATCATGAACTGTACCTGGTCCCCATGCAGCATAATCACTGCACCAGCATTTGGACAATATTTGAGGTTAAAGCATAGGATTTCATGTCATTTCTGATAATAAACAAGTGAAAAAAAATCATAATACTTGATTTATTGATCACATATTGCTAGTTTTTTTAGTATTATTTCACCCTGATTTAAGTACAGTACAGTGTAGTATTACATCTTACTCATCAGTTCAAATCAGTCACTTCTATTTCTTTGTCTAGTGACTCTCAAAGACAAGTATCATCACTAACAGTCACCTAGATATAGGGCTAAAAATCAAATGTTTTATTCCTCATTCTCTTCAGTATATGAGGAGTAAAAGTCTACAAACTTATTTGGTTTTATTTTCATTTTGTAGCAACTTAAGTTTAGTTTTACCACCTGGTTTACCTGTTTTGAATGTATTTTACATGAACCAAGTTTATCCAGACTACCGCATAGATATTTCCTCCAAACGTTTAAACTATTGTAATGCATGTAGGGTGTATCTTCTGGGTTAAAGCATCTTGTATCTTTAAAACCATATCCCGCTTTAGTGAGTATTTTGAAAGCAAGGACTTGTTGTTTCTACAAGGTCAATTAAAAAAATACTTACAGGAGCTATTAACTAGCTAATACTAATAGTAACCAAAACAGAAATAAAAGTTTTGAATGCTATAGATTTTTGTTTGTTTGTTTTTTATAAGGCAGAATGTGATTAGATACTGTTGTTCAACTGCAGCATGTTAGTCTCAGCTTCATATAAACAGCATGAAAAAGACTGTCTGGGCCAAATGTAAATCCATGTGGTGAAAAAAAGTGTTACTTTGAAGCTTCTAAGAGACCGTTGTATAAAAAGAACAAATAAAAGCCTGACAACACCTACAAATTATTAACTAATTGTCTTTACATGTTCATTGTAATTTCCTTTTGTGCTGTGCATTGCTTGAAACTTCTTTCTTCATTTTAGTTACAGGAAAGAATAAATGATCTAGAAAAAGAGAAGGAACTCTTGAGGGAAAACTATGATAAGCTGTATAACAGGTAAGTTACAGTTTCTGTATATTAAAAACTTGATTCCTGTGCTGTTTAATAGGTCTTCATATACTGTGTGCTTGAATGTGCATATGCATATTGTGTGTTTGTGCACACATGTAAGTATATTCATGCTACAGTTCATTATATCAGTAAGTGTACATGGAAACTTTTATGGTGTTCTGTCTGTATTTCATCTGTTCTGTTGAAACAGAGCAGCTTCCATACTTACTCTAATATTCTTGAAATAGTAGATTACTTCTCTTTAAAAATCTAATTAAAAAATAAGTAGAAGTCACTTTATTTTGAACATCAATGCAAAAAGTTCTTATTTGAATTTCTAATAATTTTTTTTAGCGTTATTGTTGAAAAAAGAATACATCTGGGTGGACATACATTCTTTTGGGTTTATTTTATTTTATTTTATTTGGGGAAAAATGGTGTTTGAACTTTTTGTACAAGTTCTTCCAGCACTTCTCAGTGGACCTATATAAAGTCTGATATTTGACAGCTTCTCCAGTGTTTATTTTTGAGGGGTGGTTTGTTTGTTTTGGTAATAGCTACCATTTCACTTGTACTGGTGCTGCTTGAAGTTTTTGTATAGGCCCATGTAAGTTTTTACAAAGGTTCCTATATGTAATAAGTTGTATAAATTGTATCAGCAGTGCTTACAGTGAAAATGAACATACATTGCCAGATATGATTCAGAAATTCTCTGGTACAGAAAAGAAGTCATTATAGTCAATTGACACAAGCATATTAAAGGAAAAAATGACCTTCAAATTAACTTTTCTTTTATTGTGAAACCATGTGGTCTTTTATACTGGAGAGGGTTAGAAAATAAAAGAAATTTCCTAGAGCTAATAATTGCCTCAGAAAGTAGGTAAAATGCTTGAAGTCTTTTCTCATATCAAAATTATTTATCCTCTTAAAGTTTGTTTGGTTTGTCAATGTGATGTCTTTCAAAAAAAACACCAATGAGTAAACACAATGTGAGTGATATCAAATGTGGTTTATAGTACTCATAAAATATGTATTACACTTTTTGTACTTCCTACGGTGAAATTAAAAATTATAATAGTAAAAAACTGTACGTACAAATAGCTTAAAACATTTTTTTACATATGAGATGTAACAATTGTATAAACACAATATTCAGAGTTTTGTATAGGGGCAGTTGTTCAGTTGTCTCTTGCTTAAGTTCATTGTAGGTTCCTCCAAAGTCTGATCATGTTATAAATATTTCTGATTATGATTTTTTTCCTACTCTATCATTATGCAGAGAAATAACTCTTACTAACAAATCAACTTACAATCTTGCCTTGAAATTTTCTGTTCTATTTAAATCATAGTGGGATAACTTAAAAAGATGTTTAACTAGATAAATTTAAATATGGTTCTCTCATAACCCAGTAATCTACAATATGGCTTTTCTTTTCCCTAAAATGAACTGTCTTTTCATGTACTCATATTTAAACTTTGATTGATGTTTCATCATTCCATGTTACTATATAGGTAACAAGAAATTAGAAAGAGAAATGGACCATTTCATTATAACTACTGTTTAATGGCCAACTTCTTCTGTTGCCCATTTGAACAATGCAACTTTACTACAGCTTACCTGTTGCTAGCAGTTGATAGGCTGGTGTCCACAGGTGCCAGATAATTAATAAATATTTCCTTTTTTTTAATGGAGGAAAAGAGGTGTAAACCCATTCTTTGCTAATATTACTTTTTTGGAAATTCACTTGAAGTTGATGGGAATTTTGCCAAAGCCAAGGCTGCAGAACTGGATATGAAAAGTTTACAAAGAACAAGTATGATTTTGTCAGTTGACTCTTATTATTTAGTCAGTATCCAAGAAAACAATTCGTTTGGATAAAAGGTTTGGAGGAATTGTTTTCATATGACCTTGTAGTGCAAATCTAGCAATGCTTAAACTCCCTCCAAAGGAAACGGTGCCAGATGTGGTTGACCATTTATAGTTAGCCAGATGGCTTCAACTCCAGTGAAATACGGTAAATGTGAAAGAAATTCCACGTAAGTTCAAGTAAAAGTAATCTTAAAATTCAAAGGAAGAAAGCGACAGAAGTGGACTCAATTCAAACTGACGTAAACATTAGCATTATATAGGCTTGGATAGAACCTGTCTTCTAAATTGTTCTTCATTTAAACATCTAAATTCTGAATTACTCTCATAATTAATTATTTTTCTGCCAGCGTAGTCTTTTGAAAAACTGAAATAATGTGTAGCCACATCTTTATGTGAAGTAATTGTACCTAAAGATAATGAATGCACATATAACTAGATATCATGGTTATTAAAACTTGAAAACATTTTCAGAAGTGTGAAAACTAAGGGTATTTGATATCTTTTCTTGCTAAGATTTATTCTTTCCTTATGGGAACCAATCAAACTTGGAATAGTGATAAATCTAAGCAATTATAGAACACACTGTGTCTCTTCTGTACCTATGCAGTATTATAGAAATGATTGTGGGTTCTGTGCATTATATTCACTCCTTATTATCTTCAAAATTATAGCAGAGTGAAGTATATATTACTGTAGGACTTGGAAGCATTGCTTAAGTTCATGCATGCTATAAAAGACACTTTGTCACCCTATAAGATGGTATATGCCTAGAGAACTGTATAAATAGGTGGCATAGATATAGTGTGAGAAAAAGACAAAATACAGAGAAAGAGAACTGTTTTTATGAAGATCACAAACCAAGAATATAAACTCTTGCCATATACTTTAGAGTCTACAATTCATGCTATAATTTTTTTTTGCTTAATCTTAAGGTCATTCTTCAAATATATTAGATATAAATGCACTTATATGTACTCAGAACCACTTTATGTAGTGGCAGTTTTCTTTCAGTCAGCATGTACAGTCTTCGAAGCTACGTGGGCTGTCCCTTCCCTTCTTTATTCTCCTCTTGTGTTTTTTTTGGTTGAGGCTTTTGTAACATAGATCTCTGGGAGAGATATATTGATAAATAGATAAATATCAGAAGATGTTTTTATACATTTACATATGTAAAAAATGACTTTATTAACTGGTGAGCTTCACCAAAGTGAAGAGTTGAGGAACAGACTTTTCTGTTTAAAAAAAACCCTACAATTTCAGATTTCTCACAGAATACAAAAGTGAATAAACTGATTTATGATTGGTTAAGATGAAGGACATCTTTCCAGTCAATGAGAATGCAAGTATTGAATAATAATATGAAGACCGTAGTACTCACTGTCTAAATTATGTGAAAGCACATTGCATTGCTTTGTCTTTTTACCTACTGGGAATTATACTGTAAATTATATAATGTACTTAATTTTCTTTCAGTCTGAGTTACACATCTTGTTGCGGTTTCAGCAGTTCTCATTCTCTATCCCTGCAGTCCTTATTGCACGTAGATCGGTAATTTACAAGTAAATAATGTGTTACAGGCAAAATAGTTATTCTAATTTCTTTGCCCACGTCTGTTTTTTATTTCTTAAAGTAGGAGAAAGATTACTTTATATGTGCTTCTTAATCAGCATCAGAATTGTTGTTTTACAGTATGAGAAAACTGTTGTCACTTTGTGGTCAACATTTCTTTGAACGGGCAACTGACTTTAGGCTCTGCATGTTTCACAGATTTAAAAGAAATCAGGTGGGTGATCCCAGTTCTCTACATTAAGAGGTTTTGTATGCGGAAAGAATGGTTTTGTCAGTTGTCAGTTGCTGAGGTTTGGAGTTGTGGATTACTCTGGGATATGCATCTGAATTCCTTTTCTAGTCCCACAAATGTTTCATGCTGCCAACTTTTCTGACTTTGGAGCTCTAAATTAAGGCCAGTTCCTTTGCTCATCCCACAAACTCTTTCATGTTTTTTAACCGCAGCCTGAGAAAGGCGCCTTGGTTTCAACAGCAGCAGACCAGCATATGTTTACTTAATTCCTAAGACATGATGACAGTGGTCTCTGTGCCACTAAAAGCTTTTTTCTTTATTATTTTCTGTTGAAGCTCATTTCTAAAAGTTTTTCACATGCCACATGTTTTATTGCAGTGTCTTCAGTATGACCCATGAACAGCAATGGATATTAAAGGAACAGCAACTGAAACTGCAAATTGCTAAACTAGAGACTGCTATCAAATCTGATTTAGCAGACAAAAATGAAATCCTTGACAAGATCAAAGTAGAAAGAGGTATATTTCTGAAATAACTGTCATTTTCTCATGATGTGAGATTCTCCTGTGTTGGAGTTCAGGTATATTGTCGAGAAAACTGTAGTTTCTGTTGTTGGTGATTTCAGAGCTCCCTTTTAAGTGTATGTTTGAACGCTATGCTTAAGTTATGACTAGCTGTAAAGTAAAAAAATTGACCCAATACAGTTTATGTGCTGAATGAGGATCATATAACTCCAGCTGCCTTCATTCCTCATCTGTTGGGTTCATATTTACTCTTTATTCTGTATTTCTCCTGTCCTCTACATTGAAAATTCTTATGGAAAAAGAGGACCATCCGACGGTCTCTCTCAAATTATAAACCACTATTCTAACTTTTACTGTACAAAGTTGTGTGAAGGCTATATAAGCCCTTGAAGATGGTTTATTGTCTTTCAACTTTGTGAATTCAGAATTTTTTAATATTTTCAGTATATATTAAGTTTTATTTACAGCTATGTATGTTTACAATAATACAGTTTTCTTCTAATCTACTGAAGAGATTGTTTCATATGTGTTTTTCCCATGCTGTAGGACAGCTTCTCAGTGAGTCTTTAAGACCTTACAATCTTTTCTTTTTTTATCTCAATACTGTGATATACTGTGGCAACATAAAATTTACAAAACAAGAGCACAGGCAGGAAGTAAACTAGAGTTGATTCTTCAAGTATGTTTATTTAAAAGGTGTATTTCTGTGAACAATCTAATGGAATGAAGTGGGCCAACTTGTTGTAAATAATTCTTTTTATGATTATGGCTCAAGTTCAGCATGCGCTTACCATTAAGATTCTGAGTAGCTCTACTGACTTCAAATACCAGATTAAATATTTAAACATTTTATTTGATCACAGCAAGTGTTTGCAAAATTAGCCTTAAGTGATACTAAAATAAATAAGATGTCTTAAGCTACAATAATATGAAGTTATGACATATTGACAGTTAGAGACAGTTGATTATGCAATTGAAAATTTAAAGTGATATTAAGAGCATGAAAATGTTATGGGCCATACTGTTATGTGGTTGAGTTGAATGTGGAAAATCAGGCAACGCCTTCCATCTTCTATCCTTCCTGCGGGCGTTATGTTTAAGTGGCAAGTCTTTACCACCCCTTTCCAATCTGGTACTTAATAGCTTGTTGTGCCCTTAAACTGGATCACCAGGTTACTACACTTCCAATTTCTATTGAATTGAACTTGCTGCAGCTTGAGTAGATATGGTAATATCCTTCAAGGCCTATGTATCTAGGATTTGATTTCAAAACTTAGGCAGCATAAATTTCTTTAATTACATACTTCAGAGTATCTGCCTTTGCTGCACATCCTTTTTTTAAATTCAGCAGGAGAACTGAAGTACTGTTTGTCTTAACCTACTGCCTGGAACTAGTGTAGAAATAGTGTCTTGTCTACCCTTTGTAGTTTGGCATATGAATCTTTTTTCAAAACTTCTTTTCCAGGACTAAGAAAGAGGTTAAAATAAATAAAATCTTGAAAATTCTTGATGCTACAGGAGATTAACATCATCTTGCCTTTTTCCATGTCCTCCTTCAGTATTTCTATTTTAGTGATCATGTAATTTGGTCCTGGATTTTTTAGTAGTGTTTTTCTGTCCATAACTTCATAATGTGTTTTGTAATACTTAGAAGAAATACATTTAAACAGAAAACAGAATAACTTATTTCACATTGTGACTATGTTTGCCCCCCTCCTTTTTTTTTTTAAGAATATGGTATTTGCAGACGTTTTATCACACTTCCCACTGCCCTGTTTCCCTTAGTCATTTATTCTTGTGTTTCCTGTCTTTTCGATGTCTCCCAGATTCTCAGCCATAAATTAGAATAGCTCTTTGGTTCACATTCATTGTATCTTCCTGACAGTGTTGTTTCATGCAAGTCTCAAAAGGCTGAGATAAGCTAATACAAAATCTAAGTTGAAACAATTAGTATACCAAGGATTGGTGTCACTTATCTCGTGAATTCATACAGTGTATGTCTTGGTAATATTTCTGTCTAAATAACTTCTGTTTTTCATTAATATAATCTCATATCTTGCTGCATTTGTTGTTCACAGTTATAGTACTGTTTTACAGAGTACACTATTTACTAACTGAAGTTTTTTTTACAGTTGTCTTAATGGGCAAATATTTGTTCTGTGTCAGTAAAAGCTGACATGTGAAATATACGAGTAAATATTGTTCTTCTGTCCATAAAACTACCAAAAAAAAAATCAGCATAAATACAGTTCCAGTTTCATTCCATGGGCTAACAAAGAAGGCAATCCTGTTGCTCTAAATTGGACCTAGACAAATAGAGGGTTTGGCAAGGAAGAGGGGGAGGATAGATGCTCTTGTACATGTGGATTAGGTAGGTAGATTATGGGATAGTAAGCAAAATAGGTCTCGGTTGTCTTGGAAGCATGTACTTTTTATTTAGAGGGAAAGACAGTGACAGTTTTCTTCTCCACTGCTACCTGGTTGGTAGTGGCTGGTCTATAAGAACTCTTTCGGTGAATTTATGTAGGAGGTGAACAAATGTGGAGGCTTTTGCTGATTAAGATTCTAATTATTTTCATGTTTTGTGAATATGTACAAATATTTAATGTGGAAGACACCCATGCAAGTTTATTCAAATTCTGATTTTGAATGGGATTGCATATATTGGCACAATATATTTTGATTACAGCTGAGAAGAGTAGTATTGCACAGTCCCTTAGATGTCTTATAAGGCCCTTATCAACACAGACGACTATCTGCAACTCTGTAGTCTGCTTCCACTCGTGGCTCTGTAGCCTTTCTTGCAAGCTGGTGTGGCAGTGTTTTTCAAAGCTTCCGGGGCAGTGTTTTCCCTCTTTCTTGTGCTCTAACTGTCATAGCTTTGCTACTGAAAACCCTTATATTGTTGTGATGATGTGTTCTTGTGGGATGTGGTCACCAATGGTGTGAGAATCACCTCTTCCCTCCCCCCTCTTTTTCCCCTTTGTTTGCAACTTTTGGGTTAAATTAGAGCAAGCAGCAGCCAGCATGCAGCACCAACCCTGATCCAAGTGTGCTCCAACCAGTGCTGATAGTATTATAAGTGGAAACAACCAAAAGAGAGTTTGAGTGGCTCCTGATGAAAAACAGTGTTGTTGTATGGGAAAACTGAATGGCAGGACCCTCCTGTCACTTCTGTTCCCTAAGGGCTATTGCGGAAGTATTCCCTTTCCTCCTGCCTCTTTCCCTGCATGTCTTGCATTTTTAGCTTTGGTTGGGATCATAGAAACACAGCCTGTTGAGAATCTGAAGAGGCAAGATGGACAGTGCTAAGGTACACTGAGCTGTGCTGTTGACAAATTGGCCCATTTTTGTTCAACAAGCTGTTGAAATTGCCTCAATTTGAACAAAAGCTAGTTTCCTTTCTATATACAATTTACAGTTTTGAAGTCAACTTTTTAAGCAGCAAGTGTAAATGAATATTTAAAAATGTGTACAAAAACTTCACTGGGGTTCGTGTTAGAAAAAGAGTGGACTAAGCTTGCTGCTCTTGTTAGAAAATTCATGACAATGAGATAGAAGTACTTGAGGAGGGATATCTTGTCTCCTTACCCCTGGAAAAAGTGACAGTTCAGATCTCAGCTTATATTGTAGGGAAAAGAAGCAACATCAGCATGAGGGGCCCTTTTTCTCTGTGGGACACCTCCCAACAGATATAGGTCCTTTGGGTGCATTATTTGGGAGAGTCCAGAAGACTCAATTGCTGATAAGTGTTTCATCATGTTTTATGAAGGCCTGCCTTCTCTGCCCATTCGCAAGGCTTATTTTAATTGTTTTCTTATTTGCTTTCTATTTTTTAGCCCTTGGTGTTTCTAATTATATTTTCTTCTCAGTTGCACAAATGTGTTACATTTTCATCATAACTGCAGAGAATTAAAACCTTACTGGTGTTTATGTGTTTGAATTGAAAGTGACTCTTGTGGAGTCCCAAGACATACATGTGTGAGACTACTGTGTATAGGAGCAATGGCATTACAGATGATTAATTTTTAGTGAAGATGTCATTTGGTATATAAACTCTGCAAAATTAAAACTAACCTGATGTCAATTTTTGAAACATTTCAAAACCCTTGAGACTAGCATCTCAGCCACCTGTTTCGTGCTGAGTTCAAGCTTCTAAACCGAAAAGCTATTCTGTAAAAATAGCTAGCTTGTGCATCATGCCCTGAGGGTCAACAGAAAAGATTCCAGCATTAAAAAGATATTCTGGACTATTTTGTTGAAAGCAGTAGAATATATTCTCAACTAAGTATGTAATGTTCTACTAATCAACTCGCAGGAGTGCAGATGGGAATTACAAAGGCTAGTACCTGCACATCAGGTTGACAAAGTTAACATTTGTATCATTCTGACCTAAGATTTGAATTCATAGGATTTAAGTATGTGGTATGAGAATATAACTTTGGGACTTTCAAAAAAACACAGGAAGGAAATGGAAGGAGAAAAAACACTGTTATCAAGAGAATAATGAGTTTGGCCAGGGGAGGAGAATGAGAGAGCACTTTTGTTCCTTAGAAACCTCAATGATTTTGAGAAAAGCTTGCTTTTAAAACTTTTCCATGTGAAAGAAGGTGTGTTGTTATGACTAAATTATTTTGTCTAATCCTTAAGTTTTTTTCTCACCTCTTATTGAGAAATCTTTGTGGATGTAGCTATGCGTTAGTGGGTATCTGTGTAACCTTCTATGATAACTTTAATGGTGTTTAGTCATTCAGGTTGACAAAGAGTTTTATGTCCTCTCTATTCCCCTCTTTCTTCCCTCCTCCTAAAACAGAAAGCTGTACTTAGTTGGGCATATCTATCTATTTCGAAATATGCAAGTGTAGATTTTTGATGCTGTAGGTTCCCTTTTAATGAAAGTAAGAATGTTTTGCTTTTTTAATCCATACAGCTATACCAGATCAGAGTAGTTTTCTATCCCTCTCTTTCTGTTTGTTAATACCAAAGATTTCCCTATACAAAATAAAGTAGTTTCTACATTATAAAATGAAATTTTCATGCATAAGTTAATATGAAAAGCAATTTTATCATTTCTATAATTATGTTGAATTAAGTAGAATATTTTGTTCTTTTTCTATGTTAAGACCAAAAGGAAAAGCTGATGCAAGAGAACAAAGACCTGCAGTTATGCTACCTGGAACATAAGCAACAACTAGATGAACTGAAAAATCACATGAAGTTTTTGACCAAGGTGAACTCTGTTTCTGTTTAGAATATGAGCAAAAAAAAATTTTATGTTTTATGCATAGTGCAAATACTTCCTGAAAGTAAAAGAATACAGAAATATAACAATGTTTATTTATTCATGATATCAAGCAAAATGTCATGTCTAGTGAGAATGCAGCTTGTTATTCTGAATGTATTTCTTCAATATTCATTCACATCTGATAACACTTTTCATTAAGTATTTCTGTTTCAGGAAAGTGATATTGATGTGGCAGAACTCAGTGAAGCCCTCTTGCTTATAAAGGTAACTTTCAAAGCATATGGGGGGTTGGTACTAGGTGGTCTTTAAGGTCCCTTCCAACCCAAACCATTCTATGATTCTACATATTTTGCATTTCTTCTTTTCTTTTTTTTTCTTTTTTTTTCTTTTTTTTTTTTTTAAAGCCTTGGTTGACCAATACACGTTCTCTACACAACACCTGGGATTTTCAAGGACTGAATTATTTGTGCATCTTTTAGTAGTTAATGCTTCAGGCTCGTATGTGTGCTTTTGTCGTTTTTCAGTTACAGGGAAGCAGAAGGGAAATTGAAAAAAATTGCCAGGATGAAATGTAGAGTTATGTAGATAATTCATTATAACACCAAAAGTGAATTAAACCAGATTCACAAGCATTTTATTTAAAAAACTTATTTTTTCTCAGTTAAATGGCTTATCATGCCATCTTGTTCTTCATACAATGTTTATTAGAAAACATTTTTGTTTATTAATTCTGTAATTACGGGAGTGAACTATAAGCATGGAAGTTCTAAAATGTGATACAGCGATGCTTAGCAACTTCTCTTTGTTTATTAAAACAGAAAAACAAAAATACCCAGAAAATGTTCTATTTTTTTCTCTTGCAGAAAATTGTAATTTTATTGTTTACAGGGAAATTGAAAATGAAGTGGGGGTGGGGGAAAGAAATCAGTGAAAAAAATAAGTTTGCATTAAATTTCCACTGTTCCAGTGACTTATGTTTTTTTTTTTTCTTGAGGAAGTGTTTACTGTAAATAGCATCTTCTTCTGCTACTTCTGTAATGATAATGAAAAAAAGAAAGAAAGGGAAAGAAAAAACACAAAACAAAACAAAAAATCCTAGATGAAAATTAAAACCCCAGTGTTAATAACAGAAACAATGTAGACTTGAGAATAATAATTCAGGTTTTGTACATTCACTAAAGCAGGATTATTAATAACATAAAAGGGAAATATATTAATGTTTTTTTTTATTTTCATTGGATAGGCAGGAGAGATTGCTTCTGAATATCTCATACATTTTAATCGGTTCCTGATAATCACGTGTTTACGTTACTGAATACAATCCTGACACTTACTGGTCTACCTCATTCCTATTTTTTGTGTTACCACATGCTCAAAATTTACAGCGTTATGCTTACTGTCTTATTGTTGTTCCAAAAATATATCCCAGTGTTACATTTAACCAGATACAAATACATACAAATATTTTGCAAAAGTTTGTTCTAGTAGTTTTTCAAATTTGCTCCAGGTTCGAAAGCAGCAGAAGAATGGGGACCTTATGTTTTTGGAAAAAGTAGATGATGATATCCATAAAGATTTAGAACACTCCATGCGGGAGCTGCAATTAACACACGCGGAAACAGTTCAAGAACTTGAAAAGACAAGGAATATGTTAATTGTGCAGCACAAAATTAACAAAGATTACCAGGTACTAAACTCTACTCACAGTGGAAAATAACCTGATAATATTTTAACATTTGTAGCACTGGAACTTGTCATCATTAAGACTTGCAAATTCAGCAACAAAGCCAGTCTGTTTATAGGTAACCTAACATAAGATTTGCTGTTGTTGAAAGTCTTATTTAAAAAGCGTGAGATGCAAATGACTATAACTTTAGTCTTTTAACTTGCCCTGATCAGAGCCCTCAAACCATGCCTTCTTGGGATTATCTCTGAGCTCTTATCAGGTCCTCGCAGGAAAAATACTAAGTGTACTTATCAAATAAGCTTCCTTTTCCACAGCACTCTGCTTTTACTCTCTTGTGCTGGATTATTGCAGTTCATATTTTGCCTTTTCATTCAGTTAATCTAAGTTTAAAATAACAAAATCATTAACGAAACTATTAGGAACATTGTTCTGAAAGAATAGCTAGTCTGTTTTTCTTAATAATGTTTTTAGATTTTGCTGAAATTCGGACTGATTGCCGTATTGCTGAATTAAAAATTACTGCTATTTTTGTATACTCTAAATATTCTTTCCTCAAGTCTAACTGTATTTTAATTTGTAGCCAAAAGCATGTGTAGCATCAATGCAGACAAGCCTCAAAAGTCTTTTTTACATGCAATTTTTTTCAGACTGAAGTAGAAGCAGTGACACAAAAGATGGAAAGTCTACAGAAAGACTATGAGTTAAAACTGGAACAGTATGTCCATCTTCTTGATATTAGAGCTGCACGCATCAGAAAACTAGAAGGTATCTTTAAAGTATATCTTCTCTAAGATTTTTTTTTTTATCTCTTGCAAATTATTGTTGTAAATTAGGTCTTCAGTTGAAACACTTTTCCATTCCTAAAACTAGTAGGAAGGTCAGTTCTTTCATGGAAAATTATCTGTGTGCTGTTTCATTGACTTAAATGATAAAGTTATTAATCAAACACAATTCAACAAAGCAGTTTATGCTGCAGCTATTGCTGAATAAGAATAAAACTACCAAACTTAGATACTTCTTTTTTTTTTTTTTTTTTTTTTAAATAAATCATACATTTATGGTCACCTTATTTTGCTTCCTGTCATTACATAGTCATTTTATGTGTTGCTAAAAATCCCAAAGTCATGGTATAATATACCTATGAGATATTTCAATATGATGAATTTAAAATGCTGTTTTAATGGCTTCAGTGTGTAAAAGGTGCATAGGAAGCCTGAAATAGGATACCTTACAAACCCCAATGTCGTAACAATTTTCATGTTTTGTCTCCAAGTTGCACCCCCTCTACTAAAGGACTGCATGATGATTTATGTTCTAATTCTGTAAGCATTTGTTCACCATTTACCACCTGTGAGGCCAGGCAACATGTAAAGGTCTTTGCTGATGGTTCTGTCCACTCAACATATTACAGAGGTTAAAATTCAGATGTATTCCTTCTTTCCCTGGCAAATTTAGTTCAGCCCTACAAAAACATGTATCTTAAGTCTCTGCTACATTTGCATAGTGATACGTATTTTGATCATTGCATGAGACTTACAAATTTTTGCTTGTTAACTCCCTTGTAATCTGTTATTAACTGTTAGGGGCCTGTGTCTATTTTTATGTATATTGAAGCAGCTCTATTGTGGAGGTATTCTTGATTGTTGTCAGTGTGCTAAATGAGCATTAGATGTGTGATTTTAAATGGGTGATTTCTTTTTTGGTAACACCTTTAAGGAAGTAACGTTAATATAATTGAATTATGCTTTTTTCCTCTCTACTTAGTCATCAATTATATTTGATTTTTAAACAAGATGGTCATATTGTAGCTCTATTTTAATGTATTTGTTGCAGCCCAACTAAGAGATATCGTCTATGGTACAAAACCGCATAAATCCAGACCAGAAATATTGCCAGGTGATCCAGTGGATGAATTTGATGAAACGTTACATTTAGAAAAAGGAGAGAACCTTTTTGAAATTCATATCAGCAAAGTGATCTTCTCTTCTGGAGCTATGCATGCTTTTGGTGACCAAGAACCTGCAACTTTTTGTACTTACGCATTCTATGACTTCGAACTTCAGACAACCCCAGTAGTTTATGGGTATACCCCATCATATGACTTCACTTCTCAGTACCTTGTGCAGGCTGATGACTGCTTCTTGCACTATATACAGCGAAACAGTATCACACTTGAGCTTCATCATGCATATGGCACAGATTATGAAACAGTTGCTACATGTCAACTGAAGTTCCATCAAATCTTGGAAAACAATGGGAAGATCTACAGCACAGCAAATTTAGTTGGTAATTAACATATCAAAAAGTATTATTTGATGCAGTATTGTAAGTGACAATTAAGTAATATGTGTTTGGCCAGCAATGAATTTATGTATTGCTATTTCAAAAGAAAAAAAAAGCTTTACACAACATGATATTTCCTGTTGGATGTGCAGCATGTTCTGGTGATTCTACCAACAGCTGGGGGAAAGCTCTGAATGTGCAATTTTACCCATAATGGCTGAGGACAAAGATGATGTTAATACAGTGATCCCGAAGTACATGACATTAGAACTATGTGACATGCTGGAAATGGCATTAGAGAATCTTGTCTGAAAATAGCAAGTGATTCTTTGTTTTGTATAAAGGTTACTTGCAAAGTGTTACTACTACACATGTAAAGAATTTTAATAAAAGATAGTATCACCTTACTCAACAAAATTATACAAAAACAACATGGAGAAAAGTAGTTAGTAGAGCAGTGTACTTGATTGCATTGTAGTACTATTCATATGTTAGAATTTCTCTGTGAATACTGTAGAGAAGTTATTTTAAAATAAGACTGATATTCTTTTTCATTTTGCTTTATTTTATAGATTGTTAATTCTGCTTTAGTTGTTCAATGCAAGTTTCTTTCATCCTCTCAGACTGTTACTGGTACAAGGGGACCTTACTTATTTCAACTGTGAAACATACAGCAATTTCAGTGAAGTCTTGTCATATATTGAAATGAAACTAAGTTCTACTCTTGCATATGCAATTTCTGTTTGGCAGAATATGCATTAAAAACAAAAACATGTCTGCCTTATAAGACTATCAAACATCAGTGCTTTATATCTGGCCCAAATGTCATAAATATATCCCCTCGTTCCTTATCAATAAATAAAGGAAGAAATGGTTACAGTGGTTGTAATTTAAACTGGTAAGTCAGAGGTCTTCAGATAATAGTTGTAAGGCATCAAAAAGGTGCAAGTGATGGTGATTACAGTTAATAATATTTCATATAGTAGCATAATCTTTGGGGGAGTTGGTTTAGGTTTTGTGTAATTTTTTTCCTTTTAATTTAATTCATTGTTTTAAAATAAGTTTAAGATATCCCGGACAAGCCTTTTTTTAACAAGTACGTAATGTTCTGTGCTGCTTGCTTTTTCTTTTCGAAGTGTTTTGTCAGATCAGTATGTTCAGAGACCTCTAACTGCCCACTTCTGTCAAAAATCTGGTTTGATAAGCCATTATAAAGTGGCATTTTTGCCAGTAATTTAAACTGCATACCACTTTATGGGACGTTTCCAACTTCTGACATACAAAACTGTCCTAAGCTTTATTTGCCTTAAAGAGATTAAAATAATGAAGCTGATTTGACTGTATAGCTTGGACAGTAAATATTGCAGATTACAACATGAAAAATGGTCATGTTTCAGTTTTGGATCATACATGTAGAGCCAGAGGAGTTGTTTCTGTTTCTAATATGAACTGCACATCTCATGTCACAAACACTGTCATAATGCATAGTCACAAGATAACAAATCTTTAATTTGTGGTGTTTCCTAGCTTTTGACTTAAGTACTTTAATGTTGAAAAGAAAATTAATGCAATCCCGTATGTATTTATTCCTTAGGAATCAAAGGAAACATTCAAAATTATGGTACTGTAGAATACTGGATCAGGTTAAGAGTTCCTATGGATCAAGCTATTAGTCTCTACAAAGAGAGGTCAAAGGCTCTGGGGTATATAACATCCAATTTTAGGGAACGCGAACAACCATCTCAGGTATGTTTGGGTTTGTACTTCATAGTTTTGATAGAATAAACTGTTCAACATTACTTTTTCAGTTCAGATAGTTTACTTCAAGTCTTGAAATGTTCCAGGTTAACAAAGTTAAAGGTTCTTGAACTGGAAAATATCTTTAGCAGTTGAATGACATGTTTTTCATAGAGAGAAAGAACCAGTTGAATTATAGCTTTAGTGAAGAGGCAAAGCCTTAAACTTCAGTTATGTATTTTTATTGAAATTGTCACTAGAATATTTGAATTTTTTTTTTTTTTTTTTTTAACCTGTAAGTGCCAGATTTTGTTAACATTTTGTTCCAGTACGGTGTTCAGGAATGTTAAACCAACAGGGTGTCAGGTCAGCATAACAGATGAAGTGGTTGTTCAGAAAGGTCTCAAAAGTCCTTAATGTTTGAGTATTATGAGTATTTTTTTTTTTTAGCTCGATAATGAAGAGAATTTTGATAATATAATGCACTGTATAATCACATTCAAATAAGGGTCACAGAAAAAGAAGGGACTTTCAGACATCTTTAACAATTGTTTAAGAAATAAAAACAATCAGATTGAAATCTATAAATTATAACACTTTAGAATTTTAAAGGTGAATTTTTTTTATCTATAGCTGTTTAGATTACTAGAAGTCTGAATAACTTTAATGTTTTATATTATTCCATAATGTAAATTTATATTATACTAGGATCTCAATGGATTCCATGATACAATCTGAGAAGTATGTTTAGTGTATGAGTTCTATTAAACATCAGCGTAGGCACAATAACTTCGTGTTTGATAACATTGTAACATTTGCTTTAAATCTGATTTTTAAAAGAATCAAAGGTATTTTTAACTAACTCACGAAATCTGGCCATTGTTACATGCCAAAATCTGTTATTTAGTTTCTCTATTTTTGACTATGTTATTTCGAGCTGTGTTACCAATTCAAACACAGTTGAAAGGTAGGGCATGTGGAACAGTGTTTTGCTGTAATTATTGTAAAATTGCAAATTCAAACATGGCAACTGAAATACACTGATTGTACAGGAGAAAATAAAATCGGAAAAATGGCAGAAATTAAGAACAGCTTCTAGAGAGCTGTTTGAAACACTGCAATTTTCAGAAATGTTTCATGGTAGAAACTAAAAGTCATATAGCTACAGCAGATGGTTACATTATGTTAAGGGTTCTGTCAATCTGCAGCTGCAAAACTAGCTTCAGTTGTGTGTTCCAAAACGTAAGCTTTCACTAGTTAAACATACATATAAAATTTTCTGTCCTGTATAGCAGCAGAAATCATGGAAACATGAACTGTACATAAACTGCTATAATTTTTTTTTTTTTCCAGTTCTATACGTAACCAGAAATAGTAGTCTTAAGGTTGCATGTTAAGGACTTAAACTGTCATGTTTGGTTTTCTGATTAAGCATTTCAGTGTAGATTATTTAATCAAAATATTTAACATTTTATCACACAAGATCAAATTGATACATGTTTCCCCATATACCAGAAGACAGAACTCTGGCTTCCACAAGCAAGATAATTATGTACAATTAATGCAAATAGCTGTGACATATTACAGTAAAAAAGGAGAGCCTTTTGAGATCAATATAGATGGAGATCACTCATTTAAGATAGTAATATTTGTTTTCTTCTTATTCTTGAATTTTTATTAAAGTATATTTCCAGTTTGCCAACTATGAGTTCCAGAGTATGTACAAGCCATGCTGATAGATAATTCAAAAAATTTGTGATATCATTGAGTTTTTAAATTTATTTCAAACATTTATTATTACTCTTCACATGCTGATTTCTAATTTTTTTTTTAATTGTTTATGTAGGTATGTAGAAGAAAAAAAGAGAGGAATCTGCAGTGCAGCTTTAATTATTGAAAAGTACATGTAAAAAAGGGACTACAGTTATAAAAATTTCTTGGCACAGAATAGCTGTCAAGATCAGAATCCTTAACTTTAAAGTGGTACTAGATATGAATCAGTCTTAAAACTGTGATCTTCACTGATAATCAAATGACAAGTAGATCATAAAACTTTAGAAGAATAAAGCAAACAATCACAGACCTGAAAGGATTAACCTCTTATTTCCTCATACCAACAACCCAAGAGAGATGTCATTGTATTTATAGAACAAGTAATATTTTGACATATAAAATTAAACAGTAGTTTGAGTGTCATTGAAATAATTGGTTATTTGTTCTATTTATATAGTTCTTAGGGTTCACCAACATAAGAATTCTAATGTTTTTAATTTAACTTCTTTTTCATTTAAAGCAGCAGATACTCAGAACTGCACAAGTCAGCACTTCAACAGATGGCAATTTAAATGAACTCCACATCACAATAAATTGTTGTAACAATCTACAATCCCGAAAAAAACATCTTCAGCCAAATCCTTATGTTGTCTACAAGTTCTTTGATTTTGCAGACCATGATACTCCCATCATTCCTAGCAGCAACAACCCACAAATAGATGACCATATGTGTTTCCAAGTGCCAATGAATGCAGAGGTAGACCGATACCTAAAATCAGAATCCTTAACCTTTTATGTATTTGATGATGGTGAAACAGAAGAAGGTGCTTATGTAGGGAAAGCCAATGTGCCTCTTATTTCTTTAGCACATGACAGATCTATCTCAGGTAAGAATTAGACCTCTTTAAACTTAGCAAAATCTTTACTTCCTGTTTTATATCTCTTTAAATCTCTTTAAGAACCAAACTAAAGAAAGGCTCTTCAGAGGGATCTTCACAGGCTGGATCAATAGGCCAAGGCCAATTGCATGAGATTCAACAAAGCTAAGTGCTGGGTCCTGCACTTGGGTCACAACAACCCCATGCAACACTACAGGTTTGGGGAAGAGTGGCTGGAGAGCTGCCTGGCGGAAAAGGACCTGGGAGTGTTTGGTTGACAGCCGGCTGAATATGAGCCAGCAGTGTGCTCTGGTGGCCAAGAAGGCCAATGGCATCCTGGCTTGTATCAGAAATAGTGTGGCCAGCAGGATGAGGGCAGTGATTGTCCCCCTGTACTCAGCACTGGTGAGGCTGCACCTCGAATACTGTGTTCAGTTTTGGGCCCCTCACTACAAGAAAGACATTGAGGTGCTGGAGCGTGTCCAAAGAAGGGCAGTGAAGCTGGTGAAGGGTCTAGAGAACAAGTCCTATGAGGAGCAGCTGAGGGAACTGAGGTTGTTTAGTCTGGAGAAAAGGAGCCTCAGGGGAGACCTTATCGTTCTCTACAATTACCTGGAAGAAGGTTGTAGCGAGGTCAGGGTCGGTCTCTTTTCCCAAGTAACAAGTGATTGGGCTACAGGAAACGGCCTCACGTTGCACCAGGGGAGGATTAGGTTGGGTATTAGGAAAAATTCCTTCACCAAAAGGGTGGTCAAGCATTGGAACAGGCTGCCCAGGGAAGTGGTTGAGTCTCCATCCCTGGAGGTATTTAAAAGATGGGTAGATGTGGCGCTTAGAGACAAGTGGTGGACTTGGTAGTGTTAGATTTATGGTTGGACTTGAAGATCTTAAAGGCCTTTTCCAACCTAAACAATTCTATGATTGTAAAAACTCGTGTCATTCATCTGCTGTTATTATCTGACTCCAGTGAAATCCTGGAAAGAAATTTTGCATGTTGGTGTTACATAAGTCATGGATAGTGAAAAGTCTGTGTGAGAGCTTTGAAACTGATGAATGATTTTTTTTAATATAAACATTAAACTTCAAACATTAGCGAAAGAAAAGACCAAAGGGGAGAAAAAGTTTTGAATATCTCTTTTGTTTACTAAGACAGTACTAACAGAATGTTCCAACATTGTTGCATTTTAACTCAAATTTTAAAATGGTGTTTGTTTTTGTGATTATCCATCAACTGCAATGAATCTGAACAAGATGTCTGTACCTTACAGGGTGGATTGCAATAATAGGATTTTTTTTTTTTCCCTCATGACATTTTCTGAGATTTAAGAGAAAGTAGTAAATATTTTCTTTAAAATCCATAAGTAAAAAAAAAAAAAAAAATTAAATCAAAGGAACCTGGTATCCAAATATTAATTTATCATGGTCCTAACAAGGATGAAAAGTCTTTTAAATCCTTTTTTGTTCTCTGTACTGGCCCAGGTATGGAATAATTATGATTTCATAAATAATTATAATTAGAATCATGTGTCACTGTAGCACTGACTAAATTTAATTGCTAATCAATTATTGATGTTTTCTTTTTTGTTAGCATTTTAGTAATCTGTCTGCTTCTGTTTTTTACCACTGTTTTTTGCCTTGAGAAGCCTACCAAATTTACCAGTTATATTTCTCACACTACTTTATTATGAGTATCTTTCATTATTAGGTAGAAAGAAATATACTGCTGTCATAACTGACAATATATCTGTGAAACACAAATAGTAGGTGTCTTGAAATAACTCTTGAAAAAAGAAATCAAGTGTTTTTCTCTGGTTCAAAAGTAACCTGGAAATATTTGATATCTTCTTTTACCGGTCCTTTTTATGTTCTAATGATAAAAAGTTTCCTGGCATATACATACTTTCTCCCACCTCCTTTTCTTCTGGTGTTGCTGCTACTTCTTTTCTTCAGGACTGATGTGCTAATTTAAAACATGGTTTCTTTCTCTGCATGGCTTCCTTTTTTTTTCTTATTAGTTTCCTTTTCTAGTTTTGGCTAATGTACAGTTAAAATAAATTAGAAAATTGACGTGAGAAATCAGCCTCTTTGGGGGGGGAAAAAAACAGATCAAGAGCTACACTTAGAATCTTAGAATCATTGTCAACTGGAACTCCTGATATGGTCTAGTCCAACCTCCTGACCCAGTTAAAGCAAGCTGCTCAGGACTTTGCCAAGTTAAATTTTGAATATTTCAAAGGACAGAGATCTAGTACCTGTCTGGTCAAATGGTTCCAATGTTTGATCACCCTCATAATAAAAACTTTTTCCTTACAGAGCTGGGATTTCCCATGTTCCAACTTGTGTCTATTGGCTGTCCTCCTCCTGCTGCGCACCTCTGGTTCTGTCTTTTCCGCACCCTCCTATTAAGTGGCAATAAGGTCTTCTCTGACCCTCCTCTTCTGAAGGTTGAATGAATCGCTTCTTTCAGCCTCTTCTATGTCATGTGCTCCAGTGCCCTGAAGCTCTTTGTAGCCCTCCAGTGGACCTGCTGCAGAATGTCAGTGGCTTGTGCTGGAGAGGCCAAAACTGGACACAGTATTCCAGATGTCATCTCATAGGTGTCGAATAGAGAAAGTATGACGCTTCCCTGGACCTGCTTGACTGCATTCTTGCTAATACAGGCCAGGGTGCAGTTGTCATTTTTTGCTGCAAAGACACAGCTTGGCTGGCTTATATTATTTTCATCAAACAGGACCAGCGCTTTTTCTGCAAGGCTACTTGTGGCCAGTCAACCCCCGGCCTGTACTGCTACTTGGGCCTATTCCTGGGCCAATGGAAGACTTCGCATTTGCTTTTCTGGAACTTCATGAGGTTTCTGTCAGCCTGCTCTTCTACTGTGTGAATAGCAGCCCTGCCTTCAGTGCATCAACTGGTCCCCACAAGTTGATATCAGTTACAAATTTACCATGGTGTTTATAATACAAAAGCTGCTTAATGATGATTTCATTGTCAACTCTAAGACATTAATGAAAATTTTAAAATATGATTCTATAGTTATCCCATATAAAATGGATAATTGGAGAAAATTTGCAGGTGAATTTAGGGTGTTTCTTCTTCAATAAAGATTTAGCAACTTGCAGGTTTTTGAAACCCTTATGTTTTCTTTAACAAAAGTTAGTATTAGTAAAACATGGAAATGTTTTAGTTAGATCTTTTGAAAGATGTCAATAAGAATTTGTTATCTGGTATTGGATTATCTGAGAAACCTACAGAACATCTTCAACAAACACAGTAATCCAGTCCCTTCTAAATCCTGTATTTTTCAGTGTCCACAGTGTTACATTGGATATATTTGGATCTACAACCACAATATTTTGACACTATTTAGCTTTTAAAATGAAGACTATTAAGTTACTTAATTTCTGAATCCTATTCAGTTTTGCATTGCATTTCCTTGTATATGTATAGAATAAGATAATTTAGACAAGATTTGCATTTTGCTTTCAGGTACTTTTGAACTAACAGATTCTGAAAGACATGCTACTGGTACCATCACAGTTGAATTAAAATGGAAGTTTGTCTACCTACCACCAAGTGGATCAACAATGGCTGCAGACCTCGTGAATTACATTCAAAATGAGAAATCAATGGCAACTAAATTACTAGCAGAGGAAAAAACGCAGACTCCAGCCATGTCTCCTTCTTTTACTTCATCAGTGACAGTAAGTAATTTAACAAATTCGCAGAAGTTAAGAGATATAAAAGACCTAATACAGCAGGTCATTTAGTTCTTCCCTGATGACCAGGATTTGTCCTTACTGTAAAATAATGCATAGTACAAATACTTCATATAATCACCATCTTCGACTTCTTTTGGGAAGTGAAATCTTTCTTGTGTCCAGAACTTTTTAAAGTCTTCTATAATGGTAGATAACTGGTTAGCCAAAAGGGCAGGGAGAAAAGGGAGGAGAAATAACAAACATTAAATGTCTTCCCTATAAATTTAGTGCTTAATTAATTCTCTTTCCAATGTAGATGTCCTACATAAAATGTAGTCACATGCTTGTACAGCTTCAGGGCTATGGTTGAAATTTATGACAGTCATGAAATCAGCTAGTGTTTCTGTAGTCTTTTAGAAACTCAGATGGAACTCAGTCAGTTGGGGTAGCTTTGAGCCAAAAGAATTCTCAAGCAGCCAGAGCAAAGCCATATGTACAGATATGTAGGTGTATCTGCACCACTCTTTGTTATTCTGGTGCCTGGAGCATGGTGCTAAGATACCCAACAGCTTCTTAAAAATCACGCATAAATTAAAAGTAGCGTAGGGATTTTTTTGTCTGTAAAAATCAGTGGAAATGGAGGATAATTTCTACTTTTGTCAAGAGAGTAAAGCATGAAGATTAATAAACCACTTTTCATTATTATTTTTTGTCTTTTGTATTGTAATGTCATGACAGAAATACTTCTGGATCATTTTGTTAATTTTGCAACTGTTACTATTCTCTTTTCTGTGTTAAAATTCTCCAAAGGGAGTGGCATGAGGAAAGGTGTCAAAGATATGGTAAGCCTACGGAACAAGAAAAGAAATCAGACACTCCATAAACGATAATAATAAATCATTCTGCCACATATATGAGACTACTGACTTCAGTCCTACAATTATTTCTCACCTGGAACTCATGTTGCATTCCATAGATGTTCTGTAGAGTTTTATACCCATTTCTGGCTGAATTCTGAAAGGTATCTCCATTTGGTGGGGATTGCTAATTCAAACATCATCTACATCATCTTGCCTGTTTAGAATTAAATCTAGTGCAGTTAGATTTGGCTTTGAGGAAAAATTAGGGTCCCTCAAAACTTAATGTAAAATAAGATGGTTAGAATATGGTAATAAATGGTCTTCAACTCTATTTGTTTTATTACAGAAACCAACACCCAAACCAAGGCAGCGTGCAGCTCAAGCAGACAAGAAAGTATCTTTTCTGGATCTTAGTGCAACACAGATGGCAGTAAGTTTTAAGTATTTTGATCATGCATGTTGAAGCAAGAAAGGCTACTCATGTCTCAGTATGGACAATTTGTAGAACTAATAATCGAGAACACTTAATTATTTTAGCAGCACAAGACTGGGATGTCCCAGGCAATGAATGATAGCACAGTACTGCATATAGGTGTGGAATCCAATACAGGGATATTTGTGCAACTCCCTCAGAATTGCTTGCTGTCCTCCACAGTTTACAAGCTTCAACTTCCATAGACTTAGAGTGGATTCCAAAAGGACCAATCAGCTGTCTCTGCACTGTGTTTCTCAGCTCTCTGGGTTATTAATTAAAGTGTCTTTGTACAGTGTACCACTTGCACAGACATATAAATGGCTCTACAGAAACCAGCTTGATCCAAACAGATCCTGAGTGTTGTGCTAATGAGATACACAATTAGATACAGTTCAGAGTCACCTTTTAAACCAAGTTTATCAGCTGATATTACACACACTGAAAACAATTACACTTCTGAACTTGGGTTGCACTGTCATTTGTACATCCTTCCAGACTCTAGGAGAGTCTGCATGGAACTAACTCAAACATATCTGCTGTATGGTGTAAATTTTCATTTGATCTTAAATAATCTGCCTTCAGAGAACAAAGAATAGGCTTTTAATTAAATCCAGGAAGTTAAGGTAGGTTCTTTAACAGCTAATTATAAAAGGTTATGAGTAGTAATATTAGTTAATAATATTATGTTGCATTAATTAAAAGCTAGCTGTGATCATTTTTGTCCATTTCTAAATGCCTTGATTCAATTTAGTTTTTGAAATATTAACATCAGTTTTCAATTCACAGGTTCTTCTGCTATTGTTAAGTTTACCATGACTAGAACTTTGTTTTGAGACATACAGTATAGACTGGAAATAAGAATTAAGTCAATCTCTTGTATTAATTAACCTAAAAAAAGAAAAAAAGTCAAATGTTGGTAAAATCAAATCTTTTGAGGGCTTAGATATGGAAAACTGAAATGTCAGCCATATAGTTACACACACAACATTATCAACTGTCCAAACAGTAACTTCTCAAAGTTCGACAATTTTTCACAAACTAGGATTTTCTAAGGGAGACAGCTACTTGGTCTCCATCAGAAGTCTTCATTACTGGTTGGGCAGCTCCTCTAGCTGTTTTAAAAATCCAAGCCTCACTGTCTTGTTAGAGACAAAAGTACTGTTTGAACTAAACAATTAAATAGTTGGGGCTTCTCTGATGTCTAAATCTTGTGGTGAAATGGCAAGAGAGTGTCCATGCAAGAGAATTGGAAGTTCAACAGCTTAAAACTGTACAGGAACAGTCTGTTTCATTTTCTGAATAGCAGAGAATCTAGTTCTTGGATATTTATGTGACACATGCCAAAGCAAATAGTTGTTGTCGGAAAAGGAGACCCACTAAAAAGTGGGATGAATGGTTTGACTCGCCCAAACCATTTGTAAGAATTGTCCAGCCTCATAGGCAGAAGCTACAGCAGAGGATAGAAGCAGTAATGCTGATGCACAAAAGCAAAGGAGGACATAATTTCCTGTCCAAATGCTTCTCCCCCAGTAAATTTATACCTACTTTAGGGTGTTAATTGTCTACTAAATTATATTAAAGGCTTCCCCTTATTTTACCTGTAACTTAGGGCTCTGTTGTTGAAAATAACATGGAACTTGCACAGAAGATGAAGACTTCAAGAGTTCCAAGTGTTTCAGAGGTATGAGATTATTCAGGTTCTGTGGTTTTATATAATATATTGCATTTGAATTCCACGTGTATCTTATTTCTTCAGAGTCACGCATCAAAAATCAAACTATGGTAAAGTAAGATCTCAAAAATTTCTCTGAAATATGAAAAAAGTGATTCCTTGTGATGACAGTCTTCCTTTTTTGGCCATTGGAAAGGGAGGAATATCTCTACTTATTTCCTTCTATGTTTGGATGAAGTTTATTTTGTCTTCCCTCTAAAAATTGCCATTATATAGCAGGGGGGAATGAAGAAGAAATGGAGTAACTTTGGAATATTGCTAAATATGTAGCATTCCAAAGAGAATAAAAGCATTCAATATTGTAATTTGTAATGGTCCAATTGGTTGTGGAAGTAAGTAGTGGCAGATTGGCAAACTGTAGTTTCTAGTGGTGTAACACAACATTTAATCACTGGCTCTTATCTTCCATTCACTTTTCTACTTTAAAGCTCATCTGGGGCTTTGATTGAGAAGTTAAGTCTCCCTTCCACCACATCAGAGAGTATTGGTAAAGTAGAATAATCAAAAAGTATGGTCTCTTTGAAAATTTTATCCACAAAATGCAACTCTGTCACTGAAGGAATTAAAAAGAATGGCCAAACATTATCTAAAACACAGTGGTTATGACACATCATCTATGCCAAGGAAGAGCATAAGAGACATAAAGTCAGTTTTCCATGACTTGAAAGCTTCAAGGACAACCTTTATTTCTAGAATAAGGCTCTTAAGTGTTTGTTAGCATTTCTTTGCTTTGTGCGGCTCCAAGTGTGTTAGAATAGAAATAACTCTTCAGGTCCAGTTTTGGAAAACCCGGATGTTCTGTGGACAGCTGAAAGTTATCTCATGGATTCTGAGGGTGGGAGGTGAGGCATCAGTGTGTCTGTGGAAAATTCAGCCCTGGAGGAGAATTGTTGGATAATAAATAATGCATAGGTCTCCAGCAAATTTCCATGGAAGATGCCATGTCTGTAATGCTATATCCATTGATGAGGTATTATTCTATGTAATTGTACTCTAAGAGAAAAAAGGAATAAGATTACTTCAGAGTAAGTTATGCACTAAAGATATATTACCTTAGATAACATGTTTGTATCTTGTAGCAAAGCCGATTCTTTTTTATATTATTTTAGTTTGCTTTTGAAACAGAATATATTGTATAATTTAAGTTATAAAAGTGCCAACTGAGTAAGGTGGTGGTGGGTTTGTTTGGGTTTGTTTTTTTGTTATTTGTTTGGTTGGTTGGTTGGTTTTTTTAAATGAGCCTTGTAGAACTGAAAGAGCTGAAATATAAATGAATCTGGAAATCTAACAGGCTGTATATATGTTGACAGGTACCAAATGATTATAATAGTTATGTTTTCACAAATATACATCGTTTGAGAATTGTCTTTCTACTGTATCAATTATTTGTTGCTGCAGTTGACAACTTCTCATTCTTTCCTGCACTGCATAAGCAATATAATTGTTTAAAGGCTATGTATAATGAATGTGAGCCATAACTCTTCAAGTTTTGAACTTCAGTAACTTTTACTATTCAAGGAGTGTTATAAAGACTGTAAGTTTATCTATTTTTATATAGCATGTGGTACATGAGGTTAAACAAGAAAGGCTAGCAGATGATATGGTGAAGGAGATGGCTGAAGAAATTCACCAGGAAAAAGAGGACCTCTCACATCTGTCAGAGGGGCAGTTGGCCGACCAGAGCTCAGTTACCTCTGGAGATGAGACAGAAATAACTGAAGAATTGGACCCAGAAGGTAGAATTCATTTTTATGAATAAGTAACTGTATTTTCTTAATAAATCTATGTCTCTTTCCATTTTCTTAAGCATTTCTTACTAGCAGTGGGAGCTGCCTCATTATGAGAAGCTTCATGACAGAAATGATATTCTGGTGTACTTTATAGCTGAAGCTGGGTGGTGGATGTGGTGGTGTTATTTTCTTCCCAAATGGAAACACTATTGTAATTGAATGCAAAAATCTGGTATCTGACCTAGATTCATAAAATATTAAAGGAAACCTGGCTTCTATTTTAAATGTCTTTGTATTCTCCCTTAGAACTATGCTGTTCTAAAGACTATTTTAATGAATTTGCTCCTTTTGTCTGCAGATAACAGCCAATGCTGATATCGGAAATCCTTTCAGACAGTGAGAGGGGTAGTATGTCTTATCTTATCACATCTGTGACACAAAGTTGTTAGAGGCAGATTTATTTAAAGATTATAAAAGCTGGGTCATCCTGTTCCACCTCCAAGCTTAAACTGTTTATCACTGAAATAAACCAAGTCCACAATACCAAGTTTAAAGTAAAAGCACAAGCAGGGTGCTAAAACTTTCATGATCAGTTATTTGCAGCTTCTGCATAAGAATTCATCAGAAAAACTGGAAAAACATGATGTTGAATCTCTGTTGTGTTTATAAGTAATTTGCTCCAGAAAAAAAAGACCTGAATTCTTTAGAAAATAATCCACCTGCATATAGAACCTTTTTTGTTTTGTTTTGTTTTGTTTTGAATAAAGTGCGTTCTTTACATGTACATGGTGTTAAACGTAGTCAGAGGAGATCCACGAATTCAAGCCATATTCTTATATAAAGTGAACTGTTGTTCGTACTTCAGTTCATCAATGGACTTATATCATTCCACTCATCAACTTTTATCTGGGAAACATTACTATTTTTTTTAGCAAATCAGAAAAAAATACAGTTTACATGACTTTAAAGGTCATTGATTTGCCAGTGTTAATCTTCTGCAAGGAAGACAGGATTTACCTGGCACTTATACTTCATTTATTAGAAAAGCAAATATATTGCTATCAGGTTTCTCATCAAGTCTCAGATGGACTACAAATACAGGGGTTTTTAACTACATTGATTTTTTTTTCCCTTTTTTTTTTTTTTTTCCAGATCAAGATGATAGACAAGAAAATGATGCCATTGAATCAATAATAACGGACAGCGATGACTGTATTGTTTCAAGTCCAGTATCCAAGAATATTAAACAGGTGAGTCAGAGTATTTATGGCAATTGTTTGGTCAGTCTTAAGAAAAATATTTTAAGCCTAATGTCCTCTAAAAGTAGCTTTGCTATATCTAATGTCAGATTCTAAGGCATTTTCAGCAAATGTATGTTTTCCTGTTTCCAGTTCAAAGAGACATCTTTCCACAGAAAAAAAAAAAGTTAACCTGACCGTATTGTGCATGTGATTTATAGGTATTTTTTAAATGGGGAAATGGGTTGTCATCTTTTCCATTGTTGTCATACATGCTTAGGAGTAGACATTTCTAATTAGTTTCAATCTGAATTAAAATTTTAGTCCTGCACAAAATCCTAATGAAAGATAACTGTTGTAATGCGAATGTCTAAAGAACTTAGTCTCGTTGTTCAGTCCTACCTGTTACCTTCATGTGGGAAAATGTGCTTTTCTGCTGCTTCCAGTGCTTTCTGAGGAAAGGGAGGATAATTTCACTTATCAAGGCCTGTAGTAAATCTACAATGCACTGTGTTTCTTCCCAGTATGTTGACTTGATTGAATGTTGTTGAAATGGCAATTGCATAAGCTTGAGGTTGTTAATAACATGCAAACCTTGCATTTATTTTCTAGTTCATCCACATAGATTTCTTTTTGTTCCTGACTTCCCAACAGTCTTAGAACTGAACATCTGTTTTCAATAAAGTTTGTACATGTACAGTATCCAATCACTTCAGTGTACTACTTTTTCTATTATTATTTGTGGGCATGTACAGTAGTGACATTCTCTTGACTTGTTCTTAAAACCAGCAATTAATAAGCATAAAGTCATATATACAAAATAACACAGCATAATAGAAATTTGGAAAATTTACTTTGAACGGTATTTCAGTTGTGTAGTTCTCTAAAAAAATAACAATATTTCATACTTTTAGATCTAACATTGACCGAACAATCTTAAAAAATATAAAACTAGGACTTAAAATTCATTATAATGCTTCTAACAGTTAATACTTCTCTGGTCTGTCTTAGCCTTCTTTTAAAGGGCGAGGGGTGTACTGTTTGTTATACCCTCTCAGTCTTAACTTTTTTTAATGTTCTGCAATGTGATAACCTAGAGGCAGTTTGATTTTTTTTTTTTTTTAATATTTTTTTTAATCCTTTTTTCAAGGCTGTGTGACATCTTACAAAGTAACTAGCAGCAAGAAGCAATGCTTTGTATGAGAAATATTGCTCGTTTTTTTTTTAAGTTGTAGAAGAGATTTAGAAATGCTATCGCGTATATATGTTGCAGAAAGATACAGAAGGTAGTTTTAAAGACAGAATTTCATTGTTTGTATGTAAAATGTAAAAAAATTGTTTCACCTGGAATTTCGAGTACTAAAATGATTGCTATTCGTAACCATTAAGTCAAACTATAATACAGTTGATCGATACATTTCTAGTCATCCTGTATTTTATTTTATCAAAATTATTTAAGAACAATTCTGAGAGGATTTTGAGTGTAGGTTCATTTCAGGTTCATTAATTTCTACCTCTTTCCATTGATCTGTTCCTCTGGTAACAAAGTGCATGTTCAAGAAGGGTAGATAAGACAACAAAAGCTATAAACTATTAAGGCAACATGTTTGATACAAATCGGATTTTAAAAATAGGCATTGGTATATTTGAAATCTTGGGTTAATTATAAAATACAGCATGTGAAAGTTGTGATTGAATTTGTATTTTTTTAAGATTAAAAATCACTGCCTTTTATCTTTTGAGATAAATATCCTGCTGGTAATCAAACACGGTAAATAAGGCTTGTGATTTTTCGAGATCGTTATGCTAATTATCCTATAACTCTGAGTTTTATGCCAAACTGTTTAAGCCATTTAAGATCATACTGTTTCTTTTTTGCATGTTGCAAATTAGACAGTTCATGGTTATTTCTTAGATATGTTGATCATAAAGGGTATCTAACAGATTTTCCACTACTTAGCTGTACCACTTGCTTCTTTCTCTTTTCTTCTTGTCTATGATGTATAATTAATCATAGATTACTTCATTTTGTTTCATTTCATTTACAACATTTATGAGCTTCACTTTGTCAGTATGAAATGCTTGTCCCCTTCTTTCCTTTCCAAAGTGGCGTAATTAGTGTTAGCATCTTTTTTAACAGGCTACATAAAGTTTAGTGGCTGGATTAAATCAAGTCATTAACATAATGTGCTATACAATTTGCCCCTATCTCTTTTCGTTTCCAGTACATCAAAGTGCCACAGAGTGCCAGTGTAATTGGGCCTTGCTAGCTTGTCAGGTTCAGTCAGGCTGATGGCTGCTGCTTTTACTAAAAAGCTTCCAGGCATGATAATTAATAGAGAAAAGAAGTCTGAGAAATGTAAAAGTTTGGACAGTTCTCTATGAATTTTTCATACATTTGAATAATCAGAAGTTAACATTATCAATTTGATGTATAATACATTGATTAAAAGGCTTGTTTCAGATCCTCAAAATAGACATCAAAACTGGGAATTTGCATTTTCTTTTGCATGGTCTTTATATTTAAAAAAAAACATTAAAAAAAAAAAAAAATATTTTCCATCCCCTCCTCCCTTTCACCTCCATGCCTACACTTTATCCTTACAGGAGATAATATAGCATTCAATTATCACAATAAAATTTACTGCTGTCAGCTTCTAAGTTGTCTTAAAGTGTGCCCATAAGGCAATTACTGGCAAAAACAATTTATTCAGTAGTGGTCCTGTTTTTTCTATAGGTGTGTTTACATCTCTCTTTTTTGTTGCAGATACTGTGAGTGCGTTATCTTGTGCTAATAGCAGTTTATTGAAAACTGTCATTATCAGTGCCTGTAAATTAAGATCTCAAGGTCTGATTAATTTTGACATGAAAATCTCTCTTAAACACCTTTAAAAAGCAATACCAATTAATTGTGGTTCTGCTGATCAATGAAATGTGTTTGTGCAAAGCTGGGAAGATGTAAAGCATAAAGCTTATGTATAGCAAAGTAATAAATACTTCTATTATGCCTTTTTTGTACAACTACTTGAATAGTGCATTTCCTCCTATGAGATACCTGCGTTCGTTGAAAAAAAAGAAGATTGTTTGGACATTGTATTGCAATTTTAAATTTTGGCTGTCTTGATTTCTCTTTAAATTTATTTTCTGCAGGACTTGAGTACCTTTGGTGTACTTCAGGGAGATTTCTGAGTGCTCAGTGCTTTCCTTAAACTGGTTTGTTCTGTGAATATCTAATCTGAATTTAGAGAACCAAAATTTAGGTTTTTAGTATTACCCTCTGTTGCTGAGTTGGCTTTATTCTACTGTGCCAGAAGTACTAATCCTTTGTATTCTCTTAGTCTTGTCTAGATCTAACCTTAGTTGCTTTGTGCTTCTATAAGAAATCGGGGAAGTGAAAGTGCTGCACCAGCATATTTAATAAAACAAGAAATAAAACTCATGAAACAGAACTATCTTATCAGAGTAAGATAAAAGTAACTTATTAAAGCTTTATAGTCAGTATTTTCAAAGACTACTGATGGGTCTAAGATTAAAAAGGAACCTTTGCCATTCTCCATCTTTAAGGTGATTGTTTGCTATTATGGTCGCTATTAGACAGGAACTAAAGTAAAAGAGAGAAAGTTTGAAGAATCCAGGAAAGACCTAAGTTGTCTTTTGCCACTGATAAAGTTTGAGATGACCATAATCTGAGTAGGCAGTACACTGAAATGATGGATTTAAAACTTCTAGTGCTTGTCAAATATACTTTGAAGTAATAATTAGAAGCATGTACTACAAGTCATTCTTCTTGATGGAAGAACTGAAAGAAGAGGGAGAAATAATACCAAAAAACCCCCAAACACCAGCTTTTAAAATTATTTAAACAACAGAATCTTAAGTCATTAGGTAACCCGTTACTTTTTAGGTAACAAATAAAATTAATTAGTCAGAATATTAAATTAAGTAGAAAGTCAGATTTAAGGCTGAGTGCATAAGCCCACAGGAAAAGCATCAACAGGAGCCATTTTTAACCTAGGTGGTAATAGGTTTTGTGGTTATCAATATGATTGCTCCTCAGTTGCTTACTTGAGGGACTATATTTATCAGAGCTCATTGATATAGAAGTAAGTTATGGTGACTTTACAAGTAGAAAGGAGTATTTTTCTGATTGGAGGTCTTAAAACCAAAGGATGGGATTTGAAACTAAATCTGAGTTTTGATTAGCTGTGATACATATCACCCAGCATAATTTTTTTCACACTGTGGGTAATATGAGAGAGTCAAATTCCATTCATTTTTTGCATGTCTATATTGTCCCCAGACAATACTATAATGGCAGGGACACGGACACACACAGTATCAACTGTTAAGTATTAACGCTCTAAATAAAAAGAACAGCTATGTTAAAAACATGCAATTTGATATATTTTTTCACTACGGATGCACTCTTAATGAATGAAAATGCTATACTTTTGCTTTCTTCCCATACTAAGTTTTTTTTTTTTCCTAAATGGATTAACTTTCAAATACAGATTTTTATAATTTATTTTTTTAATCAAACCAGAAGTCTATGATCTATATATAGAAAAAAACATGCATAGATATATACAAAAGCAGAAATCCTATTATATTTGTATTTGTTTAGTTTTCTACGTAATACTGCTACTTTTTTCATCTTATTTCTGTAGCTTAAATGTTGACATGTATTAGCATGCTGAAAATGTACAGACTAAGACCTCTTTTTATTGAGAAATTTTCTTTCATGCTTATTTACTGAAGAATCATGCTTCCTTTTGAAATGAGAGATAATTCTAAGTTTACAGAGCATTTGAATTACTTAATTGTGTGACTAGTTGGTACTGATGTAGCTAACTGTCTGAGATTTGATAAAGTTGGTATTTGTTTTTTATTTTATCTGGTGGTATAATCAATGGTGAGTGTTTAAACACTAAAAAAAATGAAGTCTCCTCTTTGAGATAGTTCTGGACTGTAACAATATTGCTTAGGTAGCCTTCCCCACTTCTTGGGGAGAAAACAAAACTCAGAGTTAAGGAAGTTTGTATCTCACCAGTCAAACAGCTGCAGATATATCTGCTTTTTTGTATTTATTCATTCCTAGAAACAGTTTATCTTTAAAAGCTGTTAGATGAGGCAGTGCCACAGGCAAGTTGCAAAAGCAAATCCTTAAAAACAATTCAGCTTCAGGAGAAACATTGAACAATTTTATGTTTATTTTTCGAAAAGGTGGGGGAGGCAAGCCATTTGAAGGGAAGAAAGTATATTATTCAAGTGATCAAAAGTTGTATTAGGAGGAAAGCGTAAATGTGACTTTTAAGTTCAGAGGTATAGTTGTCATAGTTGTGGTGGGAAGGCTTCACATCCCTCAAGAACTTAGTATTTTCTAAAATGTTCGGTGTTTTATACTGAATTAGAAATTGTCTTTTCTGAAAAAAAAATCAATGCGCTGATGGATATGTTACAGATTTGCATAGAAGAGGCAATATCTAATCATTGAATTGTCTCAAGCTGTAGCAAGTAATTCATGCCTTTGCAGATATTAAAGATGAATTCGTGCTCTGAAAATGATGACTTTGGACTCTGAGCTAGATATGGCAGCAACCAGAGATGTACTCATTGTCACAAACAGATGTTTTGTTTAGTGTGTTCTTAATTCTAGACAGAGCTGAAGGGATTGCATCGAACCTTATTATGGTGCTAACCTTGTCTCATTGCATTCTCCTCCTAGCACATGGCAAAACCAGTGATGCTGGGGGAAGATTATATGTGCCTTTCCCTCCTTCACAGTAAATCCAACTCCAAAAGAGCATTGAACAAGGAGAGATCTCTTTGCCCCAGGCCCTAGGGAGAATCTAAAGTGCATGCACTTTTGTAAGTCCCATCCATTTGGAAAAGGAACAGGGAGCATTTCCGTATCCCTCTTTCTATTCTCACGTCTACAGCATTGTGGGGAAAATCTAAAAATAGATGATGTTGTTCCTAATATGAAAAGTCAGTGCATACACTTAAGGACTAGAATAATTGTTTGTAATATGTATTTTTATGTGTACATGTAAGATGTTAACCTATTAATCATAATTACTTAATGCTTGAGTAATGTTTGTCACCGAACAGTTACATTAGATTGACGTTCCTGTGATAGTATTCCTTTGCAGCTCTGTTCTGACGTTGTTAATATGATGATCACAGGAATTTGGCACTTGATAGAGGAAGAGGATGATTTCTCATTCAATAAATGTATTTGTCAATCAAGTAATATTGATAGTGATTGAAGTATTGATAGCAAATGGATGATTACTTGTGACTATTGAACAGTAGCTTATAGTTTATCTGATGTGCTCTCTGCTTGAAATAGAAGGGAACAAGTGAATAAGTGGACTGTGGAAATAAATACATAAAATATTAAGGAGTAAAGCATATATATTTCAGAGTATTGGTAAAGGTAGGATTCAAGTTGATCTTATGGTTAAGAAGTTTCCTTTATTTTGAGTTTTTCAAAGGCAACATCTTAGTAAAACTGTGGATGTAAAAAATAGGAACATTGTTCCTATAAGCAAGGCATTTTCAATGCTGCTCTTCTGTGCAGAAAGCACAAAAGCTTTTTTTTTCTTTTTTTGTAAAACACTTAATTCTGTGGGATACTATTGTGGACCATTTGAGTCAATTGGAATTTTATTATTCACATCAAAGTCTTAGCATTTTATTGTGACCACAAAGGAAATTGAAATATGGAACATACAGCTTCTTGAAGATGGCAGTCAAGACTTCTTATGGAATTAAAAAAAAGCTTTTTTTAATCTCAGAAATCAGAAAGATGAGAAAAATTCTGTTGAGACTTCAAATTCTGATGTAATGTCCAATGCATTTAGTACTGAACCTAATCCTAAAGCTTGTTGAAGGAGTTCAGTGATTCTTCCAAATCTCTGGGTAGTGTTAATTACAAAGAGTCAATATTAAATGGTAAAGAAAGAATATTGACACAGACTAAGTATCTTGCCCATGTTTTGTTTTCCTCACTTGAAATGAAAGCACTGAACCAGTTTCTCAGAGATAGTCTTTGAAAGCATTTAGTATTCTTTATTTTAATACGTGTGTCCAGTCTCTCTGTTAGAGGAAATTTGACATTATATTTTGTTTTAAATACTAAATTTAAAGACTAATTTTATTCCCATCAAAGTAGAATGATTTGTGGGAAGTAATCAGTTGTGACAACCTATCCATTTTTCACTTGAATAGTACCTAATAAATGAGACCAAGGCTTAAAAAAAAACTTAGGAAAACATTTAAATAACATACTTCACTCTGTATCATAGAAATATAAATGGTTGTTTAAAAATTAATTCCTATCATATTTTGGATGCTACATATATCTTCAGCATGGCTACATAATACGAGCATTTTTGTATTAGTAGTGAAATATGACATGCTGGCTATGCTGTTCTTAAGCAGTTCTAGGTTTTTTATTTGTAAATATCTTTTTTTAATCAGCTTGTGTTCTCCTTTGTATATGCTGTATTCATGTTTAATATTAATAAAACCAGGCCTTAAAATATTCTTGACTGTTAAGCTCTAAAGTATTTTTTTTCTTACAATTTTCTAATAGTGTGCCTCAGTTATTTGCTTCCTTATAAGTTAGAAAGCAGAATACCTGAATTTACCCTGCTATCCTTGAAAAACTGTAATATTCTTTGCCTACAGTATGCAATTACAAGTGTTAAATATGTCAAACAAATTTTAAGATATGTAAAAGGAATACTCTATAATACAGGATATTGTATTTGGACTCAATTCATAAACTACTGTCTGTGTACAAACTAGTCTGACATAGCTGCTAAATACTTTGGGGCGAACAAAACCACTCAGCATATCACTTTAAATACAGATGCTAATACATCTGTTCAGTGCAAGAAGAAAAGAGTTGTTTCTGAAGTAAAATTAGACAATAGAGCCAATTTCATTTTTTATGCATGTGAATGTAGAGTGCTTGAGGTTATTAGTTGAAACTGAGTAACCTTTCCAGGCTTTCATCTCTTTCTTTTCAAATTTGAATATGAAAAGCATATTCAAGTCAAAGACCATCACTTTAATGACATTTGGCAGTCATTTGATTTATTAGATTTTAGAAAAAAAAATTTCCTTTAAATATTTCATCATTCTATGCTAATCCCAGTAATATTGCCAGCTGAAGCCGTGTACCTGTATTAGTGGAGACAGAATGGTGTGGAATTTTCTCTGTCATCCTAGTAAAATTTCCATGAATCTACTGAATAATAAACCAACCTTATTGAAATATTCAGATTTGGGTTTTTAGTTAAAGTGTCTTAGGATACATAATAAAAGGAAATGTCTTTTGAAAGGAGGGGGTAAAATTACTTCATCAAATATTGAAAGGGCTTGACAGCAATGGAAATTGTTCTATATGATGGATATTTTTACAGTAGGATACACCTGCTTTTCAGTTTGATTAATTATATAATTTGCTTGGAAAAATATAAGCTATCTCCATAATAAATTAGAATATTGACTTGCAGTTCTAACACTGAATCTAGAAAGCTAATCATCTTTTTAATATAATTTATTACTTCAAGTGATTTAAGTTTACAGTCAAAAATTGTCAAAATATTTCCATATAGGAGAAATATTTTTAATAAGGTGATGAACTTGAAAAGAAAGAAGTAAAAAAAGTTTTTTTGCATTTCTGAACTCCAACATGTTCTGTTTGCTCTTTGAAGAATCTCATCTTTGAATGCTCGCCTGTGTACTCCAATTTTGGAACCATAGAGGCTTTTCTTTGAATTACAGAGTTACCTGGGGAAATATTTGTGACTCTTTCTGTCGAGTCTGACATTCCCACTTAAATACATAAAGCTTTTTAAACTTTATCTGTACACAAATAATATAGACTTTGCTGAACAGTATGAAACAATTTCATATAAGCAACAGAAAAATGTCATTTTAGTTAAAAATAATAAGAAAAGGCTCTGGTGAATAACAATTGGGTTATTACTTTTATTATCATATTGTTAATTTTAACTTAAATGTGTATTTGATGTAACTAGAAAAGTTTGGTATATGAAGTTGAATTCCATATAAATACAGTGTTACGTTACATGCCTAACTACTTTGTGACTTGATGGATTTTTATTGAACTATTTTCAGCATAGTCTGCAGAAGGCACTGAGTAACAATTCTCTTTCATTTGGAAAGCTTTGGTACCTAATATTTCAAGCAGTTGCAGGATCAAGATACAAATCACTTTGCTGTGTAGCTGAAAATAATGGCAACTGAAATTTGTGGCTCAGATATCATTTGTACATGAAGATAACCTTAACCTAATCTCCTCCAGCAGAGCATGACTATTGCAAAAATATTTTCAACACCAAATGTAAATCAGTATCTGTTGCAACAATATTCTTAACTACAAAACCTGTGGCTTTAGAATCTCATTGTGCCTACGTCAAAATCAATTGACCAGTGTTAATTATACAAAATAGCCAATGATTTACATGTTTGTTTGTTTGTTTGTTTGTTTTGTGTTAACACTTCAAGAAACACAAAATAATTTGTATTATGTTTATGCTTTGTTTTTAAATAGGCAACTGAAAAAATCCGGATTGAAATTATATCGCTTGGTCTTACTGAGTCACGAATTGCATCAGATGAAACAATACAGCAGCTGTTTGTAGAATGCAGATTATACAATTTTCTTGCAGAGGAGACCCCACTGTCACTTCCAAAACCAACAAGCGGTCAGAGGATTCACTATAACTATAGCAATGGTAAGTATGATGTATTCTTGAGCAGGCTTATTTCTTCTCTTAAATTCTGTCTTATGAAAATGCCTGCCAATAAGGTCTACTTCCTCTATATGTTACAGTTTTATTTATCTGTGTACCGATTGTATTTGTTTATTTCCCAAATATTTTGGGAAATATTAAAGGTGTTTTTTAAGAAATGAGGTAAGGATGCAATTATGACGTATAAAATGAATTATTGAAGTAGGCTTGTGTATGAAATGATAACATTACAATATATTTAAATATGCTGCTAGCGCATAAATTTTAAAATTAGGCTATACATGAGTAAAATTTATGTATTCTTTTTAAAAGAACACGATGAACTGATTTCTCTATCGGTACATGATGACAGAGCAAAAGAAAAACATTCAATTTAACCATGTACAACTAATATACAGTTGAAAAGAGGAAAATATGTCATTGGACTTGATCATCACTTGGGAATACTCAGTGTTCCTTTAATAAGAACTTTTTGAAATAGGAAATTATTCAGCCATGTTTAATACTAATACATTGCTATTTACTTCATAATACTTAATCCTGCATGTTCCGTATGCTATTTTCTAATAAATGAACATTTGAAAATACTTTATATCAATACACAATGTAATTTACACTAATAGGATAGACAGAAGTATTGTAATAATTGATAATTCTCTTGTTAATTATTTTCCCAGCTATTTCATAGTATTTCAATTATTCATTAACTGTTTTTTTCTGTTAAAGTCTATTTCATTTAAGATTCAGTCTGAGTGCTTCATGTTGTCTTGGATTTTAAGTATTGCATTTTTAGCTGAGAGTATCCTGGAGCAGGTGAATCAGTTTGCTACTAATACAGACATTCAAAATAAGCATGCTTTTAAAAATAATTTTGTAAAAGTGGCTTTGCAAAAGTGGTGTCACAGTCAGATCTCTAAAATTGCTACCATCTAGAAACCTGATTTTAGAAGGGGACTTGCCAAAGAATTTACTCATTTATATCCTCCTAATAGTCATAAACTATTGGATTGCCCCATAGTTGAAGACTGAAATCCCTTGTAGATGTCATATCAACCATTGCTGTAGTGGGACTGCCCATTTGAGAGAGAATATAGAGCACAGGGCACAATGTGTTAACTTATGTGACTCAGAGAAAGACAGTAATCTTTGTACGGCTTTGGGGGGAAAAAAACCAAACCCACAAAAACTAATAGCACTGCGAACTCTTTCATTCACTGAGGCTTAGTTCCATTCAAACAAATGGGATTTCTGGCATCATATACTAAATGAGACATCAGATAAGCAAGAACTCTTTTTATGAGCTGAACAATATTCATCTTGCTAGCTGCTATAAACACTTTTCCAAATGTTCTAGGTAGGCAGACGTAATTGAAATAAATTTTTTAAAACTTCATTGAAATAATACCATAAACCAATAAAAGCTGTTTAACACTTTTAATTCCTCTTGCTTCTTGAATTCTCATTGCTTTGAATATAAGAAGCATTCAGAAGGTATAAAAATTCTTACACGCTATTCTGAGTCCCATGTATATTGGGTATGGTCTAAGGATAATATTATTTTTTTAAGTATTGACTCTGCAAAGTTAAACTAGAAAAACACAGCAAAGTTATAATGAATACAGAATGAAATTTCAGACTCTTAAGACAATTATGAAACTTAAATATATTTCAAGCTGTGATATTTGAAAATAGTATCATGCTTTGTAGAGACTGTAATTCATAAGGCTTCCCAATCTGGTAGTGCTGTATTATATTATTTCTGCTAGTCAAAACCTGGCTTCATAACTTTAATTTTTCTATTTGCTGTAATTAAGTATCGAATATAGAACTGTTTAAACTTTAAAATATCCTAACGAATCAATATCAAAAAGGTGGTTTTGGTTATAATTGCTTCAGGACTCTATTCTGCAGCATAATAATAATGTGGTTGTTATTTGCAGAGTTTTGCTTAGATAATTGGTCATCTAATTTCTACTCAAGATTAGCTTTGCATAAAGGGGGGAAAAAAACCTAATGAGTCTGCTTTTTGATAATGTCAGTTGGAAAGCCGGTAAGATAATAGTAATGAAATCTGCATGTGTGTTTACTATAGCTTTACTGCATCTCTTATTCATGTCTAATTAGATTCGAGTATGTTGAATATTTGAGGTTAATTGAATATTTTCTTTAATAAAAATGAGATTTGCATGGGTAGAAAGAAATTTACTTTGAGCTTAGAAGGAAACTAACAGTCTTCTGGATTGTTGCATGGAGAAAATGAGGGTAAGTCCATAAGTAATCCAAAAAGTCATTAATTCTTATAAATAAAACATTTTATATTATTTATAACTGGAACAACTAGACTGTTTTAAAAACATCTTAACTGATACAGAAGGCTCCATAGATTCATTGCTTAAAAAACATTTGAAGTTTTTCCAGACCTTTTGCACATCCTTCGCTGCCATTGCTTGACATGTAAGATACCACAAGATTAACGGAATTTACTCCATTGATCTGGACATATAGGATCCCATGAATTTCCCTTTTCACAAGTGGTTAGAGCATGTAACTTGACATTAATTGTTTATTTTGACTATGACTTTTTGACTAGGCATGGTTAGAAGATCATTTTCTTTCCTCCACAGTATTGGAACAGAAACTTGAATGGGAGGTTTATACATTCTAGGGTTATACCGCATAAGTCTTGATTTCCCGTGATATTAAGTGATATATCTACTGATGGCCAGTAGGACTGAGGAGAGGAGCTGTTGTGTTCGTTAGTGGTGGAAAGAGTTATTAGAATATCCTACAATGCTTCCAAACACTACAGTCCCATAAATTCAAAGAAAAGTGGAACTTGCCAAATTGTGCTCACACCATGACTCTGTCCTGTAACTTGGTGAAAAGGAAGGATTCTGATTTTTTTGATGGAGTTTCTTTTTGTATGGTTTGGTTTTGATGTTATAGGGTGTGTTACAGATCATAGTAAGTAATGAATTAATATTTTAACTTTTTAATGCAGTTTAAAATTGTGTGCCAGAAATTATTTATTTCCAGTCATGTCAGAATACATGCTTCAAAGTGAAGGTAATGGCAGTTTCACTGTCAGAAAAACATAGGGAAACATGTTGCTCCAAGCAAACAAAGCCCAGTCTCCCTCACACATAAATGCATCTATTGATATTTGACTCTTAATTTCAGTTAAACAAACGTTTTTCTTGTCAAGGACACAGTTACTTAAATTACGAAGCTAAGGTTAGTTCATAAATGTTGTTAACAAAAAGCATTCATATTTTATTAAATATGAAGACTTCACTATGAAAATGCTGAGATGGCAAGAAAGTAAGATTGATAGAAGGTTCTAGGGAACAGGCAGCAGAAGAAAGATTTACGAAGTTTTGCAAAGACTTTATATGACATTTAATTGGAAAGCTTTCTCTCTTGAGTGAAGAGGTTGTTATTTGAACAACTTGAAGTACAAGTGTAAATAGACCAAAGGAAGGGGAGGTGGGGGAAAGAGAAGGGTTGTTTTTTTGGTTTTTTTGTTTTTTTTTTTTTTTTTATTATTATTATTATTATTAAAAATAAACTTCTGAATATCCATATTCTAAAAGGTGGATTCCTCAGTATAACTCAAACAAAAATGTTAAGGCCTTGCATCAGAGAACATTGTTATACTTTTTTGTGTTTATTCATTTTCTCCATTAAAGCTCAACACTGTGAGGCATTTTTTCTTCATCATTGTGATGAAACTCTGCTTCATCACATAGTCATTTAGGTTTGTTAGAAAGTCAACTATGAAAAAAACATGCTATAACAGAACCAGCTATGTTAATGTTTGGAATTGCAGTGATTTTTAACAAGGTTCCAGGGTCATTGTAATCTTCAGGTTTTAGTGCTTCTTTAGGACAAACTTCAAAATTATAATTCTAGATGCAAACTGTCACAAGTTAATTTTGAATTATTTTTGCAATTAATTGGATAGAAATAGGAGATATTCCATGCCTTGGAGCAATGTTATAATTCTAAGTTCAGGCAGTACTAAGGGGTGATATGAAAGCATGTTATTCATCAGCATCTAAGAATATATTTTCACTATGGTTAATCATTTTCCCCGGACTTGAATGGAGTTCTTGTGCTGAATGTTTTACTTGCTAGTCTGAATTTTTCCATTGAGTGAAATGAATTTGAACTCTTTAGGTTTGTAAATAATTTCCATTTAAAATTGTTTTAGGTACAGAATTAGTAAACTTAGGAAATTCCATTTGGGATGCTTATGGGAAAGGGAAGAATCTGGTGATGTGGCAGCTCCTTTGAAGTTCTTCGGCTGTCCATCTGTCTCCCTGCTGCCTCCCCATCACTTCCTGTGGTGGCCCCAGGAGCACTTGGCCATGAGAGTAGCACATGTGGAAAGTCATCCATGTGCCCAAAACAATAGCAGATGGCAGTAACAGCTTCTTTTAACCTGTCTAGGAAAGTAAGAATATTGTGGGTGGAAACTACGAATTCCAAGATAGAGCACCAATGCTTTGGTTTCTGTTAGTAGAGAAAAAGGTGTTAAATTGCAGATTCCTTTGATTGAATGATTCAGATAGCAATTGTACTGGCTGTTTTCTCAAAGTAACTAATTTCTAATAGCGATTCTGCTGGCCAGGTAGGAGCTGAGGAGCAGCTTTGGAGAAAACTGGAGAACCAGTAGAAGGACTTTTAGACAGATATGTCCCTCAAGAAATCCCTCTGCAAGGAGTTAACTGGAGCCTTCTTATGTCTCTTTCGTACTCCTGTATTCCAATACTCTGCTCCTTCGTAGAGTTGGTAATTTTTGTTTATACAAATAAGTTTATTTTGCTTAGTAGAAGACAGTATGAAATATGTTAAAGATTTCTGTCAGCACGTGGGAAAAGGAAACCATAAAGTGGTGTGGAGAGTGAAAAAGAGACCTTTTGAGTACAGTGGCAGAGTAACTAGAAGAGAGCGAATATTAAAGATGTTGGAATTTAAGGACAGACAAATTTATAGCTCCTCCTCCTGCCTTGAGAAGGAAATGAAAAATGTTCCTAAGAGCTATGTTTGATTCTCAGAGGATTATATTCATTTTCATTCTGTCCTAGCAAAATTTTTTCAGCTGTATTTCTTACGGGGGGGGGGGAAGTAATTCCGTTAACACTGTTTTTCAATTTTTATAATCTTTCACAGTAGTTTACTGATACTTGTAGGCTGATACCATTTGCACGAAAGCAGCTTTCTTAATATAAGATACCCAAAAACTTCTTAAAGAATTTCCTAAAACCCTGTTTCTCATTCATTTATTGTTTTTTCCAACCAAGGCTATTTTTCACTGTAGGTCATATTAATGGTATAAAAATTAAAAGCTGGTCCTTGTGTTTGTGTTTTAAATTAAAACAATAAAAGGCTTTCAGAGCACTCACACACACTCCCCAGGCTGTGGATTTTCTCCAGTCCATTGGTCTAGATGTTTCTCTTATTGAAATATTGTGGCAGGAAAGGAGGATTAAATTACTGAGGCTGTCAAAAAGGACAAGCACTCTGCCATACATTATCATTATCACTAGCTTCCTCAGTGGAAGAAAATGCAGTAAATCACTTCAAATACAAAGCAATAAAGACCACTGGCTTTTAAAATCGTGACTGCTATTGCCATTAACAGAAAATGACAGCTATGTGGCATGCTTAGATGCTGCTTGTATCTTTTTTGACAGTGTGCACATAAACCTGCCAGTGACACGCCATTAGATCACATGACCTTTCAAATTTGATTCTAACATTGTTGCTTTTCCTTAGGAAAGACAAGGGAAAAAAATGTTTATTTTTCTTTGTCCTTTTCTTCATGCTCACTCTTCTAAAAGATGAAAACCAATTGATAACTAATTATATTAATTCTGATTTGCTTTGCAGTGATACATGTGGATAAAGCAAATAATCGTGCAAGAAGAGAGTATCTCAAGTCTATGCTTCTAAAGCCAGATCTACATACTGACAGGTACATATTAGTGCTGAAAAACTCTATAAAAGTTTTTTGTAAATAATGCTTATGGTTTGCCTTGTTGTTTGACTTTATTGAGGAGGTATCCCTGAGAAGTTAGTACATAACTAACTAGAGAAAATTTTGTTTGAGCTAGGAATGATACCTATGTTCTGATGTGGCGATTAATCTACATTTCTTCCCTGAGTTGGTTTGTGCGGCATGGAATATTGCAACTTGTCTTAATGTTGTTTTAGTGCTGTGTTTTGGTTTGGTTTTGTTTGGGTTTTGTTTGGGGTTTTTTGTTTGGTTGGTTTTTTGTTTTTGTTTTTGTTTTTTTAACAACCTTGTTTTGCCAAAGAGAGATTCTATCATCAGCATTCTATTAATAATCATAGAATCATAGAATACCAGGTTGGAAGGGACCTCAAGGATCATCTGGTCCAACCTTTCTAGCACAATCTAGACAAGATGGCCTAGCAGCATGTCCAGCTGAGTCGTAAACATGTTCAGCGTAGCAGAGTCAACCTGGGGAGTCAACCCCTTCCCTGGGGAGATTATTCCAATGATGGACTGTTCTCATTGTGAAAAATTTACCTCTCGTGTCCAATCAGAATCTCCCTGGGAGTAACTCGTACCCGTTACCCCATGTCCTCACCATGTGACTCCTTGTAAAAAGGGAGTCTCCATCTTCTTTGTAGGTCCCCTTTAAGTACTGGTACATGGTGATGAGATCACCTCTAAGCCTCCTTTTCTCAAGGCTGAACAAACCCAGCTCTCTCAGCCTGTCCTCATATGGCAGGCTTCCCAGACCCTTGGTCACCTTGGTGGCCCTTCTCTGGACCCCCTCCAGCCTGTCCACATCTTTTTTGTATAACAGGGACCAGAACTGTACACAGTATTCCAGGTATGGCCTGACAAGCGCTGAGTAGAGTGGGATAATGACTTCTTTATCTCTGCTGGTGATGCTCTTTTTGATGCAACCCAGCATCCTATTGGCTTTCTTGGCCGCAGCAGCACACTGTTCACTCATGTTGAGCTTCCTGTCCACCAGGACCCCCAGGCCCCTTTCCACGGAGCTGCTCTCCAGCCAGGTGGATCCCAGTCTGAGCTGCATTCCTGGATTATGTTTTTCCCAGTTGCAAGACCTTACACTTGTCTTTGTTAAACTTCATAAGGTTCTTGTTAGCCCACTCTTCCAGCCTATCTAGATCTTCCTGCAGGGTGGCTCTCCCTTCTAGACTGTCTACTTCCCCACTCAATTTGGTGTCATCTGCGAACTTCATCAGGCTACACTTGATCCCATTATCCAGATCACTTATGAAGATATTGAATAGTGTTGGGCCCAATATCGATCCCTGGAGACCCCACTTGTGACGGGTTGCAAGTTTGAAAAAGAGCTATTTTACTACCACCCTTTGGGTGTGGCCCACCAGCCAATTCCTCACCCACTGCACAGACCACTTGTCCAGGCCATAACACATCAGTTTCTCCAGGTGGAGGCCATGGGGAACCATATCAAAGGCCTTGGAGAAGTCCAAGTAGACAATGTCGACTGCTTGCCCCATGTCAACCAAACAGGTCACTTTATTATGATAAAGGCCACCAGATTTATGAGGCACGATCTGCCTTTTGTGAAGCCGTGTTGGCTTTTCCCAATCACATGCTTCATTTGACTCATGATGGCCCCCAGGAGGATCCGTTCCATGACTTTCCCAGGGATTGAAGTAAGACTGATGGGCCTATAATTACCCGGATCCTCCCTTGAGCCCTTCTTGTAGATAGGGGTAACATTGGCCTTCCTCCAGGCCTCTGGGACATCCCCCGATCTCCATGACTTCTCGAAGATTATAGAGAGTGGCCCCACAATGACATCAGCCAGCTCTCTCAACACCCTTGGGTGGATGCCGTCACGGCCCATCAATTTGTAGGGGTCAAGCTCCTGTAACAATTCACATACTAACTCCTTCATCATTGATGGTGGGTCTATGTTTGGATCCTCCTGGATTTTTGTTCCCAACGCCTGCGATCCGACAGCGTTGGTAAAGACAGAGGTGAAGAAAGTGTTGAGAACCTCTGCCTTTTCAGCATTGTCGGTGACTGATTCACCTCTACTGTTTAACAGTGGGCCTATGTTTTCCCTCTGTTTCTGCTTGCAACTTACATACCGGAAGAATCCTTTCTTGTTATTTTTGACGTCTCTGGCCAGTTCTAATTCAAGTTGAGCTTTTGCCTTTCTAACTGCATCTCTCCACAGTCTGGCAGTGCCCTTGTAGTTCTCAGTGGACAATCTTCCACTTCTCCATCTCTGGTACACATCTCTTTTGATTTTAAGCAGACCCAGGAGCTCATGGTTGAGCCAAGGGGGCCTCTTGCTCTGCTTACTTCCTTTTCTTTTATAGAGGATAAACTGGTTTTGTGCTTCCAAGAGAGCATTCTTGAAGAACTCCAAGCACTCACCGGCTCCTTTATCCTCCATGGAAGCTTCCCACAGAATCCCTCCCAACTGAGCTCTGAGCGAGCTGAAGTTTGCTCTTCTAAAATCTAGAACCCTTGTCTTGGTGCTAACCTTCAGCATGCTCAGCCGGATCCCGAACTCCACAATATTGTGATCACTGCAGCCAAGGTTGTTACTGACTGAGATATTACAAAGCAGGTTTTCTTGGTTTGTGAATAGCATGTCCAGTAGTGCCTCCTTCCTGGTTGGCACATCTAACATTTATAAGAGGAAACAGTCCTCTGTGCATTCCAGGAACTTGATGGGTGACATGCGAGCTGCTGTATTGTTCTTCCAGGAAATGTCTGGGTAGTTGAAGTCACCCATGAGAACCAGGTTCTGCTGACCAGAAGCTTGCCTTAGTGTCCCAAATATTGCTTCAACGGCTTTATCGTCGTGGTTTGGGGGTCAGTAGCAGATGCCCACTGTAAGGTCCTGCTTGGAGACGACCCCCCTGATTTTAACCCAGAGGCATTCAATAGGGCACTCACAATCACCATAGTTGAATTCAATACATTCGAGGTTTTCCTTAATATAGAGTGCGACTCCTCCGCCTCCTTTTCCCTGCCTGTCTTTGCGAAACAGCCTGTAACCGTCCATCGCGATTCCCCAGTCATGTGAGTTGAATTCATAATGAATTTGAAAAGCACATATCTACCTGATGGTAGAGTAATACATCTGTTGCTTTCTGAATTCAGAGTACTGAAAGGAGTGTAACAGCTTCAGAAAGTGTTCCTTGGCCCTAGAATTTCCAAAAACATATATATGTGTATAAATGTAGCAGGTAGCTATTATACGTATACATATGAGAAAGAGTATGAATTAATTTTGTCCAAGCTGATAATAATAAATTTGTTCTTATTCAGATTTTTTGATTGAGATAGCATGCGCGTTACTTTGAGAGAATGAATGACATACTTTGATTCTGTTTCCTCTTGAAGGTCAATCTTCATTAAAATGGAACAATTATTAATTTAAAGATTCATTTAATTTGAAGAAGAGTAGAATACCTGCTGATTGTATTTGAAGTGTGGGAGTTACTTGTAAATCTTTTAAATACGTATTTATTCACAAATCACAGATTCGCTCTGCAGTAAGAGAGTGATCTCTCTTCATTCCATTTCCCTTCTAAAGCTGAGTTTCATGTCTTGGCCAGAAGACAGGTTTTACTGGAATGGAGCAGGAAACACCATGAAATGATTACTTGCTGGAATGGAAACATCATACCAAAACATTCTTAGGTTTGGAGATTTAAAAAAAAAAAAAAATAGTCTTCACTTAATAAGCAAGCAGAAGACTTAGTTTACCATATAGATTAGGAAAGTGGGTAACATGTTCTACTAAGAATTTAATAATACTAAGGAAAAAATATTCTTTTTTTTCCTGAGGGATAATTCAGTGACGGAAAATAGCTAGTCTGTAGGCTTCACTTTCACCTATAAATACTTATATATCTATACTAAATATTTAACAAACCTAAGGTAAAAATAAGGTAAAATAACAGCAGAGAGCTTTTCCCCACAACAGAAGCATTCCTTTTTTATATGTGCCATCATGGTACTGTCCTTTGTGTTACTAGGTAGGTTGTTTTCTGCATTTATCGGTGTGTCTAGTTTGGTCTGCAGTGAAATTTCCATTCTGTGTTGGACTAAATAGCAAGGCAGGAAGTTCATCAGTAGTCCCATTCCCCACTTTAGCCTAGCAAGAGGACCACCAAGAAACAAAATTTATGGAAAGATTCTGCCTATACACCAAATGTTTTCAACTCTATGCATTTTAAACCTGGCCTAGTTATATCTTCAACACATGTTTTCTATCACAAGCCTTACAAACTAACATCAGAGATTTTTCAGCTGAAACAGGAACTGAACTAAACTAATGCTTTAAAGCTCAGGAAACCAAATTATCAAGAATATAAATATCATTGAAAATTGCCTGCACATGGTTTAGCCTGACACTTTATTGGTGTTTGTGCTATGCCAGATTATAGGAGCATAGATAGTGTTTTATGTATATTAAGTGGCGTATTAAGTTTTCAGGTGAACTTTCTCCCTGTCACAATTAATGTTGTTAGAAATGATTCTCATAATGATTAGGTCCATATTAGAACATAAATAAATAGCTACATCACGTGCTATTTTTGTCTTTCAAAAGGAGAGTCACTTTAATGAATGTCCCTTGAAAAAGATAAATATTCTCAGGTGTTAAGAGATACTAATATAATACATAAAATTACTGATAAGCCAACGTTGCAACTATAGCCTAATCCTGTAGTTGAAACAGGAGCCAACTTGGCCCTGAAAATAATTTCACAGCTTTATACTCTTTTAGTTTATACTTACAAATAAATAAATGTAGATTGACATGGCATTTATATGGAAAACTATGTTTATTTGTTGGGAGTGGGGTTTACTGTTCATTAAAAGATAAGATTTCAAAACAAAGTTGATTTTTCTTTTCTTTCAATTTCATTTCTTGATATGGAATCATTGTAAGTGTTTATTAGAAATGTTGCTTTTGGTCCCACATTTGAATGAATGGCTTTAGTGGCAGAAAATGCAAGAATATTCAGTATTCAAGAAAATGTTCTGCTAAATAGAATGATATAAAATCTAAAATATATGAGCATAAGGTAGTAGGAGACTAGGAAGACTGTTTGAAATCCTATTTAGGTTAGTAATTGTTGCATACCTCAAAGATGGATCTTCTCTTTTGACAAGCATCTTTGTCTTTATCTTTGTTTTCAGGCAGACAATGTCTGTATCATTAATACGTAAATTTTGTCAGAATACTTGCTTTTCCTTATAGCTGTATTGTGTGACATGGGTAGCCGTTTTGTTTTGTTTTTCTGTATAATAGGGATTCAAATTACATTCATTATTTATGCTAGGAAGCTATACTTACTAGTATTTGTAAAACTTGGGGGGAAAAAAAAGGATACAAAATTATCATTTTATTTTATCATCTGAACCCAAGTTATTTACTTACATGTTCAAGTCTTTAAATCGGTTAATAACAGGAGGCATTTCTGGCAGTCCATTTAACTTACCTTAACTGTGTCATAGTTATCTTTTATTCTTCATCCTATTTATATTCCACTGTTGCCTTTCAGCATTTTAAGAGTATAGAAATTTGGGTCATATAGAGAAACTTACCTGATTCCTCATGCCAGATTGTACTTGTAATGCTTGCAGACCTGGCGATAGAGTATATGCTCTTCTGACAAGTGTCAAAAGAGACATATGTGAAGAATGGAGGAATCCACTCTTCTAACAGTCACCCTGCTGTGATAACAAGAGTGAGCAGGTTTATGCAAGAGGTTTCCAGGCTGATCCTGACAGGTGCATCATTTCTTGGTAGGAAATGATTGTTGCTCCAAGAAACTGACTATATGAAGTCATTGTTGTCTAAAATAACAAAATCTGTGCATCCACGTTATAGGAGTATAGAGCATGTGTACTGTGTTAGCTTCACATTAATATACTATATCAACACACAAGGTTTTCTCCTTGCTGCTTAAAAATGACTGATGTCTGGAATAAAGAATTAGAACCAAATTTGCCTACGTCACAGCTTTGTCCAGGCACTTTAAATTCCTTGCTGGTGATAACACCTTTAAGTGTTGTCATAACAACAATAAATATTTTTTCCAGGTTTTTCTGCTTCATTGTAAAGCACATTTTAAGCTTAAGGCAATTATTATTTTTTGCTTTTCTTTTGGCCCTTTATTAGCAGACAAGTTTCATTTAGTTCTCTAGTCTTTCTTGAAGTGGCTAGCAAATATCTTCCCACACAGTACTTTTAGCAGGATGTCAACATTTCTTCTTATTCTGTCAGTAGGCAAGGGATTCCTGCAAGGAAGTGAGTACTGATACCTGGTGTTATAGAAAAGAAATGTGGAAATAAGCTAGAGAGAAAGTCTAGGATCTTAGAGAGAAGTACGGAAGAGGAACGCTATACATAGCTTTATTTATGTAAGAAATCCTAGTATGAATTTGATATTCCAACTTCCATCAAAGTTTCTCACGTAAGTGAGGCAGTGTTAAGGTAAGATGGGACACTAGCTGCACGTTTGTGCATTTATGCTGAAGCAGAGTGAGGAGTCTGTTCATGTGTAGTATGTTCCACGGCAATGTAAACTGTGTCATTTTAGCCAGTTCAAAACCTGAAAACAAAACTCTTGCAATTTTTGGTAAATGAAGAAAACAAGTTAAAGCATACTAAATATCATATTTAAATATTTTCTAAACTTAAAGAATTTGTAATAATTTTTTAAAAATACAAAAGTCAAAGTGATTGTGGTTCCATTCTTGCAGTCTGCTAGTTGGAGTATTCCCATGGGATCCAAAGTTCAAATCTCCTCCTTCCTGATTAGCAGTAAAGATTTAATCCAATATTATGATCTTTTAGGCATATTGGAACTATAAGGTGTCACAGGTGCAGTTCTTTTGATCTGTTTTGTTGAAGCTTGCTCTATTCATGTAATATACTTGCATATGATCTAAACCAGAAAGTAGACCAGTATGAATGACTCGCCACTTTAGCTATAAGGTCCTGTCTCAGATGTCACTAGGCCTGATTTTAGTTTATGCTTTAGTGAAAATTTCAGTAGTAGTTGGTACCCTTAAGTGGCAAAAATTAATCCAGCACTAATCTCCTCCTCTTCTATCACTGCCTTAACTGCTAAGCTGGTTTCTCCAATTGATTTGATTTAACAGTGACACTGAACGATAACAAAACAGATCTGTTCCCAATACCCAACAGTTTTATCAGTTATTCTTACAATTTTTAATTTGTTTTTATTTCATTTAATATTTATCTTGCACATCTAAGTCTGTCTTTTTGATTGAGTTTTGGCAGTTTTGCTGCTGCTCAGCTCTGTGCCAAAATGTTGCGTTAGATCCATTATACTCAATCAAGCCACCTGCTGTTGGAAATAGCTGTGATATTTTTTCCTTTTCTGCCTCCAGAAATTTTTTTGAAGACACATATTTTCAATAGATGTCTGGTTTTAGTGATAAACAAATATTTATCTATGTATTTTCTATAATAAATATTTGTTAGTAAGAGCCAAGCACAAAAATAAACTACTATAAAAGCATATTGCAGTTGCTGTTACATTTAAAGTCTTTTAGGAAGATTTGATTATATTTTGTCTAAGATATCCTTTCCTGTAGACTTGGATTTTACACAACTTGACTGTTACTCATTTGGAATTATGCTTATTGTAACATTTTTAGGCTGTAAAGCTCACAAGCATTCACAGTTTAAACAACATTGCCAAGACATACCAAAACAGTAGTTAGCTCTGAATTCCTCCCATTTTGTCAGTCTCGGTGTTTTTGGCCCCAACACAAGCCACTAACTCAAGTCAGCTCCAGCACAATACTGGAATTATATGTTTAAAAGAAAATCCGTACTTGGATGCAATGAGTGTAATTTAAGTTCACAGGAGAAATGCAAATATTTTGTATAGTTGTTGGGCTTAGATGTTTGGGATGGGCAAACAGGCTGTGTTTAGACAGCACAGTAAATACTCAAAGGCCTTTGTATCCAGGCTGTACTCATGAGTAGTTTTTTATGTGTAAAACAGGAACAGAATAATGAAGATAAAATATGAGATGTATTGGCCAGAGGGAACAAGTGCAGGACAAATTGCTGTGTAAGGTCCAACTTTAAATCATGAATACACGAGACAATATTAGAAGGGTACTGTTTTGAGAGAACTACCTTTAGGTTCCTGTTACTTTTGTGGAATGTGTCCTTGGCTAGAACATGGTCTCCAAGTATCTAAATGAGGTGTGAAAATTCTCAATAACTTTCAGCTAAATGTTTTAAACTTGGTGTTTGGAAGTACGTGCTTCATTGAATATGGCTAGTATTTCTGATATCAGGAAAATGTTTGATATGGTTTGTCTTTCTCAATTATTTATCCCATGTCTCCCACACTACTCAATGTAAAGCCAAGAAAAAGCATGGCTTAAAATTTACTTAGGCTGGATCTAAATTATCAAGTGGTGCAGACCAGAGAATCTCTAGGACAAAGCAGTTGTTGCTAACGGTCTGATATTCACAGTACATAGATTTTTAGGATGATTTTGAGAATTCAGAATACTAGTTGATCCTACTGACTGAATGTCTGTTGCAGTGGAGTGCATTAGGGGTAGGTAGTCCTGGAGCACAGCTTCAGTCCAGTTCAGTTTAGTCCAGTCCAACAGGAATCCAATTAATGTGTTCCAAGGCTACTGTACAAATAAAGCACCATAACTGGGGACAACTGAAAAGTTTTACTTCATAAGCATGCTCCACATCAAAGCTGAAATAATCATATAGATTCATCTTATGTGGCCTGACTGAATTAAAGTAGTTGAACTTTTTTAACAAGTTTATTGTATTAAAAAGTTTTAACCAACAAAACATAATTACATTAAATATAAACCTTCCATTATTGCTTATGAATTGTTTTTATTTCTTCACATCAAATAATTTGCATGGTATGGTCAACACAGTAAAAATAAAAAAAATAAACAAACAAACAACAAAAACCAAAAACAACCCACCCCCACCAACTATATTTTTAGGTATTTTATATAAATGAGGTTTTGCTATAAAAGCCTCAAAGTACATAGACACAATCTTGATTTTTACCTAAGGGGGTAAATATAAAGAAACTAAGTGACTTGAACAGTTGATACAGCATCTGAGCTAAACAAACTTACAAGTTTCAAATGTGAAGAAGTCTTTAATCCTTAGACTATTCTGCCTGTCGCTGCCATATGAACAAGAATTGTGCCACAGGGTGGTGAGGAAGGGGGAGAAAAATGAAACAATTCTATAAGCCTGCAGGTCTGTGGTTACAACCTCTCTGTCCTAGTACTGCTAAATAATGCTAAAGGAGGGAAGATTTAAAAGAAAGGGTCTCAGACTATTCTCGTAATGGAAAATGTTGAATATAATTGATAACGAGTTATGGTTTGTGCTTAACTGGTAAAACAGAACAAATTTTTTTTCCCTTTTCTTCCGGTTTTTGAGTTATTTTTCAACCCTTTTTGAAGGTAAAATATCCGTGTTTTTTTTTTTTTTTTTTTTTTTTTTAAAATGCTTAGCCTACGATTTACAGTGGTCAGTGATCCCCCAGAAGATGAACAGGATCTTGAATGTGAAGACATCGGTTTCGCTTATGTCAGTTTGAGAGAGATATTCCAGAAGCAAAGAGATGTCATTGAGCAAGATATTGATGGTAAGTTTTAGGGATTACTTTCTTGTAACCTTTTGTAACCTAAAAATTATTTGTTTAATTTCTGCTTTTCTTTGCAAGCTTTACTGTGCAAGTAATTGTTTGACATTGTTTCAATAAGAACTTCTTTAATATTAACTAATGGCTTCCACACTTGTTTGCAAAAGTCTGCAAAAACTGTGTACTATTGTTATTCCTCAAAATCTGTTTTTTTAAAAAACAAACAAACAAACAAACAAACAAAAAAACCAAACAGCATTCCCAGCTCATAGTAATTAGTTTATAAAACCTAAGAACTTTCAGTACATGTCCACTTGTTATAATCCTCTATTTTGTACAATATCATGCTACTAAGAGTATAAATATAGATATTGTTATTAAAATTTATGTCAGTAATTTTGTATTGCTAATGTCTGTATCTTATTTGAAGTTATGTTACAACCCCCAGAGTACCTCAAGCTTGTGTCCTCCATATGAAACCTGTGTCTGAGACAATATGAAATACTGGTGGCTTTGATTAGGTATCAGTTTAGAGTAAGCATCCTTCTGTAACAGACTGTGACTGAACTTTCACTATGACTCATTAAAGCAAGGTGAGGTGAGTAGGAGGTGTGGAATCTTCCGTTTCCTGGGTCTTACAACAGCATTTTTATAACATTGATAAGAAGCCTCGAGAAGGCTACTCAGTCCTTTCATAGGCAGTGAAGGAAAATATTCTTCTTGCTTAGACTTTCCTGTTCCCCAAGGTAGCAGGGATGTAGTTATCAATGGTGCATTTTTCTCCTTACCTGTTCCTCTCCATCCTCTTTCCCCATTGTGGTAAAGCTCAGTGAAGAAGCTGAGAGTATCTCTGTTACAAAACAGTTACTCTTCTGTAACGGTAAGTGAACCAACTTGATTACTAGATGCAGTGCACCCATGTTCGCAAGGTACTCTTTGAAATAGCAAGAATTCTAGTTAGCCCAAGTAGAATGCCAAGCTAATGTGACTTTGCTACGTCTGCTGCTGTGCCTAATTACCATACCTTGAGTGATGGAGAGCTGAGTTACGAGGGAAAGAAACAGGCTTTCTTATCCATTTCCATTATCATGCATGATTTGCATCCATGCTGTAGCTAAAACACTCAAAGTATGCATCAAAGTTCCAGGAACATGATAAGGAAAATTCTAAGAAGAATCAAATTTCCATACCCTGAAAAAATAATATACAGATTTGATGCACTTCTGACTGTGGCTGAACCACTTAATCTTTTCCAATAATTTTTCTCCAAGTAGTTGTCCGAAAGCACATCTCCTCCAAAACGGTATTTCATAGTCTCTCACTGGAAAATTGTTTTTGTTCTGGATTTTTTTTGGTCATAATTCCCATTTTGTCATAATTCCCATTTGATAAAATTGATTAGTGATATAAATATAATTTTGTATCCTTAGAAGTCACCTTTCACAAAACTCTTAAAACTCATAATCGTCATCTGAGATAATAATTATGATAGGAAGGACTGTTCTTTGTTACTAGTTGTTGTTCTGTCAAAAGATAATCATTACTGTGTAATGACAACTACTTCAATATTGTGAGGAGCATTTCTTCCCCTAATCATAAGACATTTGAACTAAATTTTACTTTATGTACATTATATCTATGAAAGTGATAGTAATAGATAGAAATCACAGAATCATAGAATCGTTAAGGTTGGAAAAGTCAAACATCGAGTCCAACCATAAATAAAATACTTTTATTCTTATTCCTATCCACACTGTTCCCCTTCCCTGCAGATGCTATACAGTTTAGATTGTTTTTAATTGCATCCATAACCATATTTTCTGAAAATTTAGAGCGTTCAGAGAATTGAAATGAATTTTATGTTAATATATGTCAGATCATGGCAAAAGTAGAATATATCAGTATATTTTCTTGGACGAAGTCGTTATGAAAAGATCTGTTCTTAAGATCTGGACACAGACTTCAGTTAAATGTAATGGCACAATAAGTAGAATTCCTAAATAATATTGTACACACTCTCTGAGGTGGATATTGGTTTGAGGGAAAAAGAATAAACCTAGACACGGGGAAATTCATAGGATGCTACCACATGAAGATCTAATCATTGTTATGTTAGATACCATAAACTTCCTTCATTCTTTTTGAGGCCTGCAAGCATATATCTTTTTCATATCTTGTTCCTTTCACTGCTGTTTGTGTGAAAGTGGCCTACATGAACTCTGAAGCAATTAAGTGAATGGCTAAGCAAGAGGCTGTATGAAAAAGAGTATAGACAAGGCATGTAACAATATGTCTCAGACATAATATGACAATATTAAAACTGAGAAAATAGAATTAATGTTATCTTCTGATATCATTAATTACAGTTATCCTACCGTTCTAGTAAGTAGAAATAATAATGTCCCCTGAAGTCCGCTCTTTAAGTTGACAGTTGACACTGAATGATTTGTCCAAGGATATACAAAATGTTTTGGATCTCTGAGAAATAGCATCCAATCTGTCCTATAATAGCTCTATCAGCAAAGTAAATGATGGAAGGTTTATCCCATGTTTTTCTTTCTCCAAACCTCTTCTGAGCTGTTCCAGCAGCCTAGAAGTTGTAGCATGCAGTATCATTGCATGTCCCAGAGTACTTATCCTAGTTTATATAGTAAATACATAACCTTGCCATTTGTCTGCTGTATAATTTGCTTTGAAAAGATGTGCTGTCAAGATTATTTGTTTTTATTCAAATTCCTTCTAGAGTCATGTTAGGCAGCCTCGCTGCTTTTTATGCAGGACTGGGAAGGAGCCTCATTTTTGACTGTTAGCAGCATGTTTTTAATCACAGCAGCAGAGATTGTGGCCCTCTGGGCTTACTTAGATATTGTAAAAGAGTGCAATTTTAAAGCATGTTAGCTAATTTCTGTAAAATAGAAATTTTAAATACTACTTTAAAACCCACATACACAGGTAGTCAAACAGTCTAGGGGAAATACCATCTTTGTCTACACTTCACTATTTCACAACACACAGAAGCTTGGAATTAAAATAATTTTGCATTGAACCTACTGGAAAAAACAATTTACTATTTAAATACTAATAACTGTCCAGGCTGATTTGGACCAGTTATACACACAGTGTAGAAAATGCATTAATTAGTACATTTTTTACTTAAAATGATTTATATTAATAATTAAAATAATTAATTTATATAGGCAATTCTCATACAGATAGTTTTCTTTATTTCAAAGTTAATTCCAACACTAATACTTTTATTGATGTACATTCTAGTTCTTAGAGTGCGCGGTTTCCAGTAGGCTGAGTGCCTGAACTGGAAGATTCCTTTTTTATTTATTTATTTTTTCTCTTTTTAAAGCATATGCTAGGTGCCTTTTAATCTATCCAAATGCTAAGGAAAATTATCAGAACAAAAGCAAAACCTTAAATGAAATTGCTAATGCTGTTTTCTGATGTTTCCTTTCTAGTTTTCGATTCACAAGATGATAGCGCAGTAATTGGAAAGCTCAAAGTAACAGTGGAAGCCCTCCATGCGCTGCGTTCAGTCTATGAGGAATGCAAAGATGACTAGGAGGCATGAAAGGGAAGTTTGCCTACAGAAGTTCCTTCTCCCAGTGTAAATACATGCTTGATAGTGCTTCAAAGATGAGATCTTTGTAATTCTTACGGTATATTTAATGTATAATTTATATGAAAAGGACGCTTGATTTGTAGTTGTAAAGTTTTGTATACTTTTCAGTCTGTTTGTTTTTATATTTCCCCCCTAAGGCTAAGAATATCTCCACAATGGACAACGTCTTGTAAATAATTAATACCTACATGATTGAATGATATGCTTTATTTGCATTTTCAAGATTTTTTTCCCTACATAAAACAGTAATAAAAATGCAAGTCAAATTTTTAATTTTTAATAAAAAAAACCATAAGCCTTAGAAAACTGATTAAAAATACTTTTATGTTATCCCTAATCACCCCACTAAATGGAATGCCTGTGATTAGCCTCATTAAGAATTTTATACTGTGAAGATTTTATTAAAAGCAATATATGAAAATTACTTGGATTAATGTGTTAATCTGCCTCTTTAAAATGCTAATATCCATTTTATGCACATTAAATCTCAGTATGTGTTTTCTTTGATGCATGCAGTTCCTATCAATTAAATATAAAAAATGAGGCTAGTTGCAGGACTTATTAAATTACTGCAACCTTTTTTTAAATAACTTTTACCCTTCTACTAACATTATAATCAGCTGTTTATGATTATCATGATTTGAAGTAGGGGGATGGCAGGCAGAATCATTTTTCTGTACAGCAAAAGATTTACTTTCAGCCAACATCTGTCAAAGCACAAAAAGACGCCATACAGTATCAGATTTTGCTTCACCTAGTATGAGCTGTAGGGACAGGCAACCGTGTTTTCATTTGTTTTTTGTCACTTTTAGAACTTATATCAAACATATACATTGAATTGTTGTATCTGAATAACCAGTGTCTAGCTTGGAAAGTTAATTTTCCAGCTTTTAACCAATCTCAGTGAAGGATTTAATTGATATTTTTAATGGAGCTGTGAATCAATGCTGCAAAAAGATTGTCTCTTGAGAACAAGGATATAATACGTTTCATTTTTTAATTTACTTTTTATTTGTCATTTTCTTCAAAGGATTTTATAGGCTGTGGATTTCCACTGTTTGCAAACAGGCTATGTTTCTTCATAAGCATATGTAAAGTATTCAGAGAGATAAGTAATTTATTAAAATCTACCTAATTTGCCGTGATATATTAAATCTCTGCTTCAGTGATCACAGACCATTTCATTTAGAGAATTAGGCATTCCCTCTTTGTGTGATTAAAGCTCTGGAAAATGAGTTCTTTGCTCCTATTTGTGAACATTCAAAGCCTGCTAATGGCAAGAAGATGGAATAGATTATGAGACAATTCATTACAGTTCAACAGAAAAAAAAAAACAGCTATAATGCAGAAATGCAAGTATGAATATCTGCATATAGTTTGAACCATCTGTGCTCTAATGGCTTCAATAATGGCTCTTCGTCTTCAGTAGGCTTTGAAATGACATCCATACAATATTAATTTGTTGATGTACATTATGAGGCCAATGGAATGAATATATTCTGACCACGGAAATCTCTGAATTCCAACAGGAACCGATGGTTGACTCCATTTTAGGACCTACCATCTTCAGTAGTACTTCTCATCCAGACTTTGCCAATCCTCGCAGCATTTCATTCCTCTGGAACTTTTAGGAGACCACAGACAGCTGCATTCCTAAACCCCTCCATTCTTCAGTTAATGGCCATATGTTTGTTGTGATTTGGGCTGGCGCTTAGTTCATCATTTTGGCCACTATTTCTAGCTTTTTTTGGCTCTGTGCATCTATATTGTCAATAAGACTGTTATTATACATTACAATAATTTGAAACAGCTAGATTCAACACTGAGATTAACTGAGTGGCTTTTTAGAAATTTAGTTGTGGTATTCTGTCAGGAGGTTCTTATTATTCTTCTAATACTTTGCAAACCAAACTAAATATCCTGCACATAAACAAAGAAGCAAATTGTATTGAGTTTTTGTGTGTGACTGTTTACTGACTTGCAGGAGAACTATGTAACTGGTGCTTGTTTTCTTCTGAAATAAACCATGTGGTAAAATTAGAAAATCAGTGATGTTCATCTCACTTAAACGTTTACAGTAACACCCTTAGCACTTAATCTTCGCCATCTGAAGTTGAAAACTTAGAAACCGAGCGTTCATATATTCATTAAACACAGACCTCTTCGGTAAGTTACTGCAAAATCTTCCAGTTAACATTTGGTTACATTGTGTTAACTGTTCTCAGTGACTCCAACATGAACGTGTATAATTTGCCTCAGGTTCCTAAACATATTTCTTTGTAAGGCTCACTGCTCCTCAGTTTTGGATTTAAAAAAGATAAGCTTGATTTCTATTCATGTTTATTACTAAGACGGATATATATTCAGTGAGGATTTTTCCAACAGATGGATTGTATTATCTTATGCAACGTAAACATGCGAACATACTAGAAAGTTTTGTTCTTGCATTAAGTAGTCTGTATTTCCAACATGCTCTTAAATCCTAAGTCTAAATGCTGCACTGTGCAGGAAAAGTGGAAAATGTAATCTAGTACTATTTTGTCCAGATTTTAGCTATGAATAGCTTGAAGGAAACTTACATATATGTATTCTCTAGCCTAAGGCAGAAAGTATCCTTTTTTTGTGTGCAATATGTTAGTAAGCACAATCCTTTTTGCATTTTAAAAAATGAGCCTTACTAATGCTGGGTACCACCATACTTTAAAATGTTACTTAATTATAATTAATTTTTGTGGAATAGGTAAGATTTTTCTATGGTGTAACTTGGATGCAACAGTGGTCCTGCGTAAGATGAATTGGGCAGGGTCAGATGATCAGTTGTGTTACTTTATATCTTTCCCCATTAGTTGTTACAGCTTATGGCTTTGCTGTGATATCTTCTTATGTGATACAATAGTTGCTGTTCTGCAGGTGTCCCAGGTATGTTTATCAAGATGGAAACTGAAGTTTAGCTCGAAATACTTTTTTGTTTGTTTTTGTTTGTTTGTTTTGTTTTAATACTGCTTTCAACCTGTTATAACCTTAACCTAGCGATGGAAGTTATAAGAGCAAATACATCATGAACCAAGGTAACATCTCTATGAACTTGATCAATTTTGCTGTAGAGTAAGTCACAGCTTATCTCATTGTATGCTTATAAGAGTAGATATAACATGACAAAAAATTATAATAACTTGCCTCACAGAACTTCTACAACTGAAGATTAGTATTTAAGTTAATAGTAATATAGTTTTAAAATGTTTTTTATTATTTCAAGGCATAGTAAGACATTATCATAATTCAAGAAGCACCAAAGATACCAAGACTAAATATTAGCTGTTAAATTTAATTTTCTTGCTTTGTATTAGAACTGAGAAATAAATTCAACAAACTTAAAATTGTGCAACAAACTTCATTGCATGTTTCAGAGCCAAAGAAATATTTTATGTTACGGTTAGATAGACAGGTCTTTTTGCAAGTGATGATAATGATTTATCCATCAGTTTTTCAACATATTCCACAAGAGAATAAATTACTTAACATTACTGTTTATGATATAGGTCTTAGTAACTGGACTAGATCCCAATCCTGCAACTAATACTGAATTGAATGCATTATGTTGCCTGCATGAAATGAATTGCAGAATATAAGTTCAAGTTAATAATTTTGTATGCACGTGATAAAAATTTGCTTTTGGCACAGTATGCTACAGGTGTACTGCTCTGTGCTTTTCGTTAGTTCCTTTTTGGTATTGCTGACAAATTTTAATTCTCTTGCATCTTTAAAAATGGGATGAGGTAACTTTGAAGAACTTGATTTCATCAGAATAATTTCTCAAGGGAAGAATTTGACCTATGTTTTGTTTCTGAGTATAGTATAATTTTAGCACTTACAGGACATGACCTTGAAAGTCACATATGACATAGAGCCTTCAGTCTTAATTCGTAAGCACCAAACTCCTAAATAGTGCATCTGTGGGCTTTAGAGGTATTTAAAAGCTTTTCTTATTTCTAAGGTCCTTGGTGAATCATACTTCAAGCTCTCAACACTTAATGGGATCAAGGTCTAACTCAGTCCTAGTAAAGTTTCATTTCAAATGAAAGCTGCTTGTAAATGATCAGATACGAGCTGAGGATATTTTGTCTAAGAAAGTAAGTGATTATGAACCTTCAAACAGAAATGCTTATAAGTTCTTAATAGTAGTAGTTCTACCACAATACTATATCAGGATAGGATCACTCAGGTTAGAAGGGACCGCATGCGGTCTGTAGTCCGACCTGCTGCAGGATTAGCTATAATGTTAGACCATGTTGCTCAGGGCTCTATCCAATCTGGTCTTGAAAACCTCCAGGGATGGAGACTGCATAACCTCTCGGAGCACCCTGTTGCAATGCCTGACTGTCCTCATGGTGAAAAAAGGAGATAGATACATTTCTAAACATCACTTCAATCCAAATTGAAGCCAAATCTAGATCTAAGCATGTAAAAACAGCTTTTGTACTTAATATGCCACCTAATCACCTAATTTTTTTTTTTTTTTTAATACACTGGATAGCATAGCATGACCTTGTTTATCATTTGTTTCAGCCATTTAATATTTTGCACAGAAATACAAATAACTGGGCATTTTAGTGTTGACTTCCATCCTCACTGCCTTCCAGTATGCCATCGAATTTCCATCCAGTTTTGTGAAGCAATTGACAAAAAATAGCTATGTTACTGTTAACAATGTGGTTTGCTCAGATAATTTTTCTGTAGATTTCAGGAGTAATGTGTTTTCCAATTTACTGTGGTTTATTCCTGGTTTTGTTATATTAGGCTTAGATTATTATAAGGGTAAGAAAAAAAACAGATAAACAAGACCAAACTGACATTGAAATTATACTCTTCACGACCTTCATTTATGAGTTCTTAACGCATTTTAGATTTACAAAGAAACTGTGTTCCCTGAGCTTTGATAAACCTGCAACCTCTGTCCACACCCATTCTCTGTATCAAGATATATCTTACTTCAGTAGTCCAACATGAATTGCTGCAACAGCGCAAGACAGGTCTTGCACATGATCTAGCAATGATTTGTTTAACATTTTTGTGCATTTGGAAAATAATCTATTTTCTATTTAGACAAACTGTCATTCTTGTCGAATGCAAAATTATTTCCTTATGCGTTAAAACTGCAAGAACTGAAGTTTCCTTGCAAACTATTGGAAAAATGCAGTCCTTCTACTACAAAAAAAAAAAAAAAAAATTAATAAACTGAAATTTCTTGTGCTTAAAGAACTATCATGCAACCAGTGATTATTCTGATTACCTACTTGTAAGTATAAATAGCTACAATAGCTGATAGCCTTTGACTTCAATGATAATGAAAAACTGAAAATGTTTTACCATATATAGGGCAATTTTCCCAGAGAAATGAAAAGAGGAAACACCAATCAGCATCTGACTCCAAACACACAGTACACGTATAGTAAATAAAGCACAGCAAACTTAAGAAGAGAACATAAGAAAATCTTTCTACATTTTGAAAACATTTGTTAACCTTTCCTCTGTAATCAGCACTTACTGTAGTATACCAAAACCAGACCCATTTGTAAACTTTCCAATAGGTTGGTAATGTCAAATAATTTACATCTTAGATGAAATACACAAAAATGGAACTATTTATAAAGCAGTATCAGTTGTATATCAGAATACAGTAAATATAACATGAGCAAGAATATATGTGGGGTTTTTTGTAGCCTATCTATATTTAAGTCAAACAAGTTAGTGTAAATTGTAATTTATTTTAGAATGGAATTTACAGTTATCTACTCAAAGTCTTTAGTAATAGAGCTTTTCACAGAAGTTTGTGAGAAAAATGAGGGATTCCATTTCCACCGACAACATCAGACAAATAGGATAGGGGCCTGTAACGTAGCCCCTGTACGGCTATAAATGGATCTTACAACAGCATACATCTTGTGGAAAGCATTGATTACTGAAGCTTTGTTAAATCTCTCTTCAGTGTCTTCTCTTTTTGAGTTGGCCTGTTTAGGGAGAGCACAGAAGTTGACTGTTATGAAGTCTGTAGGGTGAAAGACATGCTGTTTCTCCATTTTCATCATTCTCTGGGGGACAGTCTCCCTATAGCAGGTGAGTGGAAGGAAGACTTTCCTACTAAAGGTGAGCTTTGTGTTTAAAATCAACATATAGGAAGGCTGTGGGAAAAATTGACAAGAACTCCTTAGATGCTATAAATCAAAATACTTTTTGTGTTTGACTTGCACTTCAGTAAGTGGGAAGTCCACATCCTGTCAGGCCCACAACCTTAATTCTTGCACTTGGTTGATTGTAAATTTTGATGAACATTCAGCAAGTTGTAACGATGACAGAAAAAAATAGAGTGCAGAAAGATGCAGAGCAGAGAGATTAAGCTCTTGGGGTATAGAATTAGTATATAGTTAAGAGGGCAACAGATTGGGATATTTCCATATTGTAACTGTGGATATTGTCTGTTAGAATTTCTCTCCTGTTGCGCTCTCAGTGGACTTCAGATATCTTATTTGTAACCGGAGAGCACTGCCTCAAGAATCACAGGATCACAAAAAGGCTGAGGCTGGAGCGGACCTCTGGAGGTTACCTTGTCCAACCCCACCATTTCCCCAAAGTTTCCTTTCCTCCCAACAGAAAGAATCCTTGAAAAAGTGCCAAATGAAAGCATTTGGGATATTCGTGAAATAGAGGCTTTTATTCAAATGAGAGATGACATTAATTAGCCATTTTCTGGAAGCTTCCCTTCTATCTTTATGCTTACCATGTGAGGATATGAGGCTTTACAATCAACGAGAGAAGAAACATAACTACTTGTGACTGTTCTGTTGTATTTAAGCGAATTCTACACATCAGTGCCTGTCATCTGGGAGAAAGCAGAAAGGACTAGCAATCTTTCATAACCTTTCTAGCTTCTGCTCAGACTGTTTGAGGATAAGCGCTGTAACTGCAGTCCTCCTCGAGCAGAGGCACACCGGGCGCTGTCAGGGCGGCCACCGTGCTGTCCGCTGCCATGCCCTCACCAGCCCGGGCCCGGAGATGGCGGGAAGCAGCCTGGCTGCTGCTGTAGCAGATGGTGAAGGAGAAAGCGGAGGTGGGACCTGTGAGATTTAAGAGTTATGTCTACCTAGAGTAAGTTAAGTGGCTGCAAAGGATGGGGTAATTTTTGAATGCCTGAGGAATATGGGCTCCTTCTTGGGTTTGCTATATGTCAGTGAAGAAATGGAGGGAAAAGGTGGGTCTGAGGTAGAGGAAGTCACATGGGAGGTAGCCTGGGAGACAAGGAAGGAGAAAAAATAGGATGAGGAAATGAAAAAGAGAATGGAGAGACAAGTAAACATTGTAAAGTCATTGTCCTGTACAAAGTGAGCTTTCATACTGAGCATCTCCTCAGCACGTGTAACCAGGGCTGTTATTTTATGCAGAGGAGAGGGAAGCCTGCAGGTATTTACACTGGAGGGGATCCTGGAGGGACAGCAGGCAGGGGAAGGTGTGAGTCTGGTTCTGTCTCTGTTCATTTGCCTGTTTTACTATTGAGCCTGTTTGCTTGAAGCTTTTGCCTTAGGAGAAAGGAGGCTTACATAAACCTCCGCAGCTTTTTTGCCTTTGGGCACACTTACCAGGGTTTTAATGGAAGCAAGTCTGTCACGTATAGGTTATTTCATACCAAGTGAAGAGAAAGGACACAACAGAACTTCACAGTTCGTTTGGCTGTACCTCCAGGATGACCCTCCTCAGCCTGAGGAGCCACATCTCCTACTGTCCATTTGAAACCAAGCCCTGGATACAAGCGAGCAGGCAAATGAAGTGGAAATTGAGTCCTGGCACGCCAACACATGAAAAGGCACTCAGAAAAAAAATCATCGGGGAGAAAAAGGGAGTGGAAATCAACTGTTTGGTTTCACCTGGATTTCAGTCCTGTCAAAACACAGTAATAAAACAGCATGATACTTCTCAGCCATAGGTTAAAAGACCAAAAAACCAACCAAACACCAAAAAAAACCCCACCCAGTAATTTGTAAAACAGCACAAATTATAGGATCATGAGGTAATCTCAAGTAATCTCTTGTGGTAAAATGTGTGCTCTGATGTTTTTACTATGCTTTTAATGATGAGTTTTGCTTGTAAAGTAGTACTGTTGATACCAGTTACACGCATGCTCTTTGAGTATTAACATGAAAATGTAAGTTCATTTCAGGAACTGCTGGAGGGTGGATGGTTTTCACATCTTGTAATCCTTGTTTACGTTATGCTCTGTCTATTAAGTACAATACAGTTTAAGTGCAGTAACTGAAACAGAAGATTCATTTTTTAAGGTGGGGTTATGTTTAGAGAAATAATTGTTAGCTACATCACTGAGAAAAACAAATATATAGTGCATTTTCTTTGGGTTTGAAGCCAGATGAGATGTTCAGAATAACTTATTCTGACCCCCTAATGAAGGTTGTTGCATTTAGTTACCTACCTGCATTATTGAAGGATCTCAGGACAGTTTAGAAGAAAGGTCTGCAGTCAGTTTCTCACTTTGTTACTGCAGCTTGACATCCAGTGTATTTTACTCTCAAGTTTGAAGCTTAAATGGAGCATGAAGTGTTGTATGATCTGGTTCTCAGTATTTGACATGCTTCACTTGAAATCATGGTTCTGCCCAAATTTGCTAAAAACTCACCCAAGGCCTAACCACTTCATTTTGTGAACCCTATAGCAAGACTAGCCATAGTATTGTGGGTTTATTATAAGTATTATTGTTCTACTTGACTAGGTTTGGTGTGAAAATACTTCAGTGCTACCCTACTTTTTTACTTTCACCAATCTGATAATTTTAAAAATGAAATATAAATTTTAAAGGGAAATCAGTTAGTTGCATATGAAATTATATAAATCATATAATCTTTTAATCCACAAATCATAGTTGTATAATATAGTTAAGCACACCTGGAAAAAATGCTACTTTGTGTCTGACTGTTTTTTTTCTTTTGATGGCATGCCTGCTATTAGCATTTGCTGCCAGGGGAAGTTCATGACAAAACTCATTTTTCAAGTGATACAAAATTTGGCAGACAATATAGAACATCAATTTATTCTTAAATATGGATTTATTGTTAAACATAGTCTAATTATGTATGTTAATATCATTAATTAATATTTTGCTATTTATATCAACTTTTATATTAGTCACTACTCTGCTTTTTAGGGTATTAAATTACTGCTTTTATAAGTTGCTTATTCAAGGAAGAATTATTTATCAAAATGTAAGTGTGGAAAAATAATCTTTTTGAGATTGGTTTCTCAGAAATCCTATGACAGCAAACTAGAGGAATATAATTGTCCTTCTCTTTCATTTCTCAACAGCTTTGAGATTGTAGTTTGTTATTTTATCTTGCAGCATTTTTCTAGTATATAAGCCAGATATTTCCTCAGCATACTGCCTGGAGAGCAAAATGGGAGTTTAAAAATGAAACCTTCCATTTTACAAAACTGATATAGACCGCACAATAAACTTAGGTAAGTACTGAAAGTACCCACTTCATGTCATTATATTATATATCAGAATGCATAAAGTACTACTTGTGGGTGAAAGTTGCCCCCTGCTGTCTGATGTGACATTTGCATACAGAATAGTAATTCTCAAAATTTGAGATTAATTTGTCTACTGTTTCTTTAAAGAACATATTTTAATTTTAAATTTTATAATTTCATACGGACATACGGTACATACAAGATCAGATGTTACAGGAAGAAACCGAGCTCAAAGAGTGCACCAGTAAAAGCCAACAGGTAGCACTGAACAGATAAAATATTAAAATTAAGTGATTGCTTTAGTTTTATTTAGGCCTATAAATGAGTGTGAAGCAGATCTGGCCTTTAATTAAAATATATATGTAAAATTGGGGGAATTAAATTGAAATTACCTTATTGTTTTCCCTACTTGTTTATTGCAATGGAAATTTCACAGGTTTCTACACAGCGTGACTCTACAATTCAATGCATACAATGTTAGATAAAAGGTGAAAAGCCAGTTTAGGAGAGGAAAACAGAGATTACAGACCCAAGCAAATAAATGTGTAACTAACAAAAATATTACTGAGATATTGATCAGTGTTTCATTCCATATATATGAGACTTGGAGTTAAAAAACTGTAATTTTGAGGGAAACTGTATCCATGCTGGGTGTACGATCCTTTAAAGGGATTTGGTTTAAGATATTCATTTTCAGTGTCTAGTTAGTTGCTGCAGACTACCCCTTTCTGACCTCTTATTTCAATTACACAATAATCATAGAGCATCCTTCTATGATATACCAACCACACATGGTTAATTTGAGTATTTTTTTTGTTTATTCAAATCACTGTGGACATTAAGAAAGAAACAAATATACAAGCTTTTAAGTTTTTGAAACACACGTTTTCAGAATACTGTAAGTTAACTTTTTGTTTCTCCATTAAATAGTAGTAGTTAGTTCAGCTTAACTACCTATGGATGCTTACTCAGAATTTGTCAGTGATTCAAGTTAGTAGTTCAAAATCATTAAATGCATAAATAATTTAAAGACAGAGGAGAAATGCCAAACCTCTGGGAAGCTTGTAAAGCATTGTCCTAGTCACAATGTGAGTATGTGTTCTTATTTATACTGCACAAATTGTACTTGAAAACAGCTACAGTGGTACCACAATTGCCCATGTTTATGCTTTCAAATTATGTCTGTCAGAAAAATTTGGATGTGAGGATCTTAAATGATTCAGTAATAAATGCCAAACAACATTGTAGCAGATGACAACTGATATCACATTGATATTATTAAGATTTATTACATTGTTATTATTAAGATTTAGATACCTTTTTTGTTGGATATTTTTATGAAATAACAGGATTTTCAAATCCAATCTTTGATTTGCAGTTTCCCACATGGAATTCTTAAAGCATTTTACAAACTGTGTAGCACATCAAAATTATTTCAAAAAGAGAAAAAGTAGGAAAAAAAAATGCCTGGAGGCAGTTGGTGGGAGTTGAGGATATGTCAATGGCAAAGTGGCAACACAACTGTACAAGGAGTGAGATTGGAGGGATAATGGTGTATTTTTGAAGGCAACACACATTCTTTTCCTCTCAGTCCTAGTACCTGGTGCTCCTGTCTGTACTACTTAATTTCTGTAGAAGACCTGTTTCTCTTTTTAAGGATTCATTGGCACTGTTGGGGAGATATCAGCCAGGAGTGGCAGCTTCTCCCTGAATGTTGCTCAAAATGTTCAGCTTTGCGTGCCTAACGGACAAGTTTAAGGAACAGATATCCATGGAGGCTTACTAAATACTTAGAAACCACTTGTGGTTCAGAAATGCCCTGAGTGGAAAATAGGTAGAGGGTGAGAGAATGTTAGGAGGATGTGTTACATAGTCTTTCCTTGTTGTTATTTTGTAGGCACTCTTAGACATTGCAGAAATCAGGATAATCAGCTAAATGGACCTTTGATCTGACTCCACAATATACATTTTAAGTCTTTTATACTGGAACATGAAATTAAGCCTTATATGTTAGCCTCTTGGTTGTTAGGCTTTCTACTTTGTTGCTCAAAAAGAGCTCTTCAACAGTATACTGCATTCAGCATAGTCCCACTTGGGAAAACAGTATAGCAGATGCTTTCAAACTGGAAAAAGAACAAAAAGGAATCGGTAACTTACATTATGAAAGATGAAGCACAATACAGGTCATGTATTCTAATTGCTCAGGTTCTTTTTTCTTGAATTCCTTGCATGCCAGAGGTTGTGAACTGTACACAGTTTTAAGTTTGGGGTCACAGTTGAACTTAACTATTCTGTAACCCAGTAATCAAATTATCACTCTGTGGTTTGCTGACTTGCCATTATCTCTGTTCTTCCAGCCGCTATTATAATTTCAAGAATTTAGGGTTTAGTATGCATGCTTTGAAGTCATTAGTATATGTGAAAATACATACTTGAACAAGCAACCACTGTGTTGCACAAGTTTGAACTTCCTCTCATCTGAACTGTGATGTGGTCCCAAAATGTTCAGTTTAACAAGGTTTCACTGTAACCCAAACATACTCTGTAGGTTTATCTGCATTAAATTAAAAACAAAAAGAGCAGCATAACAATCATATTTGTAAGCACTCGCAAACAGGGTCAGTCCAAGTAACAGATCTGACTCAGTATTTCTGAAAGGATGTAGGATGATCAGCCTAAAAAGCAGGCATCTGGCAATATTACAGATGTCTTTCTTGGGGGGTGGGGAGAAGTAAAGTATTTTAATTCTAGAAACTTAAAGAAAGGTTGACCACATATTTGAAGAGGGTATTTTTCCAAAGTTCCAGGGTTTTTCTTTTTGACATTTACTATTGTAGTTCAGATTTTATCATCATATGTATGAATGTTGAGTTACTCCTTAATTTCACTTTTATATTGTCACTTTTACATCTAATGTTATTAAGCTCATTGCTCTTCTTGTGGCACAAGCGTCATTACCAGCATGTTTTGTCTTGTCTATATCTACCATGTTCCTGCTGATCAAAGTGACCAGAAGTGAAACCCTACCATTAGTTGGGTATATAGCTGTGTATGTTTGAGATATGTTGTGTAAATTTAAACACATGTACTAATATGCAGTATAAATGCAAATGTGATATAGAATATTGACTTTTTGTATTTTCCTCTATATTTTCACCCTATAGATTATCAATCTTAACATATTCCTTAGCTAGTATAGCACAGAAGCTGACTAAATTCTTTATTAATTGTGCCTTGGATCAGCATAAAAGCAGCAACAAAGAGAGATATTGCACTGGGCAATCTGAAGTATCCCAGGGCAAAGGCTGGTTTTTGTTTTTTCAAATCTATAGCAAGGCAAACATCCATCTGTCATATTAATAGCAAGGTCCTGTTTAAAGAAACAAATTCCTACTTGTTTCAATACATTTGCTGTAGTTTCCCTTTAAACCTTGTTGCAATTTGTTTTCTTCTTCACTAGATGCAACATATTTGACTGAAAAGTAGTTGCAATAATGTGAAGTTTTCCAGAAAGTCACGAATACCTTATGTGAGTGAAAATGTGTTCAGTTGCCTGTTGCTCCACAGCTATTAATCTGATAAATCAAGAGTTTGCACTCAGAGAGTTAACATCTGATTTTACATGGAAATATTTGAAAGAAAAAGTACAGCATAGCCTGAAGCCTGTTAGAAAGATTTTTAGAGATTTATTTAATGCAGTTCTTTGCCTTGGTTCCTATTGTCTGCTTAGAAAAGAATGTTGTTTTGAAATGTAAAATGAAATAAGGGGAAACAATTCAAACAACGTTTCTACTGGACAAAAAAAAAAAAATCCCTTACCTCAAACACATACAAAACCTGTCAGTTTTCATTACTCATCTGTTGTTCTACTATTTCATTATCATCTACATTAAATCAGATGATTCCCCACCTCTACACTGGTGCTTTGGAGATAAAATAAAGGGGCAGGAACTACCTTCATTTATCAACATGAAATAACATCAGCATTTGTACTGGGATAGCATTTATGTCAATAATTCATTTTTAGAACAAAGAATGAAAAGAATTAGTAGTTATTGTTTCTCTCTGTAGAGATAAATGCTTGATGCAGGAGCTACTAGTCAGTTGAACATCTTAAGTTACAGGCCAATACTGAATCTCAGCTTGATTTTAACATGGATTCTACTTTCCTGGTGAATCCAGGAGATCTTCAAACATAAGTTGTGGCCCTGTTTGCTGCTTCTGTTATTACTTTTGTATTTATTGACTCTGGGATGTTGTTACTTAGAGTTGGAGAGAATGTGAAATAGGTGGGACACCTGTATTAATTAGCTGCATATGTTTAATGACCCATTATTAGTAAGATTGTAAGTACTCAGCCTCTGACAGTTACCTCACTGTTTCCTTATTACAGTGCACTGGATGTGGATGATTGGAATAATACTTGATTGGAATTTCCCTTGCTTCTTCCTATAATGTTTTTTAATGACATTAAAGAGATTTAAGACTTGAAGCTAACTCTCATGCAATCAAAAATTGCATTGTTTTGACGAAGAATATTTCATGTTGCATTCATATTGTGTACTTGGCTTTAAAAGCAAGACTAGATGCGCCACTTGAAAATACTTTTGTCTTCTCCAGATTGCTACGTAGGATGCTCTTTGCCTCAAATTTTTTTAAATCTAATTTTAGAATCTATTCTGACCCAAATTGTTAAGTTGTCTTAAACAAGCTCATTTTGATACAAAAGACTGCATGAAACTATCTGTTCCATGTCTAATGTCTTTGGTCTAAAATCTGATGCTTGCTCATTTCTGAGTGAATTCAATTCCTTAATACAGTTGTACATGCAAAGTTTTGGGTTGGGTTTTTTTGTTGTTGTTGTTTAGAGTTAAATCTGCTGACTTCTACAGATTTTCTAATTACAAGTAGCTGTGAACTATACTCAAATGGCAGTTAAGTGTCCTTAGATTATAAACATATAATGTTTGTATTCTGATCTGTGCTCTGTTGCTCTGTGGAGTTGCCCATAGAGACCAGCTGGCCCATGTGCCTGCCAGATAAGCCAGGACTGTTTAGATAGTTCATGACCAAATACAGAGAGCCAACGGCAAGAAAATGAAAGCTTACTTTTTAACTTTTAGCTGCTCCTATAGATAGCAAACATCATTGACTATGCACAAAAGCCTCAGATCCTTCAGACACCACTTGGAATGTTTGGCTGTGACTTGTCTTCTAAGAAGCTTCCATAGGAAGGCTTCCTTTTCTTGCCAGATCTTCATGTATCGGAACAAAGCTTGTTTCAGAGCAGGCTTTGCCTTCATTTAGCTTGGTTATTAACTGTAGAAGATTATAAAAAGATACAGATACAGGCTGTGCAAAAAAGGGGCTTTCTTGGCCTGCTGAAGGGTGAAAAATAAAGCCACAGATTGAATAAGAGTGGAGACTAAAATAATGCTGTGAAATGAAATGTCACTGGGGGAAAGGACTTTAACTCTGAGCTGCAGTCATATAAAAGATTGCACTATAACATAAGATGATGTCTCCAGAAACAAGTTATTCTAAATGGGCCATCATTGACTTGAGATTAAATTACTCCTATTATATTTCTTTACCTGGTGTCTGAGAGATATAACAATGGGTACATATACTCAGGGTGTGTTTTTTAAACGGGATGTTGACACCTATCAGCTGCTTGTGAAAACTTCCATCTGTGCTCCCTTGATTGATAAGAAAATATGCTGTTCACAGATCGTATCCTGTTGTTCTATTATGAAATTGAATTGACTTAAACTTGGCTTTCCAGAAGAAGTCAAATGCTCTTGAACAGATAAAAACATTGTATTTAAAGAGCATTTTGAGTAAATAAATTCTTTAATGTCTTAATATATATTGTCCAGAACAATAGAGGCCCTGGAGATAATACATGGATGTGTGTGGCGGCAGATGCAAGGCCTGCATATGGATGTTCAAATCCACATCAAGGCTTGTATCAACTCAGCATGATACAGCAATTGAGAATGGCTGTTTGTAGAGCTCTGGCCAGCATTAGCCAAAAAAAAAAAAAAAAAAAAAAAAAAAAAAAAAAAAAAAAGCAGGGTTTGCATTCCACAGTGGTGTTGTAAGTCAGCCTCTGTAAACCTTCCTTCATGTGGGTACACATCATTCTTCAGGCACATCCTTGGTTTAGACTAACTATGATTCACATGGATAATGCGTTAATCTGACAGCTAATCTTGCTAAAAAATGGATTAACTACTATGTACACATGACAAAATATCTAGCAAGAGGCATGATTTTGCTTTCCAAATACTCTGTTCCAGTGGACTCCTCCTTCTGCTCATCAAAAATGGGTTATACTTGCTTCTACTTCTTGAAGAAAGATGGCTCCTTACTGCCATTTAACCTCAGAAAACTTTTTGATTTTTTTCTCCCTGATAATTCTTCTTGACATTTTCATATCATCAAAGTTAACTATCTTGCCCATAAAGCTATTGAGGATGCAAAAACATCTGTGAACCATGCCCTGCAGTTAAATACTTCCCAAGTCAGGATTAGCAGTCACTGTTTTGTTTTGTTGGCTTTTTTTCCCAAGGAAAAAAATGCATAAGTCCTTAAACAGAGGATGGATTTCTGATTAACTGAAATGACACCTTCTAATTATTAGCTTTGTCTGTAATAAAATGTGAAAATAATTGAATATGACTTTTAGAAGACACTGACTTCTGCAGTATATTGTTCCTAATAGGCTCTGAAATAACTTGACAAGAGTCTCACAAAACACATTGTAAAATAGGAATGGGGTAAAGGTCATTCCACCTGCTGTGGCAATACTAATACTAGCCTTGTTGGCCTAACCGAAATTCACAAAAAAGTATTTTAGGACAGAAAGCTGAAAACAGTACTGAAGTAGAGCATTCACCATTTATTCTTGGAAGCAGCAGTATGGATAACTGCAAATCGTCACCCAAAAGAATTAATGGAATTAAAAACATTTAATTGATAACCAAAGATTCATCTTCATGAATAACATTCAAAACTGCCATCTTCTAGAGTTATTAAGAATAAGAAAAAGTCCCCAACGTGTTATCATATAGATAAATTATAGAATGCAAAACCTATTATACAAAGTATTGGAGATAAATATTGCAATATTTTTATTTTATTTTATTGCAATTATTTCATTTGCAGTAGTTTCTGAAGTGAAAATAAATTCCAATTTAAATTTTCCATTATCTTTTCCCAGTAAATGCTGCAGTGCATTGTTTTCTATTTTGACTATTGGAGTCTTTCTTGCACCAGGCTGCAAACATCCATGAGTTTGGAAATTTGCTTATGCATTCACTGCCAAGCAGGGGTTTGCTTCTTCAATAGTGATCAGATATTAGTTTGACTGTGTGTGGAAATGTGCAGTAAATCAGTGATGAATTTTTCCATATGTCTTGCATAAAATCCAAAACCAGTTATCTAATGTAAGCCAGAACACAAGAAAACAAATTCTACTGTCATGTATTAAAAAAGGCCTTAGCAGAGTTACGAAATAAATAAACAACGTAACATGTTGATCTTAATAAAATGAATTGCTGTAACTGTTTTAGTTAAAGGATTCTTTTATTTGGCTAATGACTTTCTTGAAATATGAGATTATCTTGTTACACCTAATTATGTAACATATTTGCTCCAGGGTTTAGAAGCTGCAGAGTCATGAGTCGGTCTGCGGGTCAACAGGTACCTAAAGATGCTGCAGTTAAATCCAATTTCCTTACTTTTCAGACGTGATCCAAGTCACGAAGTAGAAGCTCGAATAAGTGCTTTCAAACACTGGAGCTCTAAGGGGAGTTCTCTGAACTACGTTGTGCTGGTTTAAATATATTGATTCTGTCACCATAGGACAGAACTGACCTATTTTCTTCACTTTCTCTCTGCTCATTTCTTTATTTATCTTTATAAAGAGAGAAAGTTAAATAGATCTCTTGACGTTATACACTATCTACATCTATTAAACAGTATTATATAAGTGATTACAGATTAAAACAATAAATAGCCTGCATAGGAATTTATTAGGCATCTTTTGGCCAGGTTAGCTTTTAAAAGCAACTTAATTTTATTTTAATTAGGTAGAATATGAAAAATTGTATTTAAATAGAACACACAGGCATCTATGATAGTTCATACAATATAACTTGGAGCACATTTCAGCATCTGGATAGACTAAATTTAATGTCGTTCATCTGTAGAGACCACTTTTCCTTGAGTTAAAAAAATAATATGTAAAAATTACCAGATATCTCTGTCTTATGACTGAATAAAGAAATTAAAGTAGCTGAAGAGGGTTATTATCAGTCATTTAGGGAAATTTTCTGAGTGATGAGAAGATTACTGTGAGCTCATTGGTTTAAAAAAAAAAAAATTCATCTCCCCTATAGACAATTTTGTATTGTATAAATGACTACAAAATAATTGATTCCAAAATGACGTAAATTAACAAAATCAAGCTGCAAATAATTATAGTATTTTCTTAACCTTAAGAAACTTTATAGTCCAAGTCCAACTGAAAGAAACAATTTATAATAAATAGGATATACCATATTTCTCTTCTGAAAATCCATTACCATGCAATAAACCTAGATATTCCCAAGTGCTTTTATTGTTAACATAACGTGTTAATTGAATCACCAAATAATTTTCAATCCGAAAATCATCTTCATGGCAATTACTGATATTAAATATATAATTTATGTGAAATGCATAGGGTATATAATTGACCCAACTAAACAGTAGATTGAATTCTAGTTTATATTCAACTTCTGTGTCTATATTCAATGTAAATGTATTGAACCTGGAAGTACTGGCTAGTTCAAATTGAGATACCTGTCCCATTATTAAGTAATGTAACATGAACTGATAATAATACAACTTTACTGTAGAACCAGAAATTCATTTTCATGAACATGTACTAAAAATAATACTTTTTGATAATTAGTGCATGTAAAACTGTGAGTTTCACAGATGTTTACCAGAAGTTAACCTCAGTCTCAAAGTGAACTCATGTACCTGTTCGTTTCACATAAATTAAGGGATATAAAGCATTTGCGATCGATTGCTATCTTTTAAATCACCTGTGCCTCATATGTATTTGAGTGTTGGTCAAGAAGCTATGTCACGTGAATACAGAAGGCAATACATGGGCTTGTAATTACCTTAAACTGTGGACTTTAAGAGGGAGTGAAGTGACCCAATCGTATCCCACAGGATAGGATAGTTGTGCAGTACAGGGTCCCTATTTCTACTTTCTACCTGTAAGCCATGCTGTTCCTTCCCTTTTATCTCTCTTTCTCTCTTGAGAGTGACCTTTGGCCATGTGAACTTTTTGGTATGCAGCTTTTAGAACTAGAGAGATTTGCCAACCATGATATAAAATTAGGGTTCTCATTAACTTTGTGGAATAATAATAATAATAACAACAACAACCACAAGTAGTAGTAGTAGTCTAAAAGTGTTGCTGGTTGTTACAGCTCTCCATGTTCAGCCCCTGATTCCAAATACCAATCCGGTACTAACAGTCCCTGCATATATATTTTGACTTCCAGAACATTAGTGATACCAGTTGTTTCTTAGAGTTTAAAACAGACAAAAATATCTTGAAAAGTATGAAAGAACGTATTGTTTTGATATTTCTGCTTATTTGTTTTGTGGAGGTTTGTGTTTGCTTTGCTGCAAGGAATCAAGAAATATTTTGGGTTTTGAACAAGTGAGTTATAGGAAGGAAAGGATTAATTATACTCGTGAACCCTGTATTGTTAGCCACAGTGATAACTGTAGGCATATTTTACTCCTATAAATAGCTCCTCTTTTATCTAACATCTTTCAGTCAGATGGTGCTGAGATCCCTCCTTCCTCACTAAGATTCCTACAATCCATATTTCAGCAGTATGTTTTATATGTAATACAATAAAATCCACAAAATGTACTGTTGCTTTGCCTTTTAGTACAGTAGCATAAAATTATGAAAGGAATAATGGGTGTAGGGGATGAATAAGAATAGTCAGGTTTGGATTTCATTTTCTAAATGAATTCAGCTGGAGTGACAGCCCTAGAGGTGCCCTTAAGCAGAGAAATTTTTAGAGAAGGTTAGATTAGGTGATAATTGCAGGACAGAATAAAAGTTGAACAACTGTGTTTGTTTCTTTGTGGATTTTTGTGGAGAACTGAAGCAGTTTGGCATATTGAGAAACCAGGAAAACAGTGGGCATCTCACATTGTTTGTCCTGAAAATTAAAACCTCAATAATGTAAAAATGCTGAAAAGCCTCTAAATATAGTCTGTAAAATTCCGAACTTGTATTGCCAAGAGGGTATTTACTTATGTTAGGGCTCCATCTACAGTCATGAGGAAGAAAATCTTACCATTGATGGCAGCTATCTCTGCTTCTGGGGCTTCACTGATTCACCATGTTTAACATAATAAAATCTCCCTGTTATTTGCGTCAGCATACTTCAAGCTGATTTGCAGCCACAGTTAAAGTATCTGATCTCTAATTATTTCCAGTAAAGTAGCAAATAAGGTTATACTGACCATTTCTTTATATGCCAGTATTCTGGTAGGGTTGGCTTAAATTTCAAGTAGTTCTGTTATCAAAAGGCTAGCAGGCACAGAGAATCTTATCATAAAATCTCACTCACGCATTTATCAAGTTCTATTTTTAAAATTATTAGGATTTTTACCCCCTCGCTATTTTAGTTTGAGAAGCTCTTCAAGAACATCGTTCCTCAGATGATGAGCACTGGTCCAGTACTTTCAATCTAAATGTATTAATGGGCTTCTTGTACCCTCTTGATTTTAAGCCACTATTGACCTTGAGTTAAAATAGATTGCATGTAATCCTCACCCTCAATTTAAGATAACATTTAGAAACAGTTATAGTACTTAACATAACTAAATAACTGAAATAGTGCTCTTTTATTTGGTACTTTTTGCCATCCACATATGAATTGGAACTTGACTTAGGTCTTCCATTTCTTTGGAACAGTCAACCAGAAGAGAAAACAGCCACTTGTGAGGAAAATGGAAGCTGAGCAATACATAAGTGTAAGTATGCCTGTTTCTCTACTACTGTCTGTATGATAATTTATTGAATAATTAATCTTATATAAGTAAAAACAAGCAAAAAAAACCCCCAAAAAACCTGAAATCCTGTCCTTCACTTATAAAACAAGTAGAAGTAGGTAGTAAATTAGGGGAAGTAATTAAATATAAAAAATGGCAATAAAAAGGAGGGCTAAACATGGGACAATACAAAGCATTGACATGGTTTACTGAAAGTCTCGCACTTACGTTAAGCAAATAGCCACATGAAGTTGATTGATAGGGCAAAGCTTAGAGGTACAGAGATCAGTCTCACAGTTTTTGTGTATGAACAGTTAATCCGTACTAATGAGAGTTTAGCTACTGACGCCATAACAGTAGCCAAGAAATGCATGGAACAGTGGGCATTTGCTTGAGCACGACCAAGCACATTAAAAAGTTGTGAGAATCTAAAAGAGTGTTGTTAAAGAATGTGACAACTGTCTAGTAACGAAGGTTGAACATTGGACTTTCTAATTAGAAAAGGAAGACTGAGTAATTGACATACATAATGGATAAACAAATAATTTTTGGGGGGGGTGCTAATAGTTAAGAACTGTTTAAAAAATAGCACACAAAAAAATCCAGTTCTCAATTTTCTTCTAAAATAAAGCTCACATAAAGTGAATGGTTTCTCTGCATCCATATGCAGCAGTCCTCCATGTAGTTGCAAAAGTCTTAAGCAATAGCTGTCTCCTGAGGGTAAATTTAAGCTGCTTACTTCCAGTACCTCAAAGGCAGTGAGGTACGCTACCTTCCCATTTACTGGAGGGTAGTGTACAGTAAGAGAATGCACACACGGTTACTGTGGAGCAGATGACGGTATCCTCTGGTAACCTGCATGTCAAAACTCTTATTTGATAATGTTCTTGTGGATCTGAAACTGGAATGGATGTGTGTCTGTTTCCTGAATGTTTGTGACAAGTAAGAAATATTAAGGAAAGAAACAAGAGTTGCAAAATGAGAACAAGCAGCTCTAGCAGATGCTGCTACAGGCAAATATTGTCAAGAAAAGAGAGTTGGATGTGGGCACAAAAAATCTCTCTCTAGTTTCATTGCAGTGCTCCCCACTTAAATGAGGAACAGCAAAATTATTAAAGAAACTATATCTGGTTAAAAATCAGGGATAGTGCTCCAAATCAACAAGACTGAGCTAATGCAAGTTTGAAAATACAGAAGAAACAGCTGTTAATGCAGTTATCTCACCATTTGCCAGTAGGGGAAGGGAAATTTCTTTACAATACTTAGAGGCATAAAAAGCACTCACAGCTCAACTAAAGAAAAAGCTTGCAGTACTAGAGAGTTGGTGAATTATAGGAAGTTCAGCAAAATAATTTTGAAGCGTTTGTGTGTTGGGTTTTGGTTTGTTTGGGTTTTTTAAATCATGCGTAGATAACACCCTTAACACGTGGCAGGTTTCTGCTGTTCTTCTAGAGTGAATTGTAAAAGAGATACCAGCAAACAGAAGAAAATGGGGAAGACAAGAAAGAGCCTGCTTACAGAGAAGAACAAGGTCTGTGGTCATTTAAAGTGATGGCTTTTTGTCTTGTGTTGTTTTAAGTGTCACCATGTTTTACAGGCTTACAGAACATTGTTGCACTTCTTTTTTTTCAGCCTACTTAAATTTTATTTTGATGCATGCAAAATTTTGATGAGCAGGAACCAATACATTTATAAACACAGTAACCTTACAGTATGAATTTAAAATTTAATCCAAAGACATGTGAATAGTTTTTAAAACAAGTAAATTATTCTGAGTATACAATCAGTGAGGAGAAACTTTCACAATGAAAAGGAAGCTGAGGCTGTCCAAAACTTGCCAACTCTTTGGATGCTCACATATGTTCAGAGTTTTTAGGCCTCCTATTACAAAAAGTTCATTTGTAGGTTGGCCAGAACAGCAAAACCACTACATAAGTTGGGTAAAGAAAGAAAACCATTTCAGTGATCAGCAGTGTGTGATTTAGCATTTTGAGAGTCAAAGAGGCTCTTGTGATTGCTCCTGTTTTAGTCTCCCTGTGTTTCAAAAACCCTTTCATATTGTGCACAGCTGCTAACACTTACAGTTTGGGGATACTGTTGACACAGGAACACAAAGGGGTTAAGATATTGCTAGCTTATTACCAGGGTGGGAGGTCACGGGGAGGACGTGTGGGGGGAGGAGTTTTCCAAAGACAAATTATTGCCAAAGTAACTCATGACTATGGTTAAAGACTATTTTCTTGGTTGGAAATTTATGACCAGGATAGACCATGCATCTTATTCAATGATTCTGTAGATTCAGGTATTCTGAAGGAAACTTTCCAAGCAGTTACAGATCTACCACACTGTGCCACAGACTTGAACACAATCGTGGCAATGCTACTGTTGGCATTCATGTGGCATTTTGATTGCTAGTTGCAAGTATTTCCACAAAAAGGAATAAGTGAACTTGGTTACAAAAAAAAAAAAAAAAGCCTTTTCTATTCTAGACCCATGAGTTGCTGAAACTGAAAGTAGAATCTTGATATTTGTGCTATATATGAACAAGCAGTTGATAAACTGCTTACTTGAGAAAGTATCTTTTTGAGCTATCACAATAAAAGCTTATTGTTTACAATGTGAAATACGAAGTATTCTACAGGAGATGAAAAACAGTTGATGATGGCAAGGATGGGGCATTGATGTGCACAGATAAGTGTGGTTGGTATGTCAGATCACAGGACACATGGAAAGATGAACAGAATCTGGCCCCTCTGTGGGTTCATTTTAATTATGCTGGTTGGGCCACTCCAGTGATGGGTACCTGTAACATCAGACTGTACTTAATTTTTTGAGAAAAAGGCAATAAGATTATGATTTTTTAAACTGCTGGACTGCAGGAACCTTGGCATTTTGCACATTATGCTTAGACCTGAGTGAGGTTCTCGCAGTTTAGCATCTCTGGGTATTTTCACAAAATGGCCTATAAGAAACCAAGGAGAAGAAGGTTGCACTTGGGCTGAGGTTAAAGACTTAAACTGTTTTTGTAAGTGTGTCAAGCTCTCTAGTCTGTAGAGACAGACAAGTTGTTTGCAAAGTGACTCAGATCAGGAATTTAACCAGACCTTGATGGACCACCTTTTGGGCAGAATCAATTCTTGCCAGAGAGGAGAAATCAAGAGAGCTTAGACCACTAGGTTAAGCAAAACCTTTGTAAATACCCCCAAGGGATTTCATACAGTGTTTGGTTAGTGAACTGAAAAAAATACTATTCTCATGGATGAAGTTCCTAAAAAGGAAAAAAAGTTAATTTGGATGATGTAGAAAACCTGTAGATAAAAATGATGTTTATTTCTGCAAAAATGAAAACACTCTAGGAGGTAAGGACACTTAGGTGTACTTTTTATAATGTCTCCAAGCATGATTTTACAATCCTAAGAGAAAGAAAAGCAGGACTCCTTTGAGGGATCCAATAAAATACTGATAGACGTATAAGAAGCAATGAATGGGATACATTGGGTCCCAAGACTTTATTCAGAGTTGTTAATAAGGACTAGATGATGTGATAACAAGGATTTCAGTAAAATTGCCTCAATATAATGATTGTATGATGTGCTGACTAACAAAGACTTTGAAGCAAGAAGCGAAGAAACAATTTCCATCTGTTCAAAAATGTTGTGCATTCTTTATAAATACAGAGGATTAAAGGAAAAAACCACCTGATTTCAGCATCTGTTTCTTTTCAACTGGAAACAAATGAAGGTTAGTAAGCTTTTGGCTGTTGGAGTGGTTTTGGTGGGGTTTTTTTTACTTGTTTGCTTTTTCAAAACTCAGGTAAAAAAAAGGGGGTAATAGTACGTCCAATAGTAACAACCTGGTGTTGCATTCATAGAGAAAGAATTTGGATTCCTATCCAAAACACATGTTTTTCTGTAAAAGTCAGAAGGGGTGAAAAAAAACCTCAAAACTTTGAAGCTAAAGAAATTTTGTACAAAATGAACATGTCGGTATGCTTCAACTAGCAAACAGTGAGTTCCCTGTAACCTCCAGGCTGTTCTTACACTGAGTGACAATCACTGCACAGAGCTGCAATTTCACCTGATCACTATGATACAGGTGAGATCTTCACAATTCCTTTCTCCTCCAGCTTTGTTTCTCTGAAAATTGTATATGCCATAAACTGTTGTTAATATTCTGCTTGTGTTAACTCTGATTTCAATGCTAAACTATGCCACCAAATTAGTTAATTTTAATGCTTACTGAAAATTGAGAGGTTGGAGTTGAAAAAGTAGGAAAACTTCTATTCCTTGAGATATCTTGCTGATTTTAATCACCATCGAAATTCACATTTTAACCAGCATGATTCAGATCCATCTACCTTGTCACCATCAGAGTGCAGAGCATCCATCTGAAGAGAATGGTTAAAGCCTTGACATGTAAGGTGTTTGACTGGATCTTCTCTCCACTTTGCAAAGCAGCCAGCAAATTGGTGCTGTACAAATGGATTCACAGAAGTCTCATGAGCAAGGTCAATCCTTGACTTTTTCTCTTCTTTCATCTGCTCTCATGACCCATTGCTTTCAAGTGCTAACATGTCAAGCTCAAATAAAGTTGTTTGCAGCTTTCTAGATGTTTACTAGGTAAGTTGTATCTGCCCTTATTGGTTTTTGTCCTCTGCAAGGATATAAAACACTCAGAAACTGATAGAGATGGGGGGGGAACACATATAGCTTTAAAATATTACGGGGGTGGGAGGGGAAGATTCACCATGTTTAACAGATGTACAGACTTCAATCAGAATTAAAGCAGTTGCATGTTTGGGCTTGATATTTTTACTTTGAATTTATATTGATACCATAGTGGAAGCATAATTTTAGCATGCGTATGTGCTTATTACTCTTTTCCAGTCAAATGTATTACAGACAGAAGTTTAATTGTAATTTATCTTTTCTGGTTAAATATATATAGAGAAAATAAAGAGCACAAAACACAGGTTTATTATGACTGAAACCATGAGACATTTGTATCCATGGCAGGCAGAGATTCCATGTAAAATGTGAACATTTTGAACCTTGCTTATCAGCAAACAGAAGAAAGTTCTGCTTTTAACAACACATATTCTATCTGGGGTTTTTTTGTGGTTGATTTTTGGTTGGCTTGAATGTATTAGGCAGCATAACTTGCCTAAATGATAGCTGTATGTGGTAGAGTAGAAAGGAGCTAATATTTCAATTGTGTAAACATGAAAGATGATGTTTATTTATGCTGCTATGAAGTGATGAGACTGACAAAAAGTAGATCAGACTTACAAAAGACAAGAAACTTTATAACGGTGAGATGTGTAAAGTTGTAGATCAATTTCACAAATGAGGTTAGGGAATCCCCACTGCTTAAGAGTTTTTAAAACTATTCCAAACGTGATGCATGTTCTCAAGCATAATCTGGGACAGACAAAAAGGCTTAACTATGAATGACGAGGGCTCCTACCCCATCTCAGTACTTAACATTTCACAGTATGGCCCATAATAATCAGGGTTATTAACAACTGTGAGCAATTATACTAGTGATAATCACTTCTTAAAAATCTCTGTTGTGATTCGAGTGACATAACTTTGTTGCTTCTTACACTGGAAGAATCAACAGGAATTGTTGTAACATTCCCTTAACTTTCTAACGGTTCATTTGTGTTCTCTGAAAAAATGTCAGTATTAAGAGAGTTGTTTTAGGGCATGGACATGTGAATAGATGCTCCTCTTCACTAAGAAGCTGTGCGTATGGTCTTAGTTCTTGGTAAATGGAAGTAATCTGCTACTTGCCAAAAGACATTTAAGCTACCCCACACCTATAGATCTGTCAGTCAGCTTCCTTTGCAGCTCATGTTATTGTATAGCAGCAGGGCTGTCTTTCTGCTTTAAACTCTATGCTTAAACTCCAAGAGGTCATTTGCCCTCCACTGATACAGGAGAGCTGTCCGGCATTGGGCCGTGGACTATGAGAGAGGTTGCAGGTATGTGTCTGCAGCTGAGGAATGCATCATTTAGCAAGGCGCCTGTTCAGAGGAGTCCTTTACAAACATGTGCATCACAGTTGCTGATTAGCACCGCTCAGTGTATTGTGTTTGACATGTAGTACAAGTATTTGCGTAGGGAGCCAGGTCCAGACCTAGTTCACCTGAGATCTGGAGGAGCCATTCTCTCCATGGATTTTCTAGCTTAGGGAGACTACAGTGTCCCACTGGGGCCTAATTGAGATGGGTAAGTAACTACTCTTTCATAAGTTCATACTCAAGTTTACTGAGTAGTGATTTTCTCGTGCAACAGATCTAATTTCCCTTGTTGTAGTCCATCTACGTAGATGATTAGTTGTGTTAAATAGTTATTTTTGTCAATTGTTATTTTTTACCTTGGAGCAACTTGATTTCTAAAAGTACAAATATTTTGCTTAGTACAATTTTACAATTGTACTTCTGGTATAAGGTTTTTTAATTTTGGCATAGGTTTTTAAAAATTACATTGCATGCTTATATTGCTATTTGACTTTTTCTGTACTTTTACAGTTACATGTTTAATGAGGTCTAATACTATCTATCTGACACTGTTGCCTCTTCATTTTGATAATCCTTATACAATTAACAAGGGCCCACGATAAACCCAATGAAGTTGTACTGAAGTTGTACTAAGCTGTAACTGCCATTTTACTTGGGAAAGCTTAGCTGTAAAGTATAACGTGACTTGCCTGAAGCTACACAGCAAATCTTTAAGAAAGCTACAGTGGGTTTGGATTTATTTTTTCTATCTTTTGTTTTAACTATAAGACATATTTCTTCTTCCAAATAAGGTAAGACTTGTAGGGAGAAATTATCATGGTTGTATACCCGAGAAAAGAAATAGATTATGCAGTAGTATACATTAGCATATAAGTTTACACTTGCAAGTTAAGATCAGTCATCAAAAATTTCATCTTAAATGAAAATTTTAATAAGTATGTGCATTTGAACAACTATACAGCTTTATTATCTGAACCGTGGCTTTCTCTAAAAATGCATAAATATGCATCTACTTGAAAGATTTCTAATATTGCTATATTAAAATTCTTATTATCAATAAAAAAAATCTGTGGAATAACAAATGCTTTTTCCATATGCAAAAATCTTTAGAACTGTGTGGTCTAAAAATGAGACATTTCCAAATAAAATTGAGCTATGCGGAAGAAATTGAGGGAAAAGTCCTTAAGGTGACTTTTAAATGAAAATGAAATGTCTTTTAGTAAGTTTCAGAGGTACAATATTACAGACTAGTAGAATTGTATCTCATTAATTTCAAACACAGATTTTATGTGAGGCTATTTGATTATAATTTGATTATCTGACCCTGTAATTAAAGTTTATTGCCAATTTCAAAGCTTATGTGTAAAATGAACTGGTTTTCTTCAAAGCAATATACAATCCATTGGACTCATTGACTTCTAGTTTTGCATTTAAATCGAAAGTCTGTTATAACATGACAAACAGGTTCAGTTTTTGATCATTAATCCTGCTAAGCAATATTCATAAATTCAATTTTGAATCAGTTGGAATACTTTTCTTTTATTAGTTTCTGTGTTATTAAATGAGATTGTTTCTGACTAATATATTTCTGGACTCAAACTGTAGCTCCAAGCTGTTATTCAAATCAAATAACATGCCCCTTACTTGTGCCTAGCACTAATAAATGCCAACTTGTGATACATTTGCTGGAGACTGTCACGAATATTAAAGGAGGCAATAATGCCACTAATGTCTCATAAGTAAGCTTATTTTTCTAAAGGGCTGAAATCAGTCATCCTACTGAGGGGGGCAAAGGGGGAAGAACCTTTAAGACTTAAAGCCTAAAGCATTATTTTACTCAGCTAAACATTATTATTGAGGAGGTAAATGACCAAGAAATTACCATTGGAGAGAATGAAAAATATAACATGTAACTTCTGGTGCCACCCTGAGCAACAGAAATGCATCCACTGGCTAAGCATATGCTGGGTTTAGTAGGATTGCATGTTCATTGGTTTGGAGGCATGTTTTTCCTCCCTCTGAGCGTTTGAATTAAAGGAAGAAAAAAAAAAAATCCCTTTTACTGTTATTGTCAACCACCTACTTCAGTTCTGAGATATTACTGGTAATAGTTAGGAGTTTTGGTATAGAACACGAGTTTAACATGTTGACGTGAAATTATGTAATATATAAATAGGATTAACTTGTCTAAGAAGTCTCGCAGTCTGGACAAGTTGGGAAGGAGTGCATCAGGTGGGGCAGGGGGTATGACTGGGACTGAGAGACGTAGCATGGACCCTACCTCTGTCCTGGCTGGATACAAGGGCAATGCTGGGGTTTAGACGCAATCATTTTACCCGTTTTGCTTTTTCCTATGTCAGAATATTCCCCCTTTTTTTGTTGGAGGTAGAATATTGATAATGAATGTCCATTCTACAACTCTGTGTACTTTTTTATGCCACTTTGAGCCACATATTCATCCCTTTGTTTCCCTGGCTGTTGCCCAAATGTTTAAAACTTAATTTTAAAAAGGTAGTTCTTAGCTTTCCTACTTTCTCAAAAGTTCTGTGTAATAACCTTGTATTTTCTTTTCTAAAATAAAAAAAATATCTCTATTAAATGTCATTAGTGTCAGTATCACAGAATGTACCAAAATAACTGATAGGTTCTAGTAAAGTGACTAATGTATTTGGGTTTGGTTTGCTTTTTTTTAAAAATGACGATTCCTACATCAAAGGTGCTTTTAATTGGAAAGGATGAAAGGGTTGAGACAAAATCTGACGTTCTGTTTCACGATTGCCTTTACTTTTTACAAACTGTTCTGTGCTGTGCAGCATGTATTTCAATTTGATTAAGTTTACAAATTGTCTGTGACCTCTGCATTAGCTGTTTCAGAAAGGTGCTCTTTCTTACGGACATCACTGAGAATTTTGTAGCCTAGCTGGAATGCCTGTACTGCTCACACATTTTGTTATGGCCTCCAGCCATACCACCTTACCTCGGGCAGTGATCTTGTCAGAGTTCATAAGCTAACAGGTCACACAAAACGAGTTATGAATGGGATACCCATAAAGAGGCATCACTTTACCCTCTGAGCTAGCAGGGAAGTCCTGACCTAGCACTTTGCTTTTAGATTTTCAGTTTTTCAGGTAAAACAGAAACTAATCACGAATTCTCATCATTAGAGATATTATTTGGACTATCTGGAGCTGAGGCAGAGCTACACTTCACAGAATAGATGAACAATGCTTGCCTAAAGTGGCCTGTAATTTAACTGATTTTTTTTCTTTTTAATTCTAAAATGTTGTCTAGTTTAACAAGTGCTATGATGCTCCCCATAAAGGGATTTGTATCAGTGCCTTCTCTATCTGTAATAACTCACTATTTCTGAAGTGCAGTGGAACCACTTGGGTTGAACGCTTCTATGTTATTTTTTTAAATGGCAGATTTTTATTTGGCACTTGTTATTATAGACATAATACTTAGTTCTTACAATTAATATAGTAAGGTGACAGACTGTCATATATAATGCAGATTATGACAGATAGCATGTGATCCTAAGCTTGGACAGTACGATGCAAAAATGACTTGAAATGTATTTATATTTCAATCTTCTTGTGACCAGGATTGGTCCTCAAATTGTGAGTTAGAACAGCCTCAGCCTGCATGGTAAGAAAGAAGCCCATTCAAAAATGACTTTGGTATCTAACTATCTTAACTACATAACAGTAGTTCTGTCTACTGTTAAAACTGTTATATACTGCACTGCTTTGGTATTACCAGAGAAACTAAATCCATTTTAATTTAGGATTTAGTGGCCAGATCCATTTCAACATGTAGTTTTCTCTAGAAACAATGGAGTACTTCTTTTCTCACTACATTTTGTTTCAGGTTTTTTTTTGATTAAAAATAAGTTATTTTGGATGCAATCTATTTAACTGAACAGGCATTTGATACCTGGATTTAAGAACCAAGAAAATGTGGCTTGTTGGAACAAAGTAAGTTATCTGATGCAGTGATATCTTTAGGATGGAAGAAGAGGTATTGTTTAATCTTAAGGGTAGACTGCTTCTCATAACATGTTCATCCTAAATTAAATATCTAATATCAATACAAATTGTGTGGTATACCAAAACACTCTTAACAGTTATCTTCAATGTTTTTGGTTTTAAGAGTAAACTTGCTGACTTTAGTTCACATCTAATTAATTCACCTTCCTTTTTTGAAAGATAACACGACAAGAGAGAAGTGTGGTAAGACCCATATCTAGCATCGTCAGCTCTATTAACAACAATAACAAAGGCCAATAATAGTGCATTGATTGCTAGGGATTCTCAATGAGCTTTGTAAGAACTCCAGAACAATGAAAGCTTTTGCCTAATTAAAAGATTAAGAATCTAGGGCCAGATGCATTGGCAAGTTGTGGTTGTCTTTTGCTGCATGTTTACTGAGCTGTGCAGTGATACGTGCTTTTTATCTCTATAACCATAAATTAGTTTATACAAACGTATAGCCCATAACATGTTTTGGTTTAGCCTTCAATAGCTCATATCCTCCAGGTTTCCTAGAACAGTAGAAGTTTGAAACACCACTTAGCATATGCTTACTTTTCAATATGTGCTTAAATATTTCACTGAATAAATGTGGGAATACCGGATGTGAAAATTAACACCAATGTTAATGTTTTCTTAAGGTAAGTCCCTAATTATTATTACTTCCTAAGCAAATCAGTTTAATATTTCAGAAAAAAAATGGAGCATCTGGAGATGCTTGATGTTTGACATTTAATAAAAAATTAATTAGGCTTCGCATGATTGTTTAAACATTGCTTAGGTTGCAATTCTGCTTTGAAGTATTATTTTAGAGAAACATTATGATAGTGGTTATCATAACATCTGGTTATCTCCCTCAAAGGATCCCTGAGAATAATTAAGAAGTACTATTTTAGATAATAACTGTAAAATGTTTTTCTTATTCATATTTTAGCTCTGGAAATATTTCTTTTCCAGTACTAGACTACTAGCAAATTTTTGTTCCTCATAAATATTGTGTTAAAATAGTAAGATAGATAAGACTTTAATGATACAAAAAATGTAAGGTCAGTGAACGCCACTTGCTGCGCACTTCATTTCAAGACTTTGAGTCTCTCAGATTAGGGTCCAAAATCTGTCTTCTCTTTGTTTGATTGATTTTGGTTTTTGGTTTTTGGTTTTTGTTTTTGTTTTTGTTTTTTGTTTTGTTTTGTTTTCTTCCAGGAGGGCCAGCCTTACTACACAGTAGAATCAATTCTGATTCCACAAAAGCAAGGGATGAAGACTGTATCCTCAAAGGACTACCTAATATTTGCATACCCTGAAAAGCAGGGTTACAAAGTGAGTCAACCTTTTAATCTGCCCAGTAATCACAACTAGGTTAATGTCTGGTTTTGCTCAACTTACACACTTGCATATCCATACTCATTTTGCATAGAATATACAGACATATGATTTTTTTTAAAAGAAAATTGAATTGTTTCCCTACAGTCAACAGATTCATGTTGTCTTCTGCAAAATTTTCACGTTTCCACTATAAGCACAGACATTCTTTTTTTGAAGAGGATCATAATAATTTCACAAAGAAGTAAGACACATATAGCATTCATTCACCCTCTCAGTCCTATTTCCCCAATTGTAAAAACTTTGGGGATTTTTTTTCTTTTCTAAATTTTCAGAAAAATAATAGCTCTGTGTGTGTACTTAAAACTTAAATTGAAGATGTGCACACCTACCATTTCATTGATGCTGTTAAAGGAGCCTGAAGGTAAAGGAGGGACATATAAAGTTCTAGCCATACACTAAGAGTGGAAGGTAGTCCTTCACCACTCTTAACAAATTTGGTTCTTTTAAGAGGAGGAATTGTTTATTTTCATTTCTATTTTAAGTGCGACAGAAGTGACAATATTTTTAATACAAAAATTTTTTTTTTTTTTTTCCCAATGGTTGGCAAAGTCTTGAAACTGTTTAATACTCCAGCTTAATATCTCTCCACATTGTGATGGCAACAGGAAAATGTATTAGTATGATGTTTTAATAAATTGCCATACTTCTTTAATTTCCTATAACAACTTTAAGTAATTTTTTTGGCATACAGTTTACAGTATCTCAGTAAAATGAACAGAGATTAAGACTATTTTCTCAAATCCACTTTCTGTAGTCTCAGAAGACGTCACTGTGTCAGTTAACTTGGAATGTGATTCATATTTCTGCTTCTAATGGTTATAGGCTCTAAATTGTCTCTTAAAAGAAATTTTGGATTTTAGATCATAATATCCACTATTTTTGAAGTGACAGTAATTATGTGATTATAATTTACACCAGAAGGCTCACAAGGACTTTAAGAAAACTCATAAAACCATTTCAAGTGGTTAATATTTAGTCTAAATACCAAATAGTTTATTTCATATTTAAATCTTAAAATCTGAAAATTAACTTCATTGTAAAATTTCAGACTTACTCCTAGAGAAAAATTAATTTTTTTAGAATGAGGTGGTTTGGACTTCAATAGACTTACTTAGATATTTGTTTAGCTGCTTTGTGGTAAAAAATGCTGCATGATGATCAAAATCTGGTAACCAGAGTATTTACTTTTATGTTTAATGACCAGCATGCATCCACTTGGATACACTTTGAAGAATATTAGGCACTCTGAAATTGTCTAGGTTGTACTATTTCTTAAACCTGTTTACCAAAAAGAAAAAAAAGAAAGTTAAAAATTATATTCAAAGTAATTAAAAAAAAAAAAAAAAAAACAAACAAACAAAAAAACCAAACGCACAAACAGCAATTTTAAAGCACAGGAAATTCTTATGCTGACAATTTTTTCCTGGTGTATAGATAGTCTTGTCTATACTTTTGCTACATTTTACTCCAAAATAGTGAAAAAACTGCATCTGTATGAAATTTCATTCTGATTTTCATATAAACAGCAAATTACTAATTAATTAATTAATTTCCAACAACTGGACTAGGTTAGCACAGTAATTTATTCTACTGAATATTCTAGTTCCTCTTTGTGGAATTAATGTCATTTCATGCTTTTAAATGATAAATTATAATAGTTGTGTAAGTACAATTTTTATTGTAACAAATGGATTATACAACAAATTATAACAAATGTTATATTAAATTGATTTTGTACTAAATATTTTATCCTACTGTAATTTTTTTTTCGTAGTTCATACCCCTTGGACTGCTCATTAGAGTCTGGAGGGCTCACATAGTGGAAAATATATCTGTGATATCTCTCCTGTAAGTTATAGAGGGATTAAGTATTTTTTTTATCAAGCCTCTGTTATTCTGAGCATGTCAGCTCTTGAATGCCTCTGCTGACGTTTATTTGCATAGTTAAAGTTAAGCACAAAATTTGTAGGAATCAACTCAGAGTGTGCAGAACCTTGCAAAGCTGGTCTCTTTGAAATATGTCCAAATAGATATTCAAATCAGTATTACAACATAAATCAGAAATGCTTTCCACATTTAACAGTGTACTTTATATGACAAGAATGTTTCCTCTCGGATATAATTCTTTTTCAAAGAGCGAAAATCTTCAACTTGATGGTACTTGATGGCAAAAGAATTTTAACCGAAGCGTGGCATAATGCTGTTGCTTGTTCACATTCAAATTTAGAATAATTTTAAAAAATGAAGGAGCGGAGGAAAAAGAACTATTTATCACACGGTTTATCCACTAAAACAATTTCAACCCGTAAGCCCAAATTTATTCATGATGTTAGTGCCATTACAGCACAGGTGATTTTATCTCCACTGCTTTTCTTCCATGAGCGTTGCTGTCAAAGCTTCCCAGTCACCTTGGTTAATTCATTCCATGTGCCAAAAGTAATTATCCTAAGAAGTTCCACGTTGGCTGCAACGATGTGAAACTTTGGAATCTGTGCGGCTATGATGTCATAAGGGAGTCATTAATGTAAGAGTGGCTTATATGGAGGCCTGAAGGCCCATGCCAATTAATCACATTCCCATATGAAAGGTATCAATTTAATCATTCTGATGGCAGGCCTAGCAGAAATGTAATTGTCCACGGAAAGTACAAACGTGTAAAGGGACATCCCAGCAAAAGGCAGCAATCTTTCAAAGTAACATTTTACATTATTCAGATCGTTCAGCTTGTTTTCCTCCTCCTCTTGGCCCCAGCCCGAGTCTGTTATTGATATAAAGGTTGAATCTCAGGCAGCTTAACTGTTATGTGGAATGACCTTTACTTTTAATATTAATATATTATTGTAAAGTCTATGAGACTCATAAATGCAATTTTAGAATCCATATGAAATGCCATGTGCTGAACCTATTGCAACTTTTCCTCTAGTCCTGTGGCAGGTTGCAAACTATGCGAATTAATATGCATCATATTCTTTCCCCTTTATTTACTTAGAGAGGTTTGCCGAGCAACTTTATCAAGAGTAACATTATCAAGAGCTTTCCTGCAAGCTTCTTTATCATATTCACATCCGTGTCTGCTCGACACTTGTCACTGTCAATCAAATCGCAATAATACGCAGATGATTTGCTCATTTGGTTTAATAAAATCTCTCTGCTTATTTGCACTGCAGTCATTATGCCACATAATTGCTCTGCCGCTGAGGTGAAAGGCAGCCAGTTGCCTGGGGGATAAGAAGAGACTATTGCTATATGAAGGATTTGTTTCTTTGCCTCTGTCTCTCCCTAGTCACTCATATCCCTAAAATTAATATTGTATTTGAATCCAGTCCTGCTATTCTTATGCAGGCTAACATTGTTATTACTTATTATTTGGATGTGAAGTCATTTATTTTTAGTTTTGATGTCCAAGCTGTCAAGCTAAATTTCATTGTGTACTGCTACATACAATTTTTAACTGCCATTTAAACTCGATTCAAAATCCAAATTATGAAGAGAACATGTTCAAAGGAATGGGCTGACAGGAAGTATAGCTACAATTTTTATTTCCCAGGAAATCAAAGTATAGATCTTGTTATTGTTCTGTGGTGGAGATATGTGCAGTTTTCATACTTCATAATCTTTTTTGTATTGGCTGGACACTGTGACTCAGAAACAGAAAAAAGGGGGCTATTTATGCATATGAGCAGCCCTTAGGGTGCAAAACAGAGGCATTCACTTCCAGAAATGATATAGCACAGAACTAGCTCAACTTACTGTTGTAAATTCGTGAATGATTTGTACTCCATTTTCCGGTAGATTCTACTATGACGGGTGGTGGAGGTAAAAATGAGGAATCTAACCATGTAACACAAACCCTGGCTCCTTCACTGGACAGCTAATATAGCAGTAACTGCCATGTGATAATAGCCATGATCCCATATTTTGGGGGTGATTTCCTCTCAGTGGCATACTCATTAGGAGCCTAAAATACTTGTATTTTTAAATGTATTCCAAACAGCAAGTACTTAATTGTTTATTTTAAAGAAAATGAAAAACCAGACTAAAATTGCCTATGAGAGAATACGTCTATGTTCAGCTTTCCTCTTTTTATTCAAAGTCCTGTATTAAGCCTAACTGGGACTCTGTTGGTAGGTCAGAGGAAATACTAATATTTTAAGGCAGTTGAACTTGAGGACATCTTTTCTATTTGTATAAACTTGATCTAATAGTATTCAGATACAGAGAGAGTGATGAGTCATAATATTAACAGGGGGATAGTTTCTTTAGCTGCCTGAATTCAGAAAGTCCACATTTAAATAGAAGAGCCCATTAACTCACAGAAGTCCCAAAAACGACTAATAAGTCACCTCCAGCCTTTGTGGTAGGCCATTACATTTCATCCAGTCAATGTGATATTGAACCCAGTAGCTAGATAAAACAAATTTATGCTGTGAGATTTTCAAACTCGCTTTGAAGAAATCAAGAGATATAAAATAACTCCTTGCAGTAGTTAGATTAAGTGCTTAATCACTCTCACTATTAAAATATTTACTGAATGTCTTCTTTAAAATTGGTTCTTGTTACGGCTTTCCACACTAGATTAAAAAGATATTTATCTCCCAGCATTTTCTCTCTGTTTTCTTTTGTCTTGTAATTGAGTTCTTTCTCAGTAGTTTTTAGCAAAATTAACATATCCATTTACATGGCATTTCATCAGCTTTTTATCACAAGTAAGTAATGACATCAGGTATCTGAGCAGTATTTGGTATAACATTAATATTTACTTGGGGGGGGGCAGGGAGGCATAGCGGTTGTAATGGGCAGCTAATACTGAACTTTTTTAGTTCCATATTGTTTTGGAAATATAAGAAAGCACTGCATTTCCTTTTTTCTTCACTGTATTATTTAGCATTTAGCTTGCATTTTTGTTGGAATGAGCATACCTATGAAGCAGTTGTGATCACCCTTTTACTACATATCTTTATCATTATTTACCACTGTGGAATGGATTGAACATTTGTATTATCCAAGTATGCTTGTAACTTTTATTTCCTAGGGAAAAATGTATTAGGTCTGTTATCAACCCAGCACTAGGATCTCTCACGCTAAGACAGGTTATGATATAAAACATTCTAAATCTGACAGTCTGTGCAATGGAGTTCAACTGAACTACGTGCTGCAGTGCAGGATAGAGATACCCAAACATGAAATGTGGGGCGTAGGTCACATAGCAGTGTAGACTTATTCTAACTCAGAACTCTCATTATCCTTCATGAATAATAAAATGTTCATCAAAGGAAACTGGTAAAAGCATATAAACTTCCTTCAGGTAGTTAAACACCCATAGATGGAGATCTAGTGAGTAGGAAAGGGAGATTTTTCTCTTAAGTTTGAGGCTACTAAGGATCTTTTCAGCAGTCTGCATGACGATTACAGTTTACATGGCATTCTTTTCTGTAGAATACAGTTCCTTATCCTGTCCTCTTCCATAATTTACATTTGATTTCATATTGTGTTCTGACCCAAATAGCTGTTCACTATAGACCAGCTGTTGCTACTACTACACTGTAGCCTACATAGACAGATCATGAAACTGAAAGTCTTGTGAGGGTGATCAAGCAGTGGTGCTCAGAAAGGTTGCGGTGTCTCGCGGTGTCTCTCCATCTTTGGACATATTCAAAACCCATCTGGATGTGGTCCTGAGCAATCTGCTCCAGCTGGCCCTGTTTGAGCAGGGGGGGTGGACCAGACAATCTCTAGAGGACCCTTCCCACCTTATCCTTTCTGTAATTCAAGGATGCAGAAGTGCCAGATGACTTGTAAAAGTTCTTTATATAAAGGATATAAAGATATAATATTATTTATTGTCATAGCTTGGTAAGGAATAATTTTATAGTGAGATCAAAATATTACTCTGCATTACCAGTTGTAAAGAACTTTATTTTGCCTGATTGCTTTGGGTTTTTGTTTGGGTTTTTGTTTGTTTGTTTCTGGGTTTGGGTTTTTTGTTTTGTGTTGCTGTGGGTTTTTGTTGGTTTTGTTTGGTTTTTAGGGGCAGGTTCTTTTTAAAAAAATACAGATCTACTTAGCTGATTTTAGGCCTGACCAGTTCCATGCCATTTTAGTCAATAGGAGCAGATTCAAAATATTTTCTGCTAATTAAATGGTAGGTAGGTTTTAAACCAGATTTCTAAAGAGGCCAGCCACAGAAAACTTCAACACCAAGCCCTAAAGATTGTTTTGAAACAAAATCTTTACTTTAGATTAATCACAAAAACACTCAGGGAGGAAGGACGAAGAGTTTAATTTTCCTGTCCTTATGATGGTTGTTGATCCTTTCTAATCTCTAATATTAAAAAGATCTTAATTCTAAATATGCTTATTTTGTCATGGTGGCTGATTTGGCTTTATGAAATTTAGTGAGTGTTTGGAAGAAATGTTAACTATTGTATGCTTAATGGTTTTCTCACATGGAAGTACAGCTGTTGTGTTACTATTGTTTTAATGTTGGCTCACTTTCTCCTTTTTGTATACAATCCATTGCATGTTCCTTTTTAAGAGCATGCTTATGCAATTTACAATGGGATGTAGCAACAGTCTTAAAAATAAATTGTTGCCTGTATTTTTTGTAGAGGTATCTTAGCTTCAGACAAATTGTTTTTAGAAGTTGATAGGATATTGAATTGTGTATTACAGAAAATGAAAGTAATATGAGTCTTTCTAAAAATACAATGCTTAGCTTGGTGTGCAGCTGCCATAATTACTTAAATAAGGTATTGGTGTGTTTGGATTAGCACTCTATGCATTTGTATACACAGACTTGTGCATACACATACACACAGACTGAGTTTGTCATAACTTAAAGATGATGGGGAATTTCCCTCCAGCACAAATACCCAAAGCACCTGCCTGTGTTCAGAACTCTGGTGGTCAGGATTTTCAGAGGTACTGAAAAGAAAAATTAATTTATAATTACACAGTCTGTACTGAAATAAGAAAAAGTAATTCAATTGTGACAGTAGCTCTTTACTTGGCTATTGAATAAGTTACTTGACGTTTTTCAGCAATATGCTCTGCTATAAATTGGAACGAATATATAAAATAACACAGAAAATACTGCATCAGGGAACATTCTATCCAGGATTTTCATGACAGAGAGAAATCTAATATTATACCCCGCTATTAATTAACATTAGATTTACTATCTGAAAGAAGGTGTTTAAAATTCTGCGAAATGAGACATGATTATCTTTGTATAGTCTTTTTCTCATAATCTTCATTTTCCAAAGGCATTAAGGGACCTTATATTGCAAAGTGGAAATTATTAAGGATAATTAAGATGAAAGTTTTATTTGATAGATGAATTCTCATGATGTTTGGAAATACTCAGTTTAAATCTAATCTCAGTTCACACTCTTGCTTTTTAGAATGAAATGCGATGTAATAAAGGGAAACCACAAACAGCCAAGCCATGTTTCGAAACTGCAGAGACACTACCCGTGTCCTTTAAAAAAGAAGAAAAAGTAAACTTCCCAACATTTTGTGGTTTTGGTAACTGTTAAATGAATAGAAGATAGGACTGAATGAAATGAGAATCACAGTACCTTGAGGAAACAGAAAGAACTGAATGGGAGGTACAAACTCCACTAACCTACAAAGAAAAGGTTGCAGGTGGCATAGAAAAGCTGCCAAAAGTCAGCTAAAAAATAAAACACTTGAAACGGATGTGGACAGAGATGTTCTATTGAGGATTTTTTTGCCAACATAAGTTCTTATTCACAGATGAAGTATCTCAGCTGAAATCTTGTTGAAGTTAACAGGAATTTTGTCAATACTTTTAATTGGTCTGTAATGTCCCTAAAACATTAATTTGTGACTAGTCAAATTGGTTGTGAATAGTCACAATTGGGAGGCAGACTGAAGTGTCTATATCTTGGTCATGATGCAGCAGAAGCTAACAACCACCTTATTTGACTTTTAATCGCTGCTTACTGAGCGGATATTTAATTTTCCATCTACCAACGTCCGTTTTTCTGAGGCTCTTCAGCTGTAACTGAAGATAGCCAGATCCTGAATCCGATTGCATTTCCAAGATAGTCAGTCACCTGAGTCAGCGTTCTCCTTGCTTCTCTCTTACTCATTGCAAAGGATCCATTTGCAGTGGAACCAAAATGTTACTCTATTTTCCCACACCACCCATCAGCTCACCTTGTGTTGGCTAAAAATTTGAGAACAAATCTGAGACATAACCAGCTCCTACATGCCTGTTTCCAGTCGAAGAATGACTGTACCACATCTACCCCAAATGCCAGGATGTGCAGGCTGTGGGAAGACACTAGGCTGTTAGTCTTCTGTTTCTCTTTGTGTTCAGCCTAGCTTTAGAAAGAGCTAAATGCAGTAATTGTTTTCTTTATATATTGTCTATAGTATTTCTGTTTAGTTTAAGCCAGAAATACATATACAGAATATAGAACTCAAAAAAATTGGGGGGTGAGGGGTGTTTCTGAGTTTTCATTCAGTCTTTTATGGATGCAAACATAGCTTCTCTGTCCTGAGTTCTAAACTCCGAGTAGGTAGCATTGGCTATAGTTTCTATTTGGAGGGATGGAGGGAAGAGAAATGATCTTTCTCACAAACTTTTCATTTATTGGAATACCGAGGTCACCAACCTCAGATGTTAGACTGCATGACAGGGCAGCTAGTAATTGAGAGTGGCTCACCAAGGGGTTGGATGAGCCCTAAGGAAGATAGGATGTTATGGCATGGATTGGCAGCATGGGATATAAGGTGCTGCTAAGTGGTATGCCATTTATTTAAGCACATTTCTTTCTGCATGGGGGTTTACCAGATGACATGTTCATATCCTGCTTTTTCTTTCTGCCTTTGAAGCAAGGAGCCCAGTACTGTTTCATATGGTTGAGATGTGTTTGGCTTTTTTAGCTGAAGAGAGATAGAGGGTGTAAACTTTTAAAATCTCTCTTTGAGCTGTGAGGTGTAACTGGTCTGATGTGATACTCTCTCTCACATAGAGAGGTGTGCTGGTTTTGGCTGGGGTACAGTTCATTTTCTTCATAGTAGCTAGTGGGGGGCTATGCTTTGGATTTGTGCTGGAAACAGTGTTGATAACACAGGGATGTTTTTGTTATTGCTGAGCAGTGCTTACACACAGTCAAGGCCTTTTCTGCTTCTTACCCCACCCCACCAGTGAGTGGGCTGGGGGAGCACAAGAAGTTAGGAGGGGACACAGCTGGGACAGCTGGCCCCAACTGACCAAAGGGCTATTCCACACCGTATGACATCATGGTCAGGGTATAAAGCTGGGGGAAGAAGAAGGAAGGGGGGGAAGTTCGGAGTGATGGCGTTTGTCTTCCCAAGGAACCGTTACGTGTGATGGAGCCCTGCTTTCCTGGAGATGGCTGAACACCTGCCTGCTGATGGGAAGTAGTGAATGAATTCTTTGTTCTGTTTTATTTGCGTGGGTGGCTTTTGCTTTACCTATTAAGCTGTCTTTATCTCAGCCCACGAGTTTTCTCATTGTTACTCTTCCTATTCTCTCCCCATCCCACCAGGGGGGAGTGAGTGAGCGGCTGTGTGGGGCTTAGTTGCCAGCTTGGTTTAAACCCCAACAAGAGGACATTCTGCATTATTTCTCTAAGTGTCAGATCTTGCTAATTCTTACTGATGTGTTCTGGACTAAAGAGCCCTAAATCATCTCTGTTTGGAACCGTATTAGTTGAGCTAGGCAGGCACAATCTTTGGTAGCTTTTCATAGCTTTTCCCATTGAATGTGATAGATTCCTTTGCATATTCACCCCCTCTCTCCAGTCTTTACTCTTCATATTCAGTTCTTTGATCAGTCATACGCTAAGTTTTTTAAATATGCAGCTTTTTAAAATTACCAACCACTTACATACCTGCTTAATATGTCACTTTACCAGGAAAGCAATAAGGAGATGAAAGGAGGAAAGTGACTTTTGTGTTAGAAATCTGGCTCAAGGTGTGAGTGGAGAAAAAAAATAGTCCTACTTTATTATGTCTTATCATCTCTGAAATTATGTAGGTATTTTTCAGTCAACAAATTAATTTTCAGATGGAAAAACACAGTTATGAATTGGTTTTGGTCTGCCTTTCACTCATCATATCATACCATTACAGCAAAAACTGGAGTTCATAATGATATTGTGGAAACTGCTGATCAAAGGTTGTTTACATGGACTGTGTTCACCGCTTTGCCAAAGTTGTCTCCTACAGATACACTTTAATGACTATTCTCTGCAAAACTGATTTTTCAAAAAGATTCTTTAATCTGATTACTCTGTAATCTTAGTTATTCTTGAGAGTGTGAGATTACATACATATTTGTTTTGAAAGTATGTTTTACATGATTATGATTCATAATGTTCCACGAAAGGAAGGTATTGGAAAAATAATAATTAAAAAAATCTTATTCGTAAGGAAATAGTAATTACAGCTGTAAGTCTAATTATCAGCTTATGAAAAAGCATCAAAGAATGTCTGTAAAAAATGTAAAATGAGGAATTTTAATTCATCAGTAGACACACATAGGTAAGAATTAAATATAGGCTCTTATGCTGAAAAAGTCTCTATATAAATGTATGGATTTGTAGTTTTTAGATAATTTTACATGTTAGCATTTACAAGGCAGAGGATTCATATGATTTTGATACCCATGGAACATATTTTCAAAATGTGTGCCAAACAAATTGAGTGCCTCTCAACCACTTATCTTTTCTGGGCTATTTTACCCTATAAGCAAGTATTCCCACAAGTAGCAAAACAGTGCAATTGGGATCTAAGACTTCTTTCATGGGATTTATTCTGACATTATAAGCCTGTAGTCAGACTCAAGTATCCAACTTTTTTTTTTTTTATAATTTATTGTTGAAATAGTCCTTCCTCTCCTCAAAATGGGGAATTAATTCTAAAATTATACTATGCAGAATCAAAATTCATCTTAGAACTGTAATTCTTGCCATTCAAATAAGAGCTACTAGGTAAGCAAATAAAAAAGGAATAAAAAAAGTACTTTAAATCAGTTTTAGAAGTTTCATGGTTCTGAATTCTGCACAGTTGGACTCACAATAATTAAGGTTTCTAGCTCAAATTAAGGAATCTGAAATACACTCAGAGTTAAATGTTTAATGTAGTTTTTCCATAACATGAGACATATTGAAGACAGCATAGTTTGAAGGCTATGAAGTGATCTTTAATTAGTCATTGATAGCTTCTGCTATTCAGGAACCATTAATACAGCCAATCCCTCATGTTCTTAAATACACCGACAGCCATGCAAATATAAAAGTGTCTGAATATTATATACATACATATGTATTCTTTTTTATATGAAGTGAGTCTACGAAGATAGGAGGCTTCCTATGGGGAATAAATACATTTAATATTTCTGCCCCTCTGTTATAATAGTGAGTTTGCAGCTGAAGATTTACCCTTTTGCTGCTGACTGAGCAGAGACCAACAGTAGATCCTGCAATTCTACCTTAAGACCTAAATAACAAATTTTGATGATGCAGTTAGCCCTGTTTCATCTTATATCTTCTGCAGAGAAAATAAATATGCAGTCAAAAGCATTTTTATGTTGGTGCATCTGTAGCTACATCCATTCTAGCAATTTCACTGTAATTAAAACATTAGAAAAAATAAGTAAAACATCTTTAACTTACAGCACTATAAGAAAAAGTTTCCAGCTTATGCTTGGTTTTAAGAAACTAAAGAAATATCACCCTGTTTAGTGTAAGCTAGAAGAGGGGTTTGTATTTGATTTGCTGTTTGTTTCCAATCTTGTTCCTAAAAAAACTGAACTTCTAATTAATCTTTACTAATTTTGATCTTTTCTTTCTTATACTTTGTTAACAGGCTTGTCTTGTGCTAAGGTAAATCTGGGTGAAACTGAGAAAAACGGTACTTACTTTCAAATCCAAATGGAGCGGTGTGCCAAAGCAGCTCAAGAGAAGCATACCCCAGCACACGTTACGGGAACCATGGATCTGGACAGCATTTTCTGCCAAGCTATGAAGGCCTGTATGGGAACTAGCATTTCTGGTAATAAGTTTCGGGGTGGCCTTCCCAAGTCAAATATCTTTCTGGCATATACCTGGCATTACCTAGGAAGAAGGGCCCGAGACATTCAATAGCTCTAGCCTTACCAGAAAATATCAATTCCAAACAGTTTACTCAGATATTGTTTGTACTAATGTCCTTCAGAGTGATGAGAGAACTGTGACATGATGTATTCCTCCTTACAGACAGCTTCTATTGTTGTGCACTGTGAAATAACCTCCTTCCATTCACTGCTTCATAGATGTATTTAAAATGAAAACAGCCATTTTTAAATATTCTTGTATGTTTATGAACATATTTTAGGGATCTGATAATTTCTCTCTCTTGGTTTACTGAAAGGATATGTCCTGTTATCAGCAATTCCACATTCACCATTCAGTAATTATGCAAATAGAGACCAGCCTGGAGAAATTTAAAATAATCCCTGCATCAGAGAGTACACCGTTTTCACAAAGGTTTAAAAAAAAAAAAAAAAAAAAAATCTAAATTGACTACTTGGCTGCTTTTATTTTTACTTAGATTGTTCTATAAAGTGTTGATAGTATGTTCTTCTAGTATACAAATCACAAAGGAATTGCACTTGAAAGTACAAAAAAGATGTTCAGGGGTTCAGGTTTTTAACCATGTTTGTAATTCTGCTTTTTAACTTTGGAAAAGAGAAAATACCATCTTTCGCCTTTGCATTTTTAGAGAGGAAAAGGCATGTTAGTATCGATAAGTTATCAAGTAAGGTGAGGGTTTGCGTAGTTTGTTATAGTTTGTGTACAGGTTATTTTTCAAAATTCTTTTCTTAGTCTCCGTATAGAACTACTGGGGACTTCAGTGGGATCAGCATACCTACTTGTTTGCAGCTAGGAGCACCAGGCCTGATCATTTCTTTGTCATACAGCACATATTGTGTTTCAGTCAATGAAGTATTTTTGTCACTTGTCTGCCTACGGATGACAGAATGCGAACAGAACAGCTGCAGAACTCCACCTAGTGGTGCCGAGCATTCCCTCCAACTAATTAAAGACACAGCTTAACTTTCCTCCTCTCTCTTTCGTTCAGATTCCTTCTCAAAACCGCGGCCACCACAAGGTGAAATTCTGGCCCAGATTAAGTCAGTCAGAACTTTCCAGAGCCTCTGCACGCTGAACAATTAAATATAATATTGAATATGCCTTAAACGACACGGCCATCGCACTCTTCCTTCTTCCACCGAGACACAGGTAGGTCCTTGGCAATTTTAGGTTTTGGATTATGAGTATGTATGGTTTTGGGGTATGAACATATGTATTGTGGAAAATCTTGGCCAACACTTTTTTCCTATGCTAGCCTAAAAACATTGTTTTAAATGAAATTCCTTACTGTATTTAGACTTCTGGGTGAAACAGATGCAAAGTACCGAAAGGTAGCGAAAAAAGTATCTAAAGGTTTAGACTTTTATTGATCTTATAATATTTTCTACAGGTGCCAAGCCATAGGGAAAGAAACCTTTCATAAGGTAAGCAATATACCAAAAGCACTGTAGGCCAGACTCTTATATGAGTCAGAATACAAAGATTTCGTTAAGTAGAATTCACTCAGATCTAGTATGGCTAAGAAGGGGATCTGGTCTACCATGTAATTTTTTGAGGCTTCCGTATTTTAGTTCAGCTTGCAGGTCAACTTTCTGCATTCCTTTTCAAAGTCATTATATTTAAGTCTAGCTATTCTGGTATTATTGATTTACCAGTGTGTAAACTATGCGTTCATTTAACTTTCCTGATGTGTAGAGCTCACCTGAGGACATCTATTTGGCTGGGCTTTGGGTTTCAGAAGCAAAAGAGGCGATACATTTTATTACTGCAGTTGTACAATCAGTACTGCTAAGTGAGTTTTACGCATACACCCAAAGATTTACTATAGCATTTTATTGAAAGCTGTGTTTTCAGATTTCCTCACTTGATCGTACACGGGACAAAATGATGCAACAAATCCAGGGACCTAAACCAGAGCGCTTTGATATTTCAGGAAAACATTTAGCATCATTTGAGCACAGAGACGCTATTTTAGGTGATGACCTTGCATACAGATTGCAAACAGATAATGTTTCTGGATTCACAGGAATGATGGTGGTGTACGTTAACTACAGGTGGTTCTAGTAAAAAATGATAGAAAAAGTAATTATCGGTGGTTCAGAAAAAAGCATTTAAGAAAATGTATTAGACAAAAATGAGTTTCTTTCTTGTCAAAGTATTATTTCTGTAGTTGGCAAAATGGGAAACTTAGGACTGTAGTGGGGTTTCAAGGATTAACAGTCTTGTGTTCAATGGCTTGATAAAGTATTCCTCTCAAGCCTTGGTACTGAACTTAAAATATTATTCACATTGTGATTGTGACATAGTTTTGCAACATCCTGAACATGTACACTCAATTAACACTAAAACGTTGTTCAAGCCACAGAATTTTGCAGCGTAAGATCTAGGACATCTGCATAACGTGTAAATGAGCATTTAATGATCATCTCGCATTCCTTAGCAAGATCAGGACCTAATGCAGGCAAGACGATTTGAGGAATGGTGAGGTCGGAAAAGCCCACTGAAGAAGGTAGCCACGTAAAAAAGATTTCTGGAAACGTAACCTTCAAAGGAGAGGTGGTGGGGAAAGATTTAGAGCAGAAAAAAGACAAGGTATATAGCAGGAAGGAGATTAAGAAAGAAAAGGAGGTAGCAGGTGGCTGCTGCTGCACGTAGCCATGGAAGGTAGGTAGTGTAGGGTGCGAAGGTAAACGGATGTTGTACAGCACGTCGGAGGTGCAGGCAAAGAGCTTGCATTTGAAACGCTGAAGAATAGGAAATTGCAAAAGAGTTTTAGAAACTGAGATGGTGGTTTGGCCAGAACAATAACATTATTAACTGACTGAAGATTTTAAAGTGGCAGTTTGAGGACAGGAAGACAGGAGGAGAAGGTCATGATAATTGAGACAAAGTGACAACCTTAGTATGGTATTTTTGCTCATAGCTTAGGAACAAAAAAAAAAACACCCTGGATTCATTGATTTTTAATTTTCTCTGTAATTTTTATCCTTGAGATAGCATGGATTTTGTTGACATCTTCCACACCTTGACAAATTAAACTTTAGTTTTGGTATAGCATTTTTGTAATTGTTCTGCTGGGGTCAGAAAAAGTCTAATTACAAACAAATACTAACTCCTGAGTTTGGTTCTTATTGTGCTCCTTCTCTTCAGAAGCTTTTTAGAGCTTACTTTTGTGTGTACACATGGGTATAGTTAACTATAAATGAACACTGTGTGTGTCTATGTATGTATGCCTGTTCAGCGACAGCATCAGAAGCTGATACGTAGTATTAAATAAGGAAAAAATCCAGCTAAACTGTGTTCTGTAAAATGTCAGTTTTTAGAAGCCTACTAAAAAAAAGTGGTAAAAGTCCGTGGCTGATGAAGTCATCCCTAGTAAGGGGTCGGAGTTCTCGCCTTGTACGTGCATCCTCCCCTACAAAACGAGGGGAGGGGCCGAGGCGGCGCCTGCCAGCTGCTGCAGGCTGCTCTCCTCGGGCAGCCTTCCTCGCTGGCTCTCCTAGGCGCCGGCCGCTGATCGCACACCGACGGGGCTCTGCTCCGACACCTCCCACGGACGGGAGCGCAGCACCGTTCCTTCCTCCTCCTCCTCCTCCCCCCGCGGTGCAGCCCCGCCTCCGGGCGGCCGCTGGGGCCGCCGCGCCTCTCCCGGGGCCCGCCCGCCCCGCGGCCCCGCCGCCATGCCGCCAGCCCCTGCCCGCCCCCTCTCCCCGCCCCGGCCAATCGCACGCCTCCCCGCTCCGCACCGCCGGCCAATGAGGGAGAGCCATTGCTCTAAGCTTCGGTCCCGGCGCTTTCTTCCCGCTGAGAGAGTGACAGGTGCGTCACCACTGCCCCATTGGCCCGCTCGCCCGGAGACGGACAGGCACTCGGGCCAGTCCCTGTCCCCAGGGCGGAACCCTCGGCGGGCACCCGCCCCGCGCCGTGACAGGAGAAGGGTCCGCCTCATTGCATCACGGAGAGGGCGGTGGCTGTGATTGGCTGGCTTTGGCGCCACCGCCCCGCCCCGCCGAGCCTCCCCGGAAGAACCGGACGGCGATTGGCCGAGGGGAAGGCCAGGTCCGGATGTGCGATGCCGAGGGGCGGGCTTTAAATGGGGCAGCGGCGGGGGTAGAGGGGGAGCGGCGGCGGCTGGCGGGGCCTGGGCCGCGCGTGGAGCGGAGCGGCGGGAGCCTCGGCGCGGGTGAGCGGGCGGGCGGGCGCCTGGGGGCGGCGGCGCGACAGCCCCGGGCTCGGCCCGCCTCTGCCTTCCCGCGCGTAACGCCCGCGGTGGTCGTGGGGAGGGGGTCCCCGCCGGCACGGGAGGGCGGCGGGCAGCCCCGCCGCGCTGAGGGGCGGCCGCGGCGGCGGGCCGGCTGTCTGCGCCCCGCCGGGCCGCCACCTGTCCTCAGAGGGGGCTGGGCCCGGCCCGGCCGGGCCGCCGCGGGCGGCGCCCGCCCGTTCGCCCCGTGAGGAGCTGCCGCCGCCGCGCCGTGTCTGCGGCCCGGACAGCCCCGCCCCGCCCGGGGGACCCGGCCCGGCGCCCCCTTTCCTCCAGGGGCCGCGCGGCGGGGGCGAGCAGCGGGGCTCGGGGCGGCCGCTGAGGGCACTGGGGCGGCTGCCAGCGGGCTGGGGCCCGGCGGGCCGCCCTCCGCGCCCTTGCGAACGGCGCCGCTCTGCCGGGGAGGCTTTGCCCCGCGCAGGTCTCGGGGCTTCGCGGAACTGTTTTTTCCTGCTGTGCCCCACCAGTTCTGCTGCAGCTGACAGCCCCCTCTGGAAACCCAGCTGTCGGCTGAGACTTGGCAGGTCGTCCCCTTGTGTCTTTTAAACTGTTAGCTGTCGTACGAGAGCTGCTGTCGCTGGCGTAGACGACGATTTCCGCGAGAAGTGTGTTAGAGGATTGAAGTCGTAGCAGCAGGTGTTGGTATGAAAGGTGTAATCCATGTGTGGAGGAAGAGTTGGCAAACAGGCTTGACTGGTCAGCGTTCCTGTTCGCTGGCAGCGACTCCCTTGGTGTCCAGGAGGTTAAGGTTTGGGCTGGTGAAGTCCTTGGGTCCTAAGGAGATCAGGTATAGCTTTGCCGAGAAATCAGTTCTGGTGTAAACTGACAATTACAGTCACTGGACAAACAGGTAATATTGTTGTTCTCCAGTGGTCTGCCTAATCAGTTCTGTTTATTCTCAGGTGTAGGAGTGGTTTTATTCCCTTCTGGGTAGGGAATGAACTGCATTTAAAAAAACCAAAAATTACATACACTATAAATATATGATTATCTCTAAGTTTTTTTTCTTCTTGAGGAATTGTTTACGTTTCCAGAAAATATTTAGAAAAGTGCAGTGTTCCAGACAGATGAAGTTTCTGTCAAATTGGTTTAGTGTTGTATTTAATCTAATGACCTTGCTGATGACAGGGAAAAAGTAGGACACGTCATATGTCAGTAGGTATAAATAACAAAAGTAATCGTTAATGAGACTACCTAGTGTAGAGAAGAAAAAGATACAAAAGCAAAGTACTTAAAATTTTGGGTTTTCTTAGTGATAACCTCGCATTTTTTGAAGTATTTTAGAGTGACGATGAAGTACTGCATGAGTTTGCACTTGCTCTCATTGCTCTTATGTGTTGTGTACCTCAGTGCTGGTGAACGCTGACATAAGATTGTGCTTGGCAGCAGGTGGCTTTCTTGGTCCAGGTGTGATGGAACCTTAGTAATGCAGTGCTGCATAGAAGGCCTTTCCACAAAGCAGCATTTGAAAGAATGTTTCTTCACAAGTTTGTGTTGTGGTTTGTTTTTTTTTTAATTGCTGTTGTACTAGAAGAAAAACACTAGAGAAAAAAGATATCTATAAAAAGCCCACGGGAGGAGGACTGCTTAGGAGGGCTGCTGTTACTTTCTATTTTTGAAGCAGTAGAAATTAATAGAACGTATTACTGAGTGGCACACTATTAAGCCTGTTCTTAAGTGAGGCACTGTGAATGATGACAAGGTGAAAGGAGATAGGGTGGTGATTTTGAGGGTATTTATTCCCTTTTCATAAAATGAGGAGAGTGTATTGGGTTCTTTTGGGTAGCTGACGGTTTCAGTAGTTACAGCACCGTAAGCTGTCATAATGGTAGGTACCTTGTGGTAGACGCTGTAGCCCTGTGCAAGACTGAATGACTAAACTGCCTAGAAATTCCACTTAATGATATTGGGACTTGCCTCTCCTTGTCTTTTGCAGACCTTCTGCATAGCGAGAAGTAGGATAAACAGTCTAACTTAAAAATCAAGTAATAGCACCTTTATTTTTTTCTTTATTATCGTGATTGATGTGGGGTAAAGGCACTAGAGAACATAAGCAGTTGCAGAGGAGTTTCCTGTACTGAAATCATTCCTCACTCCCATGTAGCATAGCTAGAAGGAGAGAATATGATTTGAAATAAACAAGCTCTAAAACACTTTGAAGGGCTTTCTAAATGACCCTCCTCTGGGAAGCTGGTACTCTGAGCTTATTAATTCTCCATCATAAATAGTATTTTAGCAGGTGAATGAGACTGGAGATAGTTTAACAACAAGTTTAGAACAACACCGTGTATCAGTTGTTACTGGCAGGCAACTGGATAAAAGATCTCTGTGCAGGAGAATCTCTGGAAGTTATTCTGCAGTTTAACTAGAGCTAAAATAATGTTTTATTTGGAGATAAAAACCATTCTTAATAGCCTGTAAGTAGGCATCTCTATAATGAAAAGCTTTTCAACAAAGCTGGAAGCGTATTGAGATGCATAGCTGCTTTCTGAAAGGTGGAGTCAGTGACTGAACTCCATCCAGCACCAGTTATCAAGCTTCTAGATCAGTTCCCTGTTTCTCTGGTAACAGGTTAGGCTGTTTTTTACATACATACCTCATTCTTTGTCCTGCTCAACTCCTGTATCTCATATCTCTGGTTCTGGAATAATGCGATTTATATTACCTAGTCTTAAAAACAACAGCAGCTCAAACCAAACAAACAAATAAAAAAATCCCAGCCAAACCCCATAATCATTCCAGATTCCAGCTAATTGTTTTCCAACCCGTACCTCAGCTTCCAGCACTTTTCTCTCGTTAAGGCCGTAGCACTCAGGTGCTCTCTTTGTGCGTCAGTTCCTCCTCCCTCTGGTTACACTGAAGTTTCCTGAGGAAGTGTCTTGTACCTTCCGAGCCTAGCGTCTTGCTGTCTTTCTTCACCTGGCTGAGTTTCATGGAAGAGAAAAGGCCGATGGCATAGCCCTCTGGCATGGCCCTGCTTTCCAGACAGGGACGGGGAAAAGTGAAAACATGTACTCGCTGCTGTCACAGGGCATGCCCCAGTGCGGTAGCCATGCTTTGACTTGCTGTTTTCAGTGGCTCAGAATGCTGTCAGGCTCTTCTGGCTGCTGAAGAGGAAAAATATCTGAAGGAATCATGTGTACTGGAGTGTTTGAGATGATTTTGGGGTGGGGAAATTAATTAATTTTTATCACTTTTCTTAATTGTGCTTGCATTTTTTGAATGCTTGGCTGCTATATAGTCTAGAAGGATACCTATGATTTGTTATCAATGTTTCTTTTAAAAATTTACCATTGCTAGACTTTCTTTGGATGAATTGTCTGGCTTTTTTTTTTTTTTTTTTTTTTTTTTTCTTTTAACAAGACTAACATTTATTTTCCTTTTAGGAAGATTTTTGATCATAATGTTACCGTTTTCTCTATAAACTAATCAAAGCAATGGGTGAACAGGTGGTGCCTTGCTTACTGTAGAAAAACTTAGTGTTGAGCACAATAGAAGCCTGTGCCATTCTCTCTGTTTCTCTGACATCCTATGAATTGCCTCGGTCAATGTTGTACAACTTCCTATTAAAGAAATTGAGTAAAGTGAATTGCCTCAAAACCTTAGTTAATGCAGCCAGAAATGGGAGGGCAGGGAGGGGAAGGGAAACTAGGAGAACTGGAGGAAAAAAGAGTGGAGGAAATAGGCTGTGCCGGACAAGAGGTGCTGTAGATGGGAGTTCTTGCACAAACAATAGCAAGACTTTTTTTTAAAAAAAAAAGAAAGGAGAGAAAAGCAGGGACATATACAGTAGATGACACACTGAAACTCCAAATTCTGCTCAAGTCCTTGTCATTGAACTGCTGATCTAAAGAGTACTGAGCCTTAGTTCTCATAATGAAACCATTAAATAAGCTACAGAAAAACTTATGTGTTCTGTGGCTTTGTCTATTCCTGGTGCTGTTCCAAAGCAGATGAAAACAAAATGACACATACATGATGCAAACTCAATGGGAAGATCATCTCTTTCACTGGGAATGGCAGAGATTTTTTTCAAGCTGGAGCGCTTCAGAAACGTGCAAAGTCAGCAGTGTGTACGAGGGGCAACAATTAACCATAACTACAACAGTAGCACTGTCCAGTGCTGGACTTGAATGGTGAAGTGATAACTTTTTAATATTTGCTTATGTAGCGGATCTTTCTTGACTGTGCTGAGTCAATAGATGGTCTTTTTTTCCAGTTCGCAAGACAAAACATGGAATGACAAATCTAGAGTGTCTTTCTAGCAGAAAGAAGGCAGGGATTCACAGGCAAAAATTATTTCATAGACAACTATGTTATTGTCCTGGAGTCTAATATATAACAGAGCTTTGGCAGTTTTAACTATTGTCGGTCTTAACTACAAGAAGTTTTCTTCTGAAGTTACAGAAATATAAAGCTGGCTGCAGAATTAGATCTGAATCCTATTTACCTATTGAGTGCTGTTTATCTGTTAGAATGCATATTGATTTTGTGTATTTTTAGGGTATAAACCAGAGAGGCCTGAAGACACTGAAGAGTTGCAGTCCTTTATTTGGAATACACGTTATGAACCCTTTCTGGAGCATGTCTACGAGTTCTGTGCGCAAGGTAGATATTTAACGAATGGATGCCATAAGGTGTTAACATGCATTGAGGGGCAGTAGCAGTTCCAGAAAAGACCATCAGATGATCTACAGATATGGTTGGAGTTTGTGTTTTATCCTGAGGATTGTGATCATCTTCAATGAAAGCGTAAGCTAGCTGTGAGCTCCATTAACCGGAATGTGACTGTGGGTGGAGTCTACTCCAGAATTTGTTGACTTTTCTTATCTGAAGTATCTTTAAGTAGGAAAGATGAAACAAACTTGTCCAAATGGTTGAAACACTCGTTTCTTAGGACATTTGTTTACTGTCTTATATAGACCTTAGCCAGGTATTGCATGTGCAGCGAGCATTGACAAAATGGTGCCTCCATAATGCTATTGCTGCTCTTGATTGTGTTTATGAAAGCATGATAGTTCCAGGGTTAATCGCTTCTCAGGTGTTCAGTTAGGGCAAATTATGTAACTTTGTTGATGATGCTTGTGATGTAGGTATTGTTACTAGTCTAAATCTCAAGAGCTTCGAAACACTATAGCCTAGGCCATGCCTTTAGTCACCACAACTAGCCTAATCACAAGTCTGTAGCCTGCAGGTTTGTCTTGGCACTCTGTAGAATGATTTTGAGGTCCGTACGTAGTGCAGTCTTCTCTAGCAGTGTAGTAGTGACCCATTAGGTAGAAAAGTTTTTGTGTTTGTTTTTTTTCTTTTTTAATAAAAGACAGCATAGGCATAAAAAGGTTGGTATAGCGAAACTATTTAGGTTAAGCTTGATATCACTGTCAAACGGTGATTCTCCCACAGTGGGAATGGGCTATGTCATCAGCTCCAAGTGGGATGTTGGTGTCTTAAGCACAGGCAGGAAGTGAAAGACATGAAGTTTTCTGTAGAAAGTTCCTATTTCATCTCAGCTTTACTACACTACTTCTAAAGACTCTCTGAAGTCTAGAATGCGAGCATGCTTGTCAGTGGAAATGATTTATCTTGATGCACTGTGTGCTAGAAATAGATTGACTTCTAAGCTGATGTTACATACTGTCTGGTTCCAGTTTCTAAATAAATGTAAGCGTCCTTAAGCATTTGTCCTAATCTGCATATTTCCTATCCAGCATTGATTACTTTTGCACTTGTAGGCTAGGTTTGATTGAATAAAAGTCTATTTAAAAACAAACCCCAAAGAGGCACCACCTCCAAGCAATAGAACACTGAAACCCAAGACATATTTTGTTGGCCAAACTTGTAATTTTCAAGGTTGGGTTTAAACCTGTGTTAAAATACATTCACATGTTAAATGTTTATGAAATATGGCCCGTAATCTCATGGTTCTCTTTTAATCTAGCAGAGACCTGAAGCTGAAGAGAAAACTTTGAGTGGAGAGCTGCGAACCAGTCCTCTACGAGCCTCTACAAAGAAACAGTTGCCTTCTATTCCAAAGAATGCTGTGCCAATAACCAAGCCTGCTTCACCTGCCACGTCATCCCAGTCGACAAATGGAACACATGCTTCTTATGGGCCTTTTTATTTGGAGTATTCCCTCCTTGCAGAATTGTAGGTTTTCACTTTTTTTGTCTTTTTTAGGTCACTGGGCTTATGCTTCAATGGGGAAAAAAACGTGCAGGGATCTAGTTCTTGCATGGTTTCTTTGTCTTAGTCCTTGAAGAAGGCAGTAAAACTTAAGTTCCACAACATTCTTTTTCTGGAGCAGCAGTCTCAATTTCTTGAGGTAGCAGGGGAGAGGAAAATGAGATGAGATTTTAAGGGCTGTGTTTAGATCGTGATTCTCTGAATTATTATATTTCTTAGTCTTCAAGTAAACACATTTTGGGTTTAGGCATCCTGACGAGTTATCCTAATAGCTTTTTGGTCAGAAATACTGAATTTTGGAAACAAGTATTAAAATAGAAGCAAGCAGATGTCTAGTGGGAAGATGAATGTGTGGTACTGTCTAATGGAGTTAGGATGTGGGAGCTTCCTTCAGTTGTTACATGGAACACTTGAATGCTGCCTGATACGGCTTATTAAATGGATATTAGGAAAGCTGTATTCTTTCCTGTCTTTCAGCGGTATTTAACATGGAACTTAGGAGGAAGGAGTTAGTGCGATTTAAATGGCTTTCTTTGGATCAGTTGCATTTGATCCAATCTAGTGATTTGTAGACTGCCGTGGGAGCATACGCATCTCTATTTGTCTGCAAAACTTTCTAGTTATATAAAGTTACATAAACTGTTTTGTGCTACAAAGCTGAAGGAACTTCCTCTGTAATAGACATACTGGATTCTCAAGTATGTCGTGCCTTTTGGAATGAAATCCCTGGAGTCCTTATGCAACGCTAAGGCTCAGTTCTTGCCTTTAACCATTAAATTGAAAGTGAGAACTTTCAAAACATTGATCCTTTTTTTTCAGGGAACTGACCCTGACTTCTTAATTCAAGAAAGATGTTTTTCTTCTGCAGCGTGCAAAAATATATTGGTATCATAATGTAAACTCCTCTAGTTTAACAAATTCATTATTAGTGAAATAATAGTGAATATTATGGAAATTGTAAGTGGAGACCTGTGTTAATATTTTGCTTTAAGATTATGGTTTGTTTGTGCATGCATATGGAGTTCAGTTTAATGGGTGTATGTGCCAAGTAACTGGAAAACCTATGAAGTGAATAATTTGGTTTATCGTTTGTAGTGTTCAGTAGAATCTGTATACCATACAAGTACAGCTGGTTAAACTTACTATCAACTTCTTGTGTTCATTGATTTGAAAAATAGTAAAAATAGCACATTTTGCCTCGGTAGTACTGTTGATTATCAAACGGACTTTCTGAAAAGGCAAAGGGAGAGGGAGAAACTCTTTTTGTAATGCACAGGTCATTGATGACCCAAGACCGTGACTGGATCATCACAAGAAGTGAAATAGCAAATAAGTGCAAGTTTGGGAAGATGCCTTGGTCCATCCTGTTAATGAGATACCTGGAATCACCTGATCCAGATCTCTAATGTACCCTGCTTCTTGACTGTCCTTTTTTATTCCCTGTTACTTTGTTTTGTCAGTTGCCAGTGTAATTTCTGTTTGACCTGCAGCAAAGTCTCATCTAAAACTGGAAAACTACTGGTTTAAAATTGAAGTTAAAGCTTTGGTCACATTCCAGAATTAACTAAAATTGACTGCAAATCTGTGTTGAAAATTACTTAATTGCATTCCTTTTTTTCTTCTTTACTTTGAAACTGGAGATTCAATAGATAAGTGGAAATTTTGCTACTGACATGCATTAAATGCATCTGCTTGGGGGAGAATTTATTTCTACTTCTCTGCTTACAGTTTTGTCAGGAGAAGTAATGTTTCCTGCTAGTAACTCTTTTAAGTGGAGGGGTAGGAAAAACAAGATTGAAAGAATATGGTTTCAATAGTTTTCTGCCACCTCCTTCTGTGAGCAATCTGCCCTTGGGAATTGATTGTAAGTTTGTGAAGTAGTCCCCTGTTAAGCTATTGGTAGTACATTCTGGGTTGACTGTTGTCAGCTTGCTGTAGATTTAGTGTAGTTGTGAAACTGTTCTAAATACTGATTCTAATTGCAGTACCTTGGTTGTAAAGCAGAAATTGCCAGGTGTCTATGTGCAGCCATCTTACCAGTCAGCATTAAGTAAGTTTAAACTTAACTTTAAAACAATTTTTTTATATCTATATTTTTAAATTCTTTCACTCAAGCAAACTTTCTCACTTGCAGTGTGGTTTGGTGTAATATTCATAAGACATGGGCTTTACCAGGATGGTGTGTTTAAATTTACTGTCTATATTCCTGATAATTACCCAGATGGAGACTGCCCGGTAAGTGGTTGCGTGTGTCTTGGGTTTTTCTTGTTTTCTGATGTTTTAAGTATAACTTTTTATTAAAGCTAATATACCAATTAACTTCTCATTTCCTTGAACTAGTTTTGTTCAGTTGACTGGGCTCATTTGTGATGTCTTGTACATATTTCCTAACATCTGGGGAGGAATCGTGTTACTCTGATCACTGAGGCTGGTGTAGAGTGAACTTCCTGAGCTTAGATGCATTAGAGTATTAAGTAATCAACCAGTTCTTTACCTCAGCTCTTGATCTGCTATGCTTAAAGAAGTATCCAGATTCTGAGTAGCGATGTAATGGAACATAAAATCCAGGCACCTGTGCTATACTTGCTGTAGTGCTACACGGTTTCTTGCCTGTCTCACTTCTAAATTGCATTGAAACAAAGAACTAAAAGAATTTGAGGAGAAAATTGGTGAAACAAAGGGAGAGGGAGATAGATAGTATGGTGTTACCTTCCATCTCTGCTTTCTGTTTTTCTCTTTAGGGAAAAGTGTCCAAGTTATTACATCAATTAAAAAATAAAAATAAAAAAAATCTTGTGGCAATCTGACTCTCCTGAGCAGACCAGCCGGCCCTGTTGGCCAAATTTCTTTAAGACGAATATTGGGGGACAGGTGTATGTAACTGCTGTAGCTGAGGACGAGTTGCTATGTCAGGAACCTGTCTGCTTGGTGTCAAGTTTTATGTAAAGCTATCATCTTTAAAAGGACAGAACTAGTAGGAAACAGTTTCTTTCAAAGATTAGACTTTGGTATCTCTCGTACAGCCATCACTCGTCTGCTAGCACAGGGCTTTAAAACCTTCCTGTTGAAACTGAGATTTCTTTTGGAAGAATTCACGAGCACCAGAGGAGACTAGCTGTACAGAACTGAAGACACCATGGTGTCACTGCACAGTTTACTTAAAAATGTGTAGGGTAAAAAAAGTATTGACTGTAGCTCAAGTATGTAAAAAGCTTTCAGTCACAGATAGCTAAACCAGAAAAACTCCTTTAATCTGATCTTATCTGATATTATTACCTGTGGTGGCACTAGTGCTTGTGCAGTTAGCTGGATTAGTTTCCTGATTTGGCGATAGGCATGTGAGAGAGGACAAGACCCTGCATGTAACATGGGTGTGTTGGGTTACAGTTTCACACCTGGTATAAATCACTTCAGGTTGCTTTCTTTTAATACAGTAACAATTAATTAGTATTTGGAAGCAAGATCTGACTGACCTTCACCCAGTGGTTTTAACATTAGGATTGACGTTGTCATAACAGATTTCTTTTTTCTGATGCAGCGCTTGGTTTTTGATTTGCCTGTCTTCCATCCGCTAGTAGATCCTTTATCTGGTGAACTGGATGTGAAAAGAGCATTTGCAAAATGGAGGTTAGTGGTAACATATTGATGTATAACTTGAAAGAAGTTTGTTCCTTCTTTCATCGTGATTTGTTCTTTTTAGGCGAAATCATAATCACATATGGCAAGTATTAATGTATGCTCGCAGAGTCTTCTACAAGATTGATACAACTAATCCTCTGAACCCTGAGGCTGCAGTGCTGTAAGTATCTTCCATGCGTATAGACATGGTCACGTAAGAGATTTTTGCATAGACTTGCAGAAACAAGAGATTTGTAAAATTGTTTATCAGTTCACGGTCTCTACCCCTAGAGTTGGTTGCACTAGGAACTAAAGTTGAGGCTTTGCCAAGCCTCTGCCTCTTTGCAATTACTTAACATTACTTACTTCTCTCTTGCAGCTATGAAAAAGATATTCAGCTGTTCAAAAGTAAAGTGGTGGACAGTGTCAAACTATGCAGCAGTCATTTATTTGATCAGCCTAAAATAGAGGATCCCTATGCAATCATGTAAGTACTATGAGCAAATTCACCATGTCCTAATGTTTCAAACAACCAAGACTTAAAAAAAACCTCAACAAAACCCCAAAACAAACAAACAAAAGCCCCCAAACCGCCCCACCTCCCTCAAGTAGAGATACCTGTGGAGTAAATATTGCTTTGGGGCTTTCTTGAACTCAATTTGCCTGACTGTAGCTTTGGTCATACTTTTAAAATACTTTTAAGCTTGACTGTATAGGGGATGGAACAGTCAGCTCCATAGTGAATATGGGTAGTATTTCATGTAACAGCTGCTGAATTGCTGAATTCTCATTGCAAAAAATGAAAACCTAAATATTTCTTGTTGAACAGATCCATGACAATGTGAGTTTAGTTCTTAACTGTATGTTTTAACACTGAAAACTCAGACTTGTAGTTTACTTGAAATGCAGCAACTTAAACGAAGGAAAATCGCTGCTTTCTGCCCTGTCTATGCTGTAGTTTGCCAAAATGCGAAGTAAGAGATAACTATACTTTTCTCCATAGTTTTTCTCCATGGAATCCAGCTATACATGATGAAGCTAGAGAGAAGATGTTGACTCAGAAGGTATGTGCAAAGTCCAGATTCTCACTATCGTAAGGGTTTATTGCCTGATAAGGGAAGAAAGGTTCTCTGTCTCTTTGTGATGACCATGTACTAGACAGACCTTATTCCACCCCTCTTTTGGATCAGCAGTCACGCTGAAACTGATTTGGTCTCCTAACTAAGCAGTTACGTCACTGTTCTAACTTCAGTGTGTTAAGCAATTAATCATTTAGCCAGCTAGAAAGCTTTGTTAGTACAATTGTTGGCACACTTGGCAGATTTTTTTGTTTAGGGATGGAAGGGAGGGAAGAAGGGGAAAGAAGAGATTTGTGGACTGCCTATTAGCTTGTCCTGCACTTGTCATGGCCATTACCACTTCTGCATAACCTGACAGTCCCCAACTTCTTTGTTCTCTTCTGTTGAGAGATCTTTTGTTACTGAATCAAAGCTGCAGCGCTTTCTTCTCATTCCAGACTTTTTGAAGCATCACAAGCAGAGTGAGTACCTTGCTCACATCTCTAACGCTACTGATTTCTAATAAGACAGCTAATCGAAGGGTGCTTACAGTTACTTCTATCACAAAGCGCTCTTACTGATATAGCAAGAATGTGTTGGGTCATATAGCTTTCACCTGAGCAACACCTTTGGTTTTGGGGGAGGAGGGTGTTTGGTTTGGGGTTTTTTTTTTAATTATTTCTTTGCACTTGACAAGAGCTGGCACACAGCAATTCTGAGTCTGCACTGCGTGGCATGACAAGTCAATCCACTTGCAGTGCCTAGGGATTCTGAAATGGTGGCTGGTATCTTCGCTGGACTGGCAAGGAAATGCACTCTGAATGTTTTAGCTGCTGACTTGGGCTCCTTGCACTGGAGCTGTGGTGTGGTTTGCTGTTTTTTTTGTAATTAAAAAATAAAAAAATGAAATGTTTTTTTTTTTGACAGTCCAAACTTCAGTCTTCCTCGCTGCAAGCTTTAACTCATGTTCTTGCATGTCTTCTGGCATGAATGAGATTTTTACATTGATCTTAATACAGTACGTTGCCTGTAAGCTCAGTGTAGCAATGTTCCCAACTGCCAGAGTCACAGCAGGGCTTGAGGTGAGGTGGCCTTTCTCTAGCCTTAGAACACACAGGAAAATACTTTTATCAGATTCTGACTTCTTAATGTTCTTATAAAAACTTAAAAAATACTTTTTCTTCCCCATTCTCCTTCATTCTCCACCTCCTTCTTTCTTATCCTTTAAATCAAAGACCTAAAGAGAAAGAACAGGTTGAGGTGCTTGAAATGGAAGGGATATGATGTTGTCTCAGAGACTGATAGCAAATATAATGCCAGTGATGACTTTTCTTTTGTCCTTTTTCTTTGGAGATGCATGGTAATTTCTTTTTAAGTGAAAACGAACATCTTTAGTAACTCTTGTATGGTACTTCTGTTGCTGGAGTAGTTTGTTGATAGCAGGAATGGCCGAACTTCTGTGCCTTAGGAGATTTTGTTCCAAAATGTCAGTGTAGCTGAGAATGTTCTTTTTCTTCCCTCTAAAAGAAAGTTCCCTAATCATGTATGCTGTCTTTGCTTTCTTCTGCAACCCTGGATCCTTGTTTATTAGCCCTGTAATTCCTGTGCCTTGGGAGACAACTAGGCAACACCACCACCTTTAGCCCAGGAAAGGCTGTGATGTCCCAGTTCCCTGCTGAGCACGTGGCTTTTGCTAGATGATGTCCTGAGTGCAGCATGTGATAGGCAGGTGCTACTCTGCCAGGCTCAAGCCTAACAGATCCCTCTTGTTTGCTGTTGTCTGATGTGCTATGGCAATTCTATCATGCAGTGTCACCTTCTACACAGAACATGGGGAGGACAGAAGAAGAGCAGGTTCAGTTTTCTTGGTGACTTAATTTACTTTGTCAGGCAGAAGGCTTCCCAGAGTCTGACAAAGTGTACTCACATAATTATCCCTTTCTAGAACTTGATGCGTCATTCCAGGTTTGATGTAGTTGGCATATACAGGTCATCTGATGAGCCTACAGCAGTGCGGAGGCAGGGCTAGTTCCTGGTATGCAAAAAACCTGCAAGCTATTCTGTTTCTTTGACCTGCTAGAGTAGGTATCTAATATACTAATCCTCTTAAACTACTTTTAAGCCTACAGATGCTTGAAGTTTCACCTTTCTCCCTCAACTTGAAGCTTTTTTTTTGGTCTTCTAAATGGCAATAGTCAGTCTCAAATGTTCATTGCGTTGTGTAGCGTAGAAATAGTTACTGTTCAAGCATTTAACCGTGATAAATGCTCAGGGAAGGGAAAGGCCATCCTTGGAAAGCACTAAGAAACTCCATGGTATAGCAAAGGTATCAGTTGCTACTTTGCTATGTTAATTTGTGTTCAGAAGCCTCCAGTGGGGTGGAGTATGTATGTCCACAGTATGTCCAGCATCGCAAGGTAGTATGCTACAGTGAAAACGTCAGGATTAGACAGAAATGTTTTGATTTCGATGGACGCTTCTTTCTATAGAACCAAGAAATTTGGCAAATAGCAGTGCAGTGGTGCTGGGCCATGGCTTTCAAGCAAAAGGCACTATTTAAAGAGTATCTTTTAACCTTTATGGTATGATGGGGTAGCAGTACATGAACTAAGTCATTAAAACTCTCCTGTCATGTCAGGGTGGTTCTACAGATGCCACACACATTCACACAAATTAAACCAATAGCCATTTTGCTGTTCCTCTTTAAGGAGAGGAAACGATGCTAGCCTCTTTTATGCTTGTGTTTGCCAAAGGTAAAAGGGATGGGGAGGGACTTAAAAGGGTTTGGGGTATCTAATAATTCTGACTTTAACTTTCTTCTACCTAGAAGAAGCCAGAAGATCAGCACTGCAAAAGCATGCATGTTTCTGGCCTGTCATGGGTAAAGCCTGGCTCAGTTCAGCCTTTCAGCAAAGAAGAGAAGACGATGCCTACTTAGCTCTTCTGGACTATGGTGCACAAAACACTTTCTGTGGGTGGAGGGAATGTAATGGAGGGAGAAACAGCAAAGCAGCAGTTTCCTTCTTGACTACGGATTAGTAAAATCTGAATGGTAGCAGTGACTCCAGTAAACCTGTTCAATGGATTACTGACTCTTGATGTTTTACGTATGCATTAGGTTTTAAAGGCTTGCCTGGAGTTTGGAAGTCTCTCTTGAACACTGCAGTACTTCTACCTGAAGACTGTCTAGGGTGGGTAATTCCTCAGGGCTCTGAAATGCCTGGAGGTTTTGGGTTGGTTTTTAAGCTTTTATTTTTTCCCTCCAGGAATAGCAATTTTTTAAAAAATCTTAAATTGCTGGCAGAAATATTAGCATTGGAAATATGATGCCAGAGGTAAGCTGTGTTCATGTAAACTAATATAGCAGAGTTAAACACTATATTTAATGGTTTTAAATACTTTGGTTTCTATTGTAAATATGTTAGGATTTGAAATTGTAAATAGACGGTTCATTGACTCCATTTAGCACTTTGCAGAGGTAAAGCTGGGGATGATCTATGATGTATTATTGATTTGTAAATGGATATTGTCACTAAAGCGCACATTAGTCTGACAGGGTGAAAGCAGAATGTCAGGCTTGTTAGACTTTTATTACATAAACACTAAAATCAAAGCTTTTAATGGTGGTCTCTTGAGCTAATAAAATCTTAGAGGATTTTAGAATTCCCTAGGTGTCTAGGGGATTACTTAGGATAGCTTGACTAATGTGTGTTAATAGTGACATCTTAAAATAAAAAGAAACCATGATCTAGCTTTTGTCCCTCTGTTTGTCTGTATTGTAGACATTTAGCAAACACTGGAACCGGGATGGAAGCACCTGGCTACGTATGTACGTGCCTGCATATGAGGTCAGGGTGTTAATGGGGTAACAGGAGGTACTGAAGAGACTGGCCAAATACAGTTTTGTTCCACGTACAGGAAAACCTTTCTAAAGCATCATGCGTGAGCTCAGGACAGGATCTTTTACTTGTCACAAGAGCCTTCCTAGTGTTGTAGCCTAGCATAATGCCTTATTCTTGCCTAACAGGATTTTCCTATCAAAACCTGTAATGTTAACCCTTTACAGCTGGGGTGATTTTTCTTTGGCTGTACTGATGGCATGAATGCAAATCCTACTCTCTAGTAACAAGTAGTAGTGACTTCATATATAAACGTGATGTGGTATTTGGGGAGGGTGGGGAGTGGTGCAATGTGTGTGTTTTGGTTTTTTGTGGAGGTCTTTTGTTTTTATGTGACAAGCTAAATCCACTTGTCATATAACAACCTTTCCCTGTTCCCTTTGAGAACAACTTCTTAGCTCTTAAGGAAATAGCCAGAGACTTCACAAGTAACATGCTATCATATACCAGATGATTAATTGAATGTAGTGTTGGGATGACTTGAGTGGTGTCTGTGCAGCACTTAACATTGTATAAATTAAGTACTTATTCTGTTTTAGGTAACGTTGAAATCTTAATGCATGATGTTGCTTTAAACCTTTTAAAGCTTCTGCCTTTGAGAGGCAGCGGTTTCCTGGGGCTGCCTGGAGTGTCTCTAGCGCTGCTGGAATTCCTCTTTAGACAGAAGAATGCAGAGGGTATGTGGAGAGCAAGGGTCCTCTTTAAGGCAGAGAAGGAAGTGCATCCAAAGGTGCATTTCTTGGGACTACTCTTTCCTCTTTAACTCCCCTCATCTTATAAAGGGTCTGTTGCAGGACTTAGATTCTTGACTAAATGCTAAAATGTTCTTTCTAAGCTTCAGTATATCCATTTATACTCAGTGTAACAAGAGAAATATAATTTAGAGTGGCTCCTTCCTAAACAAATTCAAGGTTAAAGTAAGAGGAATTCGAAGTGTAAGTTACCAAGCAGGTGCTTCTGAACAAGGTACCTGCAACTGAACTATTGCCTTCAGCTTTCTGAAAGCTCTTGCTAACTCCGTGTTGAGGTACGGGCCTATGTAAACTGAAGGCTCTGGTCATGTGAATTAGTACAGCAGATTTAAACATATTTAATGGCTTTAAATGCACTGGTTTTTTTATTGTAAACTGTATTGAAAGTGGTGGTTGAGTGCAGATCTTTCAAAAAGATATTTTTGCCAAGGTGAGTCAGTCACTGGGTGAGATGTCTGTGACTTACTTGGTAAGATTTTGTAGGGCAATTAACTCAGAGCAAACTCAGTTTCTACTGTCTTCAACACAAATCTGTCTCGTCTAGCTCAGAGCTCAATCATCTTTGTTATGAGGCTGAGAAGGAGATGTGTTAAGGCAGTGGTACTTAAACTTGGATAGGGAAATCTAGAGCAAATCTGCAGTCTTCAGTGGCTCTCCGAAGGTTGCTTATGATATGCTTTCTGACAATTGCAAAGTCAACACTAGGATAATTCTGTGTATTTCCACTTACGTCACTATTGCCATGTCACCCCCAGGGAAGCTCATCCCAAACGATCTAGTACTTTGGTGTATCAGTAACTGGAGTAAAGCCAACAGACTTGGTGTAGGACGTTTTGCTGTTGGAGTCTTGAAACAGTGGCCGCAGTTAGGAGAAGCGCTATGTCTGTTTCTACAGTAACACTAGAAACCAGCGCCAGCAAGGTAACGTCAAACTAAATGTTGCTTTCTTGCTGGTAGTGGTGGCTTGCTGGAGCAAAACATTCAAATCCAAACCTCGAAATAAACCTGTGCAGATAATGGATCAGAGATGTTTGTGGTGAGATTTTTTTCCTCTTTTCTCCCATTCCTACCCCTTGGGAAGGAAGGAGTGGGAGAAGGCTTAGGACTCACAAGAACTTCACTCTTAAGTATTTTTTTGAAAAAACATGCTGCATAAATAAACTGTGAAGTCCTGTCTTCAGATCAAAAACTTTGAGGAGAGCGCAAAATTCTGAATCGGCACTTTGGTTTGTGTACTCTTTCCTATAGTAGGAATGTTCTACCTCTTTATTTAAAGATGGTTTTTCTAACATTGTTTTTGCATTATTTACCTTGCATGCCAAAGCTAGTTGTTTTGTGAGAACAGGACTTGGATGGCAGATAGCTGTAACCCTTTTATGTTATTTTCCGTGCATCAGTATAGAAAAGAAGCAAAAAACCTGTGGATCTTGGAAGAAGGCGAGCGATTCTCTCTGCTGTTCCTGTTGCCAGCTCTGTGATGACATGTGCAGAAAGACTTTCTGTCCTTCCCTCTCTTCCTTACCCACCATGGGAAAGCAAAAGGCAGCAGAAACCTTCTGGAGCAGTTGCTTAGTGCCACAGCTGTTTCTTGAAAAGCTAGTGAGTAGCAGCGCTAGAGAGTGCGAGAGCATGTGTGTGCGCGTGTGCTTTTCCTCCTGGGTGAGCGAAGGGACAAATAACTGGACACGTAGCACTTCTCTGCTCCGGTTCTCCCGATTCAGTGATCTTTAGGAAACTACTGCCAGTGTAAAACAGGGCTTTGAAGCTTAATTTTTCAGTCTTTCAAAGCAAAGAATGTCATTCTCGCCCTGTATTGCCAACCACGGAAGCTGTCTGGCCCACCTCCATCGGTGAGAGGGAAATACTGTGGGCCGGGGGGCTGAGTGCCCGCTCTCGGGTGCAGTGTTGCCGGAGGTGGCACGTTAAGTGTGCGCTGGCAGCACCTGTGGCACCTCCCGGGCCAGCGTGGCCGTGTGCAGCTCCGTGGGCCCCACGCAGCTCTGCAGGGAGCTCCCAGCTTCATCTCCCGCCACGGATGTGGTCGCTTCTCCCTGGGATCTTTGCTGAAGCGATCGAAGACCATGTCCACCCCGTGTGGAAAAGGGTGAGTGATCTCGCGGCTGATCTGCTCCTTCGAGAGGGAGGGAGGGCGGGAGGCAGTAGTGGGGGAACCGGTGTCCTGCTCAGCCTCCCTCCTCTTGTACCAGAAAGAAAGCTCATAGGTAGGGCAGGACAGGGCTGTAACAGCGGCTGTAGTGTGGGACTTCGGCCATTTTCTGCCTCAAGTACTTTGGAAACACGTGGTAGAAGCAAAGGCTTCTATGGCTGAGCTGCCATATTGTGGAAGCAGAGGCGTTGAGTGCTTGTGCGTATAGGCTGGGGCTGAAGGGCGCTGTCCCAGGGCCTGTTGTTCCCAAGAGCGTGCTCAGGTTGTGGGGCACGTTTTGCTTTTTTTCACGCTTGTGGTTTTGCAGACCTGAAGGCAGCGCCCGTGGGGAACGGCCTTTCTCTGCTTGGCTTGGGCAGGAGCTCAGCTGTTCTCTCACTCGGGTTTTGATCCCTCCAATGCTTTTAGATATCTTTCTTAATATCTCTTACTGAATGCTGTGCCTGCAATTCATGTGCCTGCAAGTCGCTGACATCCAGCTTGCACCTTCCCCAGCGCTTTTATGCCCATGGAAAGGGCGAGACATGGGGCACAGCATAGAGAGGAGCGCTTGCAGCAGCCCCAGCTGGTGTCTCATAGTTAAATCAGACTGTTTCTGGGAGTGTGGGGTGGCTCACAACTGGTTGACAACTAGCTTAATATTTGGAAAATGGTTTTTTGTTGCTGTCTTACCTTTTTCTTGCTTCTTGTGCAGCTGATTTGCTACTTAAAAAAAAAAAACAAAATCCTTTGTAGTGCTTGTGGCTTTTGTTATTTGCATTCTAGGGAACAGATTTCTGATAATCCTAAATACGCGTTTGTTCAGTTTCACTCCATCCTCCGTGTCATGTGCCACTGGTTGTTAACCTTTCTAACAAATACGTGGTTTTTAGCCACGCGTGACCCCGCTATTGAGCGGCTTGCTTTCAGTAGCCCTTTTCTGCTAGGGGAGTCTCTAGGACGGGGTAGGGCATAGTTGAAGCGGGCTTTAACAGTGTTGGGCTTGTAAAAAGTTGTGAGAGAAGCAGCCAGCTTCCTCGTAGCCCAGGACAGAGGAGGAAGAGGTGGCTCTGTGCCGCTGACCTTGGTCAGCGCTCTCCTCTGCGTGGCACGAGTGCCCCCGTCAGCCCATGTATTTCAGGCATCCGGCAGATTCCAAGGAATTGCAAGTGCCTTGGAACTGTGAAATGCCTGGTCCGAGTTTGCAATCGAAAACAGAGGTGGAGGAGCTGATGTGAAAGCTGAGCTTGGGTTGCCTGGGAAGTGGTGACGTGGTTTTTTCAAGGGAAGCACGTGGGACAGGTTTTTGAGGGCTCGTGTCCCGGCCTGGAGTCTAGCCGCTGAAACGCTGTGAACATTAATTCAGTTGCTGCTGTTACTTCTCTTATGCTTTTCTTGGGAAGGCTGAAATTGAAATTTAAATGCTTCAGATTTAGCCTTAGAAAAGTTTAGGTAAAGGACTCTGTGTGAAGCAGGAAATGGGCCTAGCGCTGTGACGGAGCGCGAGGTACCGGCTGGGCAGGGAGACAGCCCCAGAGGGTTAAACTGGAACCTGAGGGATCCTCCTTGTTTCTGCTTGTGATTACTCAGACGCCTTTGTAATAAATCACTGACTTGCAAATTTCCTAAGCCTCTTAGGTGAAGGACTTGCGTAGAAGTTTAATCCCTTCTAATGCTGGGATGCTCTTTCATCTCGGCTGCAGCGGGGCAGGCACGGGACTGGCTGGATTCCTGGTGCCGCGCAAAGCAGAAGAGCGACCGCGTCCCCCCGCCTGCCCCGGTGCTGGCTGCGGCAGAGCCGCACGCGGAGCGAATCCCGGCGCCTGTGACCCCCTGCCAGTTCAGCCGCGCGGCGGCTGGTCTGCTGCTTGTCCGATTGCTGCTGGGGTTTGGAAAACACCACGGTTAAAAAGATCGGTAAAAGCGACGACAAGGCAGAATGACAGAACGATGTAGTAAAAATGACGGGTATTTGAGGAAGTTTTGTTTATCTCTTGAGCTGCGTTGGAGCCCTGTGGGTCTGGTGAGTAGGCTGGCCGCTCTCAGCTCAGTCCATGCTAACAGCAGTTTGCTGAAAGGAAAATAATTTTATCTATTTAAAGAAAGCTGAATTTTGTTTAGCTTAGAATGAATAGTCTGAATCTTTTTTTTTTTTTTCTGTTTTTTTTAAATTGAGAAAGGGGAGAGAACAGTGAGTACGTCTTCTGCAGTGGGATTTGTGTTTGAAAAGAAGCTGTTCCAGGAGCAAGGTAAGCGAATGAGTACTGAAACGATGCTCTTGAAATCAAATCCTTTCTCCTGAATTTAGCTGTCATCTTTCCTAGCACAGGTGTATCATTTAATGAAAAACTAGATTTACCTCCCTGCCCATACTGTGATACGGGGGCAGCTTTGAATATCATCTTTGCAATTCTGAATTCTGTAAAGAATATTTCAGAAAGTGAAAGGGCAGCCTTAAACAGTCAAGTTTGCCGTTGGGCGGGGTGATGGTTGTAGTAGGCCCCTTCCACCTAAGTCTTGAAAGAAACGCTCTGAAACCACTTGAGTTGGGTTTTGTTGCTGTTTTTAATCGTGTTTACATACTAGATTTATTTGTTTCCTTTGGAACACCTGTGTTGAAGTAACTTTTTTTTTTTTTTTAGCATTTGTTTCAAAGCATAAACTACAACTGGTCCCCCTCTTATTATTTACATCCGAGAGTTACTGAACACCTGGGTTTCAGAAAGGGATAGAAACAACAGAAGCTGATGAAACTTAGTGCCAGGGCCACTGGGAAAAATGCAGGGGAAAAGCAGCACGTACTTAGCTGTAAAAATACCGTACCTGGCTGCCAGGGCCAGAACAGTTCCTAACAACTTGACGAAGAACTCTCAGAAATTTCCCTAATTCAGTTCCAGCGGGAGTACGTAGGCTGGCGCCTATGAAAAGAATTCTGCTTTCATTGGATTAAGAGGTGAGATCTTGGACTAAAAGCTCCTGCGAGGCAGACACAGCAGCTTGCGTTTCTCCTAGGGTCCTCTTCCGCTGCGCAGCCTCTGCGCAGAGGAGCCGCGCCAGGCGCCCTGGCGGCGAGGGCCGACCTCCGCGCTGCCCCTCTGCCCGCTCCGTCGCCGCGCTCTGGCAGGGCAACGGGGGAAACGCATTTAGAACAAGCGCGATGACTGAACTGGGGCAAGAGCCAAGCCTTTTCCTTGCTGCGTGACCAGTAAGTGTGGCTCTCTTCCTTTTAACCATTAATTGCAATGTTTGACTGAAGTTCTTCTAATCTCACGTGTATCAGGTGCCTTGGAGGCCCCAGCTATGTGATCATTGTGATGTTTTCTTTTCGCACTAACCTGTCAAACCTCGTGTTCGAGAGCTACGGATTGTTTTTAGCTTTGCGCAGACGGTGCTTTTTTCATACAAGAACATAAAACGGTGAGTTTATAAATTCTTTATTGAAAAATACACTTGTGATATTTTCATACAAAGTAATGTAAATGGTACAGAGTAACAAGAATTGTCTGACAATTTCATAAATATTTTTACAGGAACATCTACACAATTTCTTGACTTCAGCCTTTTTGTTATGCAGGTAAGAATGAAAGACGCTGTTATTTTACTTTAATTGAATTTACAGTGAAATTAAGTCCTAAATTTTCCCATTATTCAGAGGAGCAGGAATGACTGAGAACACGGAGCTTTTAACTTTTGGCTTCCTTATAAAAACATCTAGAATCCAAGCGTGCTACACGTTACATCATCAACAACAGCATCGCCCCCAGTTCTGTCATGGAACAGGAGTAAACTGGTATGCTGTATCGGCTGTTAGTATGTTTAATGCTTTCCTACTATGTCTGGTATTTTGGAACTATTTTAAATGAAAACAACTAGTAAGTCTAATATGTGCACCACGTTCTTACCCTGTTAGTAGGGGAGAGATTTCTCCCAGGCAGCCTGATTTAGTCCATTAAAAAAAACCAAACAAAACCAACCCCCCCAGCCCTGTCCTTTAAAACCAAACAAAAAAGCTAAGTCTGTGCTGTGAGAGATGGCCACCACCGTCCCACTGCTGAGGCGGCGAGGTGGCCGGTTCCGGACTCTCAAGACGAGCGATCTGAAGAAACATTACAAGCGTATAAAATTCCTTGAAAAAAGCAAACATCCCTCGCTTCCTGCATTCGTTACTGCATGTACATCAAGGTACAAGGAATTCTTAATGCCATGTGCTGAAGAGGGGAGCTGTGGGATGTCAATCTGAAAATAAATACAAAAGTCAAACTGCTTCAATACAGGAAGACAGCTGAAGTCAGCCTTTGAAAAAAATATTCACATTTAGAAAGTGCCATTGCAAATATACAGCAAAACTAATCGGCCTTAAAAATGACGCTTCACAGCCCTATCAAAAGTGCCACTTTTGAACGTGAGTTCACTTTAAAACATTGCACAGCTAAAACCAATGCACAACCAACGTTATCTACCTTTATACAACGAGGTGCCCAAGCCTTAAAGCAAAACGTGATGGGTTGCAGGGGCACACGGAACACCCTGAATACGGAAAGGATCCATTCAGACAGCTTCCTTCAGGGCTTAAAAAGATTATTCCCATCTTCCCTTTCGGAGCAGAACTGGACAGTGCTAGAATATTACTTGGAAGTCGTTATTTTTGTGGAGGTCGTTATTGTAAAAACCAAGACACGGCTGAATACGGTTATCGTGGCGCAGCGCTCCCCGGTCTGCTGCACGTATAACTAACTTTCTAGTCCAAAGATGAAAATGGTGAAGCACTGATGAATCCAGTGTGAAGGGGACTGGTTAGAGCAAACGGATTTAGATACCTGTTGCAAGGCAGAAAGCGTAGAAAGCCGTGCTAGGGCTGCGTTCTGCAAGCACCAAAAAGCTCTTCAGCCGCTTTCTGAAGCCAGAGCCTGGCGATGGCTGCCCTGCCTTGTGATGAGCTTAACCATGGGGCGAGGTCGGGGCGCGGGGTTTGAAGCGTGTCCTGGCTGTCGCGGGCGACTCCTCCTGCCCCTTCCTGCTGAGCACGAAGGCTCAGCGCAGTCTGGCAGGAGCCGGGTCTCGAGCAGGGCGGTGGGGTGGGCAGAGGAGGGCCTGGCCGGAGGCACCTGCAGAGGCCTGGAGGATCCATGTGCGGCGCTGAGCAGCCCGGCCCAGTGGAGCAGCGGAGAGGCCATACCTGTGCTGGGGCGCCGGACTCAGTGAGACCCTCTGTCATTTGCTACATCTTGTAGTCGTCTTAGCAGAGCAGTGTGATTCTCCTGACAGATTCGTTTGGCTGGTGCTTCAGTACCATCTTCTAAGAGGATGCCTCTCTTCTTTGTTGGAGTTTCTCCAGTTCTAACCATGCTGTTGATTTCCTTTAGCCTCTGGAGAGAGGAGGGGAAAAAAAAGTAGAATTACCTCTCCTTAGTGTGACTACCAAAACATAAAGTGAATTTTTGTTAACTGCATTCCGATGGGATTACATATGCTTTTTTTCTGGAGATCTGTGCTGTACCAAGCGCTTCCCGTGCCAGACTAACCTTTTCAATCCCTGTACTGGTCTTTCCGTTACTGCGTGCTAGAGTCTGAGAAGGACTCGAGCACGCTTGTTGGCTCAAGGCAGGTAGAGCTGAAAGGCCTTCCAGCCATAGTTCTGACTGTTGGCTTACACCAGAGACGCAACAATTCCTAGAACGAAGATGCTTCTCCGGGAAGATTTCTACTTCGCTTGGTGACCAGAGGTGACAGGATTCAGCCTATCCCATATTTGCCTGCTGGGTCTTTTCATGTTAAGAGCCATTTGTTGAGGCTTTTTTCCCCACTAGGTCGACAAGAGCAGGTGATGGTACTGAACGTTCTGCTCTTTGAACAGTCTCCGTACCGTGTAACCCATCTGTTACCTGAAAGCAAAGGGTACCACTGCCGTGCCTCCCGTGTGTACCAGTACAAAGAGTAACTCTTAGAAGTACACAAGTAGCTTGGGCACCTAAATGCTTTACAGCTTCTGAGATACCTGAACTGACAGTCTGAAGAGCGTTAGGTGAGAGAGTACATGCTAAACAATGTGAACAGAAAGCTGTGTTGTGCACTCTTCTCCAGTTTCACTACCAAAAAGAAAAGGTAGAATTAAGGATTTATAAAAGCAAACTAAACCCCTTTAGTCTCACCTTAGATGGGCTGCTGCTGAAATAATAGAATATTTTCTCTCGAGGAGAGAGACTCGACTCGTTTTTGTGTGGCGAGATGTACACCGGGTGGTTCTGGGACAGCTGTATTCTGCGAGGGGAGCCAATCCTTACGAACGGGTAGGGCGAGAGCGGAGGAGAATCGGTCTGCTCAAGAGAAAATGAAAATCACTCACTAGTTGGTGTCTGATCTCGGGTGTTACTATAGTAAGGCTTTTGTAAGTTTGTCACCTTAAACACAGTTTAGGGTTTTTTTTCCCACTGATGTCGTGGATAGATAGATAGATAGAATAGATGCAATTTTCATCATGTTGCTAGGCCAGATTAGGTGGTGGTTGACTTTTCTAACCCTGTCCAAGGCTGGCGGATGACATTGCTCAGTGCTGTGTATTTCAGACAGGAGGAAACAGCAAATAGGCACTGAAAGTGCTTTGTATTTCAGCAGCAGAGTACGTCCCTGAGGAGAAATTATTGTAATAAAAAAAATACAATCCCTTGAGTTCGCTTACAGTGAGGTTAGCTCAGAGTACTTCACTGCACGTACGGTAAATAAAATCTATTTACTACTGAAAGGCACAGCATTTAACTTACTGCATTTGAAGTATACTTCAGGGCAAATTCTTTAATCTGCTCGATATAGATGTTGTTGTAGAATTGTATAAGGTCCCCTCGCTCTTCCTCCTCGGTGTCGCTGTTGGCACCCGTCAGTCGGGTCGGAGTAGGGGGAGCGCTGTTGGGATGCGGGACGGGCAGGGTGCTGCTGGATCGCATCACGGGGCTGGAGTCTCTGCTGGCTGTAACGGTGAGAGCGATCGCGCCTTTACTCAGCCGCGGCTGTTGAATGCACTTCAGTCCCATTAATCCCAGCCATTCAGCTGCGTACAAAAACTGCGTTCCAGATGTTTAAATCGCAGCGTAGTGGCTGTGACCCCGGTGTCAATACCGGCGATGCTACTTTTGTTCCCTTAGCATCTTCCCTCACAAAAACGCAGACCAACAACCGGCTGAGTGTGCGTACAGAAACACATTTGCTTTATGACTTCTTACTGGATAAACTGCAAGTGGCTTTTCTGTATAAGTTTCATCACAACATAAGCAGAGCTAAACCTCCATTTTTCAGGCATTTGTGCTATACTTTTAACAGTAGCTCTTTCTTGTTGCCAGCTGGCACAATTTCAAATGAGGAACGGCAGTCTTTTTCAGTTACTAGTAGAAATATTTGGCTTGGTAATACTTCCTGCTGGTTTAATGTGGGAAGTTGCAAAATATATATAATTTTTTCCTCCCCTCCCTGCCACCTCTCTGTGACAGAAAACAGTAATACCTACAGTTTATACCGTCATCTCTTAAATATCTTGAAAACTGGTGGCCGGAATGTACAGCATCGCTTATTTGCTTTCTTTTACAAAAGTTAATGCAAGGAAAATGGGTTAGTTCAAATATCAAGGAGAGAGATGTCAGATGAGACGCTAAAACAGCTGCTGCGGGTGGCTGGTTTGGTCCTGTCTCTGAAGCCAGCCAGCTACTGCAGAAGAAACTGCTGCAGCTCCATGATTGCTCTGAGTCAAGGAGTAACTGTGAACACGGGCCAGCACTGACTTCCTTTCATTCTACAAAGACACCTTCTTTGGTGTACAAACTGGACTCGGAGGGTTGAGGCCAGCCATCGTGGTAAACTCTTAAGGTAAGCTGATGTGGTGACAGATTCAAAGCTGTCAAAATGGGCGTAATATTAAGCTTGAGTTACAGCAACTCTTAAATGTTACCAATATATTCTTAACTGTGTCCAAGTTTACCAAAGAAGGAGCTGTTTGGGCTGGCATGACACCAAATCCAACTCTTACGTTACGCACACTGTTTTGGAAATGGAATTAAAACCAAACATCTGGAATTCGGAATCACTCACTTCTTTCTTTGTTTCTCTCTTTACTTCTGTCTGTAGGCGAGTTCTGCTGGCTACTGCTATCACTGCTGCCAGAGCGGCGGCGTCTCCTGCCTTTTATCAGGACGCTCCGATATACCTGCAGGGAAGGAGAGGAGCGTGACAAAGGAAGGATGATGAGATGTGCAGTTACATAGTCAGGAAGCAACAGTCTGCATCCTGTATCTGCCTTTTAGAAACTTCATTCTGGTATGAAATTGCTTCTTGCAGGGGAAAATACAGCCTCCTAAGAGGAGTATTATCCAATAAGCACTGCCTCCTTAGGCTTTAAGTAAAGATATTTTCTATTTTAGGTATAGTTTAGCATAAAAAGCTTTCAGTAGTGCAGGACTTTAGATATGACTGCTGTCTTTGGAGGAGAATGGCTCACAGACTGCATTCATTTAATACTAAATGTTACTTCAAAAAGTGATCTGTTCCTAAAATAGAACTCGGGCATTTAATAACTCAGGCACCGTATTGTTTAATACTAACTGTACTTACGTGACTCTTGGCTTGTGGTTGTGTCCGATAGCAGCGCATAATGTTCTGAAATGATCTGTCTTCCTTAGTAACCTAAGAGTAGACGAACAGAAAAGGTTAATAGTTTTCCTGTGGGTTTTTTTGTTTGTTTGGGGGTTGTTGTGTGGGGTGTTTGCTCGGTTTCGGGGTTTTTTTTGAGGAATTGTCATCTTTGGAATATTAAGTCTTAAAGAAGTTGTTTTGGTTTTTCTTTATTCACCTTACCTTAGCCATTACATAGATGGCACACATCAGCAGCTGATCCAAATGTCTGTCCATCATGATTTCAGGGCAGTGCACCAAGGAATACTCAAAACATGTCCAGATCTTTTTCCGCAGCTCATCAGATATATCCAGTTTGACACAGAGATCTCGCAGGCGAACGCTAGCTAAATGATACACCTGTTGAAATGCAGACTGTGCTCAGGGCCGTGGCAACGCTGCTTTTCTTACCCAGCTAAAGGGTAGTTCAGACTTGCACGCCCCGTAGGACTTGTGCAAATGATAAGCCAAAAGAAGAATAACTAAATTTAACTTTTTTGCTTACAAGACATAGACATTCCCAGTACTGGTATTGATGCCAAGAAAACATATGAACTATCTTGAGTGCAGGAAGGGCGCTGCACAGTCTACAGAAACCACTGTATTGAATAAACCAGAATGTCTCAAAGGTGAATTTCTTCTTTTAAAGAGCCTTAAAGAAAACGGACACCTCGAAGTACCTGCTGGCCAAGTACATACTCTACTTCATAACCCGTGGTGGCTGTGGTGATAGTCTACTCCTTAGCTAGTAAGAAGTTGCCTGCGTAAGAAAACTACTCTTCAGGTATGTCCACGAATAGGCAAAAGCTATAGATTAACTTTGAAATTGAATATTCTCTTATTATTACTAATCATAAGTCCATATTTTAAAAATCACTGAAGACTTACCAAAATAGAAACTCAGCAAAGCACAAATTAGACTGAAAAGTACCTTTCTAAAGAAGAGGGAAAGCGAGCCCATCTTCCGAGGCCTGATGGACGCGGCAATGGCGAATTGCTGGGTTTGTCTTTGCTCTCCAGGAGAGACCTGCTGAACAGTTAACTGGCCTGGTAGCTGCAGTGTTGCCCCACTCATCTGAGTGTTCAGGGTACCAGCAAGAGTCTGGGCACTGAGAGGCTGAATGGGACCAGAGACGGCCTGAGGCTGCGTACCTACATTTACTTGGACTGGGAAGAAAGTTATTCCTCCATTTTCATTGGCAATACCTGTAATTTAAGAAAAAAGAGTCTGAAATAAGAGCAAGTTGGGGGTGGGTGGTTGTGGTTTGTGGTTTTTTGTTGGTTTTGTTTTAAGAATTCAGTAATTCTTCTCTTAGTTGACTGTAACTATATATTTAGTATATTATATATGAAATTGTTTCATCACAATACTTTTGTCTCCTTATAATGAAAAGTCCAGAAGATAATGAAATTGAACTACATTTTTAATAGTAATGTGACTTTCATCCTGGGCTAGTTCAGGAAGGGAGGCTTACTGAAATAAGTAAGTTTATAAAATAGATGTTGGCAGTCAGAACATCCTTGTGCTGTACATATTCTGTTCTGCTTATCTAGTCATACAATTCTTCCCAATTATGAATCCTTAAATATACTTTTTTCTCCACTGGCGTACTGTTCCCCCTTTTCCCCCTTACTGTGCTCTAATACTCTGATGGAACAAGCCTGAATAAATCTACAGTAGCTTGTCTCTTACCTTGTACTGGTATTGTAACAGTTTGCCCATTATTGGCTGTTACGGTGGCAGTCGCCACCGTAACCAGCGTCTGGCCGGGCACTGGAGTTACTGACATGGCTTCGGGATTCATGTTCTGCACAGGCACCGTATTTACCACGGGCTGCTGGGAAACTCTTACTGGAGTTCCGCTGTCGGAGGTATTGTCGTTATCAACAAACAGTCTTCTCCTTGTAGGATTGGCTGTAGGAGAACTGTATCTGTCATACAGGGTAGTGGGAGAGGATGAAAGGCCTGTGGATTAAAAAACCACGCACGTATATAACTCTTGTTGTATAAGCCCTTATTATACAACTACGTGACAGAAGTCTAATGAGAACCAAAATACGTCATGCAAAGCTCTTCAGGAAACGTTTTTAAAAATTCCTTATGTCTGCATTTGTGGCTTAAAATTGCTTTGAGAGATGACTGAATCTCAAATAACGCTGTGTTTAATAATCTTCTAAGGTAATGTATTGTTTTATTTTTCCACAGAAAAAGTTTGGGACTTCACCTAACTAAATACATAGTGGAGCTTCTGTTCTGGTGTAACAATAAAGCAAACTGTTCAAGTGCTACCCGTTAGAACATAAGTTGTGTGTGTGTATAAATACCATTTAACATGCACATATGTATACATATATATATGTCCTGTTCATGTACATAACATCCTGAAAACGCCCTCTCAGAACAGTATTTTGTTTGCATTGAAATAATGAATGCATTAGTCTTAGACATCTGACTTAACTATAGGAGTTGCACTAAGAAATACCACTTACAAGTGTGTTTGCAGTTAACGGTACATTGACATTAAAGCAGCTCCCTTGCTGTACGTCATGTAGATTTAAAAATTAAAGCCATGGTCTAAGCAGCATAAGTATATGTTATGTTTAAAAAAGTCTCACCTTTCCCTAGTCCTCCAGTTTCAGCGCGAACCTCATTTATTCGCCTTGGTGTCAGTGGTGAACCTACAACGCTGCTCCCAGCAGATCTTTCAAAATACTGAGGTGGCATTACCTAAAATATTTATACTTTTAGTAGAGTGTCTGTATTACAGATAGATTGACTACATAACAGATTTTTAAAAGCTTCTGCACTACAAGTTTTGAACAGCAAAACTGTATTGGAAAAAAATAAAAATGAGAACACTGAAACTTTGTAGTGATTGTACTCCTCTAGAAGATACGGTACTGCAATAATCTTTCTCTGACTACAATTAAAAGTCTATACTTTTTTACCATGTTTCTTCTTGTCTGGTAATCTCTTAAAGTGTGACTGGTCCAAACCTTCCCTGCTCGTCCGTTTTGTTCACTGTTCTGCTACGCTATGCAAATACTGGGTGAGAGTCATCTCAGCTGCATGTCTCTACAGAGAGGTCAGTGAACAGACCAGAGCACACTACGTTTACTGTTTTCTCTGCGCTGATGAGCTTGTAGGGTGAAACTGAAATTTAGACATGTGAAGCCTCTCCTTCAGGGTATAACGTCCACTCTCTGCCACCCTGGCTGATTAGAACTATGTAAAACGTATAAAGCAATGCTCACCTCTTCACAGCTAGGAACTTTGTTTTCATTGTCTCGGATTCTGTCCCACAATATGGATTCCTGTTTCCATGCCATACTTTCCAGGATCTGTTCTTCAATATGATTAAGGTGTTTCACTACTTCCCGACAAAGGCCATCCTCTGCTCTAATGAAAACTTCAATGACCTGTAAGGTGGATTGGTTATGATCAACATAACGTACTTGTTTCATGGATTTCTTCTGACAGAAAGATCTAATTCCTGATTTTCAAGGAAGAAGAAACTATTAGAAATATTAAGGCTGCATTACTGTGACTCAGTCATACGTTGTCTTGCAGTTTTATCAGAAGACAGATATTTGTATCTTCCTTCGTAAACAAACAAACAAACATGTCAAGCACTGTTGCAGAATACCTGCAACAATAGCTCATGATATAAAACGATAATCCATGAGTTACTATATAGATACTTGGATACTGCTCCTGCATTAAACTGCTAACAGTCTTTTGGTTTTTAAATGCCCAAGACACGCCCCTGAATGACAGACACTTGGGTTAATATTTTTTCAATACAAAAAGGGGCAAAGCTGAGAATGAAGGGCTTGTGTAAGTTACCATCCAGGTAGGGAGATTTCTTGATATAAGTCAATAGAGTACTCATGACTTGATAAGCATTTCTAGCTATCAACCACTTTACCTTATAGAAATGATAAACTGGAATGTCAAATATTTCAGTGATGAATGGGAAGTTTCCCGGTGGCTTATACGTAAAGATAATTATCTCAAGGCAACACGCCAGCAGAGATCTATGAAACACATCTTGCTCCAGTATTGCCTGCAAGAGAATTGCAAAGTTTAATACTTACTTTGCAGTCTAACTGTAGAACAGTAAAATGCTTTCTATTCTGCCTCAACAGCAAGAGGTCTGATTTTGTAAGAGACAGAACAGAATCCAAAACGAGCCATCTTTCCTCATTAGAAGTTTCATATCCCTTTGTGCTTGCAAATACAAATGATTTCTTGTACACTTTTTCTTCCATTCAGGTGTACTTACAGGCTACTTTTCAGAGATTTAACCTCGTTTTAATTAGTCGTCTATTCTACTCTACAACTGTTTTCATTTTTTTGTAGATTCAGCTTTAAAAATGAGGTACAATTTGATTAGTTTTCCTTACAGATAAGTCAGCGTCTCCCAGTCTCCTCCTCTCTTGCTCAACGACTGACTCCAAGACCTTGTAGTATAGCACCTCAGCACGACGGAAATGCTTACTAGCAACATCTGCAGGAATTTTAAATAGAAACAATATCGTGAAATGCAATAAAAGAATTATATTCTTTGTCTTAAGCTATAGAGATACAACAGTTGTTTAGTAGCTTGTGTGGATTTCTCTGCTGCTGTGGCTACGCTACTTTCAGGACTAACTCAGTTAATTTAAAGTTAACTTAGGAATCCCTCTCCTGTGCTGCACTGACTTGTGAATGCAGAGCAGAATAGCTTATTACTGAACCCAGATTTTGATGGAGACACCATATATAAGAACAATCTTTAAATTGCTATCATATACAGATTTCAAGTTCAGAAAATACATTGTTTGGAAAGTACACCTATATGGATCCAGCTTGCACTGTGAACAGAAAACACTGAAGCAACTATGTTGACAAGAACAAATAATACAAAATAAGGAAGGCCCTGTTAAGAAACAAGAAGGTCAAGAGGATCTTCCTAATTTTTAATCCGTCTTCACGCACTTCACAAATCTTGACAACATTGCAAATAATACTTTGTGTTTATACTGGCAGGATTTTAGTAATATCTGTACTAACCCATCCTTGTATGTAAGCCGAAATTGCTTGTGGGACTTGACGACAGTTAGGCAGATTTTTCATTACTGTCGCAGAAATTGCTATTCTTGTAATGGAGAGAAAAAACAGTACCCTTAAGAGTCCTTTTTGTTTCACTTCTGCAGAACGGAAAATATCATCAAATTCCGGTGATTTAAGCTAAGGCTGATTATAAAGTTGTATGCAGGATTGAAATTTGCCATGCCTTAAGAACACCAGGAAAAGACAAAAGTAATAGAAAAGACCCTTGTGCTAAAGCATAACCTGTAAGTAAAACTGTAAGTTACTTACAAGACATAAACGTGTTTACAGGCTTTTTAATTTTTATCTGTATAAGTAAAATGTTTCCCACCTTTGGAAAAGTTACTGAATTCTCCATCCGACTGCATGCTCTGGCAGTATACTTCATACATTTCTTTTACTCTGTTTGCAATAGATTGAGAAGGATCTCTGGAACATGCCCTGAAAATAAAACCTAAAGATTCTCAACATACTATTCCTACTAAGACCAAAAAAAACCCCAAACAACCAAAAAACCCTACAACTATTTTTATCATATGATTAAAACATGAAACGCTAAGTATCTTGGATAGCAATACAAACACACCCATATGTGCCTAACTGTATATGTACTGTGAAATGTCCACAGCATATTATTATCCTTATTGTATATACTGTAATAAATGTGCACATCTTTTCATGATGAGGGATAAACAACATTTTTCACGTGATAGAAAAATGGTTTTAAAAATATATTGTACCTGAGCCAACAGTTTATCTACATGGAGAATAAATTTTATTTTGAATCTCCTACAGTAGGGAGTGATTTGCTAGGTAGTGAGATTTGCTAAGTAGGAAGAAGAAAAGTCTTGAAAATTTTGTATGAGCAGTTTGCTGTTAGAGAAGCTCAGAACTGTTGGGTTTAAAACGCTGTATGTTCTTATAGCCATCAATCTCTTAAGGACAAAGGTGGCTAAGTAAAGAGAACAAAGTCTTTTGAAATGTAAATATCTCTCTGGGTCCTATTTTACTCCAGAACCTTTCAAGACTGATTCACACTTTAAATTACACTGTTTAGCATTAACGTTTGGTATTAAAACTATTTAAAAAATAGAATTATTTGATTAGCTAAACATCAAACTTACCTGAGTATTTGCTCCAGGTTTTCACTGGGGGCATTTTTCAGTCCTGCCAGCATCGTATGAAGGCGGCTCAAACTGTATGTTGCTATGGAAACAGGCGTCACATATGGGTTGCTCTCTTTAATATACTTGCGGCCAGTAAGTGGGGTTGTAATCCTAAGTGATTTGGACTAAAAAGACAAAAAAAAAAATCCATAAAACTGTACATTATTATAAAGCTTAGATACAGGTCGTAACCTTGAAGTGTCTGTAGAGTGCTTTCTTACCCTGTGTTATGATATATGCCTGGAAAAAAAGACCAGGAATCAAAAAGCCCAAACTAGTTCACGTCTCAGATAACAGTCAGCAATGAAAGGCTTATCTCTGTCACTTGGATATTTGTATCAAATAGTACCGTATAAACATATAAACAGAGAGGACGTGACCTCACACTGAAATGCAGATACTGGGAGTGAAGTGTGAAAGAACTAGGCCAATCTAAAAAAAAAAAAACCAACCAGAACCCAACCCCCCCCCAGCAGTCCCCTCCTATCCCCTGAGTACCAAAGGCAGCTGTAGCTCACAGGAAAAGTGTGCTCAGCCAGGGTTTCCTTTCAGCACGTTTAACTCTTACAGGAAAAGCCCTCCTGAATGTAACACTTCTTAGCATTTTAATTCATTTGCATGAGATCAGTCCGTCATATCAAAATAATTTAACACGAAGGATGTTCCTTCAATTAATGTACAGCAAAAATGATGCATCTTCTAATTATCCGAGCACACAATTACTTAACCAAGAAATGTTTTCCTTATTTTAACGAACACATTACATTTTACAGTCTTTTCACCACGAAGTCCAGCTCCCAGTACTCCTCCCATTTTCCCCCCACGCTCCGAAGCGTGTTTTATTTCTGTCTCCATACCCTACCAGGAAAGACGGTTCCCCCAGCCCTGCCCTGGACTCCCAGAGCATGGGACAGCACAAGCACTGCAGCTGCAAGCTGCTGCCTTACAGGCCACACTCTTTCAGCAAAACAGAGACCTACAAGAGTTACGCACCCAGAACTATGCCAGCAAAACAGTGGCTGATTATTTCTTTAAGTAGATCAGAAGCAAAGAATTAACTACTTGCACTGATGCAGATAAGGTTATTTTGATCTTTTCTCTCAAGACTGCTGAAAGCCATTAACCAACTCTCTCTGGAAAAAGATCACATAACTATTTCAGTGATCTAGACTATTTTACCGTTTTGCTTTCTGTAATCTAATTGTGCTAATACAGTTTATATCCTTCTTTATTTGCCTGTCTTGTGTCCTTTCTCCTTTAAGATATCTTTTCCATCTTCAGGAACATTTTGATATTCTGTAATCATATATATATATATACACACACATACATATATGTATGTGTGTGTGTGTATATATATGCATTCAAAGCCAGTGCCTGTTTTTCAAAAGCTACTCTAGTCACACGAAGGCCCTGATAATGTTATAGATCTTCACTTTATTGTTCTGAAACATGTAGTGTTCTTTATCCTTTCAAAGACCATATTCTACGCTATTTTATTAGTCATATATAAAAACATATCTATGTATCATGCTGTTAGGCAAGCAAGGTGAAAACCATTCCCTAGTGATTTAACTAAGACTGTAAACATGTAATATTAACACCTGAAGCATATCTGTTAAAAGGAAACAAAAAAAAATGCATAGAGCAAAGCGCTGAGCAGCTTTGCATAGGTTAAACAAAAACCTCTGCACATGGGTCAGAGATGTGAGGGAAGGGGAAGTGGGACAGACAGGTCCAGAGGGCCCCAACGGGTGCAGGACAATTCAGCACCTGCCAAACCACCACGGAGAATTGCCTGTTCTGTTGTGCTTGACAATCTTCACCTCAAGACACCTCTTTCGGTTATTACCTAAATATTCTCTATACTGGATTTAATCAAAGAAAACCCAAATGCATGGAGAAATTCTGTCCAAAAACCCCAAAAGTAAACAACATATCTAATCAATTACAAAATCTAACTCAGTTATGCTGTGTACACCCCCAGATCACCTTAAACAATAAAGATGGTAATTTTTTAGTAGCTGCTTCTCTTCATCAGACATAGACTAACTCAACTCCTTCTCCATATAAAAACAGCAACGCAGACCATGTCGTACTCACCCTGTCAAAGTGCTGCTGCAAATTATGCTTCACTTGTACTCTTTCAGCTGTTTCCATTCCTGAAGTTGTGTTTAAGCACCTTGTGAGAGTTCCAATTTCTTCATCTGCATCCTCCCCAAGAAATATCCGCTCATCGAGATTTCCTACTGACAAAACATACTCCTCGTAGGCCTTGTTGATAGCTTTGCTATAGCAGAAAGGAAGAGACACATACAAACCCCTCATTATTTAGACAGTGCTTTGTTCACCTGCTTATGAATGAACACAGTTCTGGCCTGTTGAAGTCTACTTCAGAACTTCTTTTAACCCTGACTTAAGCATTGGAGCTCCTTTAAAATCTACAATATCTAAAACAAGACAGTGGCAAGGACATTATTTTTCCATTACATCTGATGGCTTGCCATTTAGTATAGCTGCAGGAGGAACATAATAAAATACTGAGAACTTGCATTTGGCTGGAAACTCCTCAAAACTTACGCAGCATCACATCGTCATAAACTACGCTTGCCATTTTCATACCATTTAAAAGAAAATAAGTCCTACTCATAAGCATCTCTAAGTTTATAAAGAAAAAAATACCACCAAACCCAATTTTTCCCTCCCACTTCCCACTCATGCAGCATGCTCCCACATCTTTTTCATACTAACACTTTGAGTTATATACAAAAAAAATCAAGGAAACATAGAAACATAAGGAAAAAAGCAGATATCAAGTAACACCACCCTGAAGAATCATTCCTCTTTCAAATATGCCTCAGACCACACCACCTCAAAGAAAAGGAACTGAAACGCAATGTAATGTATAAACATTAATAAATACGCAAGTCAACTAGCTAGTGTTACTGTTAAGATACAGATGATAACGCAAGTGCAATTGTACTACAGACGGATACTAATGCAAACCAAACCACGAATACAGTGACTCACAAGCTATCTCCAAAGTTCCCAGGATCTAGAAATCCAGTCAGATTTTCATCTTTTCCTTTTAAAAGCTGTAAGACAGTTAAGAACAAAAGATGGACATTTCAGTTCTTAAAAAGGTTGCGAAGATAATCAGTAAGGAGAAATTTTTCTCCGTTACAAGTTTATTGACCAACCTTTTTGTCAAAAAGCTTCCGAATATATGGCTTCCAAAAATGTTCCTTTATGCCTTTTGCTTCTAAAACTAACCCATAATGTAATGAACACAGTTTTTCAATGATGCAGGGGGGATCAGACGATACTTTATAATCCTTACTATGAAAGTCTTCAGGTAGACCTACAATGAAGAATATTATATTATTTAGTTTTGCAAATCCATATCCTGTTTTCTTATTAAACTTAAATTCTATGCTGCATAGTCTAGCTGGTGTGAAATTAAAATGGTAAACTAATCAGTTCCCTTGAAGGAACTATTAATTACATAATGCCCACTCAATTTGATAATGTTATCAAAAGTCAACTTTGACTCAGAAATTTAAAAAAGTTAGATATTGAGTGATAAAAATTAAAAATATCAGTTGTAATAGGAAATAGATCAAAACTTGTGCACTATAATCTTTATTCAAATAAATTTGAGATAATGGTCCCACTTCACATCCGGACCACTGCAAAGGAAACGCGGATACTGTACAGCACTAAAAATGAAGTATAAGGCTGGAAAGAATTACATCGGAAATTCAATGGAAACGTCTCATTATTCATTTGCATTTGTGGTTATCAAGTCAACCTACGTTTCCATTCTCTTCAGAAAGAGAACAGCAGCAATCCAGAAATGAGAGAGAAACAATCAAGTTGCCACTCTCATATTTGAGCACTGGATCTTTCCAAACTGCTGCCTCACGGGAACTCTCCAGTCTGACTGCGTCCAGTAATGACTGTGTCGTTATGCACTCTTTCACTGGCATTAAAATGTCATTAACTGAAAGTTTTACTTTGGAACTTCCTTCAATGGTATTTCCATAGTAAATTAAATTCTTGACTTACTATATTACTGACAAAATTCAGTAGTCTGTTATTACATACTACATTAACAGAAATCTGATTGTGTAGCCAGGTACAGAAAATATTAATTCCCACATATTTCAAATCAATACTATTCAACTTATTCTCTGCCACATAGATTCATACTAATTTCAGTAGCCTTAGAAGTTCTTGCAGACTTTGGATAAAGTCAGATAATTTCTTTCAACGTACCTTTGAAACTAGGATTCAGAAGTTCTTTACGGTTAGGACACTGGAGAGCGTTTCCATACACTAGGTCCAAAGCGCATAACAAGAGATGGTAGGAATTGACCAAGTCATCACTAATCATAGGAAAATTACCTTCAATATTAGAAAGACATAAGACATTAATTAAAATTAGCACAGATTCAGAATTCTTTTGACCAAGAAACTGTTGATATTTGTATTACAATCAACAATGAAGTCTTGGAAACACAGACTTTGGTGACTGTAAATATCTGGATAGAAACACAGGTAGTAAAACAGACACATGCTTAATAAAATATAGCAAATATAATAGCAAAATATGTTTTCAGGAACAGGAACAATTGTGTGGGAACTCAAACATATTATGCAGCTTTCAAAACAAACCTTACCAAAATGTTGATAAACGTGATATTGCAGACTCCCTCATTCACAGTAATCTGATTAATCAGCGCATAAATAACTTGAAGCAGCATGAACTGTATAATGCAAACTGCCTCAAGGAAGACAAATTTGTTACCATAACTCTGGCAAGGCGAGCCCCGCTGCCTGGCAGTGTTACGTCCTTCAACAGATTCTTACTCCATCTGCCTGAAGCAGAATCTTGTTCTAAAGGCACATAAGGGGGAAGAATGGCTTCCGACCGAGACTTTCCTTTTCCCCAATTTTGCATTGTTGTAAAGTGTTGTAAAGAATTTGAACTTTTGCTAGGCTAAACCCAAGATGTCCTAGAAAAAGCAAGCACTGCCCCCTCCTTCAGTTCCCCCCCGTTCTCCAGAATGAGTCTATATTCAAATCAACGTCAGGAGATTATTTTTCTTTACCAAAATTTTGTTGGAGGCATGCTCATTATAAACAGTAATAAATTTAACTTTAATTCTCTTGTGCTTTACAAAAGAGTTAAAATGTGTATGTCTGATCTGGTTTACAATGTAGCTTTATTTCATATACCTCTAAAGTATTTTTTATTTTCCTATAGAAAAGAATATTTGTAACCTCTTCACTCTTTTGTCACCTTTCACAAAGATTATATTCAGATTCATTACTCTTTACTGAACTTATTTAGTTTTATGATATTCCTTTAGAGGAATGGCCATAGCTAAAAACAGTCTTGTAAAATAAACTGTACCATTAATTACTACCATAAATCATAATTCCATGAATTTATGTGCACAGCATGATTTTCTATCACTCTTTCAATAGCAATAACTCTTCTACTCTTTTTTTTTTCAGGTAAGCGCCAAACCACTTAGCTGAGCCCACTATGAAGAACAGGTTTAAATCTTTGAAGAAATCTATCATATACTAATAGACTCATTTAGAGCACATCAAAATGGATATATGATTAGAGAATTTCTCTAAATTATGCTGTTACTTTTCTACCAGTAACGTCCCAGCTTGTTCAAATTTATATTCAATTTTCAGATTCCATGTTTGTTACAAGAAAAAATATTTCAATGCAGATTGGAACTATTTAAAATAATGAAGCCTACATGAAATTTGAATTAACTGTACACATCTATCAGTTATTTCCAAATCATTAAAGGCTCACAACAAAGTAGTGAAAGTCATAAATACAATAGCAAAATATTAATCAATAAAAATCTTAAAGAAGTAACTCTTGTAACATAGGTTCGCTTTCATAACCATGAAGTCTAGCATGGCAATCATTACTGTCAGCACAGTCAAAAAGCAAGCTAATTTTACAGTACCAGCAGTTTCACACAAATGGTTTGTCAATGACATTTCAAACAATAGCTTACTACTCCCTTTCACAACCTAGTACCAAATAATAAAAACCAGTTATCTCAGTGCAGCAGAAATATATTTTTTCATTTCCATTTTAAAGAAAGAAAAAAAGTCAAGATAGAGAGTTTAAAGATAAATTCTTACAAATAGTGTGCAAGAATTGTGGTATCGCTAAACAAAGTCGCTATCTTACTTTGCAGTGTATACCAAAGGTACGAACAAGACCCGTGTTTTCTCCATTTGTGAAACTGAATGCAATGATCTTCAGGCTCACAGAAATATCACAGAGACAAGCCTGAACTTGCCACTGATGTGCGGTTGCCATGATAAGGATTACTGCCAACCCTCAAAACACAGCGAACAAAACTTACCATGAATATTTAATGCCTTAAATGGTCAACATTTAGTTTCCATTTTTGTGCTGCCATATTTTAATAAATTTACCACTAGTCACTTACTAATTTTCCAGTTTATAATTACTGTAAATTTTCCTTTTTCCTGTAAAATTTAATTGGCTATGTTATCTACATGGCATTCTCTACAAAGTTAATTTGTATGTCTGAAACTTAATTGTAATTAACATGTAGTTAATTGATGATGCAGTTACTCAAACATATTAACCAATAATTTAGCAATAGGAAGACTCATAAAGTCCCTTTGCACCTTGACTACTGTCCAATCTACCCATAGAAGTGGGGATTTTATAGAAGGGAAAAGAAAAATCTGTGATTTTTCAGACTGACCTACTTACTCTCTCAGCTGCCTAACCGTGCTAAAGAGGTAAAGTCCTGACTGACTGGAAATAAAAAGTACAGTACTAACTCTCCTCTGGACTCAGTAGAATAGGAATAGGTATTTCATGCTACTTAAGAGTGCTACTCTGGAGTGAAAAAAAAAAATGATAAAAAAAAAGATGAAAATCATATTGCAAGCAACATACTTGTTTAGGAAAGATTTCTCTACCCCAATAAAGTGGAATTTGCAGCCTATTGGAAAAAGGCATCTTCTTCCTAAGATAACAGCATTCAGTACAGCACTTGTGCAATACCACATCCTTCTTTGATCTTTGTGCAAAGATGTGATGCTGAGGGTCCAGTAATATTGCCAGTAACTTTTCCGAAAGGGAGCTGCTGGCAACCCTCTGCAATGTGGTACAGTGTAGAGAGAAATGCTAATCTGTATTGAACGGAATTAGTGCCAGATAATTCAATATTGTGACAGCCTACTCTGTCCTATCCTCAAAAGCAGCCAATTAAGGAAATCACAGCACACTGCAGGAATTTTAACACTGATTCACTTTAAAATTGGAAAAAAACCACCCCATCACACACCCCAAAACCAAAACAAAATTCCTTTTATCCTTTTCCTTGTAGAAATTAAACTATTAGTTTCCTTCTACTAGAAGTTATCTTACGAAAAAATAGAAGTCGTCTCTGGAAATTACCAGTGGACCTGAATCTCCAAAGACGTTCTTTCAGTGGGGAATATAAATCTTGTCTTTATTTTCCTCAAAACACTATCTTACTTATACAGAATTCCCAGTGGACACTCATCCAAGCAGTACTTGAATAAAGCCCTAGGTATGCAGAAACTCTTTAAGACTCATGTTTGATGAGGAAAGACTTTAGACTATATGTGATATGACTGAACAACTTAAGCCTAAAATAAGGATTTAATCCAGTTTCCTCCTGTGGCTTTTTCTCCCATCAGTCATTATCAAGAAAAACTGCTGAAATCCTCTACTATTCTTATTAGCTTTAAGGCTGCTCTTACGACAAAGGTTACACATACATTGCAATATATTGTCTGTTCATTGCATTATTTCTACAGAAGCATATTAACAGGAAAGTTACATGTTCCAAAGGAATCTGAGTCTTCAAGAGAGTCAGCCATTTATATATATACTGCTATGTCCAAAATGTGAGAGAAAATCACCCTTGCAAGACAGGCGTATGCAGACCTATTTGGTAATGCATATGGTTATTTGATACAACTGCTGTGTGCTCATTTTTTAAAAAGGCAGGGGGGCATAAAGGCTATCAAAAGAATTAGAATGCTCTCTGTGATACCAGCATGAAAATATTCACACCTGGAGTTTTATGATAAATTTTTACTAGGTGGTAGGAAAAAATTCATTAAATATTTTCAGTGTTGCTGGAAACTTAGGAGGAATTTAAATATTCTTTGTTCCTAGTAAACATACATATACACCTTATGTTAATTACAACAACATCTAAATACGAATTCACCAAAATTCTAAGCTACTTTTTCCCTTGGAATTACAGCATAAATCTCCACAATACTGGAAATTTTGTAAAAATATTCCACATAAAAGCTACCAAACTATTTGGACATATAGCTTACCTTAGAAGGATGGTAAAACATACAGCTGGGGAAATTAAAACAGAATACATTCCTTCAGGCTGTTCTGAGACGGCCCCTTCTCTAAAGGCATTTCTGAATTCAGAAATGCCTGCACCTATTCAGTGTTTAAGGATTTATATAACATAATGACTAACAAAAACAGGTTTGCAGTATTTAATCCCTTTCAAATCTCTTACCTTTTGCATGAACAAACAGCACCCAACAAAACTGGAAAACTTCAGTCACAGTGCACGGTTGTCGTCTTTTGGGGAAAAATACAGAAGACACCCAATAAGCTCAGTGAATTAAGACTGATACAACATTGTACAACATTCAATCATTCTAAAAGAAAATGAAGCTTTACTATAGCGTGGCCAAAATCTTAAACCCTTCCCACACAAACCTGACAACAGATAATAAAGCAAGCCGCACACTGGTTTAGTGCAGACACAAGAGGAACCCCAGTCTCAGTCTGCATGTAATGATTCAAATGTCACTACGGCAGTCCAACACAGCAGATTCCATTAGAAATAGGCCAAGACTTGAGCAGAAAATTACTGAAAATGTAACGTTAAACATGGCTAGCCTAAATGTTTTCTTTTAAGGAAAAATTGTGATCTTAGTTCCAAAGAATAGGTAAATATCTGAATTTAAAATCTACAGAAAATGTTATTTCTGCTTCTTCATACAACAAATGGTACATATAGTCAATCAAAATAGTTTGAGAGCCAGAGCTGAAATTCCTTCTTCCTAAGCATTCTGAGTAATATAAGCATGTATACATGTTCTTGGAGGAACGCATTGCAGAGCGCGTTGATGTTAATATACTCAGTACAGGCCAGATTTTCAGAACTGTGTGTTCAAAAGAGTGTCATCTATGTACTAATCTAAAGCATTTTGTATAGGATTTTATACAGTATACAGAATTTTGAAATATATTAAATGTTTTTTAGAACCAAGTTCCTCTGCTGGTCTTTGTTTAAAATGCTTTCAAATAAAAGAACTCATTCATGAGGCCTCTTTTTACATCAAAAGTTTTGCAGCTATTAAGGATTTGTTATTTCTAAATAACTGCCACATACACCATACTGGACAGTTTTCCCGAATCTCCTTCCTACTTTCACTTTTCTGGCTAGTATGTTCAGTTTGTGTTCTCAGTAACACAAAAATCTCGAGAGAGTAATCAACTCATCCTTTTTTTTTTTTTTTTTTTTAAATAATAATCAGACACAATGCTCAAGACTTTACTATGTGTATTTAAAAAAAAAACAAACTAAACCAAAAAAAACCTTCCCTAGCACCAATTTTTATAACTCCACAACATCATTCCTTGTTTCCATATAACATATCACTGGAAGTGCTATTTCATGTATTACAGCTCATCGTCCATCAGGTTATGTGAGGAATGGTTTTAAAGGTCAAAATCAACAGACATTTCACACAAAAATTAAGTATCATCTTCCAACTTAATCTCCAAAATTACTTCACACCTTACCATCCAAGCTAACCAACTAGCAGGGTTTACTCTTCTAATCATGGAATTATATATGCAGTATCTTAATTTCAACACCATATGCAAATATTCATCTCAATACATAATTGTATTCCATCTACAGTCCAATTCCAATTTACTCACCTTTTGCATTCTCCAACAAAATCATTTAGGCACAATCCTGTCTTTTATTATAGATTATAGATTTGGTTACAAATGTCACTAAGTTATGGTCACAAGAACATCAAGGGTAAAAAAAAAAAAGCCAAAAAACCCAAATAAGAAATAGCTTGTAAATATTAGAAAAAGCAAAATAAAATATTTTTTAAAACCCCAAACAAACTACAAAAGCAACCAAACAATGGCACTTCACAGTAGTGAAGATGAAAGAAATAATGAACGGGAATAAATCAATCTCTACTAACTGCCATGAGAAATCACAAGCTGTGTTAAGTGCTGGCACAAACAGACAAAATCTTGTTGAGATCAGAATAATCAGAAAAGAAGTCCAGCACATAATTTTCACAGCATTCCTAATATGAACAGTAGCAAAGAAATAAAGCTTCTACTATAAACTAAAATATCCAGAAGATCTGTGTCTTTTCTAGACAGTGAAACAGGCTCAGTTGTTCTATCAGCTATTGAAGTTATACTAATCGTACAATGATCAAATCGTCCAGCCTTTCCCATCTTAGAAATACTACTATTTCTCTTGTCTACAGGCTGATTTTAATCTGTCCCCTTTCCCCGCCCCCCCCCCCCCAATCATAGAAACGTAACAGCTTTGGGATTTCCCACATCCTGTCAGATCTGACAAACTGAAAAAAAGATCCAAAAATTACTGCGAGCAAGGACAGCCAGACCAACTCTGATATTATAAAGAACTACTATGAAAATACATTCAAAAATACAACTAAAACAACTGAGCAACTTTTGCAATAGTAATACTCTCAAATCAGTCTGGAAATAACAGAAATGTACCTCTGTTTTCTTCCTCTCTGTTGACGAGGTTGATCTTCTTGAGGATATCTGAAAATGTCCTGAAAAATGGGCTCATACTTCTTAAAAATTACTGCAGAAACGGTAAAGTTTCTCTCTAATCTCTCAGTTCGTTCTCTGAATTGGGAGGGTAGATTTGCCATGTCTTCCCATTTCTTCATCTTGTTAAAAAACTCTATCAAGCTGAAAATACCAAACAGGTTAGGTCCGAAAGCTTTGGTTTGTTTTTTTCAGAAATATATGATACATTTTCTTTATTTACAACAAAAGTGCAATTTCTACTTCCCAAACTACTGATAAAATGGCGGTATTGCAAACGTGACTACATACTCAGAGCCCATAAACAAGGATGAGCTCAGACAGCTCACAAAATATTTTTATATCCTCAGTTGATGACCATGTTAACTATATCTTCACAGTTCTTGGCTTTTCCTCACAAAGACACAATCAACTCCAGAAGTCAGATTACTCTAAAATCATACTTCCCTCATTTTTCTGAATAATTTATTAACTTAATAAAACAAACACTGAGTTCTACAATGCTAAGAAGATTTGACAAAGTATGAAAAAAAAGTAAGTTACAGTAAATTTCACTTCATAAATATGGCTTTCATTTATTTTTCACTCCTTTATCTACACCTATTTTTTCAATGTTATTAGTCTTTGATAGCCCAGATCACAGAAACTATTTATCCACATTCAATTCCCTGAATTTCTGATTTGGAAGAAAAAAGTTTTTAAAGGAACACTTTTGTATTGTTTAAACCAATAGCAATGCTCCAACAGTAAAGGAGATGGGGAGAAAAAGTGCAGAAGAACTTTTTTTTTTTTTTTTGCCAATCTACTAAATGGTTACAAAACAATCAGATTGCTAATAAATAAAGTCAATTGTTTCAGGAAGCTTTCCTTCATTACTTTATGGACATAAACATTTGATACAAATTTGTTTATCAGATTCTGACAGGACTTTAGGTTCATAAAGAAAGAACATGGGAAAAGTGAAGTCTTCTTACAAAACAAAAAGAAAATAAATTGTGTGAATATTTTCACAGCCAATTAAAACTGGTTTCTCATGTGAGAAGTTCACACTTTGCACACTCTTCAAAAATAGACTGTTTTTCAGGGACTGGTTTCTTTCTCCTTTGCGAGAGGGAAAGCAATCTCCGATTTTGAAACCCAGTGTTTTTACAACACACTAATGACCAAATGGAACTGTCCTACTTCTGTGGCAACAAGCTATAACAAAGATTCTGATGATATAAATTCTATCTTTAAAAGCAGGAAACAAGAAAGATGTTTAGCCTTTGTTCTCAATTTCACAAGCTGATAAGCAGTCTTTGAGATTTGGTAAGTGTTTAAAAATTAGCAGAAAGAAAAGTTACCTTTGCTCTGAACAGCGCAAAATTCTGGTTAAGGATACATAATTTCCCTCAGCTGTTCCTCTGTTCACAGTTGGAATTGATTTTCTGCAAGCCACATACAAGGCACACGCTAGCCAATGCAGATCATTTCCCTGTGAATTAAAACATCAGGCATCTAAAAGACTTCCTCGAAGAGAAAAACATACTTTTCAGCTGTAGACCCAACAGCAAGAAAAAGGATAGAACTGTGTGCTAAACTCACGAAGTTCAACCAGTGACAAAGTTGATTCGTTGTTTCAAAGTTCCATTGAGCTACTTTGTGTTTTTAACTATAAGAAAAAACAGGTGTTAAACAGATACTTCACATTGAACTGTGTCAAAACTAAAATTACATAGTTACTAGTTACCTTTATAAATGTCGCACTGGACCCAAAGTTTAACAATATATTTTTAGTGTTACGCTTCTCCTGTAATAACATTTTGTATTGCCTTGGTGTAACGGAAAAAATATAAAAGCTACAGTCCCTTGCCATCAGACTGTTCTGCCCCGAAAGACAGTGGGAACAGAAAAGCATAGTTTCCATTTTTCTCTGTACTACACAACGGAACAATTACTCAATCTGGTACCTAAAGACGGAAATTAATTCAAATGAAAACCTTTCAAATGTTGCTCTCCCTCTTCGATTAAAAAATAAGGTTTTAATGGAAAAAAAAAATAGCAAAAAAGGGGGCACGGAACACCGAATGCGATGCTGTGCGTTTCTTGGGCTACGTGGTAACAGGGGGCCAGGCGAGCACACGCCGCCGGGGAAGAGGCAAGTTTTCCTCCCGAGCCTCTCGGCCCGTTTCTGGCGGCGCCAAGCAGCGCCCGTGACCGCGCCGCTGCCGCAGCGCCGCGCCGCGCCGCCTGCCCGCGGCAGGGGCCGGCAGCCGCCGGCGGGGCGGGGCGGGGCGGGGCGGCCAACCGCCCCCCGCGGGCTCCGGCTGCGCCGACAGCCGCCTGCTTGCGGAACGGGAGCCCTGCGGAGTTGCGAACAACGCCGGACGGACGTGCGTCGATCCTAAGCACCACCTTTATTTTTAAGAGGCCACCCGCTAAAGGGCAGCTCCCAAACAAAGCGGGTGCCTCACTTCATGCTGCCGTTTAAAGAGTGGTGTTACAAAACCTGCACGCCCTTAACCATCCACGAAGTTTTGTGTCACGTTCACGCAAACCCCAGTTTATTATAATTGCGCTGACAGCCTCTAACGTGGGCAATGAACAGCTACTGACAGACGTTGGCCGGGATCACTATGCTACGTTTGTCAGCTAAACAGCTGAAAGCCTACAGCGATACGATCGCTTTTACTTTTCAAGCCTTTTCACCGCTGTGACTCGGGATTAAGATTTTTGTTGCCATTTCCGAGCTGGAGGGCACCGCTGCGCGGCCGCTCGCCTGCGCACCCCCGGCAGCGGGCGCCCTCCGTGCGCGACGGCGGGCCGGGCCCGCTCCGCCGGCGGCCCCGCTCAGGGCGCGGGGCGGGGGCGCGAATGTCCCTCAGCGGCGCCTGCCGCGGCTGAGGCGCGGCCCCCGAGCGGGCCGAGGGGACGGGCCGAGGCCGCGCTGCGTGGGCGGAGGGGGGCGGAATGTGCCCTCGCTCGGCTGCGAGCTAAGGCCCGGGCGGCGCCTCAGCGCCGGGCAGCGTGAGGGAGAGGCCGCCGTCGCGCCTCGAGGGCCGTCCCCTTCCCTCCCCCCGCTTAACCCTCTCCCTCCCGCCGGGCCGCCCGCCCAGGGCCGGTCGCCTCAGCGCGGCCGCTCCCCGCCACCCGCCGCCTCAGCGCGGCCCCCCGGCCCCGCCGCCCCTCACCTCCAGGGTGTAGTTGCGCTTCATGCTCTGGTAGCTGAGCCAGGCCTCGGAGCGGGCGCGCTCGTCCATGTTGAGGCTGCTGCACAGCTCCTCGTAGCGCTGCCGGGTGTCCCCCTCCTCGGCCGGCGGGGAGGGGGCGGCGGCGGCGGCGGCGGCGGCGGCGGCGGCGGCCCCCCCGGCCCCCGGCTCGGCCTCGTCCTCCTCCTCGCCCGGCATCCCGCGCCCCGGCGCTAGGGGGCAGCGCCGCCCCGCCGCACACTGCGCTTGCGCCGCCGCCCCTCGGCCTCGCGACGCGCATTCGAATCCAAACACCCCGGCGCCGGGCCCCGCCCCCGCCCCCCGCCGCGCCGCCGCCTCTGATTGGCCCGCCCGCCGCCGCGCCCTGCGCAGGCGCGCCGCGCCCCCCGCCACGCCGCAGGCCTCCCCTCCCAGCACGCACCGCGGCCGCCCCCAGAATGCAGCGGGAGCGCGCACTGCGCCATCGACGCCGTCACCGCGTGGACGTCACGGGCAGCAGCGCCGCGGCGAGCCCGTCCAGCCGCCCCGTTAAACGGCGGGGGCCCCGGGCCGGTGCGGTGTGGCGGAGGAAGGCCGGGAGAGAGGAGGGTTCGCCCGTAGGGGCAGGGGCGGGGCCTGGCGGCTGCCCGGCCGTTGGCCCTGCCTTGCTCCCGGGGCAGTGCGGAGCGGAGCGGCCCGGGGCCTCGCCGCTCGCGGGGGAGCGCCAGCACTGAGGGCGTTGCGGAACTGTTACCCCAGTTGGTCACTTAGACGGTGTAAGGGTGCGAGATCTTCATGAGCAAAACAAAACCATGGCTGGTTAACTATCATAAGAGGCCATTAAATAAAATCAAACGACAAAGTTCTGTTCAAGGCAGCTGTGCACAGCATTTATACAACCAAGCAGAAACAAGGACATTCAGGTCTGCAAATACATTTGAAGAGTTTTAGACCCTTACAAAGAAGAAAAACAATTTCAAAACAAGGTCACAAAGTAGCAAAGATGGAAGTTTGATTTGAATCACTTCTGTTTGAATCAAAACTTTTAAATGGCTGTCCCAATAACTGGAAGTGAATCAGGTGACGGCAGTTTTCAAAGGACAAACAGCAACGCATTGGAAAGACAGTGAAAGGCCCTGCTGAGCAGAGAGGAGACTCCCAAAAATAAGCCGTAAGGAGAGGTCAGTCCTAGAGCAGGTACATGTGAATTAAGAGATCAGTAAAACAGACTGTACCTTATTAAAAGAGATTTATTGACTATGCCTGTTTGCTTTTGTACTACTAACATTTCAAAGCTAACAACAATGAAAGCTTCAGAGGAAAAAAGAAATGCCAAGAAAAGATGATTTAGCTAACCTGAGATGTTTTCCAAGACATGAATATGCATGTTTACCCAGCAGTGAGAGTGCCTGGTGCTGGAAGATGGCGATGGCAGCAGGGTCTCTCCATGCCTGCAGCCCCCCAGCCTGCCAGGACAACTTGGGGGTCTTGCCCATTTCACTGTAACACTAAAAACTACTGGTTAGGCTGTATCTAATGTCTTGCATCTCTTTTTTTAACATGGAGGAGCTGTGAACTTTGCAGTGAGGCAGCAGCTGCTTTGAGGTATACAGGGCAGTGATGGGATGCTTTCTGCCACCCAGAAGTCTGTATGTAATACTGTAGGGCATTTCTGTTAAGCTAGATTTACAGTATTTGTTAAAGCAGAAAGCAGCAATAACTTTAATTACAGTATTTTACTTTCTACTGAGAAACAATCTACTCTTTCGAAGTCCTTTGGATAAAAAGAAAAAAAAGTAACAAACCTCCACAGTATTAAAAGATAAACAAAGCCTAGGTTAAAGGTAAGGTTATTATGCTGTGATTACACCTGCATACTTACCTATGTTTTTATGCATCCAGATGTAAATAAATGGTTTAACTTGACTGCTCTTGTGTAAAAGGTAATTTTTCATTTAATGGTCTACTGAAAACTTAGACAAGAAACATTTTAGACATAACAGACACACCGAAATCTTTTTCATCCCTGAGGACTTAACTTCACTTGTTCCTCCACTTCACCTCTCCCCACCTTTCCCCCCCCCCTTACAAAGAAGCAAGAATTTCATTCAAGACAATAGCAATGTTCAACATGAACACTGAAATAGAGATCCTCATTTGGCATGTTAATTACTCAAATAATTTCCTCTACTGGATTCCATATTATGTCTACCAATATTGTAAGAAGTTACAGCCCCTAGTGTTACCATCAATGCAAAACTCTAATGGGGATACCACATACATCCTCTCAGTCTTGGTCCGTGACAGCTGCTGCGCTACCCTACAATAAAATACATTTTTTACTGACGTTTCAGAAACTTGGCTTATGAACATGCTATGAAATGGACTTCTGTATGAACTACAAATGGTACTTAGAGCATCAAAGGGCTTCAGGCATACGTATTTCTTTGGCTTGTTCTTTGGGCCCCCCCTGGCCCCCGCTAACGTCACACTGGGGAATGTAGCCATAGCAAGCGGAGCTCTTCAGACAGGTGGCACTCCAGAGACACAGGTACTATTTGCAGCTCACAGAACAACTAGTGAACCTTTTCAAAATAGGGTTGCACAAAAATAAGGCAAATGGCCTCAAATTCTTTCTGTCCTGGTGACTTTGATAATAAACTGTAGTTTCCTTGCAAAATACAAGAAACAAGAATCTTGAGGCCAAACAAATACTGCACAGTCATGGCACAGGCCCTGACTGTGCTGGCCCCAAGTAGTGAAGATTGACTCTGACAAGAAATTTTTGAAATGGTGGTTAATGTTGTCTACCTGCAGGGAAATAAAGTGGCCTCCCAGATAAGGCTAGGTACATACCAGGCAACATCTGATCTCCTAATAAGGCAAGTCCAAGATGACCAACTCTTGGAAGTATTTGCGTAAAGAGAAAAAACACACCACAGAAACCTTTCTTGCTATCTTGTCAATGTGCGTGACTTCATCAGGAACCTTCCAACATTTGGTATTTTACCTTAAGCCTCAGCTGATGAAGACCAATGATTACATGAAGATTTCGCCTGTCTTTTGAAATGGAGAACGTTTCTTCATCTCATGACTCTGAGAAACATTCGTAACAATAAAAAGTGAAAAAAGAAAATCAGTTTATTTAGGTTAGAATTGCTGCTGCATTAAAAAAATAAAGCAGTGAACACTTAACTTATTTAGGGACTAGGAGTTAGAACCTCTGCCTTACAGGAGCAAAAAGCCAAGCTCCTACCACCTGCTTTGAGAAGCTGAACGGAGATCAAACAGCGTGAAGCAGAGGAGCTGACACAGTAGTTCCCAAATCAAAAGCTGTTCTCTTCTGAGAGCAGAGAACAGCTTGAGAACTATCAGTTTTGGTGAGCTCTGGTGAAAAGGAGAGATGATGATAACCGTATCCGACATTAGGATCCCCAGAATTTCCCAAACCAGCCTCCCTTATACACAGAAGAGACCTTACCCGGAACACTAATGAGAATTTTGCACTCTTAGGTCTCGTTCACGGTTGAAGCGGACAAGAGGAAGGGGAAAGTCGTCCTCATTTTGCACAACAGCTTTATGGCAGGATCCTGAGGCACTTTCCTTCCTTCCTTGTGTGAGAGCGCCTGAAAGGAGGCAGTGTTAAAAAAAAAAAAAATCATAGCATTAACTTGTCTAATATGAAAATGTCCCTAGCTCCTTTTAAGCAGAGAAATCCTAGAGTTTGATTAATGCTAAAGTAGTTTGGGTTTTTTTTAAAAGAAATCTGAGCATTAGCTAGCTAGAGTATAAAATATTCTAAATTAAAGCTAAAATTTGAATTATGTAAGTCAAAATGTTTTGGGGTCATAACTATTCTGAATGGAGGTACTTACCTGTATGTACTTCTCCATTTCAAGACTTCAGCCCACCCTGTTTTGTGGAAAATTTTCCTTAATTCTTTGTATTTATTTCTCAGGGAACAGTGTTCCTAAAATGCTACGTGAAAAAATTGAAATATAACAATCAAAATAATGTAATTTCTGTCAGGCTGGAACTTTTGGCAGTAATAAATGATGTAATTTACTGACACCACTAGAGTTATAATGCATTTCAACATCCTTCCTCTGTGTATTATTGTCCATATTTTCAAAGACGTACCTCACATGTACTTAATTACTAAAAGCTAGAAAAGGTTTTCTCCTAAAAGAACAAGTTTTCCTCAGGGAAACGTTAACTGAAACCTACCTTTGTCATCAGAGACACTTAACCATCAGAAGTCCTTGCTGTATCTTTTAACAGAAAAATTTCATTTTACAAATCATTAGTTAAAAATAAAGCGATGAAGATTTTCTTACTGTTTAGTTATGGAAAGCTATCATCTTTATTTCCTTTTCCTCTAAATGTGATAAAGAAATGATACTGCCTGTCTGTGTAACATTAGGACCATTTAGATAAGCCAGGAGAGTTATTTTGTAAACTCCCGTGGCTACGCTAGTATAGTCTCCTCTGTAGACACCAGCGTAACTGCGATGTCCCAACAACGTACAGATGTAAAATTTGAAGTGTTGGTCAGCTACAGCAGTGTAAATCTCACATTACAGTGATATAGCTTGCTTATGTTGAAGATAATTATAGGTGTAATAACACTAGATCAGAAACTGTTTATACAACTAAAGGTCAGTAACTTTCACATCACAATTTCATATAATGCTACACTGCAGATGCCTTTATATTAACCATGTACACCAGGGCACACTTCACCTCACTACAGCTTAAATGCAGGCATTAGGAAGTAAACATTTGTTTTGAGGGTGTATCAGTACTGTCGTACAGAGCAACAAATGAAAAATATATTACTAAATAAAATGGCAGAAAATTTTTTCAGAGACAAGATATAACAAATAGGACAGGAATTTGCCTGGGACACCTTGTTAATAGTCTCATCTAATCACCATATCCAGATACTGCTTCAAAAAAGTTCAAAGGAGTGCAATAAATTAAACACCACTACTGTGCCTAGATCATCTGTTCCTTGGATTTTTCAGTTCCACTTAAAAATACATCTAGTTGTATTTTAATTTACAGACTAAGAGGATTGGATTTTAAAATTACAAGACATAATTTTCCTTTTTGTTTTTTTCCCCTCCTTTTTTTAAATCTGTGACAGTTTTCTAATAGACCTGCTAAAAATAAATTTAAAAAATACTATTAGGGATTCTGCAGGACTTCCGAGGAACAAAGAAACAGGAGAACGTGAGAACAGAGCTCATAGGCACATGTGCATTTTTATCACCTGTGTACAGATGTGAGAAAGCAGAAGCTCAGAAAAGATGATCACGATCTGAAGACAAAATTCAGACTGGAATAAGAAGGATACCACTGAATCATTCAAGTGCAATGATAGGTTAAAACAAGAAGGCACCTGACAACCAGGAGACAACTCACATTCAGGAGAAATGTCCGTGCCCTGTATGAAATATATGAAAAACAGCAATAGTAAGTGCTGTGTACATTATTAAAAGATTTAGTAAATGTAGAAAGTAATGCAGAGTTTTGAAAAGAAAGATTGAAAAGGTACTCTGCTGCCAAGATGCTTACCCTGGAACATTAGATGCATCATTATTTCAAATTAAGTCAGACTGTATACTCCTTTCTAACCGTAACTACTGAAGGGGTGGAACAACAGCTTATTTTGTTTGTAAGACAGCAGAATTACAGGAAATTGATTCCCAGAAAAATTATACAACAGTAAAGCATGGCCTTGGGCGGGGGGTGTGCGTGTCTGTGTGTGCGCGCACGTTACATCCTTGGCTTGAATTTTCTTTTTTCTCTTTTAAGGTCTTAAGAATAATTTCAGTTTTAGAGCGTAACACTGAAACTTAACTTTTGCTGCTGAAAGATACATGTTTAATCCTTAGACAGACAGCTTTATTTTCACATACTGAGGCCGACATCATGGGTAGTCAAAGAATATGTTTAATAAAAAATAATTAAACTTCCATTTGCTCTATAGAACATCATAGAAAGTAATTCAATAAATTACAAATGACTTTTTAAGACGCTTGTTCAACTACAGAAAGCAAATTCAGACTACACAGAACACAACTGGCAAATATTGCAAATGTCCAAAAAAAACCTGGACTAAGACTTGGATCATGAAGCCTGAAACAAGGGATAGAAATACAAGGCAATAACAGCTAAGGTTCTTTTAGTAACTACCAACACACACTATCATCACCTTGGATATCCTTTTAATTTTAACTTCAGTATTAGTGTAATTCTACTGAGGTTTCCTTATAACCCTTAACTTTATACAACCGTATTTGCATATAGTTTAGCGGATAGTGGGACATTTTTTCCCCTTCTGGTTCAAACTGATTAAAAATAAACCCAATATACTATGTTCAAGTCTACACCAGCCTTCATTACTTGAAACTGTAATTGCCTTATTACATAGAAAGAATCACTAGAATGGTAACCAAACTCACTTGACCATAATTAGGAAAATACTTTATTTCATAAATCTGATATAAATTAGGTTTTAGCCACAAGATTTAGGATTTGTTTTGTGGGGTAAGGGTGGGAAGTGATGGTATTGTTGACATACTCCATCAGCAAACTAAGTTAATAACTGTTTGTAAAACTTTGGCTATTTCATAGATGCATCCTAGTTAAATAAAAGTGCTATATATTACAAAGGGCAAAATATTAAATATGAAATACTTCCCCCCCCCCCCCCCCCGATGAAGAATTGCTACCCCCTTCTCTTGGCAGTTTTTAATTTTCACTATTGCTAAGACACTGCATGAAGGGCCAAAAATCAGAATACTATTTGGGAAAATACATAACCAGCACAATCCAAATGGTACTTGTATAATTGTGTAATTACATGTAATACTGCTTCTAATCATGGGGCTAGTTATTTTGCACATAGAAACTTAGATTTCATTGGTAAAGTTCTTGATAAAAAACAACACAGTTGTTTTACTGTACAAGCAAGCAACAGAACTATATCAAAATATACAGTTTTTGTTTTTTATTTTTAAATTTATCCCTTTGTAAAGCTTTTTCAATGACTTCTACTAGTACCTGTATCTATTTTCTCTTAACACTTGCCTATTCTTGGACTGCAAACGATGTTACCAAGGTCAACTGAAGTCTCAGTCAGTTCAGAACTTCTGTAAATGTGAATCTGGGCCTCGACTGTGTCAGAGTAATAGCAGCTTAAGAAGAAGGAGGAATCATATCACACATCAAATATTAGACAGATTTTATATAGTAAAGGGTTCTAAGGATTTGGACTTAAACAGATGCCTTATGCCCTGTTATTGTGGTTTCTAGGAATAATTTGTCTTCCTTGCTATTCAAAGTGCTTTTTTTTTAGTGGGTAACTCAGCATAATATATGAAGTGATATCCCAATAATGATTTTGGGTCATATTTAATATTTAGTCAGATTTAAATCTGCAGAGAAGTTTAAACTCAAAAGGAGTTCAAAACTATCTATACTTTATTTACCATTATTAACTGGTAACTCCAGGAGGTTTTATGACATAAAACACAAATAGAAATCTACACAAACAAAGCAAACAAACAATTTTTACATGAAGTATGCAGTGTTGAAAGGTCTTTTCAGTGGCACTTTATGACAGTTTGCCTCTTCTGAGTCTTGGGGAAACTACTCCTCATTTTGGGACTTTTAATTCTGCAGAGGGAGCCCAAAACTTTGCAAGGTGTAAACTAAATAGATCTACGTGGTGCCAAGTAGCATGAGATAAGACAGTTTTTGGTTTAATATCCCCTTACTGCTGTCAAAGAACAGCAATTGTAGTAAGGGGGGAAAAAAACCCCAACAGTCATATCTCAAAATAACTCAGATTTTAACATGATATACAGGATGTCTTTAGAAAACAAAACAAAACCTGAAAACAAGTAATAGAAACCAATGTAAACTTCCTAAACTAACTCAGCTGAGGTAACAGGTAGCCAGTTTAATTGGCTGATTGGGAAAAATTTATCTTCTTTTAAACACACTTGTACCTGAATTGGAAACAGCAGTGCATCACAACACTAGAGCATTTTCATGTAATTAAAGCAATGGATGGTGATGTAGATTCTACAGCTTTCATGACATTCATTAGCTGCCCAAATTATTGCTGAGTTTTGATCTGTAAATTATAAGTGTCAAGGAGGCTGTAAAACTATATTCAAATTAAATCAATAATATGCATAAAGTATTCTGTGTTCACTGCAAATATATTAAATATACAGCTCTTACTTGAGCATTATTTTCATAAAATTAACCCCCCAACAAAATTATAATGCCTTTTGTTGTAATTTTACACCATTGTGTATTTGATAGTACATACAAGTTCAGAAACTTATGAACTTCAAGAAATATTACATGCAAAACGTCTCTGAAAGCAGTTTGCACTTCTAAACAAATACTGAAATGTTCGGTCAGTAAATCATTGATGCACTCAACACTGGGTTATTTACAATGAAATAATTAAAGAATAAATTCAAAATCAGTTTATAATTTAAGTGCAGAGTCTGGGGTCAGTCTTCATCACTAGAATCTGAATCCTCAGATGAAGACGATGTACTATCAGATCCAGATGAAGCATCTGCTTTCTCTGAACCCTCATCTGTGCTGTTTTCATTGTGAGAGCTTGGCTCTGTTCCCCCTTTGTCTTCCTGATCTCTAACCCTAGAATTTTCCTCCTTTTCTTCTGTGGGCTTGGCTGAGCCTGTGTCATTGCTTTCACTGTTCTGTACATCAAAAATATTAGACTGAGACAAAGCTGGGATATGAAGATTAAGGCCTGGAGTGAGAAGCATCCCTGGGTAAAGTATGTTGGACAGAAGTAATGGGTTAAGAGAGAGAGGATTGGCAGCTGCAGCAGCAGAGGATGTTGAAGGAGAACTTGAAACAGAGTTTTCACCACCAGTATCTGTATTTTGGTCTTCTGTCCTTTCTTTCTTTATATCTGCCTCCTTTGAATCGCTTCCCTTTTTTTCCTCTGAAGTAGATTCTGTAGACTTTGTTAGAAGTCCTCCCATGCCCAGCAAGTTTGGTAATCCAGCCATCCCTGACAGCAGCATGGGGAACATGGCAGCCATGTTCTTTGCTTCTCCTCCAGTAGTTAAGCCAGCTGGCATTCCCATTAATCCTGCTGTTACTTGCAGCGACTGCAGGTTTTGCAGGTTTTGTTGTAAGGCCTGAAGACTAGGCAGATCCACTCCTGGAAGCAATCCATTAGCTAGCAGAGGGTTAACCGATACGTTTGCAGCGGTGGCAGCTGCTGCAGCTGCTGTTGCCTTAGCAATCTCACTTTTGGGGCGCCTTCCTCTCCGGCTTACTTCTTCCCGCACAACAGGTCCAGTGAGAATACGGTCAAACATACCTTCTGGAAGAAATCCCTGCAAGGGACACATTGGGCATTTTTAGTATTTTGAGAGCTTAAAGATAGAGAAGTAAAAGCAAACAAAAGACCCAAGCACACAGTAACACTGACAAAGATCATTCTGGTATGTTAGCACAGCAGCATGATCTCCAGACAGCTCAGTGGAATTTGTGGTGACTTTTGTCCTATCACATCTCAAACGTGTAAAGGCCCACTTCCACAGTCAGGTCTACACAGGTATCTTCTCAGACCCTCTGCTAACTCGTCCTTAGAGGTTTGTTTGCAGATCAAGCCAAATATAGCTAATGACAGGAGCAATCTCAATTTAAGATCTAAAACAGCATTGCTTTGCAATATTACCACATTGCAATCATTTGACAGTTTAATTAAAAAAATTACTCAATGTAAATATAAATGTGTGATTGCATACAGACCAACAATCTCCAAGCCCTTTTTATTAATGCTAGTGTCTGTTTAACATGCTCATATTTCACCTCATCCATAAACTTAAGAATAAACAGTAAAGACTCAAGTTCAATAAGTGAAATTCAGAGCACTTCTTTTTAGGGCTTGCACAGTATTACTTCACCTCTGTAAGCCCTCCTACCTAATGATGAAGAAAGAATTGCAATGGATACTAATATTATTCACTTTGAAATGCATTGTTTTGAAAATTCCTCTTAAAAATGGCAACCGTAAAATCAACTATTACTCACCTCCATACTACAATAGCCATTTTTTCCCCAGCAAATATCTCTAATTTAAACTAGCCTAACACAAATAGAGGAATTCAGAACTCATGCTCTGTTCTTCTGTCCTGTGGATCACTACTAAGTTCTAGAAGTAATTCTGCTATTATTTATACCTTTATTCACTGCAGCCTAACCCTGTTCCTAGTTAACTGTTTTTCTGCCAGAATGTCCCACAAGGGTACTGCAAAGACTGGCATTTAGAACTTCACAGAAAAATTACAAGTTCTGTTGACAGTGAACTAGAAAAAAAAATGAACTTGGTCATTTCTTTGCCAGAGGCTGAAGGTGTAGCATAAATATAATATACTTCTGAGAAGTAGGTGAGGAAACAGACTTCACAAGAATATTGACAAAACCATCTTCACTTCTGTTGGACACATGGAATGGAACGGTAAGTGGGTTACTCAGAAACCATTCTTCAATATACAACACAACTTTTTGAAGTTCAAAATATGTCCTTATCTTCAAGGCAAACAGGAAATGAATTCAGAAACATACACCATACTTGAACCAATGACACTTAAAAGGAAAGACAGACAAGCTATGTAATAATTCCCGTAATGCAAAGGCGTACCTGCTGTTTTGCTGGAACTGTGGACAAAGTCTATCAAAAAACTTTCTTCTTTTAAATTTAACCAAGTACAAACCTCAAACAAAACAAAAACCCTCAAACTCACTGAATGCATCTTGCTACTAGTAAGAAGCTGGCTCAGGACTACCAGGGAATGTAGTACTCTTATCACTAACTGCGTGGGTAATCCATACATGGGCAACACTGTAGTTGTAGTGCAGACCTACTCCTAAAAGTATATTAATATATTAACCTGGTTCCCTCCACTGGAATCTTAACAGTGGTTTTTAGCTAAAAATAAAACCTTTAAGAAATAGAAAACAGAAATTCTAAGTAGTAGAAAACAGCTCTATTAATACTTGATTTACATTTTGATTGAGGATAGTAGTTTATTGAAGGTGCACACTGAAAGTAAATTAATTAAAAAGTAAAGTAAGTACTTAAAATTATATTTATCTTCCTAACTGCAACTTTAAGAATAACAAAGTATTCTGCAGGCTAATACCTTTCCTAAAAACCTTCAAGGCTACATTTATGAGATGGAAAAATCACGGTATTATAGCACCTTTAATCAAATCTCTAATTTGGGGTTGCCAGCCACTGTCCCTCCCTTCCTCCTATTCACAGCTGTGCCAGCAAACCAGTTTAGGGAACTGAGCTGGCAGAAAAAAAGCTAACATTGACTCACATTCCGCATTTAATATAATACCAGAAATGAGAAGAATGCCTTTTGGCATGCCTTTTTTTTTTTCCTGTTTGCCTTGTTTGTTTTTAAGATACATTTCATGTCACAGTTATCTTATTCTGCAAATACTCACAGATTGTTTTACTACTTCTCCCCATTCAGGAGCCACTCCATACTCTGGATTTTCTTTCAAGAACCTGCACAAATCCTTCAGAGGGGGAGCAAACGCACCCCCCACCTGAGAAGCAGAAGATAGAAGTCAGGAAATACTTCTCATTCAATAAGAAAAGGCAACATTCATACCTGACACTGTTTCATTTTTGCCTTTTATATAAAACAACACAAAGTTTCACTTTAAATTATCAATGAGTATGATATAGCTTTTGACTGATTCTTGGTGGTGTATGTGAGATACTCCTGATTTGTTCTAAATCTACTAAGCTCAAACTCATCTATTAAACTCATATTTTGCAACTTCAGTATTTGACATTCCTACTAGTGTCATATATCGGAGTTTATTTAGAAATGCAATGAATGGAAGACCAACCACACGAACAGAGAACAGTAATGGTCCAAGTATTACCAGGAAGGCTGTAACTACAATCTTGTTAAACTTTTCCTTTATCCACTAAATCAGTCCTATCACCTCAGTCAACCTCTAAAAATGCTTCCATTAAGAGGTTCTGCTTCTCTTATGAAATTACTTCTTGGGGTTTTTTCATGCAAAACAGGCCAAGTTAAGATTGCTAGACAGCATGTCTTAATAAAATCATAAAAGCAGGAAAGTAAGCTTTCAAATTAATCAGAAGTATTATTCAGATCCAGAAAGATAACATGGTAGAAAGAAGAAAGGAAAACGAATTCCAGTTTCTGCTCAACTTTCTCTACGCACTACAAACTCAAACTCACATTTTCTAGGCTACTTTTGGTCCCGTCACCCCCTGCTACTAAATGTGTAACTGAACTAAAAAAGAAAATGAGACAAAAGGAGTTTGGTGATGCAGAGAAGTTGGGGACAGGTTATAAATGGGAAAACTAAGGTTAACAAAGTAACAGAACAGAGTCTCAACTATGGTGTGGAAATTTATTAAAGAAAAAAAGCCATCATAAAAACACAGGCTTCTACAGCAAGCACAGATCAAATCTCTCCCTCCTTGATCATCAACTTTGAAGATTCCTCAGGGCATGGCTTACTGTAGAGCAGCCAAGGGTCTGTTTTTCAAGAGACTAGCAACCATACAGGTTCCTCTTTAGAACTCCTGTCTCAATGCACTGAAGAGATTAAAGACTCTCAAATTCTGCCTCACTCTCCTCTACAGATGCAAAAAGCTTCTGACCTTAATACAGCAGCATAAAAAAAAAAAAAAAATTCCTGCTTTCCTTGCTACTGCTCTCTTAACAAAAAGAAAAGCTAGCAGTATCACAAGAGAAAACGCTCCATACATTGACGCAATACCTCAAAGACTCCCACTGGACTGCTGCTCTGGTACTACATTGACATTCAAAGACACCACCCCACACATCTGTCCAAATGTGTTCAATAAACAGTAATGTTCTGCATGGTTTTCTCAAATATTGCCTTTTAGCCTTCCCCAAACCTATTCAAATGCATTATACCTTTCCCAAACTTTGATCACCTGTCCAAAAACTAGAAATCAACACCTGGTCTCCCATCTTCCACTGTTAGGGTTTTATACAAGAATCTCCCTTCTACTTTTGTTCCCCTGTTACATTACTGTTTAACCTAGCAATGAGATTTGCAACGGATATATACCAGTGAACCATAAAGGTCAAATGCCAGAGATAACTGAAGAAAGAAAAAAGCAAAATAATCAAATACACAGGATTTATGCAATTCCAATGGACAAGTTTCTATGCAGGATGCACTACCAATATAATTTTAATCATGTCAAAAGTAATAATGAAAAGATGTACACAAAGTTTAGAACTTCTGAGAACACTGCTACCTTGATCAGAGCAACATGTATTTCAGTGGCTATGCCTCTGTATTAGTCAATGGCACAAACACTGTGATACAGAGTGTTCAATTCTATCTGAACATAAACCACAGGGTAAGTTTCTAGCCATATCTTACATATCTTCATAGTTATTACAAAACATTTACTAGAAGACTGTCATTGACTTTCTTGGTCTGTGCCAAAACCTTAAAACAAAAACCTTTCATTTGTACACCGTACTTTAGCAAGTGTAATGTTAGAAGTCTTCATTTCAGGTGACTTTTCATTTGGGGAACATCAGAATGGGAACAGTAATATGAATACCTTTCTCGCATTTCTTCTATTTATGAGCTGAACACGTTCTTCACCAGTCAAACTATTAACGTCCAGTTTATTAGGATTTCGACAACGGTGTCTTTTTTGCTTGGGCCTCCCATCGTGCAGTTGCATCCTCTGTTATAAAGGAATTAAAAAGCCAATTATCTTTCTGATATACCTGTCTTAAAAATGGTAAGATACCTGTGCATTCTCTTGAGTCAGGCATTCATTTGAAGTCATCTTTGATTTCAGAAATGTTTTAGTAACAACACTAATTTACTAATCACAATCATATAATAAGCAGCCCAGTAGACAGCACTAAATCCTCTCTCTGATGCCTCTACCCATTGCTTTATTTTAATAATTCTTCAGTTTTCAACAGTGCTTTAACTGTCAGGAATGTTGCTACTATTTTGTATTATAAGATCTTTATGAATAAATAAGGTTGTTATTCCAGACATCATAGATATGATTTTCTTACATTCTGTTCAACATTAACAAATCTCAAATTCAGAGGTAAAATGAGAACATCATACCCACACAAACATCACTACCATAGCACTGTAATGTAGTTATGAGATACATCCCACAATAGTCTTTAATCCTCTTGTGTATCACTAAATATGCTGGTACACATTTTCAGTTCCTATCATCAGTATGATGGTAACATGAGTTTTCTTATCTTAGATAATTTTTTTTAATCCTAGGTGAAACTAGACAAAGATCAAATGTCTTTGTTTAGTATTGCTTTTCTTGGCAATTGCGTTTGTGAGGGAAAAGGAAGGCTTGCGGAGCCCAGATTACGTAAAAAGAAACAGACATTTTCCTTTTCCTGAACAAAATAGAAGAACAAGGAAAAAATAATTCCATGTAACGTAGAATACAGATTCAAATACATTTTATGAGGAATGTTTTGCTATTTTGCTAAAACAGAGCTGAAAGGAATACTCACAGGAATACAAGCTCCTGAATCTTCAACATATCCAGGATGTTCTTTAAGCCACCTTTCTAAATCTTTCCTTTTGGGGGCATCATCACCTGCAAGCCTTGTTCCATCTTTTAGGTTAATAACAGGAACTGGACTCTCTGCATCAAGCATGCCTTGGGACTGCGTGTAAGTGAGTGCTGGGTTTATTCCTGCAGCAACTTGACAGGAGTTAATACCTGGATTAACCTAGAGAAATTCAAAACATTTGACTAAGCTCTCCATAGAAAACAAACCATCACAATTATTTCATGTATGATACAATGAAGGCCACAGTCCTGCAGATCATTGTGCACACACTCAAGGACTCAGTGAGATTACTCATGCCATAAATATAGCTCCTTTTAAGTCATGGTACAATCAGGTCCTGTAACAGATGTTACAGGAAAGGATGTCAGAAAGTGTTGCTAGGTCAAATATCAAGGTTTTAATAATACATTGTTAATTACAGTTCATCAAAACCAGAATTAAACTTACTTTTTAAAAACAGTTAGCAATATTGAATATATCCAATATTCAGTAAAACTCTACCAGTTCTCATTTGTGTAGTCAAACTGTCAGTGAACAATTTCAGGAAAAAAACCAACCCAACAGTTTTGAGTAATAAAGTTTTTGTTGTATGTTGACAGCTGGTTATGCTCAGTTAAGGGATTAACAGTAATCTGGACCTTATTTTTAGATCTAAAATCGAGGTTACTTACATGATTAGGCTGTTTATTTCTATTTATAAAGAGGACATCAACTCCCTCCACATTCTTCCTTCTTCCTCTTCTCTTTTTGACTACAGGCTGACTGTCAACTACGATTCCATTGGCACTGGCTGTTAAGTGACTGGAAGTACCTAATTAATGATGCAATAAAATTAGCATCAGATGCTTGAGCTGTTTATAAGAAGAAACATGTCTGAATAAAAAAAGGAAATAAAATTACCTGAAATTGTGCCAGTGCATATAATTTCTACATGTAATATCTAACAAAAATTGCCTACTTAATATCAGGCTCTGAAAAGCCACTCTACTATGAAAGTTTTCTATTACTGCCCCCCACCCCCTCCAAATAAATCTGTACAGGGAGGAGACCTGTTAAAAACTGCTGACATCACACACACTCAGAGGCAGACATCCCTAAATAAATGTTTATAACAAGACCTTAATGGTATGTTGCAAAAGAACAAGAAACTACAAAACGCAAGTGAAGGGTAGTTTTTTTTTTTAAAGGAAATGTTCTCATCTGCGTATGTATGCGATCTCAATGAACTGCAGTCATTTAATCAGAAGCTGGCCTAAATCAAGCACCCAATTCTAATAATTTCAAATATTTTAATGCAAATTTTAACTGCTTACTTTAGGCTCATTTTTATTTGTCAGTGTACACCTACTGTTATTTTTTATGAAAATAAGCTGCAAGTTTTTGGCTGTAAGCCAAAAAATTGGTTCTCAACTATTGCCCTCCACTGTTTCTTTACATGAGACACAGGAAAGAATATCAAGAGTGCACATTAATGCAGGCATAAATCTGGAACTCTTCATCTTTACTTACAAACTAGCCACAGTAAGTTCTGATTTAAACTGACTACTGTCACTGTAGAGCGATGCACTTTATAATTATTAAAATCTTCTTGTAGGGGTGTGTATAATGTATAATGGCATCCTACTAATAAATGAATGTTACAGTAACTGACCCTGTGAGAGAGTATTCATGTGGTTCAACCTCATGCCTCAACTTAGGTGCCCAGTTTCCCTAGCACACTGGAGAGAATTCCTCCAGACTGCAGTTTAGAACAAATAACGTTGCAAACATCTCTCTCCACTGCCTATACATGGAGATCAACAGAAGAACCCAGAAGATAAGATTCGTTACTAACTCTTATGCCCTCTGATATTTTATGTACCTGATTCGGGAAGTGATTTTGGGAAGTTGACAAGGCTGATTTCTGAAGCATTCTGGAGTTCACGTAGCCGAGCCAGGTATTGCTGCTGTCCCAATGCACCTTCCTCGCTTTCAAATGGCCTTTTCTGAGACAGTCCCTGCTTCTGAAAAGTCAATTTCAAACCACCTTCCTGTTAAATAAATCCCAGGGTTAGAAGAGTCTCTTCTGAAACAGAAATGACTACTTCATAATCAGGATTCTCACAGACAGTTACTCCAGAAGAGTTGAGGAAGAATGACCTTAAAAGAAGTCTTGCTTCTCTTCCATGTAAAAAAAAAAATCTAAACAGAAATTTCATGGAATTGCTTCTATGAATATAAATTTTAAATTATCTACTATCTTAACTGAAAAATCCAGACACTGAACAGTTGTCTAGCTCCCTAATCTAGTCCTAAAGAAATGCCAAGGCCAATTACAAGAGGAAATTTTCATACATTTTTATGTGCTACCAACAGGTCTCAAACTACAGATAAGAAAAATGTTTGAAGCTTCTAGCCTGCATTTAAACTGGGAAATTTACCTGTAACCCTCCAAAAGGCCATGGAATAATAAAGTGCTTGCTGGATAGGATATGCTGAAATGTTCAAAAAAAGCCAAACAGAAACACCTTTTTTACTAACCAGACTTCTTAGAAACAGCATCAAACAGGCTGTCTGAGGAAGCACCAGAATGGCAAAATGTCAATTCAGAGAGAGAAATAACAGTGATTCCTTCCAGTGGCTTATGTAAATTAAAAAAAGAAAAAGAAAAAAAAAAAAACACAACAAAAAAACCCCAAAACAAAAAACCAAACAACCCTGCCACCCCCCCAAAAAACAAACCCCAAAACCAAACACTCAATGCCCAGAAGCAGCAGACCCAAATACCCACAAACAAGTGTGTGAAGGAAGTGAGAGTGAGAGCAGGCAGCCACTTGCAGGTAAAGCATGCCGCACACCGCAATCGCAATCAGGTCCTAGGGCAATAAAAATAAACATACGTCATTGATTTTCACTGTAAACTCCTTTTCTCGTACATGCTTCTTCACCTTTGACATCTGTGGTGATTGATCATATTCTTCTTTAACACCTGCAAGAGGGGGTGTTGGTGCACTGGCTTCACTGTAATCTGCAGCTGCACCTGGGCTATCCAGAAGTTTGGTTGTGTAGAAAGATGCCACCGTACTGCTGTCATAGCTCCTTCTTGCTGAAGGCCATTTACCTTTCAACACTGTCTGACAAATACTATCAAGTCGATTAATCATAACTCGATCCTAAAAACCAGAGAAAATATTTTTATAAGAGTAATGCTTACCAACACTGTACACATTACATTTATATATTACCTTCTAATTCTAAAAAGAAGAGAAATGACAAAATTGTTAATCACAGGAGTTGGACCGAAAAGATTTCTAAGTTCCTGGATTTGTACAGATTCCCTGTAAAACTTTGTGAAAGCTACCTCTGTACTTAATTTCACCACCTGTAAACAAATATGCAATCTCATCTATACAGGGTCTGGGGCCTGCAAATGCTTGAAACACATTATCTCATTGATTTTTAAAGGAAAGATATAGTAACTACTAAAGTAGGAATTGTGGGTCTGGCTTTGACTCATTGGTAGCAGGGTCTGAACCCGTGGGCAGCACCATAACGTATCTGGCAAACAGCATTTATAAAACTAAACCTACAGACTTTTATTCATGTCTCATTTTACCTTTTAAAATCATATTATTTCTCATTCACATTCTCAGACACCAAACACAGATTTGACTTCACACACCTGCAAAATACATAGATCTCAAATCCCAATAAACTCAGCTAAGTAAACTCCAGAAACTACCAAACTTCCTGATACTTTCAGAGTGCAGTTATTTGTGAATAAAAAATGTGAACACTAAAATTACCTGTTCTGTAAGCAAACATTTTTCGCCAAGTTCAAGACCCTCCCCTGTATTTAAAGTCTGATTTTGTACACTCTGAATGTCATTTTTCACAATCTGCCAAGCACCTGTGTCATGAAAGTTATGCTCCCCTTCTCAAAATGAACATTCAAAAATTATGAAAAGTAGTATTTAGATTCAAATGCATCTTCCAGGAGCAAACATAACAATAACTAAAAGCTCCTGAAAGTTCAGATCCTACATCTATTTTCCCTGTTTCATCACCCTTTTTGTCTCCTGCGGTGCCCTCCTTTTCAGACTTTCCTCAACTGCCTGACCTTGAAACTCTTCCTTCATTACAAGCTTGTTATCTGGCTCTGAATTTCCAAGCTGATTTGCAACTCATGCCAGTTCCACAGAAGGAGATTTTGAAGTTATGTTTTTTATTAAAATGCCACTGTATTTTTTTTTATATACCATATGCGTAGCCACACATTAAACATGCTAAAATTTCTTTAGAGCTATTGAAAAACATAAGCATCAAAAAATGTCACAAAAGTTAACGTCACATGGGCTTTCCTATGCTTAGGACAAAAAAAAGGTGACACACTAAAACCTGTAAGTGTAATACTGACAAGCATACAAAAGCAAGTAGATTTTTCAGACTCAGAATATGTCCAAGTCAGTCTCATTTTCCTTATATATCAGGAAAGAAACCTATCCAAAAATATATCACAGTTGAAGTTTACGTAGTGAACAGGCATTCCAGCAACTCACAATTTTTGCTTCATCTTCTTAGTAAGCTAGTAATTGAAAGTGTAAGAAACTGCTCTGTGGTCTGCCAAGCTATGTCAGCCATAGAAATTCATATATGACTAAAGAGCTTAAAAATATTCAGTATTTATTTCAAACAAGATGACTTTCCAGCCACTTAGTGTTATTATCTTTTCAAAGTATACTTTAGAATTTCACCAATTTCACCAATTCCCATACGGAATCATACAGTCAAATTTTAACATAAAAATTGTATTACACCGGTGCTTCAGCCAGTCTATACTTCAACATGACTTAGGATTTTGCAATGTCGCTGAAGGAGTCCTACTACTATGAAGGAAGTTTTTCTAATATTTAGCTTAACTGATTTCTTGCTCTGTTTCATTTTTTACATTCTTTTGGACTACTCTAAACAATTCCTCTCACTGACTTAAGATCATCCAAATACCTGATAAACTATCATCTTAAATATGCTTCCTTTAAAGTTTTGTTTCCTATGTGAACACTGTCTTTTACAGATATAGCTATACAACTGATGTATAGAATGCTTAATCATAATTTTACTATCATCTACCATAAACAAAATTCTGGGTTTTTTTTCCAAGACCTCCCCACAACTCAGTGGTATGGTTTTAACGTATTTAATTGAATACTAATGTCACAGCCCACTTTCCCCTACAACTTTGGTTTTCAAAGTAGTATTATAAACTTGCCTTTGGCCAGTAGGAAGCAGCCAACATGTATCCACCTTGTAGGAGATAACTGGAATTTGGTGTCCCGTTGTTCATCTGGAAACTGTCTTGCGTCTCATCTTGTGTTGTACTCAGAGAGGCTACACTCTCTTCATCATATGCTTTTATATGCGGGGTTCCTTCTGCTAAATAAAACCACTAATATCATTTGATGTTTTAAAGAAGTTAAACACTCATTGTAAGAGGTTCAGGTGAACAACACACACAGAACAATGTTCAGAGAAAGTCCAAACACAAAGTCACAAAAAACTGAAGAATTAATCTGTTAGGCTTTTCAGGATGAGTGTTGATCTTCTAGGCATGTAAATTCCACACATATTCCTGTTAATATTTCAAGAGCTTAACATGTCAAACATTTAGCTATTTGAAAACAGACATGCTTCAGAATAATCTGATAGACAGTCCTTGCTTATGTTAACATATTTCCTTTGTAAACCAACATGCACTGAAATATAGAATTAAATTGAAATGAAAGGTGTCTATCACCAGAACATAGCAAATCTACTGGGATATTATTTAAAAAACCCACCCCATTTCATTTACTGGATGGAATGCTGGATGTTCCACGTCTTAAACGTGTGTCTGCATCATTTAATTTTTAGAATTTTAATCACAGACGATTTTTTTCCTAGTATCTTTCCAGTGTGTCCTCTGACTTTCTCTCCTCAGTATTATTTTTACTTTTACTTGCCTCCATTCAGACAACAAACTAAGTTTCACTGTGACATGGGGGGGGGAAGGTGCTGCCTGAAAAGGTAAATACTACATCAGCACAACAAGTAAGAGCGTTGAGGGACAATTCTACAGAACTCAAATTTGTCCTTAACAATAGCTATGTATTGAGTCATCTGATACAATGTAGTCCTCCCTTAAAAGATGTTTCAAATGTGAAAAGTATGCCAAAGGTCTATGATCACTGTACAACATAGGAAATAAAACCTGGGCTTAAAATGAAAATGCAGATGAAGTTAACAGAATTTTTCATTATTTACCTATCTCCAACACCAACTTACAGCAAATTAGCCACAAAAAAAGGTTGACTGATATACAAGATTTTGCAATCTGAGAATGGCACAATTACTTGCCTATAGAGACTGAGCTGGCTGAAAGCAAGTGTAGTATTTGGACTTGTAGTACATGTTATAGTATCCACCATCTAGATCTAAATACTTTTGTCATATAAGCATTCCTTTTCTGTCACTGTTTTAATGTTTGCATACAATTGTTTACTCTGAAAAATGTCCTTCCACTGCTACAGGCAGCAGCCTCTTAATCATCTCCTATAAGTGGCATTTTACTTGATCACTAATAATTTTCCCAGTAAATTAACCCTATGGTTTCCGTTTGTCATTTCCACAGACAAGAGGATCCATCTGATTAACACAATGCCTTTTTCCCTAGGTACTGGAAAACAAAACAAAACAACAACTCATTTACTTATGCTATAATCCCACTACCTAACTTCACCCTCCTTTTTCTATTACCATTTGTTATCACACAGTAGAGAAATCTTTTCACATTCTGAGCTTCAGTGGGGCAAGAGTAGAGAACACTTCATAGTATCAAAATAAGGAATGTATTAAATAATGATTGGTTGGTTTATTAAAAATTTTAAATCACTTCACTGATCAGAGGTTTTTGCTTCTACTTTGAAGCTTTCAAAAGTGTCTCTGTTATTTGGTCCCATGCTGTATAATCATCTCAGTCTTTTCGAAGCAGGTATATATTTTTAAGTGTTTGAAAATTTTCAGTGCAAGTACACTGCTTGGCCACCTCCAATTTACAAGAAAAAGCAGCTTGCATTACTCTATAGCTTGGACAGAAGGAAGCTTGCAGATTTCACGAAAGCACAATGAGGAAGCTACAAAGACAGGTGAGCAAGAGCGGAAAAAACAAACAGGGAAACCAAAAGAATCTCTGTATTTAGGAAGAAAAAGAAACAGTTGTAGGGAATACACACACACACAATATATCTCCAGAAAACATCAGCCATTCGACTCTCCTCCCACACGTGAACCACATGCATGGTAAGCTTGCTTAGGGAATCAGTCAACAAATCCTAACTACCTCATCCAAGGCACTGATATGAAGCGAAAATGCTATGCTCCTGAAATTCTTACAACTCATTTGAAGAATGAAGCAAATACGTTTATTTGAGTTTACTTTTGTGGGATTTAACATCCTTTTTTAGACACTTTTCCATTAAGAATAAACTCATTCAGTTTAAGAGTTATACTGCAGAAATAAGACTACACACATACCACGTTTTTGTGCCTCCTCTTCATCACTATCACTCTCTTCAGACGATGATGATGATGACGACGATGATGAGGATGATGATGAGGAGGAGGATGAAGATGCTGAAGAACAAGATGAAGATGATGAAGAGCTAGAGCCTGATCGAGAGTGTGAACAAGATGAGGAAGACGAAGAGGATGAAGAAGATGACCTGGAAGAACAGGATGATCTATCTGAGTCAGAGTCTGAGTCAGAGCTAGAGTCAGATCCCCTTTTGCTGACTCTCTGTTTTTTGGAAGCTGGGTTTGGAGTTAGAGGCTCTGTCCTTGCCGCCACCATGCGCCTGTCTGTTTCAGTCTTCACGCTAGGTTTGTGGTCTGTATTTTGTATCGGTGTGCCATTCTTTGGACTCAAAGGTTCAGATTTCATTATTGTCTGGGTCTCCTCTGTAGACATAGATTCCTCTTCAGAAGACTGAGGGTCCTCTTTCAGATTTTCAGTTTTAGCTTTTGTGTCCTCAAAAGCATTCACTTTAGCATCTGACAATCTTGACTGAGGTGTAAGAGGAGAAGCAGATAATGCCATCTGGTACTGATGCAACAGTGGAGTAGAAGTCCTTGAGAGTGCCACTTTGTTTTGATTATAGTTCCTCTGGGCGGACATAAATGAGAGTTCAGGATCACGAAGAATATGATAATCTGTCCTGCTAACTCCATGTTTAGCAGCTCCAATAAGTAAATCCCTGTCATGAGTCCCACACTCCCACCAGACAGGTAAGTCTGGGTTTGGCTGGCATAGTTTTAGTCGTTCAAACAACTGTGGGTGTCTAAGAGCCTGTTCTCGCACTTTCCTTAGGAGTTCAATGCGATACAAAGTCCGAGAAGCACGCTCCTCTGTAATTGGTTGGATAAAAATGTTTGGGTCTACGAGTTCTGTATTAAAACAAAACAAAGATGAGAATCTGGCAAAAAAAACCTCACTGCAAATCAATACTAGAAGTAGAAGGCTTTAATCAGTTTATATATGTCTCCCCATTATAAGCTTTCAAGTTTACACTTAACTTGTTTCCTTATTTCCTTCTCCCCCATTTTTATTTTGGAACACATGAAAGAAAAACCTTTTCAAGATAAGCGCTGGCAACAGAAATTAAAGATAAAACTAAAAGCAAAAATACACCCACCTTCTTTTGAGGGGAGACGACAGACTCTCCGGCACATTGACATAAACGCATACAAGTACTTCTCTAAGCTCTCATCAGTTTTCTTATGTAGTCTAGCCATCGCTCTAAATTTGGTCCAATCAAATCGTCCCCTTTCAGGATCAAACACCACTCCAAATGTGGACACAACTCTGTAAAAGTCAGCTTCTTCTCTTCTCGTCCATCTTTATCAGCAAGAAAAAAAAAATTGGAAATTCTGTCATTTTCTTCACTATTTCACACAGCTAGCAACTATTATTTCTTCAGTATTTTCTATATAAGGATGTATTAAAAATGTGTATTTGCATGCTGCACATACCTTTGCTGTCTTTCAATCTTAGCAGCCATCTTTGGATTTAGAGCAGCTTCTTCATATGGAGGCTGCATCATACTAGTTTGTATTGGGAATGCTGGCTGGATCTGCTGGGCCTGCCTATTTTTACTTGTTCGTTGATAAGCTGTTATTAGGCGGCGAAGACGTGTTGTTAAGGCAGACTGAGTGGGCCAATAGATTTTGTCTCCTTCCATCATTTGTCCATCTATATTAAAACAAAGTCACAGGAAAAATAAAGAAGTTAATCATTGCTGCTGCCTATGGTTCTACACTAGGCAATCTAAATACATTTTAGCTAAGCGTCATGAGAATTAAACAATTCAAAATAGACTGAATTGTTTCTGATTTGAAGTTTTATGTATTTACCTCCATCTGCTATTACTAGATCACCTGGGGATGAAACATCATCCTGTAGAGAAACAAAAGTGAAGCAAAATTAAAAATGCAGCCCTCTCCAGAGATTTAGGTTAAACTTACATCTTGCAGACAATTTATGAATATGACAAAGAAGAAGAGTAACATATATTTTGGGCAAATGGCTAACAAGGCATACAACACAATTATACAACAACTCCCTCCCATTCCCCCCCGCCCACACAACTGCAGAAACATATGGAATAAGTTCTATCAATTTAGAGAAATACAGAAAAATGTAAAGATTTTCTCAACAAAAAGGTGGAAGTATTACATTTGAAGTGTGTTAAAAGAGCTATTAATAGGCGCCTACTATACCTCTATGTCATCTTTAAACATTGCTGGTGCTGGTTTATATTCTGGATCTTCTACATCCCTGTTGAAATTTCAACACAAAAGAACCCATCTTAGTAATATTTTAGAAGCCCTTATACTCTTTTCCATTAAGCAAAACTCATTTAAATTTAGTTAGATATACTCTATTTAATTTTCTATTTGAAAAAAGGAAAATATTTCATGGCTTGAATCCTGCCCCCTCCAATTCAGTAATCTAATTCAAAGATGTTCTTTATGACAACAGCTGCTAACCTCACTGATGAAGCAATGAATAAAAGCAGTTCTCCCTTTCAGAAGTTATCAGTGATACTCAAATTGATCTACTGGGGTCACTGGTTAGCTACACAAGACTAATACACCAAGCTGACTGACCTGAAATCAAGTTAAATAGGTCTGTGGTACTCCGCCTCTGAAGGCTTTTGCACGTCAGTGTCTAAGTAATATTTCTGATACAGCAACACAAGGTAGAGTCCTTGTTAACAAGTTGCTGCATTTTTCCTTTAACTGTGAAATCCCAAACTCCAATGGTTCTGTTACACTGTTCCTAACTCTTTTCCACTCTGTGGGAGTAAAATCAAAGTAGTATTCTTCACAACAATGACATCAAACTAGTATAAAATCAGTTAAGAAGAGAATAAAGTACAACATATAAATTCAGTCTTGTTTACTTTAAGACCCTGAAACATTCACCCCCACTTTTAAGTGCTCATACCCATCAATGTAATCATTTGCTCTCTGTTCAGCCGCAACTGCTTTTTCATCTGGCTTGCCAACCCTTTCCAAGAAGCACAGCGCTGGGTCTGCTCTGATAGTATTGTATTTCTCATAACCTATAAGGCAAAAAAAAAAAAGTGGCACAAATTCAACTTTCAGAGCAAGCTATAAAAAAATTAGCGTAGGGTGTTTATGTTGAGGGGTGGGGAAGTACATACATAGTCATCCACATTACTCACCATGTTTAAAAACTCCAATTAGAAGGGATTTATCTGCATCTGCATCCCACCACTCGGCAGGAACTTCAGAGTGATCTGGCTCAGGGACCCAGACATCAATTTCACTAAGGAGAATCACCAACAGCACACCAACATCAATAGTATTCAGAGGAAGAAATAAATTTTTATTTTCTCTTTGTACATTTGTACTTTATGTGGGATTTTTAAACTTCTCTCTTCAAGCACACATATAAAACATTCCATGTGCAGCAAACTAATTCAAAAATTACTTTGAAGGTTGTAAAGAGTCCCAGGATTGAAATGTTTAATTTTTTAATGTACTTTGTTATTTAATAGCAAGTAACGGTTAAGAAGTGGATGGTTACGCTACTAAGTTACATAAGCCACACAATACAATATTAATTTATCATTAAGAATAATTTTGATAACAAAGAAACTAAGGCATATGATTTTTCACCTCTGCATTCAATAAGACCCTAAAAACAGCAATACAAAACACCCAGAAAGCTTGGTATTTTGTATTTGACAGAGAACAGTAACAGGGAAAGAAGATAAAAGCAGAACCAGCATATAATATTCTTCATCTCTTGGTAAACTTTGCCAACTCCTAGCAGTTTGTGCTTGCAAAACTTAGCAAACCAAGGATTATCCTCTTATGTTTAATAGCACAAGATGGACTGTTCTTCCACAAATGTTTATAACAGCTTTCAAAATCAAATTAAACCTTTCTATCCACCACAAGCTCCTGTAACAGTGAGTTCAAGAATTTCCAAAAGGCAATATTTCCATTAAAAAGAAAATTAATGGAATATAATACAGCACAGAACCAAAAGTGTGCATAAAGAGGCATGAAAAATCCACCAATTAGAATGTCATGTATATAGTTCTATCTTTCACTCACTTTTTCAGTCTATTTGACTTAAATAATTTTGCTTTATATAGGTAGACTTATAAATAGGAATCAGGACTTCCTCGTGTCAAGTCAATACAAAGTATTTAGTAAACAAAGAGTAAACAAAAACATTTTTCGCACAGCCTAAGGATACAAGTATTTCATTTCAACATTTCTTATTTAGGTCTAGGAAGATTTCTGAATTTTCATTTGATAGTTTACACTTAAACAAGCAAAAAACCTCTCTATAGTTCACCTGGCATCAATTCCATCAAACACCTTTTGGAATTCATTACCAATGACTTCTTGTTTTAAGTAATACAGCATTCTTACTCGAAGCAAGACCCTAAACAAAGAAAAAAAGAAATACAAATATTAGCACTCTAAAAGCTTTCAATAGTTGTGGGTGGTTTTGTTTTGTCTTTTGTAGTATCACAAAGCTTTCAAGTCATTTTCCTAAAACACACTTCCCTCAGTTATAAGAGGAGATAACCTCCAATTCAGGTCACCTAACACTGTTTATTGCGATCGCTGTTACAAATGGTTTCATTGGGCCAGCAGAACACTCCTCACTTGCTTCATAAAATACTGCTAAGAACAAATTGCTCTTCCCTTTTCTTACTTAGAACATTCCCTTAGAAAGAATCGAGCGGGCTGACAATGAACATCTTTCACATCACCTTTTCATTCCTTCTCACTTTGAATTTGGTGCATGACCCCAATGGCTTCTCCATGCTTTATCTCAATTCTTGACTACAGCTGTATGAAGTTTTCAAGCAGAGTATAATAAGTTTTGCCACATAAAAATGATTTATCTAAAACAAGCTCTTTCATGGCTATGAATGAGCTTTCCACAAGCTAGTAGCTGAGATTCTCAGAAGCCCAGAAAACATGCCAGGTAAACAGCACATAAGATTGAGGGGCAACGACTTTAGTGCTTTCAGCTTCTTTGCTAAGCACTCCCAAACTCTTTAGTCCTTTGGCTGCTGCAAGGCTCCCCAAACACGCTAGCAAGATCTCTTTCTTTCCCTATACAGATACAAACATACAGTTTCTTTAAAAATGATAACAGAATTATTTTAAGTGTGAAATACTTGGTTCACCTCCTAATACACTGCAACCTATTTATTCTAATTAAGCTAACACCATTAAAACTTGTTTCTTCATAGCGCCACAAGTATTTTGAAGTCTTCTAAGACAATGAGGAATTAGAAGAAAAAAGAATCTCTACATAAACATTGAAAGACATTCACACTTCAGCTACTGCTTACTTGTTGCAATGGTGTTTTATGTGCTTTTTGTATCCTTCATCTTGCAAAAGATGTTCTGGATTGTATTTCCGAAGCCATTCTGCTTTGTGTATATCGAAAGTGCTAGCCTGGGTCTTCACTTTTTTTCCTTTTCTTCCTCTAGGCACAGGAGCTGATAAGCCTGTATAATTTAAAATATAATACAGTAACAGGTAGGTATAGAACCCCATGTCACTTACAGTTCCTATATCCTATACCAGTATTGTGACCTGCAGTGCAGAAAAAAACACTAGCATCACAGCCTCTGGATATGAGGTTTTTTTTCTTTTGTCTCTTAGAGCATCTCTGGAGTACATTTCACCAGCTAAGGACAAAGCAGGAGAGGGGGAAAGAAAAGAGTGTGTTGTCACCTACTGTGAAACAGAATAGGTTTTTATGAACTGAAATATAAAGAAAGCTTACACAGGGTATACCAATCCATTCGGGTAAGCATTCAAACACAAAGCAAAGCAGAAACGACACTCCTTTTCCCATCAATTGAATGGTGTATCTGGAATAAATTCCCTTTATTTCAAGTAGGACACATTCAGAGAATTTTTAGCTTTTTTTTTATCCCAGTACCATAGGCACACATATATGAAGGTATTTAACTGCAGAAACACCTAAGTCCTTACCAAGGTGATTCTGTAACTCTCTTGTTTGCCCATCCTCTGTCGGGGTAATGAGATCCCATATAAAACTTTTTATTTTCTCATCCCCTCTGTAGTGAACAAGACAATAGGCTAATAGAGCTCGGCAAATTATCTCCACATCCTGTTCGTTCAGCTGTCTCTTGAAGCGACCATGTGACAAAATTTCTCTCCATCGACCCCACCTAGTCCAAAGTGAAACACAAATCAGCACTTAGAAGTGAAACACTTGGGTTGCCTGCAGATTTCTGTTACAAAAGGGAATTTCTCTGTAAAATATTTAGCTTTCCACTTTTTTTCCTTCAAGCTTAAGTTACTGAGCGGAAATATGAAAGTAACATTTGCAACAAAACCCCATCTGTTTAAAACAGTTTTAAACAAAACTTGCCCGTTTACAAAAAAGTATTGATGATTGTTTTAGGCTTCTAAGACACAAAACTGATGGGAACTCATACTGATAAGCACAGTCATTAATCTTATATGATGGGTGAGAGAAGACCTAAGATTTTATTTGCAAATCAACGTATCTGATTTAAGTATGCTTAAAATAACTAGTTAGATTTTCAGTTCCTATTTGCACTTCATGGAGTGCAAGATGTTCTGCAATTAGGAACGTAAGTCACCTACCAAGCCTTTATTTCAGATATTTACTTATTTACAGAGTTTTGAGCCTGCCTGCAGCACTTACTGCACTGATTTTCAGAGAGACTACTGTAGTGCCCATGTCAAATGTCATAATCTCCTTTGAAGAAAGGTTCTCACCTCTCTTCTTTAATGCTTCTTCAATTGCAAATTGTCAGAAAGATTTATACAGGTTGCATGATAAAGTTCACATAAATTCATATTCTAAATGAATTCTATATATACACATCAGGTTGTTGCCAATATAGCTTAAAGTTATTCCATATATAAAACTTAGTACATGGAAAAATACTTTTTTTTAAAACTTTCTAGAATGAAGAAGGATGTATACAATACCCATAGACCAGCAAGTTTTTTTCCACCCGAAAGCACTCTGTTCTTCCATATCCATTGGAACGGTCACAAGGCCTGCGGAGTTTTGGTTTATCATCACCCTCGCTCTCCACTTCAGACAACTCGGCCAGCTCATCTTTTGTAGCACTAAAGGGCCGTGTTTGTTTCCTAATTCTTGGGGTATCAATAACCAGGCTGTTCTGCAAAATTTCAAACAAACCTTATCAGAGAAACAGTTGATAAGTTTTTACAAGCAGATGGCTTCAGTTCAGAAACAACAATTTCTATCTAATGTCATTAGTAGGTATTTTGTAAGACATCACAGTAAACACCCATAAAGCAAGCAGAACATTTTGTGGTATTTAAGGCAACAAAAAATGGGTTTTGTACCATGATGCCAGTACATTAGTTATAAACAATACTGAATACCTCATCTGAGCTGAATATTTATACAGACTACGCTGCAGTCTCTGTGAGTAAAAAGGGGCACTAAAACCTTTTTAGAACTGACTATATGGGAATGTCTTCAAGTATAGGACACAACTTCCAATATTACAAAACTGATATAATTTGTGGTCTGCTATTTTGCAGATTCCATCCCAGGATTTACAGACAAAGAGACAGGGCAATCAGAACAATTACACATTTTCAACCATTTCCAGGTCTTTGACAAAAATAAAACACCCCCAAACTCTTTTGGGACAGCAGGGAGCTAGGAAATACTAAAGCTATCGGCAGGCTCATTACCATGCACAAACTAACCAGCACAAAAAGTCTGATTTGTTGAAATATTAATCAAAAAGCACCAGAAATCCTACACCTGCTATTTCAGAATTCAACAGCAAGCACATACATGAAAAAAACCCATGCATTAAAAAAGAGAAATACTTACTCTACCACTGATAGCATCTATATCTATTTCTGCTTTTTTGGCCCATTTCTGCCAGAAGTTGGGATCATCTAGTGAAATATCAGTCCTGTTTCCAGATGCAACAAAACTAGCCTGTAATAAATAAAACTAAATCTTACCAACATCATACATCAAAAGTTTGTAGAGTTTGAACGCCTCAGTGCTGTGAAAACTGCATAACATTATTTCATCAAAAATCTCCCAAGCAGCTGTTAAGACTTTAGAAGTTACTTACAGTATAAAGCAACTCAAAAGTTCTCCTCCCCCTTAATTTTTTAAAATCAGATCCATATATCAGAAAAATCTAATGAACTTCTATGCACCACCAGGAGAGAAGAATATTAAGCAGCAAGATTCTTCTTCTTCTAAGTGTGAATCTAAATTACTTCAGTGGAAGAAAATAGAATCTTTTGAAGAGGCTTATCAGCATTTGGGGATTTCATCTCATGCAGAAGTACTCGCTTGAGGGAAATTTCAAAGGAGTGTTTAAACTACCAACAATCAAAGCTTAAGAGCATGGAACAAGCTTAATTTCAGAAGGCATTTAAGAAACCCTGATACACTGCTTTTGGGAAAAGAGTAAATACATATAAAAATTTCTATCTCTTCTGATAAAAAGACAGTGGTGATGATGTTCCCTAATTAGTTTCCTATCTCTTCTTTAGAGGTCTATTTCTTATTTAACCCATAATCAGCAAGATATAAGAGAGCCTAAATAAATGTATATTTATAAATAATAAATATACATTTATATTCTTAAAAGTTTTCCTTTTGCTTTGCGGTTTTTTTGGGGGTTTTGTTTGTTCGTTTGGTTTTGTTTTGTTTTTGTTTTTTGTTTTTTGAATTGTCACAACTACATTTGTACCCGTGTTCCAAGCTCAGTTATACTGCTTGATCTTTTTTTTAAAAAGATTATTTATGCTTTTTTTAATTTACCTGGATTTGTATTTGTTCAGATTCATATTTGCACATGTTTTGGAAATGAAGGAGTCCAAATTTACTTTTTGTTCTGTTCGTCCAATTTTCCAGCATAGGTTTTTGGATGCTATGATATTACTGTTTTTCTTTTACTCACCAAAAATTAGAAAAAGTGTCGGTCCAAATTTATTCTAGACTATTACTGCTTAGACCTTACATTCTCAGCTCCCCCCACCCCATGTACATATATATACTCTCCACACCGTGCTACTTTAGGAGCTTTCTGATTTTGCTTTTCAAACTCTTACCAAAAAAGCTAAAGGTTCAAACTATATCATATGCGTAGGCATTTTTAGAATAAACCTGACAATTTTTGATCATCTTAACTATTGTCTTATATACATTTTTCCCCTGCTCTTAACATATCTGAATATAAACACACCTATAAACAACACTATTTCAATATTCTTGGTTAATGCAGTCCATTATATCTCACACAAATCCTAGCCTTTTCAAAAACAGCACACACCTATTACTCATCTTTGCTCAGGCATGCTCTTTGCACCTGGCATTTACTCAATCTCTATGTGCAAATCTGATTTTGCTATGTGCATGTGTTAATATAAACATAGATATCAGAACACAAAAATGTACCTAACATACACACATTAAATAAAAGTAAGCATAACTTTAAAAAAAAAAAAGCATAAGCTTTACAATATTCAATTACATTTACAGCTCTATACTGTCACAGAACAACTTGCTGCTTCTGCACCTTGGCAAACGTGGAGCCCCTTCCTTCTGATTCAATTGTGATAGTTTTAGTACGACGCTGCAAAATCTGGTCAATGTCTTCTTCACAGAATTTAGAGCCTTCATCTTCTTCATCCATAATGGCACCATACGCACCTCTTCGAAGCAAATCTTCTATTTCTTTTTTGGAGAGTTGTTGGATCTGAGCAAATAACATAGGTTTTAGTCGGTAAAGAAAAAAGTCCCCCAAAGTCTTTTCTATTTCTCTTTCCCTTTCCAATGTTTCTGCAACCCAACTGTGCCTTATAATTTATAAACTTAAAATCTAGATTATTAAAAGCTAAGAGAAAAGTCTAGTTGACAGTTGAAATAGTTTGTTATGTGGTTACAGCACACATTTTTACAAGTATGTGTCTTTGTTTTGGCTATTCTCAACACCGTGATGAACATTAAGTTTAAAAAAATTACCTGTTAATACTAGATATAAGTCTCAAAGTAACACATTATATTAATATGAGAAGATACAAGGAAACAAAAGGAAACTTTTCTCCTTAACTTCGACATTATCTACCTTAGACCTTAAGAGGCAAGAATTAGTGAAAGATTTTTCAGAGTAACTGACTACATTCAAGAGTACGTCAACTATATTGTTAGTCCACGTCAGAAAACTTAACACATAGGCAAACAACAGAAAAATGGTAGCTTCTGTAATTTAAAATAGTTCCCACGTGATTACAAAAGCAAAATGAAAGTTATTCAAGAACTAAGTCTACATACACCACCGACACTGTTTTCTCTTCCACTCATACTCTGTAAGACAGCCTTATCCAGTCCCAGTTTCAGACTCGCTCTGTCAAACATCTCTCTCTCATAGGAGTTGCGCGTTATCAGTCTGTAGACCTTCACTGCTTTGTTCTGACCAATCCTGTGACAACGGGCTTGAGCCTTTTGAAGGAAGGGAGAATGGCAATAAGCATTGAGACTTATCTAGGAATAAGATACGATTCTTTTCAGAAATTGTTTCTGCCGTAGCGCATTCTGAAAAACAACAGTATTAACTCAAAAGGAAGTCAATTCACATTCAAGTAAATAGAAGCTATCAGACATTTTCCACACTGTGAACAGTTTTCTAAGAACAGTATAGTAAGTACAATGCAGATGAATTATCTGTGGTGAATGCTACTGAATGGTATTTCTCTTGCAGTAACACTAGATAAAAGGGCATGGTAGCTCCTAAGTTATCTGATCTGCAGATACAAATGGTAAAGGAGTTGTGACTTAAGAATGGATTCAATTTCAGCATCCAATTCCTAGATTTGATTAATTCACTGTTTCTTAATACATATTAATCCTGTTCTATATATTATGTTTTAGCTAAACAGTTCTATTTCCATAAACTGTGTTAGTCAGTGTATGCAAAATCTAACCCCCAGTTTCATAATGTCATCAAAATCTTAAGGTTTTCATCAACTCTCTGACTTAGTTTACCTGTGTTTTAAAGAGTAATCAAGTTGAAAGAAAAAGTTAGAACCCAGCCAAACCCAGATGACCTCTCCTATCTAAGTAGAAAGTATTCATCAAAAAACATTAAACATATGCCTTAAAAAAATCTCAACATTTTTAAATAATGCATGTTCAAAACAGAGACAATATTCAAAGCAACCAGATTTGCACCAACCAGGTTTGACTTCTTAGGCCTCACTATTATGCTCTAAGGAGTTTACCTGCAGATCATTTTGAGGATTCCAGTCAGAATCAAAAATTATACACGTATCTGCTGCAGTCAAATTAATGCCCAAACCACCAGCTCTGGTGCACAGAAGGAAGACAAAGCGATCGGAGTCTGGTTTGCTGAACCGGTCAATTGCAGCTTGTCTGAGATTCCCTCGCACTCGCCCATCAATTCGTTCATATAAGTATCTAGAAATTGCCACAGATACACACACACGAATCATTACAAGATTTTTTTCATAATTTAAAGGGAGATTAGAACAGATCTCCTGCTTGCCTATTTATTGTTTACAGTGAATAAGTGATATAAATGAACTTTGATTATCAGTGGGTAACATAACAAGGAATCACAACAGAACTCGCGTATCTGTAGTACTAACACACATCAGCAAGTCCAAACACCAAGCATTTTAAGACAAGTTCTTCTGAACTTTGTTCATTAAAGCAAGCACCTGGTTATACATACCAGGAAACATGTATTACCATGGCACTTAGTTGCATTAAAACACACCATAACCTGAAGTCCCATGTGGACACTTAGAAGTTTTTCACATGCTATTAGGCTTGGATCCCTGCCTAGGGTCACAGCAGCAGGACGGTGTACTTCGCTAGTATATACTAAATTGTCTGAACATGTTAGGGGTAACCAAGTAATAAGCAGAAAGCAGTACTTGGTGAGCTGTCATTGGACAAACTGCATATTGATTCTGTCAAGATTAAGAGAAATCTGACAAAGATGACATGAGAGCACCTCTAACAGTCTTTATTCAAGGCATCAAAAAACCCAGGGCTTCCTAAACTAAAACCAGCAAATTTAAAAGCCTGAAGTAAAACTGTCATTTCTGTTACCTTTGATAATTACAAAGACTCCTATGAAACTTCTGAAATCAAGTGAAATGCTTAAAAAGGGAGCAAATACTTCTGTACATTGTAAATGGGAGTAAGATGCTGAATGTGTATCTACTAGTCAAAAAGCTTCACAACCATTTTTCTTCTAATCAGCTATAGAATGGCACAGCAGATAATCCACAGGACCACAGGCATTTTGGCAGGCAGCCATCTCCTACAGTCATGAATTCTGTTAAGTATTAAGTCTAAATCATGTGTGCACTCTAACATTTCTAATCAAACAGTAGCATAGAGCAAGTTTCGGCTTCCATGGATTTCAGAAGATTTTACCTCTAGATATGATGCACTAGTCTAGATGTTACATCGTTAACAGAAAAAGGAATATTTTCCATACTGGATTATAAGTAGTACTATGAAGTTAAAATTAGTCTACTAAAATAAAACATACAAACTGTTGAGCTCTCGGTTCAGATAGATAGCTTTATGAAACAAAAAACACAGAAGCATAGAAGTTATATAAAATTATCACAAAAAGAGGTATTAATATAATGTACTATTCAATATACATTCCAGTATCCACTGCAGAAAGGCTTGACGTTTTTACTAATTTTTATTTTTTTACGTTAACTCTGTATTACTATGTAGTTCACTGACAAATATACATTTCAAAGCAGTATGTACATTCCAACAAATGAACCATTAAAACAACCAGAACTATGCCTTTTTATAGTTTTTCAGGTTGATATAGCAACTACTGATTGTAACCAAGTTTAAGGTTAGATTTTTATGTGCTAAGGCTTTATGCATGGTATTTAGTCACATGCTTAAATAAGCTCTTAGTTTCTGTGAAGTCAACAGTATAATCAAAGGGTGCTATTATACATGACAACAAAAGCCAATCTAAGGAGCTGCTTTATGGCTGGCAGTTCAGTTCTGCTGCAGAAATCAAAGCAGTAATAATTTAAGAAAGCTAGAAAGCACATTTTTACTTTTACATTAAATTTATTTTACATTAATAAAAACCTCCAGTTGTTTGCCATTTTGTTCTTATATTCTGTTGGGAGTAAGGAGCTGCATTATCCCTGTCTGGTCCAAGTTCAACACGATGTAAATAAAACACACGTTCTATACTTCTAGGGTTTGGATGAGCAACATTGAGCTTCAACTTACTTGGTTTCTGACAGGCAATGTATAAACTGTACATACATACAAGAATGTTTTGCAGAAAAAGCAACAAACTGAAGGCACATGGTTTACTCAACAGCCCCTCTCTAGTTGTTCTCATTTGTTGGTGAATAAATGATAAGCCATCACAGAATACAGCAAGTTACACAGTGATTAGCAAAAAAATGGTATGCTGTAATCATTAATCCTCCACTAAATATATACCCAAACATATACCCTCCTCAAATATATACCCACCGAGATCAATATACTACAGGAAACAGAGTACGCAGTATCTTACCTTTTATGTATAAGGTAATCCTCCAAAATATCAAGGCAGCGCACCATTTGAGAGAAGATAAGGACCTTGTGGCCTCCTGCTTTCATTTTTGGAAGAAGTTTATCAATAAGAACCAATTTACCAGCAGACTGGATCATTGCTTGCAGATGGAAGTCAGGAGCACTTGGGCTATATGTTTCTTTAAACTCTCCAAGAATTTTCTCTTCAGCACCTATCAAAGAATATATGTCTACAGGTGTATCTACACAAATATATCCGTATACATACAAGACTAATTTACCAAAAATCAGCGCTTGCACTCTAAATAGCCCCTATTAGCCACTGCTGGAAACAGAACAAAGTTCCAGATGGATCTAAAGTCTAGCAAGAACATCTATTTCTATGCTCTTTGAAAACAAGTCTTAAGTTTTTAAGCAGAATACCACAGAAAACACACCTAGAATGAGGTGAACTCCCCCAAACTGCAAAAACAAAACCACAATTTGTTCTCAAGTATTGTGTAAAAAAAACAATTAAAACCCACAAGTTCTTTTATCTCTGTGATATTTTAAATGGGACGAGTCTTAAAAAACAATAGTTTGAAGACCTTTTCTGAAGTCCCACTATGATTGAAATCGTAGCAAAAACTTTAAGAGCTTAAAGTGTATTTTCTTGCAAGCAGGAAAAACATCCAAGTGAGAAAAGCAATGAAGACTGACACAGACCATATCACCTGCAAGAAGCATTACTTTTAAAAGTTAGCTCTAGAAGTTCTTTTTCATACTGCTTTTAAAGAGATGTAACATTTCCATGAGATAATCCTGCGAAACAACAAGTTTACATTTCAGGCCTCAAATATGGGACTGCCTCACAACTTTGCCTTATATCTATCAAAAAAATGCTTCCACCTAATCCAATCCTTGCCAAGTCTGATGAAGACATTAAAGAATTACAACAAAAGTTCTTACTTTTTTTATTTAAAAGTACAAAAGTGGTTAAAAAAAAAAAAAAAGAATCAGTCTTTATCATGTATTTACCTTTGATGAGATAAGGGTGATTACAACACTTTCTCAGTTCCATCATAGTGTTAACCAGATTGGGTACATTTGCTTGCCCTGCTCCTTTGGATAAGAAAGCAAAATTTTTCTCCAAAATCGCTCGATAATATTTCTTCTGAATATTAGTCAGTTCTACTTCAATTATGGTTTCCTCCTTAGGAGCCAGCTTTTTTTCTACATCTTCCTTTAATCGTCTGAGCATCATGGGTTTCAGGATAGCTTGTAGTTTCTGAACCTAAATGAAACAACAGTTTGTTGGAACACAAAAACATAATAGTGTAGTTTAATTAAACATTTTTGAACTCCATATCACTAATGTTTTTTCCTAGACTTATATAAGATATTTCCCAGATGGGATATAGCCTTATTTTTAATCCCAAATTACTAAAGAGTTTTTTATGTACTCCAAACCCAAAAAAGAATATCTTTTTAGCATTTGTCAGCAAAGACTCTGCCTACAAAGCCAGAAAACTTCAACTTTTATTATTCTCACTATTTACTTGCCAAATCTACAAAACCAACCCAAAAAAGTAAAAATAATTCTTTAACATAAAATATCATTCTTAACTGATTTCTACTGCCTGCACAATTCAGAGAACTTGCATGACGAAAGAACTCACGGGTGATATGCAGGGAGTGAAGGGGAGGGTGGGGAGCAATAACAGTTGCTATATAAACCAAAAGTTTTTCCTGCAAGGAAGTCACTGAAATACTGAAGCTCAAAACAAACTTATTCAACATGCAGTACCTGTTCCTCTGTTTTAAGGTCTCCAAATTCTTGCATGAATGTAGATTCGGCAGGAAAACGCAATGGTTCAAGAAAATGAAGGAGGCTAAATAATTCTTCTACTGTGTTCTGCAGTGGGGTACCCGTTAACAGCACTTTATGCTCCTATAAAAGGAAACAAAACTCACATGACCTTATGTACACACATTTGCAAAAATTTGTGTTGAGTCTGACTGTCATAACCTGAAAATACCAATTCTGCGTGTCACTAAGTACACAGGTAATAAACAGATTTATAAAAACAGTAGTAAGTATTTTTCTACTAGTTTTCCTTTAAATTCTATCTTCCTGCATCTGTAATGAAGAAATGACTGAACACTTCAACTTTTGCCTGTAATATTCACACATGTATAATCCTCTGTCTCTCTAGTGTGGAAAATACAAACTAAGCATTGTATCAGAAAGCAAGTAAGATGACTTCTGAGAACATGTAGCAACAAGTGTATCAAAGTAATAATGAAGTCAAAAAAACCAATGCAAAACTAGTCATGGTGCCTCTTCTAGTAATGCACCAAAAGCCTCAAGGTTCACGGTAATATCTGCTTTTTAAAATCTTGCACTATATCAAATAAAACCTTAAATATGGGACTGGACAATAATTCTGTTTCGAGTTCTACTACTTCCTTAGTAATGTTATTACTGACTTGCTTTTATTGTTAAATAACTTGTCTAAAATACTTGCTACATTTTTAAATGCTAAGTAGTGCACAAAAACTATTTCGTTACTAAAAAGTGCATTTTGAATGAAATCTTCATAATAATCAAACTATAGAGTAGTATCATCAGAAATAGATTCTGCTTACAGTTAGAACTTGCCACATTTTATTTCATCAAAAACATATCAGCATCAGCTATCAAAAATACACACATTTGAAGAGAGTATCAGGAACTGGTGTCTCCTGAGAAAGACTGCTTTAGAGGTTTTTTTGGCAGGTAAAACAAATCTGTGATTTATTATCGTACTGTACTTAACTAGAATCAAACCCAAAAAGTGAAACATAGTTACTCACAAGGTTCATTAATTTCAGTCCTTCCAAGAGTTTGCAATTTTTGTTCTTCAGTCTGTGAGCTTCATCAATAATAACGCACCTCCATTCAATTGCATTTAGCTCTGGACACCCACCAAGAATCATTTCAAAAGTTGTGATAATGGCTTGGAATCTGTAGGTACCTCGAACAATACGTCCCTAGATATTCATCAACACACAAAATTTGTTACATTACCTTGAATCTACTCAATTTAAAGATTGAATCTACTCAATTTAAAGATTTTGTTGCTGAAATTTTATCAAGAGGCAGACATCAGATTTTACATTATAAATTGTTTTGTCATCCCATACACATTTATTACATCTCTAACTCTGTAATTAATACTAATGAGTAGTTATTCACAGCCACAAATCCAATATTGTCTAACCAACAATAAAATTTTAACTACTTTAATTACAGATATAACCACCTAAGAAAACTCTTTCAAAAGGTGCATGTAAATAATATCACATTTTTTCCCTGGGAAAATCTGAAAGACTGACAGGAAAAACCCTACAGTCAATCAATCAAAATATATGACAGTAATACATTTAGCACTCACACAGTAAGTAATAAAAATATCCCCTGAGAACTAAATGAACACTTTTTATCCAGCTTACTCTACTGCATTGGTCTGACAAAGAGAATACGTAAGGCCTTCAGTAAGGCAGTACACAATAACTCACTAGAGAAACAAGATGTCATTTTAATACTTAGCACTTCTTAAAAAAAAAAAAAAAAAAAACACCAAACTTTTCAGCCTTATCAATTTTGTAGAAGTACCATGATAGATCAAAAAAAATTGTTTATTTATGCAGAATATATAGAAAAGGCAAAAAAAGCTCTTATAAAATACTCAGATTTCAAGGTTTTTTCATGTCATTTAATGTGAAGTATTTCAGACAGAAAAGCAAACTGTACAAAGACAAAGCTAGCTTACGCTAATAAAAGGAAATCGACAGCAACTTTTAGTAACATAGAGCTTAATCGGCTGTATTTTTGTTCTCACTGCTCTTCAAATTCAGGACCCAACTGCAACCATCTGGGTACACTTTAATCTCCATACGAGTATCAGTGTCACTCCTATTCAACTGCAAAATTACTCAGCGTACTGAAACAACATACATCTTGCTGCAACCACTTTCACAAAATTTACTCAGTAAGCGTATGTTAAAGATTCTGATATGTAAAAAGCTTAAAAAAACACATGGTGGGATATAAAATGACTTTCACTAAGACATATGTACAGATAATGTAAAGTATACTTTTCATTACTACTACCTGGAACAGGTTTGGGGTAAGTTATTGCATACAAGTGACATTACAATACCTGGGAGTCCCTGAAGTACATTTCATACTGCTGAATCATCTGCCTGCTGATCATACTTCCGTGATACACGACAACATTAAGGTCAGTCCACGTGCGAAATTCTCTTTCCCAATTTGTTATAGTGGAAAGCGGAGCTATGATGAGAAAAGGCCCTCTTATACCAGCCAGGAGGATTTCATAGAGGAATGTAATTGACTGAATGGTTTTGCCAAGACCCATTTCATCTGCTAAAATGCAATTTCGCCTGGAAGTAAAATATATTTATTTGTTATTAGCATCAAAGAAAGTACAGACACTAAAGATGTTACAAATGGGCAATTTATAAAAACAAAGCTCAAATACACCAGTTTAAAACAATAGTAAAAATTGAGGCACAATAAAAGATGCTTGCAAACAATCCCTGGTTATGGTGAAAGAATGAACTCCGTACACAAAACCATAAGCTTTCAATCATGTTTAGCACTGGCAAAATCCAAGAATAGGATCTTCCATGAGGTTCTCCTAGAAAAATATTCCAGAAGTATTCTCTTGGGACTACATCTGCCCTAATTAAAGGAATTTAAATTAATCAGATTTCCTACATGTACACTCACCTTGACAAAACTGCTAGAAATTAATGAAGATTCCCTGAAAGTCACAGATGGAAAGCATCCCAGCTACACTCACTTAAAAGTAGTGCATTATAGCATCACTGACAAATTTCCCCTTGTTTCCAAAACTGAGACAGATGCATATAACCAAATTACTACATGAAGTACCACTAGGTGCTCACCCTTAGCCATACATTCCAGCCTTTCACTCTGTTTGCACAGATGCTCACACAGCTATGTAGTGCTTGACTGCGAATTAAAACAAAATTTTCTCTTGCAGATCATGAAACTGTATGGTAAAATGGTATGCTTGTTGACATAATCTCTATAAAGGACAGGTAACTGATATTTTGGAAATAAAGCAAGCAGGAAGATTTATGAATAGAAATCCAACTTAGATACAGAGAAAATACATCATTCTGGAAAACATCTTGAAAGTTATTATATTCCCATTAATACATCATAGCCTTAATGAACAGAAGTTAACTTTAGCTTACAACATAGAAAACACAATTATTTACTAGCCTTATTTTTGAAGAGAGGTAACGTTATTTGAAATACATACTAATTCTAGAAATCATTTTGAAAGATGCAAGTGTTTCCCAGTTGTTCCAAAAATTCTGAAAGCTTATACTTTGGTGGAAGCTGCTTTTTGTTTTAATTTCCTCATATCCATTGAAAATTTATTTTCAGTTACGTTAGTTTTATTCTTTTAAGATTTTTTTTTTTGTTATTCTTGTATTCTTATATCTAAAGGCAATTTGTTTTTTTCCAGTTACACCCTTTTAGCTATAAGCAGAGCAGTTAAAATAAATCTAGTTAAAACAGTATTCATCCCCAGTAACAGTGATTCACTCCATATGGTTTAAAATTTACATTAAAAAACATTCCATGCATATACCTATTGTACCAGTTGAATAGGAGCCAGTTAAGTCCTTCCAGTTGATATTCCCTGAGCTGATTGCCATTTTTATATTCCCTGGACTGTTCTATCTTCTTCCAGGAGTTTGGAGGTGGTCGGTCCTTTAAGGGAAAGATTAATACACGTGCAAGTTATTACATGCTTTATTTTTCCAAAACATTTTAACCCACTAGTTCCTGAGTGTAACAATTTACATTCAGAATGCAATTGTTCAACCTTAAAACTGGGAAGGTGTCATTGTTAACATTACTTACTAATTACTAGTCTGCAGAAACCTGAAATTTCTATTTATTTGTCCATATAAATTAATACTTTTAAAATTAATTTAAGACTATATTATAATAATATCAAGCAACTAGTTTCTAAAACTAAGCATACAAATAGCTTGGCACTGGTAATTTGAAACACTAATTCATTTATACAAGAAACTTCAAGAATATATGAAGTTTCACTTTGGAAGCTCCAAGAACAGCGCTCTCACAACCAGAGCCAACCGAGTACTTAGGACTCCCAAAATCCCCAAAGTCTACGTAACTCTGCATGCTGACGCTACCCTCCTGAAGCAGTATGGGCAATCTACGCTGAGCTACTGTGATCTTGCCCCTTCCTTTCAGCACTTGCCCTGGTTACTGCTGATCACTGGATCTCACAGTTAGCCAATTCACAAAGCCAACACCAGGAATACAAAAAAGCAGACTTGTGAGTGGTTTAGTTCCCTGAATTGATTTCACCAAGGGATCAGATGAAAGACAGTATCAGCATTGCAGGATCAGGATACAAAGGACATGACAAAACAGACTGTAACAGTATCAAGGTACATCATCTTAATGTCCCTAGCAAGCTAAAGGAAACCTGACACACACGCGCACACGCACACACACGCACGCACACGCACGGTCCCAAGCCTGGCGACTCAACAGGCTGGCATTAGCTTAGCAGGCAACTTAGTAGAGAAATCATTAAGTTTTTGACTGATACTAGGTAGGATTCCACCAGAAAACACTCTTTGGATACCGTCTGCATCTCAACGCGAACAAACTCACACAATCAAGCAAAATATTTTTAGTAACAGCTTTCCTGATCAGCTGTACTCCCCCCTCGCCCTGCCCCATTTCTCAGTATTTATAAATGCTCGCATTCACTCTAGACTCATGTGGCTCTACCTGGCAGCTCTCAATTTTAGATTTTAGTTTTGTATCTCTTTATTGCCAACGGCAGCATCACCTGATGCCAGGTCTCAGCGCAGCAGCAGCTGTCCCTCCCCAGCAGCTGTGGCTTCCTCCCCTCACCCCCAAGCAAGCATCTGTCCACTCCCTCACACCAGGAGCAGCCACGCTCCTGCTCGCAGGGCTGCACTCAGCAAATACTGTCTTGTACTTGCTGGAGCCTGGAACAAAAAATACTTGTTGCCGATGCTAAGATGAATGTCAGTTGTACAGTTGCGCTTTAATCATCTTTTTCTCTCAAAGCCAAATACAGTAAACAGAGGTATAACAGCCCTTCTTCCCACATGCCAATATGGCAGGATTTTAAATAAATACTAGAAAAATGAACTAAATATAATATGAAGACGTTAATCGTGACTACTGTCATTATCTGTAGATGGAAAAACCATTAAAATAAAATCCCAAGCCTACAAATTAAAACACTGTGCATATTCAGTTACGTAAAATAAACAAGCTAGAACAAGTGTTATGCTACACCATGCAGGACACATGTCTTACTCTGACAATGATATACAGGACTTCAAAATAGTTCTGTTTATTTTCTCCTGCTATGTGGGACCCAAGATTGATAATTTAAAGATAAAACACATTTCCTTACTACACGTATTTTTCTTCCTTTCAGCTAGCCCTTTATGACAAGAAGAAAAATAAAAGCAGGAAGTAATTACGGAATCTGTTTGACAGATCTCGTTTGCCAATTTCCTCCAGTGTTGAAGCACAAGACTTCACTCTGTTCTCTATAAAAGGATGTTTATTATTCTGTTTTCTCCTCATCTTAATGGTGTTTAGATTCTGTGATAGCCAGTTTCAATGTGTTGCTCATCACTCAGAAGTTCAGAAAGTTATAGCACTTTGTATTTTTTCCTAAACAAAAATTTCAATTTTTTTTAACAGAGTAATAAATTAGATGAGAATATTTACCTATGCCTACCTGAAAAATATTATTATTCCTAGGTAACAAGGCACACAGATCCTTTACACAGAGTGTCAATAAGCCTTATGTTTTAACACAGAAGTTTAAAGTTGGGAAAATCAAATCCAATTTGCCAAGACAGACAAGTAAATTAGGTATAATTTTACCAATCTCCTTGAGTCAGGCCTGGAAGCTTGCAATTGTTCAAATTCTTCTATTTTTGCTTGATCTACATCTTCTTTCAGCTCCCACGTACTGTCTTCATATGGCAACGAACACCATTTTACTAAATAGTAAATAACAGGCTGCAGAAGAAAATTCTGAATGTTATCAGCTTTTAATTTAGTATACAGACTGTTAATATGCCTTACTATTTAAGTAGCTAGCTTACATGAGCTGGAAACAAAAGCACATTTCTGTTACTCTTTAAAGTGTTCGGTATAGAATCTTGTTGTCTACCTACTTGTCCTTGGTTTCTCACACTCTGCCACTTGTAGACCCCTGGAGTACTTTTCAGTCCCACTTACCCACAAGTAAATCTTAGTCTTAGGAAAGACAAATTACTGCATTTGTCATGTTTGTGGAAACGGGGTGGCGGAGGCGGAATTAACTAGAGAGGTTAACTACAGAGATGCTACCCAGAACATTTCCTCTACCCTCCAAATCAGGCTACCTAAGCCTAAAACAAAGAGCTTGAGAAAGTTCCTAAAACAGAGGTCTTCTCAACAAAATAGAAAGCTTTACAGGTCTGCTGGGCAACATATATAAAAATTTAGGAAAAGTCTCAAAAGATGGAACCAGAGCAGATTGTTTTATTTAGATTCAGTAAATAAATATTTAAAAACCAAATAAAAAGTCATCTTTCAAGAAGCTGGATGAAAGTCTTATGACAACATCACATTTTTTCTAGAAGCGTAGTAACAACAAATCTGCTGCATACAATGAAAAGTAATTTTAACCCTCAACCCTGCTTTAGGAAGATTACTGCAGAAATCACTGGGTAAAAGTCTGCTCATTTTGCCACTGAGGAGAACAGAATAAGTGTCATAGCTATTCCAATAGCCTTAATCAACAACTTCGTCAGTCTTTGTTCTCTGCTTGCCTCAAACTCTTCCTGAATTTTGGCAATTTACTTGCTTGATTTGCTTTTCTGTTTTTTTTTTTTATGTTCTAATCTCATGTTTTGGTTCTGTAGTAGCTTTCCAGAAAAGGTACTTTAAGTTAAAAAAAAGAGTTTTGATAAATGCAGAGGGAAAGGTCCACTGGTGACTATCAACACACCTCTCGATCACTGGTTGCCTAAAGCCTAGGGACAGCGTTAGAGGGAAAGAGGGAACCGCCACTGCCCTGCCTTCTTGTGCTTTTTTCAGCAGCGACCGCTTATCACTATCAGAGAGACAGGACAGTACATGGGATCAGCTTTTTGTCGAACTCACAAGGCAATTATCAAACCTCACATTTATCTCAGTAACTACCTAAGCTTTGTCTACTCTGACCTATTAATACTAATAAAATATAAGCCATTGAACTCTGATTTCTATTGCAAAATACATGGCTAGCATAGGAAATGACAAGATTGTCACATCTCATTAAAAATATTATTGCAGCTTAAAATCATTAGGGTGTTACTCTGAAATCTACTAAAATTACGATTATCAAACACTACTTGGAGGTGTATATCTTCTTGACATGCTTTAAGATATATTTACCTCACCAGTGTCCTTATCCTCACAAAGAGATACTTCTAATACCCGGTCTACTTCAACATAGTCAGGATTAAAAGGTTCTTCTTCCATCTGCAATGCAAGATTAATAAAATCAGTAGAGAGACAAAGGCAGCTGGTATATGCTAAGACTTGGTCTCATTGTACACAAAAGGAATCTGGCAGTTGGACACTATTGAGGCTTTTGCACACACCTTAAAATCGCTTCCCCCCCCCCCCCCCCCGGTGTTTTTTTTTTTTGGCAACTGGCACTGAAGAGGGATCTGACATTAGAACAGAAAATGCAGTCATTTAGGGATGAAGTGCTGTCTTGGGAAAGTCATTGAGTAGAGAAACTAGCCATACTAACATAATCTTTCCCTCCTTACCACTTTTAAGTAGTTACCCAAACAATTCCAATTTTAAACCATGCAAGTCAGGTCAGTTCAGTGACTCCAGAATACTTGCTCTTAAAATTATGTTAAACAAACAACCCCTGCTGCAACCAAAAACCCAACCCTGACGGCTAATTTTCACTTCTCAACATACAGCTGTTCTATTTAAAAGCAAACTATTAATCACAATTTTACAAGGGAAAAAAAAAAAAAGCTTGTTTAATTGTATATTTCATACTCACATCTGCAAAAAAGTGAGCTCTTTGTGCTTGCCTTAGTTTGAATCGTTTTATTTTCTGCTGGATTCTTTTATCCTTTAAAAGCTGTTGTTCTGTGGCCCACTCACAGTGGAGATAAGAACTAAAATCACAGAGGTTAACATTAACTTATCAGTGAAAGCAAAAGCTATCTATTTTTAATATACAGTTAAAATATTTTATACAGCAGAATTTCACTCAAAAAAGAACATTTTATCATTTAAGACAGAATTCACTGTAAAGAGCAAACATTTATTCCTCCAAATAATCCTCTTGCAACATCTAGTTAAGGCAGTGTTTTTAGGCTAGGATCCATAGAACTCTATGCATTCACAAATTTTCTTCATGTGTCCCAAGAGGAGAAACAAGCATATTTGACGTGAGCTTAAATAAATCAAGTTTAAAATCTGGCACCTCTATCAGAAAGTACCAAGAGATACATAGTACTTAATATATTGGATCTAACTTTTTCATGTACTTCATGTGAACATGTCTTCACAGGTACTGATGAACTATATAGCTGAGCCCATTAGAAGATCAGTGAGGAGCATCAGAGCCCATGACAAAAAGGAACACGCCATCAGACTGGGTTGGGAGAGAAGCACGAAGTAATAGAGTTAAAGCAAGGAGCAAGCATGAGCACCAGTACCTACACCATCTAACTGCACCCCAAGCAAGCCTTTCTGAAGTTAGACTGGTTTCACAGAAGTACATATATTTCTTCCTCACACTCTTTTTTAATATATTTTCATCACTTCTTAAGCTTTCTAAAGATATGCTAGAAATAACAAAGAGCTATTGCTGGGTATTACTCATTCTCGGATGAAAAGGCAGACTTTACCTTTTAAGAAAACAAGAGCTAGATGGTCTCCAGAAACATGTGAATTCAGAGACTCAAAAAAATGACATTTATTAGCAAGAATCTAGTGAAATTACTCACAGATATAAAATTAAAAATGCGCTTGCATTTTCCACATCAAGAACTGAGTAGTGACAGGAAGATAGGTATGAAATTTAAAACAGGAAAATATGGAAAAAGTGCTTTTTCTTGTTCATTCTTATTTCCTGCTTCTCATGTAAAATCATTTTTATGCTAGAAGTTTTTTGCTTTTTAAAACAATAAGGCTAACTCTTACATCAACCTCTCCTAAAAGTATGACACTGTAAATCTAATCTAGGTTCGCAAAATAGCTCTGATTTAAATTCATGAAATTAAAATTAGCCTCAGGCATGTAGCCCCTGCTGAATTTAATAAATATATCTTCTCTAAAAATTCTGTTCTTTTGGCACTAATGGTTGTCAGCTTATTGGTCACTGCTGGTTTCACAATACTGATAATTTTAAAATTATTACTAACAATATAATGCAGATTCTTGGCAATTTTAAGATTAAATTTGAAAAGAAAAATCTCAAAAGACGACAAAATCTGGTTATAAGTAATCCTCAAACTATAGTACATGAATATGGTACTTATTTCAGTCAACACCTCCAATTAAACAACTTTTTAATACTTACTAGTTCTTGTATTTTACAAAAAACTCTTCTGTTTCTACTGTCATCCCAGCAGATATCTAGGAAAGGAAATTCAGGGGAAATGTGAAATACAAAACCCTTTTTCAAATAATAAATAATAATAATAATAATACAAAATAATACAAAACCCTTTTTCAAATAAGCAACTTTATCCCATGGCAATCACTTACTTCTTTCTTTATTACCCTGGAGGATAAGATTTTGTCTACAATTGCTGCATCTTCTTCACTTGGATTTTCCTATAAATGCAGGAAAACAATGATTTAAATTGCAGTAAATGCCCTCTTTTCAAACTGATCAGACTTAAAACAGGAAAACAATGACATTACAAATTGCAGTAAATGCCCTCTCTTCAAACTGATCGGGCTTAAAACCTTCAAACACAAGTGGCTGGTTAAAAGATTAACAATAAAGGCAAATCTGACCTCTATGAGTAGCATTCTCTTTAACAGTCTGGGAGTAAAATTTAAAATCCGGGTCTATATCCAGAGAGAAGTACATGCAGAAGTACAGTAAGTCTGGCACTTCCAAAGAGCATCAGATGCAATGCTCGCTTGCCAACACACTTATAGGGCAAGCAATGGTTATTCTGATGCTTTCCAGATACAGACTCACTGTGAACGCCCTGTTGAGTTGATCTGATGCAGCAGACATACGCAGAATTTCGTTATACAGATATGGAGAAATAAAAACTCTGGCAGACAGGTTTAAAAAAATTAATAAAACAAAATCAGCACGTGTCAAATTCAATTTAATAGATTTACTCTGAACAGAGATAACAAACATGCTGTGGAATCAGGCAGACAAGGTCACGCCTGGGAATTCCAGCAGGGCTTAGGTGTGACACAGATATGGGATTACTTAGCTCTGCCAAGACTGAAGCTGTGGTTCCAGAGATAAAGAGCCAATCTTTAAAGGTTGCTTCCAATAAAAAGTCACTTTCCCTCTTGTCTGATTTGTTCCCAATCCTACTATCTTTTTCCTTCCCTTACAACTTTGGCACTCCTTCAAACATTTCACAAATACTTTTTTTCCTGTTTCTTTCCTGCCACTTTATTTACCTAGAATGGCTCAACAGTAAGTGTGAGTACCAGAGCTGGCACAAGTTAAACAGTGAATTGTAAACCTGAAGGGGGGGGGAGGGAAGGTAGGAGCATCCTTTTTTTTTTAAAAAAAAAAAAAAAAAAAAATCTTGGTAAGCAGAGATCCCCACAGATTCAATTTTATATTTCTGAAAGTCATGATGATATTAGCATACAGTTTTTTCATATGCCTATGCAGCATAACACATTGAGATACACCTATCCTTAGTCTTATCCTTAACTTCAGTTAAGTCAACAAATGTTTATAACAGAAAATAAAAAAATAGTAATAAGCCCTTTCTTCCAGTTTTCAAGATCTTAGCAAGATGTCACATTAAATAAACCATGGCTTAGTAATAATAACGTATTCCTTCCAAGTTATGAGCTTTATTCACTGAACCACCTGAGACAAATGGGAAGCTTCTACTACAGACCAAGCCAGTTTTTACTTACCACAAATAATTGTAAAGGCTGTTCAGCAGGTAGAGGGGCAGAATTCTTTTTGATTTTCACAGAAACTTTAGCTGCTTCTTCTTCTGATTGTTTTCCTTCTCCTTCTTCAGCATATTTTTTCCTTTTAACTTGACGATTTGATCTTCTCTTCTGCATGCAGGAGAAAAATAGTAGAGGTTTTACCAAAAACTTCCTCTAACATGAATTGCAAGTTTTAGGACACTCTAAGCAATGCTTTAGCTGTATCTAAAACCAAAGGCCAACATTTGATAGAAAACATGAAGCATGTGAATCACAGAGGGACAGAAGTAGCCACATACTATTTTAGATCTATTATATTATGGGTTTTTTCTGTTTCATATAAACATTTGATACTTTTATTCTTAAAGTTCAAAAGCAATATTTTCAGGGTATGGGAACAAAGCTGATATATAACAGATCTGCCATAAGCATCAGTATTTCAACAGCAATTTCATAATGCAGTGTAACAGCGGCGTGTTACTGTCCAATTCAAGAATCTGAGTGAAAGACAGAAAATATGCTTAAGTGTCTCTACTAAATAATAGTGCTATACAAAAAAATTACAAAGATTTCCATTACAAAATACTGGTCAGATTGCTGATGAAGTCTGATTTGACGGCTGAGAAAGTTTATTGCTTTGTTTATGTATTTGTTTTCTCCTCCACGTTAATCAAGCTTGTTTAACAGCAGCATTTGGCTTTCTTCATGGTTTCTCTCTCTAATCTTTCACTCTTGTTCCTGTAAGAATCTGAGGACAACAAGTTCCAGAGAGAACTTGTTGAAATCCAGGGATTGCAGGAGAAATAATGTTCAGTCTAAGAAAATAATTCCTTCTCACTCACTGTTTAAGTTTCAAATGCTTACATTATTAGGATATTGCATATCCTTTCCACCCCTCAGTACCAATATATGAGACACTGCATATTTAACCATAAGATTAATTTGTAAATCCAGTGGATAAGTAATGATAGCAGAATCAAACTAGTCAGCTAACATTTGAAAACACTGCAATCTGCTTTACAAAACTGATCATCATAAAAATAAAAATCAGGAAAGTAAAACAGTCTCTATAAAATAATTTAATTATATTGAGCTACACAGCAAAGCGTATTTTTGTTTGCAATACAAAATTTATCAGTTGCAAGACACTGTAGTAATCAGTTGGGAGAAGAACAAGTTGTGAACAGAGTAAAAACCAAAATCCTGTGGTCATACTGGCTTCTGCAGAGCAGATATTAAGTAACAGTAAGATTGCAGCACAGGAACTTTCTTCCTGACTGTTAAATTCAGCCCTTGGTCTAGCTGGTATCTGGTAAAAGACCTAGGTATCCTTTAACTATTACATTGTAAGTATTTTAGTAAGGTAGAGTAGTAACACTACATATACAGTAGAAATCAAAGAACGGGCATCGCCATTCTGCTGGAGAAGCTGGGACAGTGCATATATGAAGCTACTCTATCAGCCTTCCACAATAATGCAGACAGGCTATTCTTCAATAAAAAACAAGCGTGTGACGGGTGGGGTGTTAGCACGAAAAGAAACTTCAGATTTAAGCAGACATATTAATGTGACACAAAATGTCACATTATAGTTAAATGAGCAATATTTTGCTGACACAAGTAGAATTTTTTTAAAAAGATGCCAGCTAATAGGAGCAATGCAAAATGACATATGAATTAGGAAAAGAAGAATTAAGAACCAGGATCAAGTTTTACTCATTAAGTATTTGTTGAGTTTTGCAAAACCTAACGAGGCATTAACTGGCATTTGCAATCCTTCTCACTATGTCTTTTCTTAAAGTATGCAGTGATTAACAAAACATCAACAGACATATGTTCTCCAACATATTAATATATAACCTGAGCTGTTTGAAAAAAACCTTTGTGTTTCCCTGAGCTGAGAAGCATGGTCATAAATAAATGCTCTAAGGCATAAAATAAAGTAGTATCACACTTTTTTTTTCCCAAGAAATAAATCAATGTATTTAAGGAAGACACTTACTGTGAAACTAAGCATACAAAATGAATTAGGGAAAGAAAACAAAACAAAACACTAAAATTGCCCCCCAGAGCTTAGAAATAGACAGCTATTGGGAATAGGAAAAGAGAATCATGAAAATGTTCGAAAACTAAAGGGAGAATGAATTAATGAAGTAAAGCAACTTAAGTCTTTCCTGTTATGCTTCTCCCAAACTCCTTCGAAGATAGACAGGGCAGTGCTGTGACATTCTGCAGTATAAATTTTTTTCTATCCTACGCCACCCCGTATTATCTCCACCCTCTGTTCCCTTCATGCCAGGATCATGCAATTTGATGATACTCCCTGTCTATCCACACTAGAATTGAAGATGACCCTTGTCGTGCTAAAAATCAAATATCCAAAAAAACCCAAAAGCAATGAGAGAAAAAAAAAAGATCTTCAGTCTTTGGTATTCTATTTGTTGGCCTACAAATTTATACGTACCTGGTTATAGAACACTATTGGTAAGTCACAGGACTTTAGAAGCACCAAACTTGCTCTCACCTCCTTCAGTGTACTAAATGGACCTTCTATACCAAGACAAATTCCCTGAGAAATAAATAATTTCATGTTCCCTTCCAGTTAACCTTTACCTAAGACAAGCTATCACTTAAGCTAATAAAAAGCCATTCTGGGAAACGGCTTCTGATCCTTTTTCCCCCTCAGCATTATTATCTGTGAAATACTAAAGGTCAACTCAGTACCTCATAATTGTTTTCTGACATTGTCATCAAATAATGCAACTAATTTTTACTCAACACCATCTTATTTTGAATATTGATTTAATCTCTCTGGATGAAACTGCCACAGGATAAAAACCTGTGCATTACCAGCATATAACCTCACTTTTAATGGAGTTTGCCCTAAAGCAAGAAAGTTAGAATTCTGTTACTAACATACGCATAAATAGGACATAATCTCTTACAAACAGTTCATACTTCTTTGTGCATAAGTTTTGTAAATAATCAGCTATACTACTATTATACCAGGGCGATCTATGAAAAAAATGCAGAAAGAAAGTTACAAGGGAGATATTCCTCAAGGGAACGACTCATCCACTTTACTTCTTCATCTGGCACTTCCTTCCGAAGTATTCCCCAAGCAGCTAGAGCCTATCAGCATATTGATCATTGCTCCCTTCAGATCCAACACTGCAAGAAACCAATTCTTTCAGTTTCTACAGAAGCAGAGCTCAGAAAAAAACAGTAAAGTTTGAAACAAGCGTTTTAAATGTTCTCAAAGAGCCAGTTTCGCTGACAGATGTCCCTTCTATTAGGCAATCTCTGCATTTTCCCCACAAAGTCAGCCAAAGTAAGGCTCAGGTCTAACTGCCAGCTCAACAGATGAGTACTTACAGTCTCAAATCTATGGACTTCTGCACTGAAATGAAACTGATACAAGCAGGGCATTTATGTCCTGTTACAGAAAGCGGACTCTAACCTGTAGGATTTTCTGATTTTCAACTGGGAAAAGTAGCTGATAATGTAAGGTTCTACCTATGAGAGAGCGAGCAGTGAGAGAGCAACTGTCACTGTGTCAAAAGGAGTATAACTTTTTGGAGAGAGGGGAAAAAAGACCTGTAGAAATAACACATACAAATTTAAAAGAGGAAAAATTCTGACTACTTACCTGTGAGTCTTCATCTTTCAATGGCCGCTGTGGAGTCTGCTTAGCATCAGACAATTCATCTGAAGATTCATTTTTTCTTTTCTGCTTCTTACCCAGTGTGATGATTAGCTTTCTGTTAGGGAAAAAACCCAACATCTAAGTGAATGCCGTATACTAATCTACTTAACTTCAAGATTAAAAATAACACCACATCGATTAGCAATTCCCATATTGTTCTTATATAAAACTCAGGAAGCACCTGTCAGGAAAATGAAAAATATGCCTCAAAACAAAAAGCTACAACTTTACAGTAGATAGTATTTGCTACTCCTGTTACTGAGTTTCTACTGTTACTGAGTTTCTCTTCAGGCAAGCAGTTACCTTACTAGCACAAACTCCTCTATCATACATATTTTAAATCTACAAATGAGTAGGAGGGATGCAAAATCCAACATTTAAACTAATTGACAACGGTAAACTATACAAAGTTAGCACCAATACCATCTGCAGATGATGACAGTAAATGAAACAATTTATCATTGAAATACATAGCTTGTCTTATTTTTATTCAAAAAAATTAGCTATGGACAACTATCTAAAATCATTCAAAGCTGTCTGACATCCAAAACTTGCATGTTTAAATAAGTCATTCAATGGTAAAAATGAGGGAATTGCATTAATCCTTTTTGCCGGGGGGGGGGGGGGGGGGGGGGGGGGGGGAGAAAAAAAAAAAGAAGCTGTATTTAAAACCCAGTAGTTTTATCTGTAAGAAATCTTAAAACCTCTCAGAACACATTAAGAACCAACATTGTGCTCAATAAATTAGTTAAATTCTAATGAAAAAGCACCAATTATTTCTTTGTTCAGATTTAAAGGTTATGGTGTAAATCATGATACCAATTCATCTGATTTGTTTTTAATAAAGGGTGTCAAAATATTTATTTTTTCATATTTGAAATGTGCCAAATACTCCTCTTTAAATATGTTTTCAGTGGCATAATTGCAGAATGATGACAAACTATCCAATAAAATCGCAGATAAAGAGCTGTCCTAAAATATATGTTTCATACAGTATCTAATCATCAGATCTGTGTAACAGAAAATGTGGTAACTTTTCCAGCATACAAGCCTCTTCTGCCATTTATGGAACAAATGAAACACAAGACTTTATAGTCTTTATACAGACAATACAAGTTATTTTACACCAAAGTAGCATCAGATATATTGGCCACCTGAAAAACCACTGATTAGAAAGTAAACGTTAAAACACTTGCATCTCATTTGCTTCTCTTTGCAAGTGTCCAAATAAGAGAACTATCACATATTTACTACGTCCAAAATAACAGCCCACATAGAAAATGAAAACCCTATATTACCAAAACACTATGGATAGTTAAAGCAACAGGGCTTACAAAAGATTATAACCATATTTTAAGAAGAAATTACCATTTTCATTGGTTTTCAATAGTTAACCACTAGGTATGTTCAGTGGAAAGGTTAAAAAAAAAAAAAAAAAGGATGCTAAAATTTAACATGGATTTGAAGGGAAACCTGACAAATTTATAAGTGAGAATTTCTTGGAAGACCAGTAAATTCCTGAAATGGTACCCTATCCCATGAAGTTCCTGGTTTGCATCTTTGGAGTTTGGGAAAATATTAAGGAGTATCATGCATGTTTTCCCTGCTCTTAAATTCTTTCTATTGCATCTGCTTCTGGCTATTGCTGGAGAGAAAATAATAGGCTAGAAGAACCTCTGGTCTCAACTGGGTATGTACTCTTCTAAACTTTGCCCATATGTTAAGTACAACAAGCTATGCTAATCTGTACCTGTCCCTTGTTGATCTTTTCACTGAAATAACTGGACATAGAACATATTCAATCCAGTAAACTCACATGATATAACTTGTAAATTATTATTTTTGACCAATAAATAAGATCCCAAGTCTTCTCTTTGTTTTGGAGCAAAGGCATTAAAGGCCTGATGCATGTATGGCATGTAGAGATGACTGTGAATGGGATACACGTTTTGATTTTTAAACGAACAACAAGACTATTAACAACTAAGAAAAAGGATAACTAAATGTTCTTTCATCAAATAAGTGTTGAGATATGTCAAGCTGGAAGAGGTCTCTGGGAGGACATCTGGTCCCTACTCAAAGCCAGCTTCAGAGTTCTTTTATGTTGCTCAGTCCAGTCAAGTTCTGCTTATCTCCAAAGCTGACACCTCACTGGGCAACCTGTTCCAAATTTTGATCCTCTTTTGTGATATGGTAAATTAAAACGCTTCATAAATGCGCGTTGCTATGTTAAGCGTTTGTATCTGTGCAACCATAGTTCATCCTCATTTCATGCACTACTGCCCAATGTTTTAGGCTCGGGTCCCTTTTGGATTCAAGAAGCACAATATTAAGAAAGGCCGTGACTATTTTACTACAGGTTGTAGTGGTATCCATTGAATTGCAAAGGATTTTAAGGACCTTCTGTTTTAGAATATGGGCTTATTTTGTGATTACACTGCTCCAGCTACATCTTTCTTGCACATTTTTTCCTCTCCTTCTCTGTAGTTGCAGTCCCACCTTGTGTTCACCTCTTGCGCCGCCCCTGCAGTCTTACACATAATATTCTGTTTCTCTGTCAGCTTGTGTGTCTTATCTTGATCTTGTATTTCCCACCCCCACTACTTCTCTTCACAAGCATCTCCCTGAAATTTTCTTAACATCTTCTCTACATGTTGCAGATCAGAATGTTTCCTCCTCTATAAGGATATGGTGCCAATGAGAGGAATAAATGCATGGTTTCACATCTTTCTGATCCAGTGCCCAGAACCACAATGCTCCTTGCTATCAAAAATTGCTGAACGACAGTATGGTGCTAAAGTCACGCATTTCTATTAGTAAAAATGCAATCTGCTCATATTTTGGCCAAAAACTTCTAAAAAATCTGCTATGTGAAAACAATAATTTTCAGAAGCTTGTAAACTGGATGAATTCTGTGAAAATTTTTCATTGAGAGAGCAAGTTCTCTTGCCAGTTTATAAATTCCTGCGTGAAAGCATAAAGATCCTTGGCTAAAATCCCTTTTTCCACCCTGAAACAAACTGTTCTGAACAGAAACTATCTATTCTGTTTCTATGAAAAGGCAACAGCACACTGTAGACACAGAATAAATAACATCACTAGACTCCACTCTGATTTCACTTTCTCTTGCCTTTTTAAATTTAAAAAGTACCTTATTACATAACATCTAGCAATACTTTAACAATTAGACAGTGTACATTTCTTCAACACTTATTTCCTTCTTCTGTAACTACAAACTAAAGACGTTGAGAAACTTATAAGTTTAAAAAGAAGCCATCTCGTGAGCCATTATTACTCGTGATCCTTAGCACAAGACTCCTAACGTGGTTTAGATCCACAAAACTAAAAGACTCAAAGTATCAGCAAGACCCCGAGGAACCACTATTTGAGGAGCATCGCAACTTCTTCCTTATAACTTAAGAACCAGTAAGAATCTGCTCCATTCCCCTTCTGTCTGATAGCAGAAAATGTGACAGAAGAGTTGTCAGCACTTTCAACAGCTTTAAAATTATAAAGAACAGTTTTCAAAGCCTTCCAAATAGTGAACATGGGGAAGTATTAAAGAGGAAAGAAAAGAAAAACAGCAAATATGTTTTAGGCATGTAAGAAATAAGAAGTATTGCTGGCCTTCAATGCATGCCTTTAATACATCATTTTACTCCAATTTTCCCAAAACACAGAAACACCAAGTTAAGTAATTATTAGTGTCCAAAGCCACCTCCCAAACATTTTAATTTGTAGTCAAAGCACTTCGTTATATTACTAGCAATAAAACTCTGGCGTTATCAACGTATTAGTATTTCTTTATCACTTAGCTAAAAATCTTATCTATTAGGCAAAATACAAAGCAGATACTTCCGTGACAAGATAGCGTATCCTTGTGGAATGAAAGTTAAATTGGTGGCATAAAACCAGTTGCTCTTATCCTTTTAGCATATGTTTAATAAATAATACCAACACACTAATATTAGCCACTGTCTCCTTCTCCAGTTATATTTCAAATTAGTAACTTTTGGATTGTGCACAGATTTTTAACACACTCCTATAGTCTCATTGGAACCAACAGCCATTTCAGGCTCATTCAACATTGGAATAATAATAATGCAAGAGAACAAACAAGTGTTTTTTTATTTATTCAATAAGACCACACTATTTTGCATTCATATATCTTGCAGTAGAAACTTAGGATTATGTCACTTAGACTCAATTTATGCATCAAAACTAGTATCTGGGAGCAGAGAAAACTTCACCAAGGAGTCACAGCTCAGTGCATGCAAAGACATCCCAGAAGGATGATCAAATTTGGAATTTGTGTGTCATTTCTCATCGTGACAGGAGATCTAACAGACCTAGCAGAACAAAAAGATTCAGCGAGATCTCTTCCCTTTGAGCATAGATCTATTAGCCAACATTTGCCTGATGTACACAAAACACAAAAGACAACTACAATGTCTGCCTTCTAGGAAATTCACTTCAAGTTCTATGCATTTAAACTTAAATGATACAGGATCAGTGTAAGAGGCAAATCACTTCCTTTCCACCCCCCTCCCCATGTCTCCTGATGCTAACTGGGTTTGCAGAGGTTTCAAACCATCTTAACAGTACCATATCAACAAGCGATCATGTAAAAATTTTCTGTCAGGGTCCTGGATCCTAAAAATGCTCTGTCTTGTAAACAGTACATGTGAGACCTACTTCAAGGAAAGAAGGACATTTACTCATTTGAGTACTGAACAGGATCACACAGGACTTGCTGGATTCATTACTACATAATTTAAGGGTTAATAAAAAAAAAAATTCCACCATTTTTCTTTTAGCACATGAAACAATACAGCCATTTCTGATAGCAGGAAACAGTTTTGAACTTAAGGACTACCACCCTGAATTGAACTTCTGCAAGTCAAATTCTTCGGATTTGGGGGATTTATTTATTTATTTGAACTATGCAGTGATAAAAAAATTTCCTAAATTTAGTCTACTGATATTGTCCTTTACATCACCAATGCAGAGCTGCTGCTTTTCATCAGGGCCATGATATTTAATTTTGTGTTTGAGTAGGTGGGAATACATTGAGAGCTATAAAACCTAAATGCCAATCTACTTTTTTGAACAACAGAATGTTCAAAAATTCATAATTCTTCTACCCTTCAAATCATGTGGTAAGAAGTAGACTTTTTAGTTTAAATATGCATTACCTTAAATGGAAGAACTAGAATTATAATCAGTTAGAAAAAGCTTATAAATGGAAAGAAGCTCTACGCAAAAATATTAAGGGTTTAAATACATTCCTAAACATCAATGCACCTTGGTAAATAGCCAGGATATGAAAAGTGGTTCCGCAGTCCTCAGAAAAATTGTAAAGTAAGTTAATTTCAACGAATTAACTTTACCACAGTAATCAACGCATAAAGCAAACTGATTACTTAATTTGATAACACTAAATACATTACAGATGCATTCTTCTACTTCTAATAATTTCTGTCATATGCTTACAATGTTCTTGGTAATAAAAGAATTTAGTCATTTATCTTCACCAATGCTTATGGCACAGAAACTTTACTAATTAGTGAATCCAGTTCTAAACCATTTGACTGAAATTAACAGGCATTATTTCTATGACTTCAACAGGTCAGAGGATTAACTACCTTAATCTCCACCTTTAGAAAAGCCACAGCCTGCCTAGAAAGCAACTGCTAGTAAATTAATAACTAGCAATGATAAATTGAAAAGAATCATGCTGTAATTCTTTTCTGTTCATGTAGATCTCATAGGAATCACTGAGGAAAACGTAAACAGTTAACATGAAGCCCCCAAAGACATACCAATTATGCTTAATTGGGGTGGGGCAGGGGGAGAGACTGTTTAAAAATCATCCTGTCCCCTAAATTAAGACACAGTAGTTAAAACTTATCTTGATCCCAGATGAGGGCTACTCTATTTCAGTAAAAGCTGTATCGTACTACATTCAAAAGCATACTTTTTTTTTTTTTTTACTGATGGCTACCTGGCAATTTTATCAAAGTCTGTTCAGCAACTACTGTTCCAGCTCTGCCAGATCAGTGAGACAGAGTATCTCATTTTCACAGCTGGACAACTGCGTACCTCCGCAAATCCTCCTCAAGAGCAAGACAGGACGTGCTACGTGGGACACGCTACGCAGACAGGACCCTTGTAAGATTCCAGCAAAGCTTATCATCACAATTTACATAACAGTTTGCTGTTTGAGTGCTGGACTAGACAAGGTACAGTTGTGCTCATATTGCATAGGTTATGTTTGATGCTAGCAGAGATGTGAAAGATCAGAGTAAAACCATCCTCCAAACACTTCTCAAAAAAAAAAAAACCACAACAAACAAAACAAACAAACAAAAAAACCCAACAAACCCCAATATATTTGTAAGTAGTTTAGTAGTTTTTGCTCTTTCAGCTCAAACAGGAGTCACCTGAAACACGAGTCTGACTTCAGATCTTCTCAAACACACATAACTCCACACCACCTCCTCTCTCAGAATCCAGACTCTCGGAAGAATCCAAACTGAATCAGCATGTTTAACAGTTACTGCAAGTCAAATATGTTTGCTATCGAAAACACTGAATGAAAAGAAAGATATTCATCTGGGATGGACGTATAGCGGAACTCCTTCTATAAAGGAAAGCCAGATGCACTCAAACAAATTCTCCACTACTGTTAAAAACCTATACTTAGCTTACCCTTTTTTTACTGTAGACTTTAATTGGTTTCAAGGTTTCGCTCATGCTTTTATTACTTGTAGAAGAACTACAGTTGATAAATAAACAATTGCCAACTGTTATAAACTGTTATATTTTTAATCATGAGGGGACTTTTTACTGTCTTCAGGTTTTCGTTCCTCCTTAAATGGCAAGCAATGTCATGTACGCAACTTTTCTTTTTTACTCAATAAGGAGAAAAACGATTAAAAATAGTAAAAATAGTAATTTTTCTCTTACAATTTTAAACAGATCTCAAAAATCCTTATTTCCAAGAGAAAGCCAAAAGTTTTCAGGGAATTGAGGTCCTCCCTTCCCCCCCTTGCCCAATAAAGCACTTGTCTTATAAAGGTATTATTTTAACATGTTAAAATTTTCTCCCAAGATTCAGTCAGAGTTTGTTTTATTTTAAGATAAATGAGAAAACCAGCGTAGCAACCCACACATTTAAAACCCCGATCCTATTTTGACGTAACAATAATTTCGAGCATGTGCTTAAAATTCATTAAGAAATATTTTCCTAAGAATGTAAAATAGGAAGAAACTTTGTAAGAGTTGTTTAGCCTTCTAAACCCCTTACTAGCTATTGGATTTAATTTTGTTCTCTAAATGAAACAAATTTTATTAATCACACAATTTTTTTTAACTACCTTTGAAAACACAAGTATAGCCATTCTATAGTAAATATTCTTCTTATATAAAACCAATAGTTACATTTGCATAGAAAACAGAGTCTGGTAAGATTATTCTTTAAAAAAAAAAAAAAATCAAGGCCTTCTTGCAATTACTGCTGTTCAAAACCACTGTAGTCTATTCTTTGCTAAACAGTTAACATTTTATGTATTTATATAAATAATAAAAAGTAATGCTAACACAACACATGAAGCTGGCTGGATACAAAAATGAAGTATGTGGATGCCCCAAAGCATTTGATTTACTGCTCTCCATCAAATTACATAGAAATTCTGTAAAATCTGTAATATGTGGCTCTATAAGATGCTCTTCGCTGCTTTTTAACAGGATCTGACTGCTAAATCTTTAGGTATGTGTCCCACATAGTTAAAGCAATACCTGGCAGCACGATTAAGTTAATACAGTGCTACTGGGGCATTAGCTGATTAGAGTGGTAAACAACGGGGAAGCAAACCTTCACAGCTCAATGTAAAAATTATGAAAAGTTAACCATACTTAATTAAATCTGAGTCTCTCTACCAGTTTCAGTGTACTTTGGATCAAGCACAAATATCATGATTAAAAACATAGTTTGAGAAACGACTATTTCTCAGTTGACGCTGTCTCATGATATCTTGAAAACTGATTCTAACTGATGTTCCCAGCTAAGCATTTCACGAAGACTGAAAACTGAATGCAGAAGCATAAACCAAAGGTAACAGTTTATTTCACTTTTCTGATTAAAAACAGTAAAAATCTGGGAACTATGTATTATAATATACAGATGATATTTTGGCAGGTTTTGTTAATTATCCAAAAGAATGAATAAGAAGCATACTAAGGTCAATTCGCATAAAAGCTTCAGGAAACTGACCTAGCTAAACAACACTGTGTAAGTTTTCCGATTAGACAAACAGGCAAAGCGTCTGTTATAGAACATAAACAAATTCAGAAACATGAAAGTGAAATCAACTCTGGAAGTACACATCCAAAATCCCACTTTTAACAAGATGGAGAAAAAAAGAAAAGGAAGCACTATACAGGGTGCTAAGGAGTATTACGAGCAGCATTCATACGCCAACCCATAACCAGAAAAGAAAAATTAGACCATGAAGGTTCAGGTTAAGAATCAAGTTGAGTTTAGAGCAGTAACCTTTATACTATAGGATAACTTCAAGGAAGTTGTTTACTTTGAACACGTAAGAAAAGCACCGATATCTAGAAAAAAAAAAATTAAAATGCAGAGAAATGGGCTTATTAAAAGAACATTCATTTCTGCTTCATGTATGTGAGAATATACATATGTATACGAGACATTTAAATTTGGAGAGATATGCCAGCTAATATTTCTGTTACTGCAAAAAGAGCATGGATTTAAAAAATAGAAATCAGACTGTAGCTAAGATTTCCATTTCAAGTCCCGACTGACATACTTAACATTGGAAATTACACAGTTTCCTTTAAAAGTATACAGGAGAACTAGGTTAGCACTAGAGTCAGAAGACGTGCCACCTACTGAATCCCTTGGAGCGTTCTAACATGTAACATCTTCTGAAAGCTCCTTACCCCAAGGCATCCACCCAGCTTGACCCAGCTGAGTCTGCAGAATTTTTAATAGGGCAGATTGAATTGATATGACTGAAGACTACAAAGTGCTTAGAATACAAATTTTCCAATATGCACTTTACTTTTGATACATGTGATATCTACAAGAATATTCACTTGCTAACAAGCTCATTAAGCTTCCAGTTTCTTCCTATGCTGTTTATCAAGCACGCTGTATTGAAGATACATGCCAAATTGATAAAGACAGCATTTATAATATCAGATAAACTTAATTTGGAGTCAGAACTGATTACAACACTAGATGAAAGATACCTTGGTCTTGTCTATGCGTCAGAGAAAGTACAGAATAGTTTAGGATACGAATTTAAAATAATTCCTTTCAAAAGGACAGTCCTACAATGGTTTTATCTAAAGAGAAAACAGAGCATTCTTGTTCCTGAATGAGAGAGTCCACACATGGACTCAATCAGGAAGAATTTTGTGTAGGCAGAGGAGGAGAACATTTTATTATCAGTAAGCAATTTTAATTTTAATCAAGGATTTACAGTCCAAAGAGAAGTAAGAAGACATTTTAATCTACTTACCCAATTTTTGTTTTCTCTTTAATTTTGGATGAGGAACCAGTTTTCGGTTTTTTGCTCTCCTTGTCCTTTGGTTTGGATTTAACTTTTCTACCCTTCTTTTCCTCTTTTCCTTCAGCTGAAACACTGGGGAAGTTTTCAGGACTCATTACTCGTGGAATGTTTCTCTCCCCTCTCTCTTTTGCTTTTGCAATCGCTTCAGATATTATGCGATTTGCCTTCTCTTGTTTACTTTCCGAGTCTGCTTTTTTCTTCTGCTTCTTTTCAGACATTGCCCTCACCTGGGTATTCTGCAACTTAGTATATGATCCTGAACCATCAGTCTTCTTGGAGGAAGGAGGCTGTAGCACAAAACAAAAAGTAAAAAATATAACCTTATTTTAAGAATATAAATATTTCTTGAAAGAAAAAGTGCAAGTGTTTTTGATCTGGATATGCATTTTAAAAAAACTAAACTGGCAGGGACTCACGCAGACACAAAAAAGAAGGAGTTCTGTTTATACCACAGAATGGCGTGGGTTTTAGAATAACTACATCAATTGTGGGTTTCAAACAACCAATCCACATACTGAAAAACCAGTAAAAAAAAAAAATCTTTCTAAAATCCTCTCAGCCTTATTTCCACCTCTGTAGTTAGAGACACCGATCCTTAACCTTTCAAGCATTCCCATACATTCGACGCACAGCTGAAACATCTCCAATAAACATTCTTCTCATAAAATCTGAAAGAGCAAAGAACTGCCGAAGGTAATAGCATCAGTATTTCGCCTTTGGTAAGATACCAGGACCACAGATACCTTAAAGCAGACAAAAGATCTACAAGACTAACTCAGTGCTAAACAGAGCAGATGCTCGAACAAAATCAAGATTAAAAAGCAGAGAAAAGATAAAACGAAAACTAAAATTACACAGCTCTATATTCATAAGAAGATCAGAAAGCAGTACTTCTTTTATTTAGATCAACAAAAGGTCAGTGCCTGAGTTAGAAAATGTAACTTGTTTTTATTGTCAGGTTTTTAATCACCATTTCGCAGATGCAGAATTGTTGACACTAAGAATGCAATATTCAGCTTATCAGCCTCTCTTTAAACAGGCTAGAAGACATGGGTTTGCTTTCCTCCCCTCCCCCCTTCCCCGTTGAGGAATGGAAAGAATTTCCTATTCAAACAGACAAAAACCCCAGCAGATAACAGTTATGTTACATTCTCACCCGTAAATGCGCCTCTGCCTACAGCACGAAGAAAAGCCACCAGGAATTTCCGAACACATTTTCTGGGCAAATCCAGTGCACCTCACTGGATACATTTTCTATACGTGCCTCATCAAAGGCTTAACGGCAGCGCTGCAGCTCCGGGGAGGAGGCAGGGTTCGGGATCACTCTCCAAAATGCCACCTTAAGGCCTACAGGCTATAACAAATAACCAGGACTCGAGAAAACAGCAACAAGCTCAAGATGGCGATGCAGCACGGCTCCCGCAGCAGCAGCCAGTAATAAGGAAGGTTATTCAATCCCATTAGCCTTTTAGCCCAAAGAACCCCTCCTCCTCCCACTCATTCAGGCTTTCACTTACCCTTCCTCTTGGCCTCTTCACTGAAGACATTTTTGGCGTCAGACAAAGGCTTGCCCTCTGCTTTTTCAGCACCCCAGGCAGTGCTCAAGAGAAAAGCATTGAAAGAAGATTGCTAAATGGCCTATTTAGCGAGCTGCAGCCACGATATGCACAACCCTCCACAAACACACACTGGGATTTATCAACATATTCCTCCCTTGGCAAGTACACATCCACGGCTCCTCCAGCTCAGGTACGGCAAGGGCTGCCCGCCTCCCCTCCAGAGCGGGGTTTCAACAACAGCTGTAAGCAGATAGCCAGATTCCAACAAAGCACAGAAAGAAATGAATGCACAAAGCATCAAAATGCATCAGCATGAATATTAGAGATGTCGTTAAAAATACTGACTCCTTCTGCGGAAGTAGGCCAGCAGATGGTGCTACCCGTTATTATTCCATTAGACTCTGCAGTTTAACCCCCAACGGACTGCTCTTCCCTACATGTGGTACGGGCATTAACCCTTGCTCTTCCCCCTCCTGCAGTACTGCCGCCCACGGTTCTTCGCCTGGATGGAAAATCGTGGGAACTACGCGTTTTTCCGGCTTAGACTTCCATGCGGGGCACCGCTGCGGTTCCAGTTCTCCAGTTGAAACGGGGACGGCACGGGGGGACACAGACTAAAATCGGAGTCTGGGGGCTCAAACATATTTTCCTCTCAATAGACTTTTTTTTTTTTTTTTAACATTGAATTCGTTACTATAAGCTAGCAACAGTGATTGTATAACCATTTGCTTACAGACTTCCCTGCTTCCTACAGAAAATGGAAGAACTCCTTAACTTGATTTTATCCCTCTGCTCCCTGCCCAGACCTACGGGACGCTTTGCGGTGCAAATCTCCTCAATTACATGGGACACGGCTACATGGTAAACTCCTCTTCGTTCCAAGGTTGTTTTAAAGCGCTATTTTAAAAGATCAGGCAAGTTTTTAAATACGTATTGTCAACACATCAAATAAAACCGAAAAGAAGATATCATCGGGTGTTTTTGAAAGGTTATTAAAAAAACGAGAAGCTTTTGACAGCATAGCTCCATGATAGCAATACCCTTTATTCTCAGAAGCCCATTAAAAGAAGAATGAAGAAAGATCAGGATTTGACTTCTGTTTTGCTTAATATATGTTTATACTTTTATTTTGTGATACATGTGTTTTCCCATAGAAAATTTAAAATACTGCAAGGACTCCGAGACTGTTAAGATTAGGCCTTACACTTAATCAGAATTTCGCTTCTATTTTTTAAGATTCATTTCAAAATGAAGTTCCTTGTCCATTGAAAATATCAGTGGTACCAATACATTAAATACATTAAATATGCAGCTTAATCACAAGGACAACTATTAAATTTTAATTTTACTTTTGCAAACTCTAGCCAAGATGCTTCTACGTTATAGTTACAGTATCTACAACAAATTGCAGTGATTTATCTTTTAGGGTTATTATTTCATAACTTAGTAAAAATGCAAAATAATGTACTATTTTGCATTTTGAGATAAGCTAAACAAACAAACAAAATATTACTAATGTACTCTTGGTATAACTTCAGCTCTAAACCAAATGCTACTAAAGCCAGTACGGTTAGAGGATTTTTAAAAGAAATTGGTCCATTTTTGAACATTCCTGGGCCAGAAAAAAACAAAAACAACAAAAAATGCCTGATAATTAAGTGGGCAATATAGAAATGGTGGCTTTTTCATAATTCTTTTGCAATAATCTTCCTAGATACTGTATTACTTTTAAAAGAAAGTTTCTTACGCTACATTTCCTCAGAGCTCAAAGCTGCTTCCCAAGTTATTCCTCAACAACTTTTACTACTTTCTTACTGTAGAATTGTGAATATGCTGGATGAGGCTACCATATGTTTTAATTCCTCAGGCTGACCCTCTGCTACTTGCTCTATACTATTGCTTCTGTTTATAAGTTGTCTTGCACGGCACCAACAGTAAACTATTTGTTAGAAAACCAAGAACGTATTTTTTAAATTCTGCTATGACATTTCTAACCATATGGAAATGACATTCATGAAGATGCAGGAAGGCACCAGCCAGCCATTCTAAGCTAAATAAAGCTGTAATGAAACCTTCATCAAGGAATTCACCATTGTCACCAAAACTGGAAATCAACACAAGTGTTTTGAGATTAGAAGAAGGAACCAGAACCATGCTTGCACTACAGAGGGCAATATCTGCGTGCACTTAGCAACTAAAGCAACAAAAATCATCTAATTCAGCAGAGGTCTTTTATTCCGATAATCATTTCATGCTTCCAAAAAATGTGTGGCTATAAATAGTTAACGTTATAAATCATCATGCACACCAAAAACAATTTCAAAAGCTACACAGCATCTACAACAAAAGGGACAAAGCATTTTGCCAAGCCAAAAATACCCTTCCCCCTTACTGAGGGGGAACACAGATCAAACATCCTAAAGGAACATATCCTTTTGCCAATGGCTTACAAACCTATTCCGTCTATCAGCATTAAGAAAGAAATTCTTAACAGACAAACATACAGGAGAAGGTGGAAAGGAAGACCCTGAGGCAGCCACGTATTTAAAAACTGAAGATTTTACTTGGAAAAATATATTTTTACTTTTCATGGTTGCAAAGATAATCATCCAAATATAACTGAACGTAAACCAACGCAACATTGTCTTGAGCCTGCACAGAGAGCGCTCCAGGGTATCTGCTGCTGCTAATAGCTTTGCCAAGCAGCAGCCGAGTGCAATGAACAAGCCTCCTGTCAGCTCCCCGCTGCTCCCCGCAATCCTGTGGGCAGCAGGGGAACTGGCACGAATCATGTCAACTCCGTGCTACTGCTGCTGCCTCCAAGAGCCATAAACAGCAGCAGGTATAGCCCATACTGCTGTTCACATGGAAGAGCTAGCCCTAAAAAATACTAAGGGTGGAACAAATAAGACAACAGCTGTAGACTTCCCCACATATGCCCTGATTTACAGCAGCCAGGGGAGCACCTTCTCTTCGGCAATATTCAAAAGAATTTGACATGCTGTCTTGCAGTAGTAGAAGGTACACTACACATGTCTGAATGATATCTTAATTAAAACTGATGTAAAAGCAATCAAGTTACCAGACAATATCGAGAGACAGAATCATGACAGCAGTCTTCCCAATAGCTAGCAGTACTCTGCCGAGTAGGCTTTTCATAGAAAGGCATTTCTCCAACATTTTGTTGTGGGTTGCGTAGGACATGCATTTGAAGATCTTCACTGGCATAACAGTACTTCCCACAACAAGGACAAATCACTGTCCTCAATGCTTACAGACATGGGATTTTTTCCCTTGAAGGCCTAAACTCATTTTCATTTGCTCCACAACAACCAATAGTTTCTTCACATCCTCTGCACATCACTACAAAGGAAGCCGCAAGAAATTAAGTTTAACATAGAAAAAAACTTCTATCTCCTAGAAAACCCTCCCAAATCCTGCCTTATCTGTTCCCTAATTAAAACATTGCTTCTACTGTAAGAACACCTTTCTTATAGTAGGTGTGGCCATTCATGGTAGGGGAATATTACTTTCGATTCAGTGTGTGCACAGAATCTTTAAGACTAAATATTTCTCGTGAGTGGCATCCATTCTTGATATGCTCTATGGACTGGTAATGCCTTTCCCTGGAATTTTAATGAATCACACATTCCTGATTTAATTATATAAAGCACTTTTTTAAATAATGATTTTCACATATGGATCTACTTACCCAAACACTAGCTACCACTAAATTATGACCCCAGCTAGACTAACAATAGAAAGCTAAGGTTTACATTTGCAATGCCTTGAATGCTGCTTCTGCTTCCACTGGCAGTAGTACACACCTGCAGGAAGATGCACATACTAAGTACCATATGCCTCAAGAGCATAATGAGTTCTTGCTAGTCTACCAGGTCCTTAGGAAAATCGAGATGACCTTGACATCAACTGCACTGAAAGCAGCTAAAATTAGCCACCTGGAAACCTGATCTTCATGCATTACCACATCATCTTTGTCCATGTTTATTACTAAACAAGGAATCCCTTTGTGCATGTCAAGTCACCAAAATAGTATCAATATCACAACCATAATACAAATAAATGAATCCCGTAACTCATGATAATCAATAGTTCGGGGTTTTTTGTCCAAATTAGCTTCCCATTTTTTCACATTATAATCACGTTAAAATTTGAAAACTGCAGTTGCTTTTAAGCTGGTACAGTGAAAAATCTTAAAAGTATATCCATTCATCATTTCAATTATAAAATTTTATTTAGGAATGCAACTTTGAAAAAAATGCATCAACTCAACTCAGTGACTTCTGAATTTCATTCTAGTACTCTGAACTTTTCTAGTGATTTTTAATGGTGGTTTTATAATCAAAAAGGGTATCTATTTAAAAAAAAAAAAAAAAAGATATGAACTCACACCCTTGACAGAGCCAATCTGTAGAAGATTCCTTACAATGTGTCACCCCACATGCATGCAGAAAAGAGTCTCTTTTGCTGAATGGCAATCCCAGCAAAAGAAGTGGTTTTCTTTAGATCATACACTGCAATAAGATTTCCATGGTTAATCAAGCTACTTCTGCACAACTGATGGGAAGATCACCTAAACATGCAACAGGGTTTCTTTTCTCCAGAAAAATGCCCTTTTTTCCCCTTCAGATTTCCTTCTGAATTGCTTTTTATTTTCTTGTTCAACAGTTGCCCCACACCATCTGTTGGGATTGCTTTACAAAGCCAAGAGCACTGGCAAATGAAGATCCATGGGGTTCTATCATTTTTCCATTCTCTTGGGTACGTATACGGAACTATTAAGAGAGCCAATGAAGCATTCCAAATTGTGGTTCTTTCAATACGCTGATAATATTGCCCTTCTTTTTCTTGCTTATTATCATCACTAATGAATGTCTCAGTGTTTAAGTGATACAGAATCTCAAGACATACATCTGTGAAACCTAATCCAAATTAAAATAGACCTGTTACAGACAGATTAAAAAGGAAAAATATACAGGGGGAAAAAAAATCCCTACCTTTTCCATCTTCCATATTTGTTACCCATAATGTTGATAAATGAATAGCTAACCACTACAGCAACATGGCCGGGCAACAGTTTTTATCTGTATAATAGTCACTTCAGAATGTAAATTTGGTTACTGTGATTTGTACCTCACAAGGCATTTAACACCAAGCTTATGACCAAATTTTAAATTTATGTGGAAATGAAAACATTAATGTAAAGGTCAGCAACCTTAAACTACTCATGTTTCCAAGATTAAAAAAGCTCCTGCTTTGCATGTCACACACTCTCTACGTAGGGTGTTGTTTCTCATCTAAATGCTACAGAACCCAGTAATACATATCACTAATTGCGTTTCACCACTTCTATAGCTAAGATACCATAGTTGTGATTAGTAGCAGCTTCTTAGCCAGTAAGCCTCTGATTTACCCTATCATTCATTGGGAGAAAAATCAAGCCACTGTCCAATGTAACCAGATGCTGCTAACCTGGGCATGATGCAAAAGCAGCATCGGATATTAGAGGAAGAGTCTACAACACGCATAAGCTTCCATTTGGAAGGTTTTCTTTGAAGACAGTTTTTTGGGGCTCAGAGCCAAATGTAGTTAGATTGTTTTTCTGAATATTTAGTAGTCGTATAAAAACTGTGTGCAACTTTCACTGTAATTCTTCAAGGAGGTACTGTGTAATGGAGCATATTAAATTGCCAGGAAATGAAAGAAATTGAGAACTTCATCCTGCTTGCTCTGCCAGCCTACAGCATTGGATGCATGTCAGTTTTCAGTGGCTTGGTGTTCAGTGCCCATCATGTACCCGCTTCTCTTTGGTTCTAGTCTGTAATGGTGAACGCAGCTATTTGAAAAATAGCTTACAATACCAATAAAACCTACTGCCTCAGCGAAATTTCTCAGGTGCTGTTTTTCACATGGAGGACTAGTAACACTGAGTACTTGTATTAATCTGAGCCTGATGCAGTGCATATCTTTTGTTCCACCCATGGGGTGTGGTCCCCACTAGAAGTACCACTACACTTAACATGAGAAAACTGTGGGCTCTGAAAAATGGAAAAAAATGTAATGATCATATTCAAGTCAACTGGCACTGTGGATGCACAATAGATTTGAATTACTAGGCTCAGGGGACATGCCATATCTCCACAGATTTTCTGAACCCTTTAATACCTATCCTAAGGGTCAAAATGTTTTAGCAAAAAAGCTCTACTACTGTTTCTTTCTTGCAGTCTTGACCGATCTTACCTGACAATTTTCACAATTATTTGACTCCTGAAAAAGAGTTGACCTAACTCAATAATCTATAAAAGGAAAGTCAGGTTTCAGTTCACTGTTTGAAACAAGTCCTGCGCAAGCATCTGGAAATAAATCTGTAAGATGCTTTGCCAAATACTTATGGGCAAGAAAATAACAAAGATCTTTTTAGAAAGACTAGTCATTAGAGTTCAAAACCCCCAGATAAAGCCCTACGAATATACTGATACATTGAAATCTCACACCATCAAAGATATTCTTAGAAGGTACAGGTACGAGTTAGCTTTTCCGGAACACACCCCTGTTTTTACAATATGAAAACTTTTATTTAACAGGTAAAGCCAGATAGCTTCTATAACCATGGGGAGTGGAATGCTGCAAAGCAGCAAAAGACAACAGCTCTCCCCAATGTTTTTTTAATGACCTTTTATACTCCAGAAAAATACAACATTAACTGAAACTGTACTAATTTCTAGCCTTTCATCACTGAACAAATGTTGCTTAAAGTAATCTCTCACACCAGTAAGTGGTGATTCAAGAACCTGCTGAGTAACAATATTGGAGAAAAATCAGAATAAGCTGTTAACTTTGTTCTTTTGTGTAGGTAACCTCGTATTCCCTCACAAGATTAAATTCAGTTTATTTTTGCATTATATTTTAAATCCAAAGTAAGGGGACTCCGTGAACAGATATTAAATGTAAATATAAAGTGCAGTGAGGGATGCTAAAAATAATTTTTACTGTACTTAAAGATCTAAGCTTTTCTTTAGACCAAACTACTGAGACAGGTCTTTTTTTTGAATGCTTCTCTGATTTCAAAAAGGAAGAAAACTTTTATTAAACTCATGTTTCTCCCTTCAAAAAAAAAAAAAAAAAAAACCAATAAGAAGATACTCTATTTCCTAACTTCAAGATTGATAAAGAGAAAACAAAATCACCTCACAAAATGGAAGCAAACAACAGGAAATCCCTAAATGACTTTTGGCTGGACCAAGTTTGGGTTCTGTTCTCCTCCCCAAGGTAAGTCCTTGTTTCAGACATTTTCCTGGGGTTATTTTTTAAGGCTTTGGAAAAAAAGAGAAACAATACACAAATATTTATTATAAAACTGCAAAAACAAACACCACCAAAAAAAAAAATCATACACACCTAAAAAATTAATTATTCTGTAACAGAATGATTCAGTATTCCATCTTTCCAGTTTGCAAACATTAGGTATCTTGAAAATATAACACATAGCAACAAAATGTACGAAGTATAAGCTTACTGTGGGCAAGATTTTCTAGTCCTCCTGCTACTATATGCTGAATTTTTAAAAAGCAGATGTAGCAGTGATATGAATAAAGAGGGCAGACAAATGCCAATATCCGTACTGTGCACCACGTCATTGCTCTTCAGCTCTCTACAGAGCTCTGAATGGTAAAGTAGCAAAAAGAGTTCCGCAGACACCAGTGGACTTTTTCCTGATGTTCCTCAAGCTAAACCATCCCCACGCCAACTAAAAACCCATGCCGGCCCAGCAAACGCCACACATTTTGAAATTTAAAATAGCAGTGCAAAGTAGTAGCCCATTTCCCTCCCGAATTGGATGCTTCGCCACTGGATGTAAGACATCTTCATGCGGTTATTACATTCAAGATCAACTTCCCCAAGGATAACATGACATGGAGCTAAATTTGTTGACTACGACTTCATCAAACCTCACTGGCTGTCCCAAGGAAACACATTATTAATACGTTCACCTGACTGGCCTCTTTCCCAAGTTGCTTGATATAAGGCAAAACAGTAAGATACACTAAATGCTCCCCCAGCCCCCTAAGTGACAGAACAGTTGTCCCTCATAGAGCAAGGAACACTTCTGTCCCTTATTATGAAGCCAGGCTTTGATGATCATACATTCTTTGACTAAAGACTTACAAGAAAGATTTAGCTTTAAAATATTCAGCTAGGTTGTCTTTCAGCTCTCAGGTCACCGTTATATATGCACATTAAACTACAGGGGACAGCTGTTTAATTTTTATGCAATTTGCTTTTAAAAAAAAAAAAACAAACCAAGGCTATACAACCATGCCATACAAGTCTGTGCATTTATGCTTCCAAGCTCCTAGTAATTTCTAACCCGTTGATCAAATCTAGTCAAAACTAGGAAAACAGAAATCTCAGATGTCCCTACCACTTAACACGAAGCAGACAGACAGGTAGAGCAGAGAGATCTTCCTGAGTGAAATGAAAGATGAGCTCAATCCTTCTTGGACCTCTGAGAATCCACATAAGACATTACAATTATGGTAACCACAAGCTGCTAAATCCAACCCTTTGACACTGCATAATCTACTCATTCTTTCTTTTCTCCCTACTTCCATATAGAGTCTCATCTGACAAAAGAAAACCTGAACAAAAGTTCTGCTAAAGCAATGCTAAACGGGCCTTCCCGTTACCTACCTCCTCCCCCCCTTCCCTGAAGGCATTCAAATGCATCAAAACCAAAGAACTGTGGAAATGCTATAGGGACCCCTATTTCTTCAGAAGATATTTTGACTAAGTGGTCAAAATATCAATCTTTTACACCTCCTGTTTTGTTATTCTTGTTTTAAATTCATGCTTACTAGTGTCTAACATTGCCTTCTAACTTCCATTTTTTTCCTTCATACCTGTGCATCTGAGCCTCTTAAATGTGCACCTACTGACAGGACTCCCATGGCAAATTGCTACTTTATACAGGTTAAGAAATGGCTGAATAAATACTTTAAAAAAGGCAAATGCTGTGGAGTGTACTTGTCCATTTATGACAATATTTAAACTGTTGTTCCTCTATTGAAGTGTTAATTTGTCTACACATATCATTCTCTAGTGTTAAATTATGATTGAAAAAGGAGCTTTTCAATGTATAAATTAAAATGTATTAAGTTTGAAGTTTTGAGGAAATTGTGTATTCCCAGAAATGCAGGGTTTATCACTCTTCCTCCTTTCAAAAAGTCTAATATAGGAAATTTAAAATTTAGCATAATATATCCTGAGAAGATTCCACTTACTGTACTTCCATTCTGATTACTTAAGCCTGTTTCAATTCTTTATGCATAATAAAAACAAAGAGAAGACTGCTCTAATAGTTTGTATTTCTAACCATCGATTTCAGAAACTACTGCTTACTTTCTACATTTCATTTTCTTTTGATATTCTAAAGCTCCTCTCCTGGAAGAAAGACAGATTCGCAAGTTTGGTTGTCTGAAGTCAGTAAGACAATTCACAGGCTCAGGTTTAAATGCAGAAACAAGTCTTTCAATATGACTGTCGAAGTAAAGCTTCTGAAACTTAATCTTTTTTACTGACACAAAGGAAATTAGTCTTTAATGGGAAAGATTCTTTCATAAACTGCCTGTCTGCAAAGGCACAAGACCTATAATAACACAGCAGCTCACTTTAAGGCCTTATGAGTCACAAAAGGAAGTTAAGCGTTAGCACTTTTCCAAAACTGCAAGCATGATCAAGAAGCAAAACAAGGGGCCAAATAAAATCCAAGCCTGTATTTGCCTGGAAATACAGAACATTGGAATTCTGTAATCAGAGTGCTACAAATAAGAAATTCAAACCTGTAACAAAAAAAGATGAAAAAAATACCTGAAATGAAATATACTCCATCCACAAAATAAGGTAAAAGAAAGAAATGTTGCACACAGAATATATCGAACTTTTAAAGTTTCCCTTTTCACCACAAATTTTGTTGCTGTTTTCTTAAAATATATGTTTTTTAATAACAGCTCAAATAAACTCACACTAATCCACTGGAACTCTGTTGCTAACTTCAGCTTAGTACACAAATATTATTGAGTGAAACCACCAAGCAGATGCAGACTAGGAATTCAATAATCTAACTTTAAGGCAAACCAGCAATAAAAGCAACATACCATACCTGTATATACAAGAGAATGCCAATAGTGACCCAAAGCATCAGAGTGCTATTGTCATCCAGACAGCAAAGTAATAACATCTATGTCAATGACCTGATACCAAAACAAGTACAAACTGCAATGCACACCATGAAACAAATACTGTGAAAGCTAAAGACATAATTGTGTTCGAACATTACAGCTAGATGCAGTTGAAAACATACTATATCTATCATTTGCATGTATAAAATTACCTCACATTAAAAGTTGGAAAGGGGGAAGGGGGTAGAAAAAGGTGCACAAGCTCAATCTAAATAAATTAAAATCTATGTTTTTTCTACATTACTAGAAAGTATTTCACACTGAAGAAAGCCTAAAAACTGGCAGAACCAAGCGTGCAGCTTTTTCACCTGCCACTGTAAACTCAGGTTTGAGCTCACTGGGAAACACCAAGATACAGGACAACTTTTTCAACACGGTAGACACAGACAGAAGATTCTAAATAAAATCTTTATTTTATAAGCTGCATAAAGCTTTAAATTGTAAATAGCAGCTGAAATTTTGACTTTATTTATTTTTAATGAAAAAAGAACATTTGAGTAACCTATACATGCCATACAAACTAGAGGGCATGAAGTGTGTTGAGATAGCTTTTATCCAACCTCTTCACTGCACAGCCAACAATTTAAATAACATAAGCACTATTCAGATTTACAGTCTTCAGTAAACTTCCATATTACTTTAAAAGTATTCAGGTTTTAGCTACTGCTTTCTTTTCAAGTAGTCGTAAATCAAGTAATTTTGTTTACCTTTAGACAGAAATTATGATTTACACAAGATGACAAAATCTTTAGAAATTGAGATTTTAATGTAAAACAACAAAGAATTAGCTGCAAAAAGTATGCAGAACAGAAAACAAAATTACAAAAAACTCCAAATTAAACTGAAAAAAGAGCTTTCCTCTTTGCATTTTCTCATGTTGCTACCTGCTCACTCATGTTCTAAATGGCCACCACTTTTGTGTGCCATCAAGAGAGTAATTTTCTCATGTGTTTCATTACCAACTAGAGAGGAACACCAGGAGACAAAACCCCACCTAAACTACCTCCAAAAAGAACAACACACAAGGAACTTTTTATTCACTTTAATCCAAACACCCAAGATCAGCTTCAGGATGCCTATCCCATGCACACTAAGAAACCAGCATGGCATACATCTCTTACTTAGCAAGAAAAAGCAATGGGACCTTAATGGCAGCTGTTTCTTGTCAAAACAATTTCAGTTAAAGTGTTCCTTCTACACCTCTCATGGGAGTGGCCTTGTAAGAAAATATTTTTATAATTAAAAACAAAACCCCTTTCATCCTCACGAAGTTGCTACTGCCACTATTTCCTTACACTCTCCCCCTTGAGAACCTCTCCGCTTGTTTTTTGTCCCAGAGTCAGAAATCATTACAGTTGTGAAGGGCTGTAAACTGCAGAACCGTCAGTGGTCTACTTTCTGTACTCTTCTGCTACTTAGAGGAGTCACTTAACCTACTGAAGTGATGAAAGCGAAGGGCAAGCAGGCAAGAACTATGCAGAACTAGCATGAACCTGCCCATCTTTTGTCTCAACGCCTCCCTTATGCAATTACCTACAAAAAGGAAAGCTGGGCTAGGTCAGAGAAACAACCGTATATTAAACAAAACGCAGAGATTCTCTTCCAGAACATATTTTAACAGCATAATTTCCCAAATGCTACTCAAGTTTTGTAGTACATTGAGTGCAATGGTAAAATAAAATTCGCTTAGAAGTGAAGCGAAGCAGCTTATTCAGAGTATGACAGCTCCTGGAACAACGTGCTGCAACTGGTCATTGTCTTGGTCAGTACCAGGAAATGATTCTATCATAATATTAGCAAGCTCCTTTTAATTTTTTTTTTTTTTTTTTTTTTTTTTAGTTTTTAAAAAGCGTATGCATTTTCACTGCTCGCTCATGGCAGAACAATGAAGTACTGTGAAAGACGACAGACGTGAAAAAAGATGATTTGATTCCATATTAATAGGGCAATACTGATCATGAACTACCTTTAAATCAAAACAGATTGCATATTCAGAAAGGCTAGCATGTAAGATCTCTATTTATTCACTAGAAGCAGTTAAAAGTTTACTCAATCTCTGAATGGGGCTTTTTTGTAGTATTCCTTGATACCCAACAGAGTAGCCAAAATGTTTTCAATGTTTGTAATTCTAATAAGACAAAAAAAATCAGCTCTTAACATACATTAAAATATACTGACAGAAATTGGGAAAAGTAATTTATTTTTAACATCAACAGCTAGGGAGTCACTAATATCATTAATATCAGTACCGACTGTACAGCATATTTCCATTTAAATTAAAGGGGGGGCATACCTCTTCCACTTCAATTCAAACCAACTTAAATATTTTTAAGTCAGCTTCAGTGAATTACTTTAAGGGATTTCTACGTCAGAATCTCCAATATAAAAGAGTACTTTAGCATACATGCAAGCTTAATGAAACCACTCCTGTTTAATCTAGTTTTCTCAATTCAATATTTCTGAACAAAATCCTCCCCCTCAATTGAGGAGGAAAACTAGATGCCTATAGAAAAGGAATTTATCAAAGAGGCAGTGGTTTGAAAATAGAGGTCACAGGTCAGAGGATACTACTGGGGACCAACAGGATTCAATTTCAGGCAAAGGAAAAAACCCAGAAGCAAAAAAAAACCCAAACCGTTTTCCCCCAAAAGTCTCCTAAAAATTTCTAGAGAAAGAACATAGCATCCAGGAGCTTCACAGGGATAACCATTAGAAAAACAAAACAAAACAGCAGGGAGCATGAACTTTTGGTAGGGATCAAACTGAAAAAGTTGCAAGACAGGTCTCTAGAAACATAAGCATAGCAATATTTTTTTTATCTCAACTGAGTCTGACTATTAGCAGAAAAAGCAGGACTAAACCCAGTGTGAAGCTCAAGACAAGAGAAATCCTTATCAATTTTAATGGAGTTAAAGTCAACAGAAACTGCTATCAACATACAGCAGAACGACAGCCTGGTTAGAGACGGCAGTGTGCTGCCAAGGACACCCTCAAGCACAGCCAGGAGCAGGAGCACCTTCATACCTCTGTCCCCAAAAAGCAAGGTGGGGTCACCATTTCTGACAATCTCCTGAAATCACTCAAAGCCTGTACACGTTTATTAACTATATTAGGCCAAAAAGCACACGGGGCTGTCACCGTAAAATATGCCTCCTGTGTATTATGTGGAGTTCATCAGATTTCATAATACCACATGATTGCAGGTCAAAGAATCCTCCATAGGACGATATAAATAGGAGCTACGACACAGACACATCAAAATAAATTTGCCTAATCTTTTTAAAAAATTGTTCTTGCTAAACTAAAAGATAGTAGGACACATGTCTGATTTTGTCACTCATGTGTTCCTTAAATTAATTTACCTGCCTTCCCTGTGACAACTTGTGTTCTCTAACAGCTGGTTCCTGCTTTAAGACTTGCAGGAACCAAAGTTCCTGCTACAACAAAGTGTACACATCGAGCTGAGCCATACCTGGGCCTCATGAGCAGCTGCTACAAAGATTTAGCGAAGAAAACCAACCCAAATGTACTGCATCTTCTAGTACTATTTCTTATCCTTCTGAAGTATAAAAAACAGGTACTGTCAGCCATAGCATGTTGCAAGTCGCAAAAAGCACAATAGCTATGTTTTTCTAGTAAGTTTGCTTAAAATACTATTAAAGAACTCTCCTCCTATATGTGTGGTACTCAGTAAAAAAGATGGTACAGTGAAACAATTGTTTTTAAGATTACTCTTAAGATTATTTTAAAAACCTATGAGTCAGAACTCTCTTTGTGAAACAATGTTTCAAACCATAAGAAACAAAATGCTCAGAACCAAAATATTTGCAGTATCTTCTTTAAGGCCAACTTCTCTTTTCTTTCTAACATATAAACTAAAACTAAATTGTGAAATCATGAATATGTCTTAAAAGAGGCCTTCCTATCAATCTATAAAAATAGTTCTGGTTTGCAATTCAATATGCTATTGAATAGCATTATGTACATATAGATGATATGCTACTAACATTGAAATTATTTTCAAATACAGGCTAACTCCTGAAAAGGCAGTATGTAAAAGATGGGAACATTTTCCTAAGATATAAATTAAAATGCTAGCCTTCACAGTAAGACATCAAGGGAGCAAAAAACCCAGGTAAGTGCAAACACAAGCCAAACAACCCACACAAAAGAAAACTTGCCACATTTATGAAAGAAAAATCAATCTTTACTACAAATTACACAGGTTTCAGAAACGTAAGACTTGTCAACTGCTTCTAGCCTAAAGCTACATTCCTAGATTCATTTATCAAACTTATTCAAATCAACATAAGAATTCTCAGTCTCATCATCTTAGAAATCTACTCACTTGTATTTATTAGCCTTAAGAGTTCCCAAATTCAAATCCACGTAACCAGGAACCTGTGCAAATTTTTTAACCTGATAATGAACAAAGAAAACACCACCTCTCCACATGTAGGAGGCTGTTAGGTGGACAAAGTGCTGGAAATTATTTTGATCTCTCTATATATTTAGAATTAACATAACAGCTAAAAGAAATTGTAAAACCTGAGTGCATAAAGCACACAGACATCTGGACAAAAGCCACATTAATTCCAAATGTACTTCAGATTCTTTGGCTTGAAACCATACTACTGCTTAACTTCTTTACAAGTTCTGCTTCTCTTTCAGTAATAACACTTCACTAACACTGCGTAAAGCATTCATTTTCTACAAAATGTCTCAAGATGAAGTGCTGTTCTGGAAGTTTTAGAGGCAACGTTTGAAGGCACTCAAAAACTCAGACTTCAGAGAACAGCGTTAGACAAAGCAGATTAGTGGTTACCGGTACCAATGGATAGTCCCACAACAAGCCCACTTGCATGCTCTTTGCGTATGAGGGAGCGGTTGCATGTACAATTATTTTGCCTCTACTGCAGAAAATGATGCTTCCCACTCCTTCCTCTCTCCCCACCACTGCTTCTATGGTACACAATGCTGTACAACTAAGAGGAGAACTACATCAGGAACTGGTATTCCTGAAAAACACACCCAACAGAAAAAGTAAAAAGTTTCTCTGCACCTGAATGAGTTTCCCAATTCAGTTCATAGCACAAATGGTTGCATTAACACAATACAAAGTGGAAGAACAGGAGCTTTCTTCCATAAACTTTTTTCCTCTTCAAATAATTATACTTTAGGCATATACTGAACTACAGCTTCAACAGTCTATAGTATGGGTCACTGTCTTTAGAAGACAATTTAAGATGGGTTTTGTTTTCTGTTCTCTCTGTAATTAGGTACCACTTCTTCCAGACACTAAGCTTGCACAATTGTATCAGTACTCTCACATTACTGAATTGCTTTATAGTTCTTCAGTGGTAACAATGTAGCTGCTTGCAAATAATTATTTAGATTATTCAATCACACTTATTCTGCAATATCATTAAAAAAATAATACCTATTTTACTTATTTTTGTCAACTAGTCTCACCTTGATATCTGTAGGATTACTCCTGTAAGTTGGCCTGCCCAGAAGCTGCCTTCCTATGCTTGCCATCTGTTAACTACTTTTTACAAAAATGCTTCTCTTTTGGCACATTTTAAAGACAATTATTGCAGTCATTTAATGAGTGTGCAATTATCTCAGGAAAAAATGATATTCTTAAATTATAACAATCATTACAACAGCAAGTACTTCATTTTAAAGAGGAAACATACACAAAGAATTGGACAGCCTAATGATTTCACAAGTGACGAAGGCTGAGAGACTTAGGAAAAACAGTAGTGATAGCAAACAAGATTCAAAAAAAAGAATGATGAAACAATTAAACTCTACCCAACGGAGATGGCAATTACTAACAAACTCATAAAGCCTTTTTAAAACAGTAAAGCAGCTACTCTGGCACATTTTCCCTGTTCTTAAAAGTCCAGAAATTTGTCTTTCCCTTACTATACAGCTGCATTTTGAAAGGAAAAACAAGGCAAATGAAAAATGGAGAAATTAAAAATTAGAATACTCATCAGTACGTGTGTTACAAACTACTCTCACAAACATGTACTTCCTTTCCCCAACCTATGCAATTTGTCATTTTAAAAAGAATTAAAATGTATAAAATGCTTATATAAAACTTGGATAAAATATATACAAAAAGAAATGCTTCATACACATTCAACTATAAAGCTATCAAAATATTGCTGTCTTCAGTGATGAATACATCATTGGCAAAAAGCCATAGATTAGTAATGAAAACATTATATACAGCTCTAGTTTAAAAAGACAGTTCATTGCAGGAGCTGCACTACTCAAGCTCAGAGACATTGCCCTACTCCTCTCATTAACTGTGCCTTTGACACCGCTTCGCCACTTTCACTCCCCCCCTATTTGTGCAGGCCTGTCTGAAAATAACAGAAAAAGAAAAAAAGCCAGAAAATGGTACAAAGAAGGTCAGTGGAGGGATTACTTTCATTACTCGTACATATATAATAAACCTACTAGGTGCTGGGAGATGACAACTGAATTCTGCTGCCTCGCTGTGGTACAGACTATTAATTTCCTACAAGGAAGGTGAAACTTGTTCTTTAAGCACAAAGAACTAAATCCAGAGCATACAACTCCTAGAAATGTTTAAAAGGAAAAGTTCAGACAAAGCTTTACATTTCTTATTATGATGATGCCACCCATAAAATTAACCATAATTAAAGGAACAAGAACAACATAAACACAGTAGATATGCTTAATGGGAGCTATACCAGCACTGTTAAGTATTTTAGGAAAAAGAACAAGGGGTTAGGGCTCTTTCGGTTTAGGGGTTGGTTTTTTGGCAGGTGTGGGGTGTGGTTTTTTTACACTTCAAGATTACAACATATCATTTTTAATGCCCCCCCCCCCCCCCCCCCCAATGCTTAGTGGAACAGATGTCTAGTTTTCAGTTTTCAGATGATGCAAAGTAGGGCAAATTTTGAGATGTATCTTTATTAGGCTCAGTTCCCCTGAAAACTGTCATCCACTGCTTCACCAGCAATATATATAACAGCATCATAATTTTACAATCTTGTATTGTAACAACACTTAGGAGCCGTAACCTATAAACTTACTATGCAAAATAGCCAGTCTCTTCTACAAAGAATTTATATATAGTGTGATCAGTTCATTACTTTAAAATATTTCACATTACAGGCTCACTTAATTAAACCATACAGAATGTACGAAATACATTCTGACAAATACTATATTCTTGACTTGTATACATCTTCCATAACTGCATCTATCAAGTAATTGACTTCTTGTACCTACCATTACTAGCTGAGAAAACACATCACTGCTTACTATGTTTCTCTCATAAAAACATTACAGTGCAAGATTTCATATACAAGTAGAAGAGTAACCAATGGCAGAGTAAGAGGTTTATGAGTGGAATTGTCCAAGGGGTACTTGTCTACAACCACTTTAGAGTTGATATCAAAGGGAGGCATCTGCTAACACAGTCAGAGGTGAAACACCTGTGACTATTCAGGACATGCATCTCAGCAGCACCTAAGCCTGGACTTTGATCAGGTGAAACTTAGTTCCACCTCTGATGATACGCTCATATATACGAGGTTATGCCATTCTGATATATGCAGATGTCCCAGGGTACGACATCAACCAAGCAACCACCTACAATGTTCAGACTTTCTTTGCTAAACTTTCAACAAGGGCAAGATAAATTCTCTCCAAAAATACAGTGTCATCTGTTGCTGTAAAACAAGTGGTAGGAAAGCTCATGCTTGCAAGCACAAAAGCACTTGCATGTTCCAAGTCAGTAAAAAAAGTCAGTCAAATGTGAGATAATGGAATTCATGAATACACTGAATTATCAAGTTAGGTGCCAAACTTTTAGTCACAAAAGGGGAAAAAAGATTCACCTGATTTAAGAACTAAGACTACCACCTTGTCCTACATCACTTAAGATTATTAATGGAATATTCTTTTCCAGTTTAATCTCAATTATTCTGCTTTCATGTATGTAGCCAGAAGAGATTAAAATGCTTATTACAAAATAACATACACAGTGACATGGTTGTAAACGTCTCTTAGGACAGTTTATACTTCAGATTATCTTTCCAACTTCCTTTTTCTTCTAAACATGCAGAACTGAATGTTGAAGCCTGTATTTTTGTCATCTTTTTTCAACTTTATGAAAAGCAAATAGATTATTTAGCTTTAGCAAACTCAAAACAGTTTTAAGTGGAGTTAAAAAGATCAGAAGTGTTATATTATTCAAAGCTGAAGCTATACAAATCTTCGGTGCATTTCTCTACTTTCTGTTCTCAAAACTAACTCTGATGAAAAATGCATGATGTAAAATTGAGAGGCACAATTTATTTACAATTATAATCTAATTATAGCAGGCACAGAAAGTATAATAGCAGCATTAGACATTCTAGATTGTTTTTAATTCTGCAGTATTATTACACTGAACAGATTGTATTAATTTTTAAATTAATTTCTATCAGAAGAATAGCTGTACAAAAATGTAATGAGTATGCTTGCTGTCAAATAACGAAACAACAAATATTTAATGTTCTTTCTTAATTTTGAATAACCTCAGCATAGCTGTAGTTAAAGATCGTTGGTTGTCTAATGTTGAGTCCATTCCGATAGCTACAGTTCATTAACTATTTCATAAAATAAAGTTTTCCTTTCTGAAAAAATCTTAATGTTTATCAAACTAAAACTGATGAAAATAATTAAATCCACTAGTAATTGTTTCCTCACCATGTACAAAAGCCAGTATGAGACATTGCCTTGTTAAACAATAAAGGTTTCATCTTAACTATTACATACGAAAGTTATCAAAATCCCTTCCCACCTAGCTCCTAGCCTAAAAACAACCAGTTTCAGTAAGACAAATATTCCCCTTCCCCCCGTCCCTTACCCCACCTTTTTTCTCTCTGGTTAAACTACACACATTTGTAAAAAGCTCAAACAGAACAAACTCATCTTGAACTTTAAATTCTACAAAGTGATTAGAGAATAAAAGTGAGAATTAGATCTAAAACCCCTCTAAGGATTGTAATCAGACAAAAGACATCTAAAACACTTCTTACCTTCAGTAATTGCCATACTTTTCTATTACTATTTATATTACATACACTGCTGATTTAAAGAGGTTTCTACATTGTTTGCTTCTGTCACTCCCCAATCAACATATTCCTCACAATAGTTTGACAGCTACCGCTTCACAACCAGTTTCTGAAGGAAACATTAAACATCTGTCCGATTAGATAAGGTCAGACAATTTATTGCATACCCCAAAATAATAAAAACCAAACCAAGTAGTTTTATAACTATCTGTTTTCTGTCCATTTCATTTCAAAATTCCAGGGGAAAAATGTAAAACAAGTTGCAATACTGTAAAGTTGCTTTGCTTTCACACCACAATAAAAACCAAAACCAAACCCCCAAAATCTTGAAACACTCTCCACAGGCCTTAGAACTTTCCCTCTATTCCTAGTTACAAAACAAAGCACTAAAACTGACGTCAGCAAGATCGAAGTAAGTCTTAAAAGGTTCTGATGTATACTACAGAAAAGTCACAGCACCAGAAAGTTTTATTAGACCTACTTTTCGCCGCCTGGCTTGTATCCCACGTGCTCCTCACAACCGATGCTAACCCCTGGATTTCTCGCCACCCCCACTTTTCCTGGAATCCGCTTCCTCTTCACCCTTCACCCCAAGAATGCTCATGGGAGACCAGGAGCCTCAACGCCACCGTTCGCAACTCTGGGTTCTCCTACTCCCCTTCCTGGCAGGGAACTCGGGCGCTGCTCCCTCTGCAGTACTGTACGCACAGTAACAAACAGGATCACGTCTCACTAGTAGCTGCTACACCGCACATCTTTAGTTTACCGAGATAACTGACAAGAGTAACTAATTGGGCAGTGCCCTCTTCTTCCCCCTCCCTGACCTAAAAAAATAAGAAAAGTTTATCGAAACCAACAGAATGCATCTACTGCATCGTTCAGTTAATCAAGCTAATCTCAAATACACAGCCGTAGACATGTTCTATTAACCTCACACCACAATTTTACAGAAAGAGTTTCACTAGTAGGAATTGAAAATTACATGCTCCATAAACATAAGCAGAAGTTGTAATAGAGAAGTAATCTACTGAACCAAGACCAAAGATTATATGTGTTCAACCCTTATCTCTACACTAATGACATAAAAAAGGGGGAAAAAAAAAGTGTTACATTGCCTCCTTCACAGGCCTGTGTCCTGCAAACTAAGTAGAAGCAAGAGCCAGTAATTAAGTTCCTTTCCTTCCCAATAATTTTTTTTTTCCCCCAATAAGACACCACTCTATATTCTCAGGTAGACAGAATATTGGTAGCAAGAATATAGAGAAGTAATACAGTTATTACAACCTTTTTAAAGCTGTCTGCATGTATATATTTGATGTTAGAGTTGCCTCTATTTTGAAATGCACAGATTGAAGATTAGAAAACATTTATATTCCCTCTCCTTTCCTGAATACAAGCTCAATTCCTACCAGAATTTAAAACAGGAGTTTAAAATAAAAACTCATACTTTCACTGTTAACATGTACGTTGATTTCAACAGACAGTCTCACAATTTTGGAAACCCTAGATAACCAGCAATGGCAGCTGAATATGTGCATTTATCACACAGAAGCTACAGCTCCTTCTGCCAAACCATCTAATTGAAGAAGTTTCAGTCATTCCTGTCAAATCAAATTTGGGCTGGTAGCTACCAAGCAGTGCCACACTGTGATAGTACTAAGGTATTAACTTCCAGGTAATGCAGTCCCTGGTACCACTCTTCAAACATTAACAAGGAAAGCCACTAAACCAGTCTCCAAAACCATAGCAATAGCTTCAAAGATTGACAAATTTTAAAAGCTGAAAGAATAATTATTTGTACCTTTGGTAATTAAGTCTCTCCTATATTCAAGATGTGTTTTCTTTTGATTTAGGAATTGTTTGAGCTGAAAAATCTGTAAGAATCTCACATATGCTGAGGATTCTAGTAACTGTAATAAAAACATGATTTTGCTGGTTACAGTGTTGTGAAAAAATAACTTTACTTGCCCTATTTGGTTTGTTTTTTAAAAGCTTAGCTACTCTCCTAAAAGACTAAAGCAATCCAGAAGCACCACTGTATATTTCAATTTATTGACACTTACACACTTCCTATAAAGGAGAAGAGGATACAGATTAAGAGAAAGGTCAGCGTTAAAAAAAAAGTGGACTTAATATCTCAAAACTGTTTGAAAATTCACTACTTTACATACGTTATGCAAAAGCACTCATAAGAAACAGGCTGCAGGATTGAAGGACTGTCTTTCTGAACTCTTCAGTGCTCACACAATTTTAATGTCTCTCAGATAATCTAAAAAGCGCTGCCTGCAAAGTTCATTTCTCTTGTATACCATTAAAGTACAATATCATTTTTATGCTATCTTGTCCTCCATGTGGAAGGCTTTAACACTTGCAGTAGATGTGCACATTACACCAAAACAACTGCAGAGTTTTTTTTGGTTTAGTCAAAAGTAACAAAATCAAACAGTGGCACAGGCTTTTGTAAGTTTTCTGTTATTACTGATCACATCAAGAACAACAACGAAGTTTGTATTTTTAGCCAATGAGCATGAGCACAAAGATACCAAGCAAAGAACCGAGTAACAACAAACCCAGTACAATTCTTGCAGGAAATCAGCCACACAAGCCTTATTAAAGCTCTTAAAAATATGTCGCTATAAGTACTTTAAAAGACAATAAGCCATTATATTTGCACCAAAACACCAAAATCATAAAACAACCAATTTTCTCTGCTATACGTGGGAAATATAAGCAGCAGAAGGACCGGCACCGTTTTCTCTGATTAAATATTTCAGGTCATAAAAATCTTGTTCTCTACAATGGTAAGAAAACAACAAGAGAAAGAAAGGTCTGCACCAACAGGTTTTTTTTTCCTAAACTAGCAGTTACGTAGATTTCTTCAGGGTCAAATAACAACAGCTCAGAGACCTCAGTTACCATGCTTTGGCACAAACACCAGTCACTATTATTCATTTCACCAGATCAACCAAATCAAACGGCTCAAACCCCCGCCCCTCAAATCCCTACATACCTGTCCTTGTAAGGTTACACGACTTCTGTCTTGCAGATGCTGATTAGAAACTGAAGAATGCCAAGGATGGATCTGACTTTGAGACTGTGCCCGAACAAGATCAGATGACTGTGTTACTTGCTGTGGGGTTATATGGTGATCTAGGTCATGCTCTAAAACATGGCTTGTGCTATCCTGAACAAATGCAGAGTCATCAAACTGTGGCAGAAGGTCTTCCTGAAGGAGGTCATCTGGGTCAAGTCCTGTAAATGGTTCATTATGAGTCTCGACCTGATGAAGCAAGTTATCATCTAAAGATGTAAAACCGTTGCTTTCAATAGGGTCAGTGAAATGGCTTATCTGAGACGCAGAACCAGCAGAAGCTGGAAAACTAATATTCACAGGAGAGAGTTTTGAACTACTAAAGTTGCCCTGAGGATGCGCAGAATGCAACATTTGAAAACTATTTGAATTCAAAGGTGTATTAGGATTCAACATGTGCTCAGTTGTTTCTTGCTTGGTCCCTGTTTGAGATGTAAAGGCATCGCTTCCAGTGAAGTCAGAGATAGAGTGTGTCTGCTGGCTAGTAGAAAGAGCTGTTGAAGACTGAAGAAGGCTGGTAGGAGAAATGTGGTTATTAGAGTAAGAATAAGGAGATGAAAATTGTTGGCTATTATTGACAGAACATGGAGTAATAGTTGGGGACTGTCCATCAAAATTTCCTTCTTGATTCCCACAAAAATGTATTGAAGCACTTGCAGTTTGAGAAAACGGTTGAACAGACAGAGGCTGCTGTGAAGTTGATGGATTAGAAACTGAAGGTGGGTGGTTAACACTGACTCTGTGAGAAGTAGAAACGTTAACTTCCATGAAGTCTTTTGGCTGACTCAGAGCATCTTGCCCCGTGTTGTTTCTGCTTTGTTGCGACCGTAGCGAGGCACACTGATGCTGCGGTTCATTAGCCTGAAATAAGGCAAAGTCATGGTGTGCTACAAAGCTTTTGTTTTGCTGCATAGACTGAGAATGTCCTTGGTGAAAGGGTGACCCATTTTGATTTGAAACAGTTGTGGCAGTTTGATGACCCCACATAGGACTACCATCAGCCACATCTGGAAACATCCCATTAGACTGGTTTTGTGGATGAATTGGTGAACAGTTGAATTGAGAGTGTGGTGATAAGACGTTGTCAGCTGAGCTATTAAAAGACTGATTTACTGAGTGAAGTTTCAGTGAATCATACTGATTCAGCTGATCAAACTCATTCATCTTTTGTTGATTTTGAGCATCTTGCACATGGTTCAATGAGTCTATGTGCAAAGGTTCAAATTCTGCACCCAAATTCAATTCATCAACAAGTGAAACAGGTCCAGGTTGAACAAAGGCATCATCTGACAAACCTTCTAAGGTCTCACTAAAAAGATTGGCATCATCAAAAAAATCCATCATAGGATCAGTCATCTTGATAGGTCTGTACTGCTTTTTCTCTCAACTCCAATTGGAGTCAATTTTGGCTCTCTGCAGTGAACAGAAACAAATGACATCCAGCGGTCACCGCCTTATCCAAGGCATGCCAACATCCATTAGTGCTTCTGATGAAACATTCGTCTTAAGGTGTTAAAGCATCCTATGGGAGGGGGGGGGAAGAGAAAAAAGAAAAATTACTTTCATGACTCTTCTCATTGCTCCTTCCCCTCCCCAACACTTTTATGGACTTTTGATATTTTGTTCATAAATTTACAGTTTAGTTAAACCACAAATCAATTATTTTTGCTTATACTCGATGCCCTGTGCAGCATTTATTGGTTTTGTGCTGTACATAATTAAAGTAATATCTGATGTTTTCAATGTAATGTTTTTTCGTTCAGTTTGCTCTATTACCTAAGCAGACTTTTAGATTCTCCTTTGCCATTTTCATTAAAACTACCAAATTTTAAGAGGACTGTTTTTTAGTAGTCCAGAATTAAAATTTGTTTGTAGAAAGAAATCATATAATACATAAAATGTACACAATAATTCTGTATGTTTGAACAAGAAACTTGAGAGTTTATAAACTACATCTAAAAACAAAGCTACCTTGACTTCAGTAGGAAAAGCTGAGATACTATGTTTCTTCTATTTAAGTTGCATTAAGTAAGATTCCGAAAAAAACTGTATTTTATCTCACTTCAAGACATAATAGAACTCTTATTTAAAGACAAGAGGATTAATATAGTGACACAGTCAAAGATAAACACAGGAAAAGAACTACCTTTGGTTCAACAAAGTTTACACACTTATCTAGTTTTGAAACACAAGTTGTTTTTTATTTATTCATAGCATCACTGAGTGATCACCAATGAATTAGTTTGCAATCAGGGATTTCAGGCAAGAGGAGCTGAGAAGGATGGTTAGTTTAACTTTAGCCTAAAAACTTGCACATTTGCAGTGTAATCAAACAGAATGGGAAATGAATGAAAATGTGTCTCTGTGATAATTTACCTCCCCAGATAACTAGTAGACCTCTAGAACAGAGGAGCAATCACTTTAAATCACCATCTTCATGGAATAATCATTCCTTGATCCTGTCAATACAGGTATCTAATTACCATAAAGAAAAAAGGAAAGAAAACAGCCACAGCTTTTAATTCCTGACCCTACTACTAAAGCTCACCTTCATGCTCTCCTCCTCCATTTCAGTTGCAATTCTTCATTAATGAATTCTCCTAAGAATAAAATGAGTATAGGATCCTTCCAGAAATGGACACTCTGGAAATCCAAAATATTCTCTGATGGACAAGGTTCATATTGAACCTATTAAGTACAAAGCAGTATTTCACAAGCTGATGAAAACCTGTTCTGCTTATACTCCACTGAAAGTATTGTGACCATAGCCAGTATAAAGCCTAACCTAAATTAAACAACCTTGTTGAGGGTTTGGGTATATAAAACTTCTGGTCTACACAGAAAAAGGACAGAGGGATTCTGTATCACACTGAAAGACACCAATTGGTGACATCTATCAAGTATGGATTGGTATGAGTGTTAATTACTATCAGTATAGAGAACAAGGGTGCCATAAAAAGGCACAGAAGCTTAGGAAGGTGACAGCTTAGCATAGCAAAGTAGCCGTGGATTCCAGATGATACATGTACAACTTACTGCTTAAAGTTAGGACTTTGTGAAGTCCCAAGTTAAAGGAAGCAGTAATATAAATTAGAGCCCATTATCTTCTAACACTGATTAAGTTGTCTGCTTATGATTAGAAGCAACAGAATGATGACTTTGCCAGTACCAAACACCTTCCAACAGCTGATAAATCAACGTCAGGATCCAGGTAGGTGATGTGGCATGGTTTGAGGTTTTTGTAGCGTTTTTATTATAATCATCTCTCATCTTAGGACATTTCAACTTAGAAGATAAGTCAGAGGAGAGCTATTTCAGCTAAGAGAAGACAAGCAAGTCAGATTAAGTACAAGGAAAGAATATTGTAGACACGGAACACATTATCTAATTAAAGAACCCCCCCATCTGGGAAAAGATAGATGGAAGCTGTGGTAGCCACATGTAAAATGTCATGTTCCAGGCTATTAAGGACTCTACTGTTAAAAACTCAAATTTGAAGCCTGTATCAATAAAAGTTTACATATTGAGACTGAGTATAAATAGCTCAGCAAACTGCATACAGCTCCTTGGTTATGCCCAGAGATGAACTATATTTCACTGTGATTTGTAAGGAAGGCTATTAAATTTGTGCTAACTTGAAAAAATACAAAAGAGAGATTTCTTCTGTCTTTAGCTATACAGATACAATAGGATGTACAATTTTTTTTTTTTTTTTTTTTTTTTTTTACATAGTGTAAGTGACATATGGGCCAGCTACTCTATAGTAATTAACTACTATACATGCTCCTGAGTTTAACTGCATAGTAGCCAAGAACCACTGAACAAGACTGAAACAACCCTATATTGAAAAAACACATACCAGACAATCTCTTCATGTTTCACTGACTACTGTGTACCTTTATAGTAAGAAATGGGGAAAAAAACAAGCATAACAGCTGGCATCACTGCACTTGTGACACTGTAACTGAGCTTGCCTCACAGAAGTTTGCTGCTTTGCTCAAAACCCAAGAAACACATCTTAGTTTTTCCTACTTTCTTTCAGCATAAGGAAAAAAAGGGAGGAAATAAGAGACAAATAATACAAACTCTTTTTAAAATGCAAAGGCTTTGTAAAACAAATAAACCTTAGTAGGTATGAAAAGGAAACATAACCTGAAGATGTCAGCTTCACTTCAAGGATCCAAGTAAGATGGATAGCACAGATGAACTTCCAAACTGAGAAATTTGAAGGCTAGAGACATGAAACCTCTCCGGGCTAATTAGACCAGCGTAAATTTATTATGAAGAAAGCTTCTCTGTAAAGAGGTGATCATGAAGTGAAAAGAAAAAAAAAAAACCAACCAACCAACCCAAACCTCTTTTGGCAAAGATACCGCTGTAGATAGCCTGAACGCAATTCTGTTGCAAAGACACCTTATTTTTTGACCTTAGAAGTACTTTTACCCCTAGCCTTTTTCTTCAGTGTCTACAGAATCCACCACATTTTTTCAGCCCAAAGAAAAGGATAACTTGGAAATTCAAGGATATTGATTTGGAGAAACTAGCCTTTTGCACAAAATGATCTTCCAAATTTATTGAGCAATTGTCCTTTTTGTTTCTCTCTGCTATACTTGAATATGAAAACATCAGATGCTCAGCTTGCAAATTGTGAAGGCATATGAAGGCAAATTGTGATGCATTTCTGAACCTAATTGGCACACAAGTACTATTTTTCTGTCCGTTCCTTAAAAAAAAAAACAAACCCAAACGTCCTCACATCCAACTTAATGAAACAAAAAAGTTCTGACATGAAAACTTTTTACATGCTTTCTGCAAGTGATTCTCTTCTCCATGTCCTTACTCCCTCTTATATAGAAAATGAAGGCAGCTACAATTATGTTTTAACACACTTTTATCCAGCCTTCTCCTTCCCCAAACAGACCTGTGGTACCAATTTGAACTTTGGTCATGCTTTTACCTTCAGCTGGCAGAAAAGCATTCAAGGAAATAAATATTTTGAAGACTTTCATCTATTGGACTTGACAACTACAAGTTTAACAATGCAACAGCAGCCAGTGTTTTATAGTACCAGTCCCAAAATACTTCTAATGGAAGATAAGCTCCTATTGGAACTGCAATTTAGCAGAATGGGGAAGGTAGTTTTGAATCCCTACTCAATAAAGCAAACTACAGCAAAAGAAGCAGAATGTGTTGGGGGGGGGGGGGGGGGGGAGGAGAGGAAAAAGAGCTCTTCCTTCTTCCTTAAAGAGGAAAATCTTTGTTTTGTCAAAACTAAGTATTTTACCACAAGCAATCACTGTTATGGTAAATAATTCCATTTTACAGCAATCTAAAGTTTGACTTCTCTTAGTAAATACATTTGACACCCTTGTGCCCTCTTACATTGACAATGTGTGATGCAGTTACACTTCTTGTAAAAACTAAATTAATACTAATACTTTGTATGTGTAAATTCTCTACCTGTCTTGTATACCGATTTAATATTAATCTTTGCCCAGCTTAAAGTTAGCAAGATCCTTCTACAACATCAATGTCTAAGAACTGCTTGGACCAATTCTAGACAATAGAACGAGCACCACAATAGAGGTACAACCTGACAAAGCAATTGGAAGACTACGGTTGTTGTACTTGAATTTAAGAAGTTACTGCCCCCTATCAGCTGGAATTGCTTCAACAATATTTACCAACTGCAGGACATTTGGTAAATTTAGAATTTTATGCAGTGGCTTTTGTTTTGGTTTTTGAAAATAATGAAACCCAGAGGCATTCAGCAATATTTCTTACCAGTATTTAATTTCTCCCTTTGTATTTTAAACTCTCAGCTTTGTACCAATCAAGCTGATTTTATGCAGAAAACTAATCAACAGGAACTACTACTACTACAGGGCAACTACTACCTAACAGCCATATAACAAAATCATACGTTAGACTCACTATTGTGAAAAAAGTGATTTTTTTTTTTTTTTTTTAAAATAACATGAAGTTTTCTAAAATTAATTACCAGGAAACATCACTAGTATCCCCCAAGTTAAGGCGAAACACATTTCAAGGTTTGCCATCTTCAGATATGCTAAAGCATCTAGAATTTAAACAGCAAATTTTTTCGGATTGCCAACTGTATCATTTGATGTCTCACACAAAACATAGCATTTTCTCCAAGGAGTATTCAGTTATTCTGCAAACACACTTGAATCAGAACAGAAACATCTCCCAGCTCTTGGGCTTTTTTTGTCTGGTCGCTATTCATTAAACTGAACACCTATACTTTCTTTAACCTACTAGTTGTTAACATTAAGAGACCAATTTTAAATTAAAGATTTAAACCAAAGTATTAGAACTGGAGAAATGGTATTAAAATAGATCTTACTAGTTGAAGTGAATGAAAAACCACTAAATTCTGCATAACCCATGTTTTTCATTTAAAATCGTTGTGCTCTGTATGGACTAAAACTATCTTTTCTATTACAAATGGAATATAAAGCAATGCACTATTGTTGTTCCTCTTAATCTGCAAAAGCAGCTCTCATGTACTACTACCATAATGCTAACTTCTTTTAAACTTTAAGATCTTTTTCAGCTTTTACTTATTACATTCAAAACCGCTTAGAAATGGAACTGGCTACACTCAGCCTAGTTTGATTCCTTTCCTTAAGTGTGTGTGCAAGAAGAATGAATCAGTACCAGAGCAAGGTGAGGAAACTGAGGTTTCAAGTTAACATGGTTAATGCCACTCCTTGCAAGGGCAGGGTGGGGAGGGAAGACTTTCTCCACTTTGGTTGCCAATCAGAGTTTAATAACAACCCTTTAATCGTGTCAGAAAGAAAGACCAAGAAGAAACAGATACCCTGAAAGTCTCAAAGAGATGATCCCCTTTTATATAACGTTAGCATGTGGTAGATCTGAGTTGTAAAATGACAAGCTGTAGTTACAGACACAAGCAAGAGCAGAAATGAAGGGAACGGTACAAGATTTAAAGACCAGAAGAAAAGGCAAGAAAGATTTATTTTATGGAATACATCAAAAAAGAGTGAACACATGAGAAAACAGAATGGAACAAAGATACCAAATTTTGCTTTAAAAAAAAAAAATGAAGTGGGAGTAGCAGTAAAGCACAAGATAATAAAAACAGTGTTTTATTTCATTAATTGCATTGTTGATCACTTTTGATGAAGTGACAACAGAAAACAAACTACTCTAGTTATAAGCAAGTAAATCAGGTAAAGATTCAGCACATTATCATGACATCCACACTTTGAGACAGAGTATCCCTGCTTCACATGACTGTGTGACAGTACCATAGATAAGAGGAAGTCAGTGACTTTGATGGCCATTTTTCACAAAAGAAGGTGAAACAATGGCTATTCAGACAAATAACAAAAGCTACCTCAGAAAGAAGCTAGGGACAAGTCAGTAGACAGAAGGAATTAAAACTGAAGTCATAAAAGCATGACATCAGCATGTCATAACAGAAATCCAGACTACAGGTAAAGGAAACAGAAGGGGTAAACACAGATAGACATAACTAGGGAAGAGTTTCACATTATATACGTGCAAAGTGGTGTTTTTTGTTTTGTTTTTTCTGTTTTCTTTTAGGAAAGCAATGCAACCAGGCATAACAGACTTGCTTCCAAACAAGAGATCTGAAAAACTTGTTACATTTGCTAAGTTCTATGTAGCACACAACAGCATGACAGGCTTGTGGCTTTGTATGATTTGCCCATCTATCAGCAGACGAAACACTGTGTCAAGAGGCAGACAATACAGTGTGTTAAAAAACAGATGCTCAAAAAACTGATCACTTCTGCATAATATTTGGAAATTATAGAGACATTCCCTCTCCATTATTAAAAATAAAAGACAATTACACTATCATTATTTGTCCGATCTCATTATAACTAAAGCTTTGGCAGAGTTCAAAAAGCTGCAGTAAATTAAATAATACAGAAGTTACTTCCCACTGATGCGCCAATATAAATGATATTCTATTACAGATTTAAAGATCAATGTACATGGTAAATTTAAAATGCACAAAGAGACAGCACAATTTCCTCAAAATCCCAGAAATGTAGAAGATTAAAAAAAGAACATTTAGACATTTAGTACAGATGAACTCTTTTGTACCCTAACAGAAGGGAATAACTAAGTCTTTGTACAAGAGTGCCACGGTATCTGTAGCTAGATAGAAAAGGTGCATTTTCTCTTATTGTTATCACTAAAATTAGGAAAAAACTTGTTTGGGTAGCCTAATGGTTTCATTAAATAAAAAATACATAATAAATAAAAAATACACATACAATTATATATATAAATATGAACTATTTTATTTTAAAATTGCTTTCCATTGGTATGCATTTATAGTTATTTTTGAGTAATGAGCCATCCCTTTTGTAAAATCACCCCCTGAGCATACTGGTTTTGTTTAAAACTCTATTTTGCTACTGAGTTCACAGGCATCATGCTAAATACTCAAAAGATAACTCAAGTACCTTGCATTTTTATTTGAAGATTAGGAAGAGAAAGATTTGAAACCGACGGTCCTAAATTAAATTCTCAGGACTAGGTTCCAGTCCATGGCTATAGTTCCAACTCCGAGTAAGAGCATAAAACTGGAGCAAACTGGCTCGTGTGTGCTTGTCATAGTAATTCAGAGTAGTCTGTTCTCATACCTACACTTGTTTTGCTTGCACCGAACACTTAATGTAACTGCTTCCCCCTCTACTCCTCAGACATGCACAAACTCCCTTCTACCACCTCTCCTCCTTTCTCCTGAAACTGGTAGCCTCTGGGAAATAAATATTAAAGATTTATAGAAAAAAAAATATCCAGTAACTGTCAATTGTTATGGTCATTCATGAAAGTTCAAGTCAACCAAGACGACAAACGGCATTTCACTTGGAAAGAAAATTCATCTTCCAATGCAACTAAAGACAAATTTCTACCATCCTCAAAGATGTTTGCCTTCACTGTGAATGGGACAGCTTCTTTATAGAGAGCAGCTTTGCTTAAGCTGAACAGAGCAAAACCACACCAAAGAGAAAGTGTATCACAGAACTCTCTGTATAAAACAGCATGATATCAAAGAGTCCCACAGCACATGTTTGGGCCACTTACTATACTTCATTAAGAGATCCATTTTAACATCAATTTTTAACTCAAGGTAAATTTATAAAGTCTCAAAATAATATTTCAGCAAGCAGTGCTTAATATCTGGAGAGAACACATAAGAAATTCTGTAATGGATGAGGTAATCTTAGCTATTTTACTGAGCGCGCTACAAAACCTAAAAATACTAGTAGGATTTAGAAAAATGCATATTTTCTAGTGAGATTTTTGTGGTTGTTTTGTTTCTACTGTTTTGAAGTGGAGGCGTGTAATACCACAAAGTTTCTTCAGCTGAAATACGGTTTATATTATTGAAAAAAAAGTGTTTTGTTTTTAATTGCACAAAATTCACATCCTTTCCTTTTGTTGCTTTCCAGGACGGAGTTTCTCTCTTCCCAAAACTCCAAATTCAAAAGCTGTACGGTGAGACACCGAATTAAAGCCTGTAGAACTGTTGTATATATCAGAAAACGAGCCTCAAATCACAGACTAGTTTTTAAATTATTTACCTATAACCACCATGCTGTTTCTCTATCTGTAATACTAAGAGAGTGATTTAGTCAGAGCACTGATACTGAGATATACGAATTCCAAAGTTTAATAATTAGCTTGGGTCAGAATTAAGAGCTAGCACAGGCACCTAAAGAACCCTATACTATAATAAGTATCTGATTAACCTATAAGACATAAAAATAAGTTGCTGAGATCTTATAAATGAAAAATATATCACAAGATATTTAAGAAAAGGGCCCAAGTCAAGATAAAAAATATCCTCACCCATGAATGTAGAACACATCTCTTTAATGAAGAATTAAGAGCCTCAGAGATGTGCTTTAAATCCAGACGGATACCTCATCATTAGAGACCTGAAAATGAAACATGGTAAACAAGTCAGAAAATAACCAACTTCAGGAGTATATATTCAAATGCAATACTTAAAAATTTCATAGATACCATAAAACCAAGAACACCAGAATTAATACACAATGACTAGTAGCCATTACTTTATAAATGTCTGATAAATAGGCAAGTAAAGTGCCCATTTTGTAGGGCCACTGAAAAAAACCCCAACCCTACAAACCTCTAAGGTTGAAGGGTAGTACGTGCCAGAATACTAGAAGTTCTAGGGCAACTTTAAGACACAATATAAGGACCATGGAAAAAGGTTTTGAGGTTAGGTTTTAAACCTGTCAGTGCAAAAAGCCCTGTACATATTATCTTTTAAGGGCAGTATGCTACTACATACTGACAGATGTGCTTGCCAATAGGAATTGACACTGCCTTTCTAGGAGAGCATACTTGCATGACAGTTTTATCCTGCTCCTTGCCTTGACAGTAGGTAGAGGAGCTCAACTTCGAGAGGTTCTCTCTTAATCTGAAAGAGGCTTGAAAACATTACACAGTTTACAGTAAAATGTCCATGGGGTGAAAGTAAGGGCTTCTAGGGCCTGTGTGTAAAAGCCTCAAAGCAAACAAAAACACCCTCTAACATTAACAGACAGACAAGAAGTATATGAACTTAAATTCTATACCAGTTTGTTTTTCCATAAACAATGCTACCCTTTCAAAAACATCATCCTTCTCTCCAAGGCACAGAGCATTCCCCAATTCCAGTAAATACAGATTTCCCTCTCCCTAAATATAGTTACTTGATGACAAACTCTTAAACACCTTTGCAAGAATATTAATACAGTTCATCCTTTAATCTTTCTTAAAAGATAAGATAGCATATATCACTGCATTTAAGAAGCAGATTTTAACACAAAGATTACTTCTCCCCACATCTTTGAGACAATGTTGTAACATGTCAAAGATATAAATTGCTTATAACAGTTATCAAAAGCCTGCAATGTTCCAGTAAAAACATTTATTCAGTACTAATTTGGTACATAAATTATTACATTTATCCTCCTTTTATTATTCAGTAACTTCAAGACTTATTCCAAGGTTGCTGAACTAAAATGTCTCTGCTGTACATTAATAGGGACACTTAAATAACACACAGATTTTTTTCTAGAATTCATAAACAATAAGCATGTGCCCAAACACATACTTAGGTGAAGGTTGCTAAAATACTTCCATCTTTGTTTGCTGTCTATTTGATGTGATATGCATTTTGTATCAGAACAGCCAGAAAACTTCCTCTAGTTGTTCTCTTTTTCTATACTGGAACTCCCATCATGCAAAAAGTCCTTTTCATGTCCAGTAGAATCAAGTTTGAAATTACTTAACTGTCAGGTTTTATGCAGCATTTCAATATATTTTTTAATTCCTAAACGTCTGTTTATTTAAAGTTCTTTGTTGACTAAACAAAGTTATAGTATAAAGGTTTTACAATATATAAATTAACTGAATAGAGGTACTCAAAAATTTGTTTTTAGTTAAAAAAAAAAAAGAAAAGTTGAAAACTTGCAATCAAGTACTTTCTCCTAGCTGTAAGAGTTCAACAGCAAAAAAAGAAACCTAATTCACCTGTAACTACCATATAATACAGACATTATCTTAAGTTCTTGACTATCCAAAACATAGCTGTTCTGGATCCTTTCTCAACTGGATTCTTCGTGAATCCTCAAAATAAAGAGAAAAAAAGATGTTTCTTACTCTTTAGGACAGTGTCCACTTGCTTGAACAGCTTCCAATATGGAGACAATTGTGGAGTACTTAAAAGTTTGAAAAATCCTATGTTGAAAAGAAAAAAAAAACATATATAACTAAATATACATTCACCAGATCTATGATACATTATTCTAAACGTAAAACCCAAGAAATACTTCAGACAGCAGAAGAATCACTGATGATTATATTAAGTGCCAAACAGGAATAGACACAAAAGGAACTTCAAGCTTTCTTAAGAAGCAAAATGGGATCTATCTCCACAGATTCTCAAATAAGCTATATTGCATGTGAACTTTTAATTACATATATATATAAAAATATGTATGTATGTATGTATATCTGTTAAATGACATATGGTAAAAAAGTGTTCTGTAAGTCTCCTTCTTTGGAAGAGAGTCTTAATGCTTGCTTTTAAACCTTAAATTGGGAAAAAAATTCACTGATACACAACAAAGCTTATACTTCATTAAATAGAATCAGAACTAAATTTGTTATAAGCATGCCTAGATACATATGAAGCTATCTTAGAAAGTTTTTGAAAAATTATCTTCCACAGCCCAACTAACATAGTTTCTTCATAAAATACTTAGAGAAAAATACACATTTCTCTAAGCACACATGGATTTCCTTATGTTCTTGATGGAATCCTAAAGCATTACTGTTACTAACAAAAAATTTTGAACAACAGTAATCTCTCTCATTTTGGACACTAAAACACAGTCTTTTATACACATTAGTGTAACAGGAAATAAACCGTTCATTTCAGTTAGTTTAGAATAACCACTTTATCCCAGTTTCTATTTTTTAAAACATCACGTACGTTTAATAAAACAATTTATTTTTCTACAAAATCCTTGCGTGCTTTTATGACTTCAGTCTTTGCAAATACCCTTTAGAAAATTTAACAGCAGCAGTTTAAGAAGTTATCATTTTCAACTACCTTCTTCACCTCTCTGCCAAAGGTTACTGCCCTCAAAGCACAGCCTACAGAACAAAAGACGTACATGTGCATCAGCTGCTTCAGTGTAGTCTCCCAATTTAGTTTTAACCCTTCCTCTTGTTAGTTTAAACAAACCCATTAAACTTTGCATTAAAATGGCAGAGGTGTATACATACATTCTATTTTGTCATTCATATTTTGTGGGCATTAATTGCAATAAAGGGGCAATAATAATAGAGAGAATGACAGCATCTTAATTTGCTACAATTGATTGAGAGCTCAAAAGATACTAAGAGTTTGGAGAATCTTCTTGGGAAGAACAAAGTTTATCCTCAGTCAGTTTATTTTAGTGAAAATAACTGTTAAGAAGTTCAGGGGTTTGGCCACAAGACTACTGAAGGAAGCTATAGTAGTAACTAGTTGTGTGCTTTATACATTATTGCCATTTTGCTTCTCCAAAGTGTACCTGTGAAGACTTTCATAAATTTCAGTACTTCAGTGCGTTCCTGCTTATTTTTCTAATACAGATAACAAAATCTACCAATGTTCCTTTCTTCAGGTTAGAGTATTGCTAAAACCAACTTTTTTCTTTAAAAGATCTACCCACAAATCTTAGTGTGTCTGTACAGAATATTAATGTCTCCTTTTACCCTCTTTAATTGTCAAAAGAGTTAGAATAACATGTTCAGTGTAACATGTTTGTAATTTACAGATTACTTCTGGTCACTAGAAAGACAAGTCACACAAGTTTCTCTATAAATTTAAAAAGAAAATCCTCTTGATGCTGTTTAGATTTCTGAAGCAAGCATTAAGGGGTTTCTATAGCTTTGCCATAAATTTCAGCATTACACCTTAAATTAGACCTACAAAATATGTTTCTGAATTTAGGCATCTTTCCTGAGGAACGACATTGCCATTTTAACATGTAGAGAAACATTTGCATTGAAAACCAGAAAAAAGCCTTCTCATTTTCACATGTGGCCTAAACCAAGATTTCATTACAAACCATCAGAGACAAAAGACTTCACAGCATAGCCCTCTTTCAATTCACTATCTGATAATACACTAACTTCCAACAATTCTCACGTTCTAGCCTGATAGGCATCTTTGTGAACTCCTGCAAGTTTATAAACTGGAAGTACCAACCAGAACAATGCAAAGGATCACCTCTGTTGATCTATGAGTACAGACCAACAGTTGTGAAGACTTGACACTGACAGAGAGAAGTCTTCTCTGTAAAGATTTGGAAAAAAAGAGCACAATTTCAAGTCTTGACACAAGCAGATTAGGATACCATGATAATACCCCACTGAAGAGAACAGGTTCAGACTTCCCACTTCATACTACATTAACAATTTCTCTATTTTTAAAGAAACCATTTCTAAGGCGATTTGATATGAAAGTTTTTCAGAAAAGTGCCTCCCAAGCACATGCTAAGCAACACACTCTAAGTTTGTGACTTGTTCAACATAATCTTCTTAATTTAAGAAATGAATTAAAACTGATAACTCAAGCAAAACAACATTTTTCATCTTGTTTCATGGCTTCCAGCACATTCAGGACATGTTTCTGAATTCACTTGCAATAGACAGAGACTCCAGACTTGTACTGGAACATCAATACTCTGCCACAAGAGTCTGACAAGGTCGAATTCTAAAAAACTTCCCCCAGTGAAATGGGACAATACTCAGCTGTCCCTCAAGAGTATCTATGAATTAATTCTTAAAAACTTACCTAAAAATCTGGCTCTGAAGCTAAATTTTAGTTTAGCTTCTGAAAACCAGCAAAAAATACTTTCAAAAACTACACACTGAAACCAGCAACACCATATTATACGGAATCAGGCCCATTGTCTTACCTAATGCTGTTTTTAATGTTGGTGGAAGCCACTAACTACAATGGCTTTACTACAGGGTAACTGGACACAAAAATATATCCTATTTAATTCTCAGATTTCTTCTAACATGTAGAATATCAGATGGGTAGATTTTCATGCCATTATACAGATGTAATTTTTCTGAAGCTTAAAGCTTTCTTCATTAGGGTGTTAAGTATCGAATGTAATAAAATCATTTACTCTTCAAAAGCCATTTGCAGAATAAATTTTGGAGGAATTCCTGAATTTTAGTGACCAGCAGAAAAGAGTGAACCAACCTTTTAATACTGCTCATGCAAAACAAGGAAAAGCACCCAAGAATGCATTGCAAAAGGAAATAATTTGGTAACCAGAGTTACTACATTTTCTAATATGACTCAGATAAAGAACAAAGTCAAAATTACTATTTGTCTTCAGAAAATGGATGGGAACATTTTTCCATCTTCCTGCAAATTTTAACTGTTGATTTAAGATTAAAACAAAAACATGTATCTTAAAAAAAGAAAGACGCATGTACACTTGCAGCCTAAAGACATTAATATTTGATATCTCTTTGGTAATCTGGATGCAGTTTAAGATATCAACACATTTGCCATATTGTACCAATATATTTCTGCTGAATTCTGAGTTAAAAAAAAAAAAGCTTCCTCCCTTGTAACTTGTTCCTTGCAGCTTAGTAAGTGAACATAATGTAAAGTCAGCACCGAAAGGGGAACCAAGTTCCAAGGTGCTGCCAAAAGTAGCCTTTTACTTGATCACTAAAGCTCGTTTTAAGAGGTAGCTGTGCATCCATCTGAATACTACTATATGTATGTTTTGAAAGTACTACTAAGACACTAATGTTTCCGAAGTCAAGCTATAGCTTCACTGATCTTCCGCAAGTTTTCAATACTGCAGTTACTCAAAAACATGGTCATTGTAAACCATATTATACTTTTTTCCAAGTGATACTTTAGAAAAAAAAATGCTGCTTAAAAAAAGATTGCTCCTCCCTGCACTATTGTAAATAAGAATGTCACATGTTCAGCCTGTTTGACTTTTGGCCAGCTTTCTCTCACATTTATGAACTGGCCAGACGGATAAAATATGAGAACCCTGGTATTCCTTCAACCAAAGCAAAAGCCCCAAACTCTTTCTGGTGGTTGTTGTACCAGTAAAAGACCTACTTCTTAACATCATAGTTTCTTTTGCTGAAGGGGAAAGAGAATACTTCAATAATACCCTAAAATATTTCCAGTAATGCTATCAATTCTTCAATGTTTGACTAAATAAACAGATGGTTTCTCCATAACCCATTTATCTGTACCCAGCATTCCTGAAGCACCATTTCTAACTACAGGAAGAGCACTAGAAAATAGAATGAGAGTACACTACATGAGCCCAAATGAATGTGAGATTTGTAAGTGTTCATTAAGCTCACAGCTCCATAGTTTGATAGCACTAAGACCATTAAAAGGACAAATAAAGATAGGTCAGTGGAAGACTAGAAAGTATCCACAAAACTAGTTTTGTTAGAAAAGACACTGAGTGCTAAGGGCTACTGGGTTTCAGTTAAACACAGAAAAATATTTCAACTGGATGATTTATGAACATAAGTACCAAACGCTGCTGAGAATTTAGTTCATATATAGTGGCGGAAAGAAGCAGAATACTGCAATCTGGTGATGAATAGGATCATGCCATTCAACTCCATCAGATCCAACTTCTCCTCATCCTAAATTGCATTTAAAGTATCAAAGAAAGACAACGATGCAGTGTTTGGACGATTATTTCTACAAGACTGATATAAAAGAAAATAATGCACTGTAAGGAATCCTGACCCATAAAATATGTAACTGTCCAGCTTACCTGTACTTTTGAGGTGTTTGAAGGATACATATACTTTAATTATAGGGAAAATTTGTATTGTAAACTTGTAACATACACGAAAAAAAATTTTTACAATTAGCTATATAAGGCAAGTAAGAACAAAAGCGCATCTATTTACTTTATGGGTTGCACAAACAAGGCAATTTTAAAGCAGCATGTCAATCTTTTTGTTTTAATCTGCCTGCATCACTAACTTGTCTCTCATAAAAGGAAACAAATGAACAATGCCTGTTTTAGGGCCTCCATAGTCTCTTAGTAGTGGTTCATGTCATACATCTTTTAGATAACATCACTAAAAATACTTTTTAAAAACCACACTGTGCTTTCATCGACATTTCTCCATGACTGAATTCTTGGACTAATCTTCAGGAGCATTTAGCACCAGTAGCTCATGTGAAATGAATAGGTGCTGAGATTCCTCAAAATTCTTGAAAAATTGTGAGACTTAAAATTCCAGTTCTTTTTACAGTAAAAAAAGACAGCTTTACTCAGAGTGAGATAAGTTAATACATCTTCATCATGAAGACCAGCATAAATTCTTATAAATTGAACTACTTGATTAAACACATACAAGTTAGCACAAACTAAACCAGTGCAGATGCATTGTAACTACCTATGTGCCTGCCCTCATCGTCTTACAAACGCCAAGTAAATTGACATGGCTTACGCACCAATGGGGGAAAAAAAAACAGAAAGCAACTTCACATTTACTTTAGAGAGTTCACAATGGGCAGTAACCACAGAGTTGTTGATATCTGAAGTTCACATCCTACCTGACTTCCCACCAACTTCTCTGTGTGCCCTTGACTTACACATAGGGCCTGGCACATGGGTCCCTGAATTGGTTAGCTTTCAAGAACACGTATATTAATTTTTGCTCTTTGGTTTACCAAAACTGGGCATTGAAGTCCCCGGTGTTTTGGAAGCCTCACGTACCAGATGCAGAAACAATGAAAGTCATTCTTAGTTGGGGGTGTGAGGGGCTGGGGGCGTGTAGAAACTTTGTGAGTAGGCAAAACCAAAAGATGCTAATTTAACAAAGTGTAAGATAGGAATAATTATTAATTTTAAAATATTTGCCTTGTGAAAGAAACTAGCAAGAAGTTGATCTATGCACCAATAAATTAAAACTCAGAGCCAGACTAAAAATCCAGATATTGCTCAAAGGTGACTGAATATTAATATTCTGCCTTGAATGCTAAACATATTTATATTTGCATACAAATGATTACATGTAAAACAAGGTGAAATAATTAGATTACCTCACACCTGCCAAATGGGAACTTGATGGTGTCAAATGACACAGGTTTAAAAACAGATGCAGAGAATTCTTAAAACTGATGGGCCTAGTTTTCCTGAGAAGCGAGGACTACTTTTTACAGCTACTTTTTAACAAAGTCTCAAAGAAGACACGAGAACTAGAAACCCTATCCCTTTCGCAGATTGTTATTTTGCCCCCCCATGAGTACGCATTATTAACACCAAACGGTTCAGATCTCTTCTACGTAAGGGAGGGAGACTGAGCCGTATCTTCTCACACTGATGAAGTTAAACAGCTTTCATGAACTGAAGGAAGTTTTCAGTTGCTAGATTCAAGGCACTTATGATACAAAGACAGTGAGGAGTGCAAACCATTTCTTACGAACAGAAAAGTGTATGCATCAACCTCAATGTCAAAGCTATACAGCCAAATGAGAAAATTCTGGACTCTCTTCACCTGTTTTTTTATCCCTGTTCACAAAAATTTGTGTGTGAAGAGGGAATGAAGAGGTTTTAACATTTCACTGCTTTAAGCCTCAGTAGGAAGTGGCATAATTTCTCCACTTCACTAGAATAAAGATGCATGCCACCTATCCACCCAGTGCTATATACATATAGTACCAAGCTAGCCTCAAAATCCTCTCCTTGTCATCCCCGAAAAAAGTCAGCTTGCGGCCCCTACCTGGAAAGTGCCAGATCAGAAATTCCAACCTTGCACTTTCACAGCCAAGTCCCTTTTTAAGCCTCCACCCATGCAGCGGGAACCTGCGGCCACATGCCACCAGGTCTCCTCACCCCAGAAATCCTCCAGCCCAGGAGGACAGCAGACTGCCTGCCTAGCTCCGTCTCCCCCAGACACACCTCACCCAGTGCCAACCCTCCCCCCTTCCATATTCCTTTCCCCAGCTCCCACGTTTTCTGCTGTCATGGATCCAAGCCAGTGGGCTGCCAAACTCAGCTCCTCTTCTTCCTACCGCTTCGCTTGCCCTGGGAAATTATTTTAATTCCTCCCTCTGCCCACCTCTATTATCTTGCGTGGCGAGAAACGAGGTCTAACATTCCCTCTTTTCTGCCTGGGAGGGTGCCACATCCCCTCCCTGCCACGCAGCCCCCTTCCTAACCGACATCAGGTGGCCGGGGATATTCTTGCCCTACCCTCCACCACCCAGCCCTCTCCTCCCACGGCCACCGCCTCGCTGGGGGAGAGGGGGACATCCGACCTCTTCCTCCGACTCCCCTGAGGAGGAGACCAGCCCTCTTCCCTTCGCCCTGCCATCTTCCTACCTGAAAGAGGCCAGGGGCAGGACATCCAGCCTCTCCCCCACCCCGCTACCTCGGGAAGGCCCGATTCCTCCCCTCCAAACTTTGCCCCCGCCCGCCGGCCGCCCCTCCGCCCGCGGGCCCCGCGCCGCCGCCTCAGCCCCGCTGCGGGGCAGGGAGGACGGGGGCGGCGGGGACCGCATCCCTCGGCGCCCCCGCCCGCCCCGCCGCCTCCCTCCTGCCCCGCTCCACCCCCGCCGCCCCCGGGAAAAGCTCTCCCCGCCGCCGCCCCCCTTCCTCCTCCCACCTCCGCCGGCGAGGTGCGAGGGACCGGCGAGGAGCCCCGCGCCCGCCGGCTCCGCCGCCGGTGTCGGCGAGGGGCGGAAGCAGGTCGAGGCGCGGCGGCGGGGAGAGCCCGGGCGGCGAGCAGGCCGCGCCGCGCCGTCCTCCGGCGGGAGGAGGGGCGGAGGGGGGGCCGACGGGGCGCCGGGGCCAGCCGGTGTCTCCGGCACCTGGAGCGCGGCCTGCTCCGGAGGTGGCGGGGAGCAGCCCGTCCCTTCGCACGTACTCACCGCCGGGTTCGCCATTACGCGGCGGCGGCAGCGCCTGGAGCCGCCGCCGCTGCCCGGCAGGAGGCACACGCGCGGGGAGGAGGCGGCGGCGGCGGCGATGCCCCGCGCCTGACAGCTCCCCGCCGGGGCGGCCTCGGGCAGACGCGGCGGCTCAGAGGCGGCGGCAGGAGCGGCGGCGGCGGCTTCCCCTCCCCCCTCGGGGATTCCCCCCGCCCCCCCGGGCGCCCAGGGAGCCGCTGGCCGAGGGCGGCACTTACCGGGTGGCGGGGCGGCTGGCGCAGGCCGGCAGAGGCGGGCGGCGGAGCGGGCGAGGGCGGCGCGGCGTGACTGGCTCTCCTCCCCCCGCCGCCCACCGCGCGGGCAGGGCCGGGCCGGGCCGGGCCGGGGCGGGCAGAGCCGGGCAGGGCGGGAGGGGCTGCGGGCGAAGTTTCACTCGCTCCGCGCCGCGACCCCACCGGCCCCAGCGAACCCGCGGGGACGGGCTGGGGGGCGCATTTGCATATTTGTCACCCCCGCGCTGATTGGCCGCCCGCGCGGGGGCCGCCGCCGCGCGCTGACACGGCGCCTCGGGAGGGAGGGGGGGAGGGAGCGGGGTGTGAGCGGCGGCGGCGGCGGGGGCCGGAGGGGGCCCGGCGGCGGGGGGAAGGAAGAGGAGGGCGGAGTGAGGACGCGGGCAGGGGAAGGGGTGTGCGCAGGGGAGGAGTGTGCGCAGGAGGCGGGGAGGGGAAACGGGAGCGTGCGAATTTCCTTCCCGAGACACCTTCACCTCTCGCCGCAGCCCCCGCGGGAGGGGGCAGCCCTGAGCGGGGAGCGGGGGCGGGGGGAGCCGCCGCGGAGCCGATAAAATGGTGTGCGAGCGGCGGGGCGAGCTGATCCAATATGGCCCCCTTCGCTGGCAGAAGCCAATCCCGGGCGCGTTTACTCTGGAGGCTCCGGCAGAGGCCAGGCCCCGCTGCCGGCGGCGCCCCCGCCGAGGAGAGGCCGCCGCGGCGCCGGCTGGAGCGGCGCCCGCCCGGAGCGCCAGCCCGCGGGCGGCGGGGGGAGCGGGGGTTTTCCCTGGGAAGGGGAAACGGGGGGCTCCGGCGCGTTTCCGCCAGGCGCTTACGCAGTCGCTGTCGGCGGTTTCCTCATGACGAGTGCGGCGGGCGGCCCAGCGCCTCGGGGCAGAGCCGAGCTCGCCTCGCCTCGCCCTGCCTCGCCGGCGGGGCCGGGATTCCCGCCGCGGCCTTACCTCGCGGGAGGAGCGCTCCCGCCTCGGCCGGCGTGCGGACGTTCGTTCACTTTATTAAAATATTTGGGGTTCGTTTCACACTTCCGTTGGCGATCCAGCCTGTTAGTTAGCTCTGACTCTCTCCCTCTCTCTAGGGAGAGCCTGTGCGACCAGGATTACAGTTTGGCCTATTGATGGCATCGCCAGATTTTGCATTGAAGCCCAAGCACTAGCAGGGAGAGCAAGGACAATTCCCGCCTTTCAAAAGTAAATAAAGGTGGCCACCAGACGTAGCCTCAGGCACGCCATGTCAAGCCATTTTCAAATGGATCGCTGGAATATGCTAACAAGGCACATGCATTCCTACAAAGTTAACTTTCCCTTTGCTTTTACATAATATTTTTTCGATTATATAAAGCAAAGTGCATTAAATGCCAAGTATTGATGTCAAGATCAAAATTTAGAAGTAGCAGTTAACAAAGAAAACATGGTACGTTCATGTTATCTGAAGTAATTTTTAAAGAGTCTTGAGCAACAAAGTTGTTACAGGGCCCATTTGCCTGTAGCAGGGGACAAGAGCAAAAAGCTGGAGGAGTGTTTCTAGTGTGGCGGAAAGGAGAATCACTGAAGGGGCTTTGCTCGCGCTTTTATCTATAGTGGCATATAAATAGAAAAAGCTCTTTAGGTGAGCAGTTACATAACTCTTGCTGAGTTGACCTAAGGACTAAATTGAGAATTCCAGGAATACAAGAGAATTCCCAGTCAGTTATCTACACTTAGATATTGTGCCTGGAAGGACTATATGCACAGACGTAATGAGAAATCTCATCCTAAGACTTCTGTAGCTTGCTAGCAGGGAACTAGAGACATACTTCCAGTTCTTTCCAACCTGTTACCTCTATATTTAGGATATCATTTAAGATAAGAGTTTGTCATTGTACCCAATATCAGCCTTCCTATGTATCTTATATGCTTAATTATATATTGTAATACATGAATTGATTTCAGAGTTTCTAAATGGCTCAACTGAGCTTCTGTAAATGCAAACGTAAGGTAGGTTCTTATTCAGTATTGTTCCAGAAGGCAAACGCTTAAGCAAGCTACTTGAATGTTTTAGCTTTACAGCACTTTTGTCTTCTTCCCTACCTCTCAATTCCTTCTTGGCTAAAACTTGAATCTTGCTCTCAGACTATTCAGAAGGACTGCTGTTAACAGTTATGCTGACGGTTCTGTATGAAATTTCTTCTTTTAGCCAGCCCTGTAGATTTTCCTTCTTACTAATTTTCCTTTCTCTCACTAACAATTGAGAATAGCTTTAAAAAATGAACATACCTGATTTTTGTTTTCATCCTAGTTGTTTCTAAAAGAAAACAGGTATGTCTCTGCTTCTCTAACCTCCATAGAGAAAGAAGCAAGTACTTTTATGGAAAAAAGGCAGCCTTTACCCTTTTATTAAAATTAGCCAGCCAATTGTAGTACTTCCTTAATAAAGCTATCAACACTATTGTAACATTGTGAAGGGCTTTCAGCTGTAGATAGTGTGAACGGTAATGTCATAAGTTGAGAGCACAGGCTTAGAATGATAAATCACATGAATGACTGAAAATAGGATCATGCGACTGGTTATTCTGTTGCTCAAAAGGACATTGAATCTCATGAACGCTTAATGTCTGAATGGATCCTCTTAGAATGTAGAAAAAAACAGGTTGCTTAAATGTACAGAATTAAATGTTGATTTTCGTTTTGGGCTTCATTTTCTCAAACATCAATATCTCATCAGTATTGGAGATTGCTTTTGCGCAGTGTTAAATTTTCTTTCTGTCAAAACTTATACCCCTTTATATCACCACCCCAAAATCCTACTATTGTTTCAAACAGTTGTGATTTTAGCAGGTTTTATATATTTTATGAGATCTTTGTTTTCTCAGCACCACTGCTTCACAATATAATTATATTGCCTTGATCCGTCATAGCATGCAGATGACTCTTCTAAAATGTTGGGTTTGGTAAGAATGGAAGAATACTGTGTCCCTCCTCTCCTTTATTTTTCATAAATATTTTTCTTCAGATGTCCCATGTACAACAGAGTTAGAACACATGCATTTTTTATGCTCTTGACTCCCACAGAACTATAGCAATTTATTCTGCCTTAGGATTTACCATGTGGGTGCCTTGTAACACATTGCAGTCTATAGGGGGAGAAGTCCTGTGTGCTCAAAACAAGGGCACTTATCCTTTATCCTTCTGTGAGTGTGGGATAAAATCTTCCAAGAAAAAACAGCAGAGGAAATCGGTTGCTGCACTTGCCTAGTTTCCTGTACTTTGATTATCCATGGAAGTTGCTGCAGGGGTATTGAGGTCAGGGCTGGAATGAAGTTCACATGCACTGAATCAGCTGCTGAGATTCCACTGTTGCCACAGTGACTGCTTTGATCCTTCTCAGTAGCCACTCTGTGTGACTTGGGAAAGCAAAGAGCAGCTGTCTGCACAGATTGCTGCTATTAGAGCAACTCTTCATTTGTCTTTGTAGACACGCTCTGAAAGCCTGGTAGGAACCTGTGATGCAGGTGAAGACTTGTAGTGCCATGCAAACCCGGCCCTTGCTGAGGTGTTTTGGCTGCTTGGTGCATTGCCTCTGCAACCTGCAGCACAAATACGGAACAAAACCCTTTCTCTGGATGGCTTTTGGGGCCATTAACAAGTCTGCAAGGTGAGGGTAAGCTCACGACATTTTACCTCTGAATATATTCAAAGTCATAGGTTCCCACACAGTTGAAACTGGGGAGCTCTGCTTGGTTTTGTTGTGCTGTTGGCTGACAGTTTGTAGGTTGGTTTAGTCTGGAATATACACTGCAACTCCTGCAAGGAGCAGCTATGCTGTACACCTGCAGATGTGAAACACTGCAGATGCAAAGTAAGTACATGGAAGCAGGTGGTTTCTCTCACGGCCCTGCAGAGGCAGATATAAACCAGGGTATGGTTATAAATCTTTTTAGCTTAAGACAACATTTAATCCTTTTGACTCTGTGTGTGGGAACAATTACGTCCAAGGGTATGGATCAGAAAGAGAAGCTGGAATTCTGCATATAAACCTTTCCTATTATGATAAACAACTACAAATAAAAATCTGATTGCTAATTAAATTTGCAAGTAATCCACTTGTAAGATGGAAATCTCTTGGCAGCTAGAATGTTTTACTCTCAGGATGATATGTCCTAAAAGTTTACCTGGCAGCTGGAAACTACTGATGTAAATTGAGTACACCTGCAGTTAGGGTATCAAAATGCTCATTTCTAAAACTGCTTCCATTGCTGTTTTCTCAAACACCTACATCCATAGCTGGATTGTCTGATTGCCACAATGACAGGCAGAAGTCCACTGTTAATTGATAAAACCATAATGACAGTACTAAAATGAAGTGTCATGAAATAGGCAGTGTGAAAGGAGAACATTTTAAATGTGAACTTACTGAAAAAGTATTTTCTTACTAAATTATGTTTTCATTAAGAAATTTTAAAAGCATATTTTTTAGGGGATTGCTGGGAGTAACCAATTTTAGGTTTTGGCAAAGGTTTGCTGCATTGTCTTTTGAGAGAATGGAAGTTCCTATCTTGATAGGCTGAGGCCAGTTTGTGAATCTGGGTGCTGAGACTTAGGAGATTTGTGAATTGGGGTTTAAAGTGTAGTCTGTAAAGATCACGTTCAAAGCAGAAAGGTGATACAGGACCTCTTCTAGGCACTTGTGCTAGGAAGAAAGTAGCCCTTTAAGAGCAGAGCTGGAGGTTTTTGATGACCAGGTGGAGCACAGGACTGAAGGTCACCTGACTGTCTTTGGGCTACATAGACAACACTGAAGCCTTGCTGTGATTGTCTATAGAGTGGTTGAATATGGAGGAGTTTTCAAGTGAGATGGAAGATAGTAATAAGTGTAGGAATAGCAGCTAAGAGGTTTTATTAAAGTAGAAATATGTTGGAGTTTTTATGCTGTTTCTGAAGTCTAGAGGAAGCTTGGAAGTAGTTTAAGTGATCTGATAACAGGGTGAGTATTTTGAGTTGTGCTAGCAAGTGAGATACTGAAAGTGAATGCAGTAGTCAGAGGCTTTTAAAAATGTATCTTTCCTGTTTTTATCTCCAAGTCTCTTCTGTTTGTTTCTCTCTATAGAGACTGAATGGATATACCATTATTTGATTTTTGAGTGTAGAGCTTAGAGTGAGTGTAGTATTCTCTTTGAAGTTTTGTGCTGTTAAATACTTTTTACTAGGATTTATTTACTGTAGGACTAACTATTTGTATTTATTATTCTGGGCTGGCTTTGAAGGTTGCTGGAGCTGGGAACTGCTTCTTGATTTAGGGAAAATTTCTAGGATATTCTTAAGTAAGGACTAAGTACCTCTTATGAGGAGGAGAAAGGAGAGGAGTACCATATGAGGGATTTGAAGTAGAGGTGTGCTTTTTGTTTTTTAATAAAAAAAACTTTCCTGGTGGTGTCTGGCTCCTGACTGTGAGATGGTAATGGGCCTCCTGCTAGAACTGAATTATGTTCTTTGCTGCTGTTTTCCTTTGGGTTTTGTTGTTGTTGTTGTTGTTGGGTTTTTTTGGGTTTGTGTTTTTTTTTTATGGTAGGACATGCAAAGAGCTATTTTTAGGTGTTGTGAGAGAAGACTGTCTACTGGAAGGGATATTTGAGTAGTTATAGCCACAGGGTTTTTCTTTGTAAAGATGGATAGAGGATTAGTGGTAACTTCTACTCCCTGTTGAAGGTTTTTGGTGTTCTTACTCATGTGAAAGTGGTAAGCACATACTATGGGAAAATCAGATATATGTTAAAGATTCAAAGCCTCTGGTAAAAGTTTGGTAAGGAGTGGGAAGAAAGGGCAGTATCAGTGTAGAGCTTTATCTAATTTCTAATACTAGATAGGGAAACACTTCAGACTAGCTAAAAAGGAGATTTAGAAACTCTTCAGGTAGTTTAAATGTATAAAATAAAATGGAAGAGTAAGTTACTAGTTTGTCAGCCACTGTATTCCGAGACTGTAGTAGGGAAGGAACCCTCCTGAAGGAAAAACGAAATTATAGTTGAGAACAGCTGCCTTATAAATAGGGTTACTAATCATAATCAATAGGTGTGTGGGACTTGCCCATATAGCTCTACTAAACTTGTTAGGGTTCTAGCTTCAGGACTGTTTTGCAGTCTAAAACTAGCTGTAAAATCAGATAGTAGTGTTGTGGCCCCTTAAACTTGTCAGAAAACATATTAACACAGGAGTACTGGTATGATCTATGTACTGGGTCCTCTTTGGCACCCTGAAATTCAGCTGGAAATACTGTTTTATGTAATGTGGACGTCCATACTAGTATGCATAGTATCATCAGTTGTGAGCAGCATATGAAGTAAATCCCTAAGATGTTAAGTTTTAATGTAGTACTTGATGTAAAATGCTGTTTGTTTCCTGACTTTATATGATGTGTACTGCCACAAAACAGGCATCAAACTTTTAATATTAATTATTTTATGCTTTACTCTCAGTTCCCTTTTACTCTTCATGTAATACTAAGCCAATGAAATAAACCCTGGAAATTGAGTTATTTCCTATAGTGCAGCATGCATGTATTGCCTCATGAGAGCCCTGTCATCATAGATAGGTGTTTGAAGGTTTGATATCTTAGTTTTGTGTAAGGCAATGACTTGATAAAGCAGAGCATGACTGAGCAGTATGAATGGGTACTCTAAACCAGATATACAAGACTAAACTTTTTGTTACTAAGTGTAAAAAGCTTTTGCTGCCCTCTTGTGGTCTGCGTATACAGAACATTTTTGCTCTGAACCTGTTAAAACATTAATTTTCCTTTAAAGCCAATGTTTTACCTGCTAGTAAAGTTAAAGATGTCTTTATTCCGGTAGTCAAGAGCTAATGTTACAGGATGTGGAGTATTTTTCTATGATAAAATTACTAGCTTTGTGGATGACAGGAAGGCAGTGGATGTCACTTATCTCAACTTTTTCAAGGCTTTTCACACCATCTCCTGCAATATTCATATGTCCAATTTAGGACTTTGTACTCTGAATAGGCAGATAACCAGATGACCAGAAAACTGGTTGGATGATTGAGCGTGGAGAGTGTTTAATACTCTATACAAATGCTGGTAATGGATAGAATACCACAGGCATCCATATTGAGACTAGTTCTGTTTAACATGTTTATCAGTTGCTCAGAGGAGTTTGCAATCAATTGCTCAGAGGAGTTTGCAGGTGACATGAAAATGGGGGAGGACCAGCTGAAGTACTCAATGACAAGACTGCCATTCAGAGATCTAGACGGGCTGGAGGACTGGCAGGAACTTGCTTTCCTGAAGCTTGTTTTTTTTTTTAATACCAGATCCCTAGAATATCTTCAGAAATCTCCTGTGCTATCTTAAACATGTTCAGAAACTTGTTTTGCAAATCTAAATAATGCAACATGCCAAACCAACTAGCCAACTTTTTGTCTGATGAGAAATGTGGATTATCCTTGGTTACTTTACAAAACTTGTAATGAAGCTATGAAGTAGTGATTCAATCTCTTGTCAGCGTTGGCTTCAGTAAGTAAACCTTAAATTTGCACTGAGGTAATAGCCAAGTAATTGTGAATCTGAAAATAAGGATGTGTTCTTTATAATTCTGTATTGTTAACTAAAACTCCTCTGCTCCTAGCCGAATTTTTAAAAATAATTTTATTTTTTCTGGTGTCAGTCATGCATTGCATTTTTGAAGTGAACCATCCTCCCTTTGCTTTTAACTTGATATATGTAGAAGCAAGATCTGCAGTTCAAGACCTGTGTAAAACAAATTTGGTACTATGTAAACTTCATCAGTACCATATAGCTTGTGCAAATTGTTGTCTTGTGAGTTCCTAAGGTATCATGGAGTAACTGGTAATATTACTGAATTCTATAAACTGTGTAGTTGAGCGCTTAAAATGTATGCAGTGCAGTAATCAACTTGGATCATCTGCTCTAGACCAGAGATCTTGTTGGTCTCTATAGTACACTTTGAGAGTGGCTCGATGTGACTGCTGTGCCCGCCATACAACTTTCATAGGGTACTGATTGTAAAACTTCTAAACCAAGGAAGTTCTACGTCTGTGTGCCCCACAGTATCTTCTCTTGAGGACTGATTCGAGGTGAACTGTGTGGAATTCAGCAGTCATCTGGCTAAAGTGATTTAGGCTATCCCTAGTAAAGCCTGAGTACTGTAAGAGCCACACAAGCAGGCTGCAGCTGTTCTGCTCGTCTGCAGTACTGAAACCCTCCAAGAGGGAGCTGAAGGCAGAACAGAGATGTGGCTGTCTGCCAGTGGTTTTAGAAAGTCACAGGAGAGAGGTTTTGTTTCGTTGGGGTCTTGCAGCAATTTGGACCTGTGTGCCTAAATTGAGTTGAAATAATTCTTTGGATCTGGGCCTAAACAAATGAAGTTCCTTTGGACCTTGACTGTCTGGGCTGAAGTCAAATATTTAACATCTGCTTACAAGTGATTAGTTAATGTGGTAAGATGAAGTTTTAAAGACTTGCAAATGTTCTGGCTTGCGTTTCTTGTGTAAGTTTCGTTTCTGTGAAACATCTTTACCAGTCATGAAGTGCAAGAATATGGCGAAATTAAACTTAAAGGCCTTTTCAGATGTTACCTGTGGAAACCTTACTGAAACAGTAATGTGCAGCTTAGCATACTGGTGATTGTCTTTGTTCAATGGTTGGCTATTACTGCACGCAATAAACCAGATCTGTGCAAGGGAAATGAGAAATTTGAGTCTTTTAGCAAAATACTTATTGGCGGATAACATGCTGTCACTTTTCAGAAAGTTAATTCTAACATGTACATCCTAGGCAACAGAATCAATTGTATGGTACTGTTTCTGGTCCTTCTGTGTCACTTTAGTTTTCTATTGGTGCCGTAAAACTTTAGTAAATTTTAAGGTATTTGTAAGTGATCTTGTATTTTGTAATGCTGTAGAATACAAAAATTGACCTTGGGATGACTGAGAGTTAAACTGCTGACTTTTAGCTAACTTCTAACCGTGGGTCACTAAAAATGAAATCTTAAGTATTTGTTCTATCCAACTAGCCATACATTGCCTGTACAGACTTTTATCACCATTTTCTCATTGTTCCCCATGGACATCTAGGAATTAGGATTGCATTTTGGCTATACTGGGTTTGATTGTTCAACTGCTTTCTTGCTTTTATTCTCCTTACTACAAGCTGTTTTCCTCTTTTTTTTTTTTTTTCTTTTTAAAACTTCTGCCACTATTACCTTTCCCTTCAGTCTTTGTCAGTCTAGTTATTTAATGCTTAAATTGTAGGAAGGTTTCTTGAGTGTGTGTGTACGCATGTGGTTTTGTGGTTTGTTTTTTTTTTTTAGTAGCATGTAATAAAAGAAGATTGTGATCTGTGATAATGGTTCCAAGAAAATGATTTTTGGCTTCTCTTGTTTGGAAGTTAGGAATAAAGAAAGGAGTCTATTCCCTTTTTACTGAGTTCAGTGGAATTCAAATATTCTTTCATTTTTTTTATATGAGCATCTTTATCAGTCTTGGAATGGTTAGGTGGAAGGAAGTGTGTAGATACAGATAAAGTGCCATGCTTCTACTTAAGAAAAGGCAGTTTGTAGCACAAATGCTGCCCAACCCTCACAATATCAATGCCAAAACTACTTCTGCAAAAATGAGATTTGACTGCTCACAAGAGGGCACTGCAACTTTACTTTTGTGCACATTATTGTGAGACATAAGCTTTGCTGTGAGATAGATCTAGGAACAGAAAGGCAAATAATATTGTCACTCTCCAGCATAATTAATTTAATAACCAAGCTCTTAACTGTAAAGATTGCCAACTCTTTTTTTAAAACAGAAATTAAATTATTGAAATTAATGCAGAAATTTCAGTCGAGAGCTTTGAAATGGAATGTCCTTTTGTCAGCTTCAGGGTCAAAGTGTTGTAGCTGGTGATGACTGAGTAAGGCAAGCTACATAAAGAAATCTGTGATCTCATTTAAAAAAAAAAAGACTGTCTGACCATAATGAACTAATTTATTTACTTATCAAAGCCTTAAGTGTCATTAGACAGCTCAGTAGGCAAGTCATCATAAGAGGAGTGTTCACTTAGTAAAGATTAATTATAGCCTCCAGCATATCAAGTTTATTATGTCCAATAAGTATGGCAAACAGCTGGAGGAACATGTTTGCTTTCACACTTGATAGCATTTTCTTGCCTCAAGGTCTGACTCCTGAAAGAATTAGTTGTTATGGGTGAATTGTTCCTAATTCTGCAAACTGTTTTTTGGTGTGTATTTAATTCTGTGCTATAAGTTAAACAAAATGAAGATATTGGGTCTGATACTGAAGTTGTGAATACGTAACTTTTTAAATACTCTCTGAACTTTAAAGTGGAGTCCTTTTTTGTATTGGCTACCTTTAATCTACCCATTCATTGGATTTAAACTTTTGGTCTAGAATGGTTTTTCTCAGTGGAAATACGAGAGGCTGGCAACCTACAAATGGTTGGATTTTTAGGGTCTACCTGCTGAAGAAATTCATTGTAACAAGCTGGTTTTACAATTTTCCGTAATGGCTCTTTCAATTCTGAAATTACTTCCCATTGAATGATATAGAAACTCATGAACTCTAAGTTACAAAAAAGCATATATCACTGAATAGACAAGGCAGGCTTGGAAGCAAATTATGTGAATAGCTGAAGGGGTCATAAAAATCTACTGAGGAAAAACTGTACCTTATTATAATGTTTTATTATATGCTTTTGAAAAGCATATATGCTACAGGATTATGACTCAAGCTGGAGGGGGGGGGCTAGTAAAAGCTAATAGAGACATCCAAATATACAATGAGAAAAAGATTGCTGTAGAAGTGAGTAAGAAATGGTGTAAGGTGCTTTAGTAGAGTAAGGAAAGCTTCTGATAGCAAAATGAATGTAGGATCTCAAGAGCAGGATTTAGCTGAAGAATTTAAACTTGCTTTTTATGCAGTGCTCTGAAGGTAATGTCAAAAAGGAAGATAATTTTTGGTTTAAACAATAAGAACTTCATATTGGTGAGAGGCAGGGAAAACTATTTTGAGTTTTGGATGTTAAGACAACTGAGCTGTCAGGATGGACTTGTTACAGTGCAGTTTTGAAATAGTGCAAGAACAATTTTCCTTAAATAAGAATGTCTAGATAAATAATGCATCAAGAACAGACAACGGTCACTGGGTGCCTAATGGAGTCTTTTTTTTTTTTTTTAAATGTTGTATGACTGCTGTCTATGGCACAAGAGTGTGACTTACTAAACTTGATGTGAACCTGTGTGGGAAGGAATAAATCACAGCAGTGTATTGCAGTACACTTGCAAATCTACATGGTGACACTGCTATGATCCAACTTGAAAATATTAACCAGCTGGAATACTTTACTCCTTAACTTACCCCTTATGAAGAGCTACTAAGTCATGATTAACAGTCAATTATGTGAGGACTGGAATCTTAATTCCAGTTAATGAGCCTAGTTTGCAAACAGAGGCTCATGCTCTAGATGTGGAAGTTCTGCTTCAGCAGCTTGTCCAATGGTACTGTTAAGCTTGGACTCTGTTGCTGTTGTGACCTGTGTTGAAGTGGAGGGTTTCAAGGTGGAGCTAGGAAGAACTTTAATTAAAATAACAAATTAATTCAGAAGTCCTTTACTTTGTGGTTTTTTTTTTTTTGGCTGTTAAACCCTTCCACTGGGAGCAAGAATCTCTGAACCCTATTAGCAAAAGCATTTATTTCTTAACTGGAGCTGATGGGCAACCTTTTTCAGCACTTTTATGAAAAGTGGTCTTTAAAGCTGTAATAGCAAAACTTTTCAGTGTAACACTTTTCAGTGTAACAATATTGTTAACGATAATATTAGGAAGATATTATTAGAACACGAGAAAGAAAACACTTCCCCTATGAGACAATCTGCCCCAAAGGAGAACTCAACTACAGGAAGTGTTTAATAAGGTACTCGAATGTCTTACTTTGCATTGATACAAGAGTCTCAGAAACAAAAAAACAACAACAACAAAAAACCAAAACCAAACCACACCCCACCCCTGCAAAAAAACCAAAAAAAACCCTATTGTCAGTATGTTTTTCTTTAATTCAGTTTGTCTTTAGGACTAAAACATCTGTCCAAAGCTCTGTGTTGACAATATATTGCTGAGGCTTGTAGGTTTCTGTTTCAAGCCATAAATGGCCCTACAGAGCTCAGGAACTGCTGTATTTGACAAGCTTGGGAGGAAAATAGTCCACTTGTCTGAACTTGTTCACATATGTTTAAATATTGCTGTATTCATTTGATGAATTTAATCCCAAGTTGAAGGGCTAATATACATTTCATGCCCCCATATGCTTGACATGCCTCTCCTTGGCAGTCACTAGTCCAGTTCTCTCATTCTGTGTCTACAGATAATCTTGTGTGGGCTTTGTCTGCTGAGAAATGATCACTCAAGGTGCATCTCTGTTACTGTATGGAACAGCTTGGTGTTTAAGGGAGAGGCCTTAAAGGATGGAGGAGGCTCTGCTTATTTGGGATACAGACAGACTCATTTTGTAATCCTGAGGCGTGGGTTGTCTTGTGTTTCAGTGCAAATTAATTCTCGGGAATGCTTGGTCTCCTGGTGTCTGATTACTTTCTCCGATACCTGTTCCCCTGAAACTTGCCCTTTACCTGGCTCAGCAGCTGCTCTTACCAGCTTACCTGTTTCCCCCATCTTCAGTAGCTTTGCCTGTTTTCCATTTTGAGTTGTTTATTCACCTGTGTTTTGGGAACACCTCCTCCACCTCTTAAAAATGATTCCAAATGAATTGTGAAGTGCATTCTGCTTGGCTCAAAGAGCAAATAGCCATGAACAGACTGTCTGTCAAAATCAGGTTCCACTGTCTTTTGGGAAGAGCATTTCGGTGATGGTGTATTTTCTTAGCACGTGTAGCACAGTTTCTACAGAAGTATCAGGGTACCTTTCCTCATGTGTTAGGTGGCTTATTTGGTCCATAGTAGCTGCTAACTAAACTTTAGAGAAGAAGATCAAGGACTCTCCCAGAAGGTGTTTCATTAAGTGAGAGCTGTATACTGGGACTTAAATCTTCTGGTTTCTGTTGACAGAATTGAGTAACTGGACTCTTCAAGAAATGGGTAAATTTGACTGCAACTGATGGAGTTTATTTTGAATCTAGGTTTTTCTGCAAAGTGATGGTCTGGTTCTGTGCAGCTGAAAGGATTGATTCACTGCATCAAGAGTCTACTATAAAGTCTGTTGGTCACATTATGTAAAAACTTGCTATGAGATGCAAAATAATAAAGAAGCTAATTCTCAATTGCCCATGTCCTCTCTGGTTAAAGGAAAACTCCCTGTAACTTTCCGGTAGTACTGTGCAATCATTACTTCTGAAGTTTATAGGTTAACTGGAGCTTTCTTCCCCCGAATTGTTTCTGATTAAAGTACTATAATCTCTGAAGTAATTATCACTGTGGTGATAGAGATTTCACGTATTGTTGCAAAGTCAAAAAAGTTACTGTGGCCATATCGGTTTTGAACTAGTGGTTGAAATGCCTAGTTTGATTTATTTTTAAGGATTACTGATGCTTCATAGTAACTGAAGACCCTTCCATCCCGGAATACACTGTTTATCACAGTCATGACCTGTCACACTGATGGAGGCCTTGGCAGGGGCGGCACACTCTTTTTCTGTGTATTTATCTGACACCTGGAACATGTTGCTGAAGCACTGATTTCTCTCCTAACTTGTCATAGTCTTAGACTGAAAGCACTTCTGATGTGACCTTTGCCATCCAAATTGCAGACCTCTTTCAGTATATTTATTTGCAAAATTGTTACACATTGTCTATGGTTAGAATATGTCCATGTCGTAAATGCCCCGGTAGAAAAAAAAAATAGAATGACAGGACAGTTTTTCTTTGAAACTTAGTGATAAGATATGCTTAGATACTGTTATAAAAATAAAACTTCAGAATGCAGTAAACCTGTACTAGCTTGTGGTCTGGCTTTCTACTTTTTTTGCTAAGCTGTTTTTGACCCCAGAGGTACTGGGTCAGGCTGTCATTGCTGTCTGTTGTATCTTGCAGGCAGATGCTTGCGGGAATGTGTAGAACTCTTATTCTCCGATGTCAGAATGGGATTCTTGCAAGATTTAGAACTGATATATTAAGCAGAGTTTTATTGTTTGATCTTCAAGAGAATGATTTAATAAGTACAAACTGACCAAGTGTGTGCACATATGCAGCAACCAATAACACCAATTAGGTAATGTCAAACTTTTTAATTACTTTAGTTGCACAAAGTTGAACAGGCTAACTGTCAAATATGAAGAAAGCACAGAAGTACTCTGTGCTGCCTTTTATTCTTCTTCTTTTAAGTTACCTTCTATTTTGTTCAATTTTGCGGTAGTTTAAGTACATAATCTTGTTTTATAGCTACTCTAAATCTTTGCACCTTCAACTCTTGTAGAATCTCATTTGTTTAACAGCACTATATATCCAATTGTCTTGTAAGGATTCGTGATCAATAGGTATAGCTCTCATGGGCAGTTGAAGCTTTTGAGCATGAAAGAACGAGAGGTAGAACGTGGTTCTTGTGAAAATAGCTACACTGGATAAAGCACAGTGGAACGTTCTGTGAGAAAAAATAGTGGGCAGAAGATATGATTGGATAAATTAAATGGATGTTCAACCTCTCCTTTCTGTTATTTATGAAGGGATAAAAGAAAATAACCCTCTATTCAGAAGGGTACTGTTGACTATATTCAATATATTTTTTTAACCTACAACACTTTCATGAGTCTGCTGAACTAACAGCACTTTTCTAAAAGCCTGATGTGTATCTAACCTACATGTGTTTTTTTACCAGTCTCATTTTCCAGTTTGAACCTGCTTGTTTATTTCTAGCTACATGAGTTGACTTCTTTAAGTTATAAGTTGCTCCTCTTAGAACAGAGGTATTCAATTTATTCTAGTTTTCCTATGCAAACAAAAACTTGAAAAAATTAATGTTAAGGTATTGGTCTTGGAATTCATTTGTGAATATTTACTGTCTTGATATTAATTTTTAATGTGCCTTATCTTGAAATGAGGGCAAGGGTACTAATGATATTCTTCTGTGTGCTTCCAGCTCCTTAAATGTGCCAAAATTTGACTTTCCCATTTTGTTTTTGACGTTTAGTTAAATCATGGCCCCAGCGAGTTCATGGCAAGTCTTCTTATCTCAGCAAAATTAGTTAGAATTTCAATGACTGTAGAAACCTTAGCTAAGTGAATGAACACATGATTCTGGATCTCAGCTAAGACTCATAATACAGATAATGCCCTTGATATGAAGAGTTCATGGATGGCATTAGGATTTGGGTAACGGATTGCAGTGGCTTAAAATAACAAACTCCAAAAGAGCTGATGAAAATATTGAGAGTCCGGATAGCTGATAAGATATAATGTCAGGAGTGGCTGTTGTAGAATAGCTTAAGTTGATCGGGAAGAATTATTTAACTTAAATATCCTTGGTAATTTGAAGATGCGGAACAGCAAAGCTTTCAAAATAATATTTAAAACTTTGGTTCACAGTTTTGCAGTAGGTGTAACATCAAATTTGGTGGCCTCAAGTTGTGACAGAATAGTGTTGTTACCTTTTTTATTAGTACTTCGTTTTTTGTCTGGTGGTGGGCATCTGGCTGTTTAGGAATGCTGCTTCCAAACTATAAATAGTATGTTTGATATAGCTGCTTATATGAATGACTAAAGCTCAATAATCTCTGTAATAACTTGAAATAATGGAGCAACTGGAGCCACAAATAAGCTTAGCTAGATAAGGTACTATGAAAAATATATTGAGACCAGATTTTTAAAAGGTCTGAATAGGTGAAACTTGTGGAATTGATCAGTTGTTTGTCCTAACACTTTTCAAGTTATTATACTAGTTCTGCAAATTAACCATATAGACCTACCAGATATTGCTACTGTAGCACTTTAACACAGTGTTTTTGTGGACAGTAAGACAATAATTCTTGATACATCTAAGGTAACTAAGCGAAACTTACATATGAAGAAAAACTGGTAAGTCACTCGAGAGAATTGTGTGCCTTTATTGGAATGCAGAATGGGAATCCCTAAGTTATGAATCTGTGCTCTAAGATTCTGCAATGAGCTATTTGGGACCTAGAATAGTTGGGTTTATATGTTGGTGCTCCGCACCCTGAGTTGGGAAATTTCCCAACTCTTTCACGAGCCATAGAAAAAAGATGCACTTGCCCCTCATCAGCCCATGCTTTAGTTCGACTTTTCCACTCTGAGCTCTGCCTACTTTCTCTTTGCTTTTTCATTGTTCGTTCTGTCCCAAACATGATAGATCCTGTCTCTATGCAGGTTCTGTTGCTGGTGAAACTGCAATTTTTACATTGAAAACTTGGAACAAAGACCATGATTTCAGTTTGTAAATCTAAGATGTTTGCTTTCTGCTTTATTGTTAGAGGAAGGTATATTATTTAATTAAAACAGTCTGAAGTGGAAGTGATCTTAACTTAAAAGTGTATGTCTTGTTAACATCTCTAATAGGTACAACTATTCACTTCAAAAATATTTGTATGTCCCTTAACATGCACTGATTTTAAGTTTATCTTTTGACGCATTATTGTAGGCATTGAGTATTAAGGCAGTACTTGAACATTCAGGTTTTTTAGACTGTTTTGCAACACTGAACTGTGTAATAGACTATTGATGCTCTGGTCTAATGCAGATTTTGGCATTAGGACACATGTTCTAGGTTTCAGGATTTTTGAAAAATTCTAGTTGCAAAGCAAGGCATCTAGGATACAGAAGGGGAAGCTGGAAAAATAAGTCGCCTTTTCAAATTAGCTTTGTAGGGGTTTTTTTTGTGTGTGTGATAATGGAATATTGTAAGTGGATACTTTTGTAATTGGGCATGAGGGGTGGGGAAGAGCAGCAGGTAAAGTAGCTTGACATGTCCTGTTATAATAACAAGAATAGTGTTGGTTTGTGTCTTTTGTGGGCTTTCCCCCCCCCCACCGCTGTCTACAGGACTTAAAGTCTAATGCTGTCTCTGATATTCGAGGACATAAAAGAATCCTTCTACTAGTAAATCTGAAAGGAAGCTGTATGTAATCTGGCTAATATAGAATAGTTGTTAGATCATTAGCGGAAATTATTTTTGGTTTGCAGTTCAGGCTAGGTTACAAGACTTCCAATGAAAGAGAAAACAATTTATGATAAATAATAATTTAATGTGGGGAATTTGTAGTGTGTGTTTTCTTTGCAGAGGTAACCTTGCTTTCTGGCAAAATAGACAAAAGCTTAGAATCTCAGGGTCCTTAACTCTATCATGTCATATTGTAGGCTTGCTGTTTCTCTGTCTTTCTCCCTCACCTGGCAGAAGGCAGAAATCTGGCATTTAATAATTTGGTGAGATCCATTCTTACTGATGTTAAAAAGCATGCACACAAAGTTTAGAGTGATGTAGCTCACTTAAGAATTCTAAAAGCTCAGTTTTTAAACTTAGTTCAGTGAAATTGTCAAGTCCTATAACATATTTACTAGTTTGACAGACTTTTTTTTTTTTTTTTTTTCCAGCCAGCCAAACACAGCTTGTGTTTCTAAAGAGAGAACAGATTGTCATGGTTCCTTCTCCATAGTGTACAGAAACACGGGGCATATTTGACAGCAACAGAACAGCATGTTAGGATTGAGACACAAAGATAGGCATATATGGATGAGTTTTCTGTTGAGCTATTTACCGTCTTACTCTTTTAGGTTAATAAATAGCAAGTAGGCATTCCTTTGAGAGTATACTGCTAAATTAATCTTGGATGTCTGCTCATTAAAAATAATTAGGAAATAGTCTCTTTTCATATTGCCATTTGGCGCCTAAACAAGAGTGACTTGACATGAATTTCATAGCAAAATCTACTAAGGTTACTTATCTGAGGTAGGCAGACCACTTCTCAAAGAACCATAATTAATATAAGTACAGAATGTCAGCAGTCTAGTTTAGGCATTCAAATTAAAAAAAAATCTCTGGTAAATAGATAGAGGGATGACAGTATGTACTTTATGTGCCACTGAAAGTTTTAACACTTCCTTTGTATTTTCACTGGAAATGCAGAACATGGTAGTAGGGAAGGAAGTCATGTATTATAGTACCCACAAAATTTAAGTATCTTGCTTGTGTACCCGCAAAGTAATTGCAGTTCATTCTTCTTGCTTGGAAGTGGTTGACCAGGTGGATCTGGCTGCTGGTGGTCAAAAACTGCTAGTCAGTAGGAGGAAAATCATAAATGTACTAGCTAAATGCATGACAGAAGGCAATTCTCCTGAACGTGCCAATGGGCCTTGTCATCAGTGGGCAGTGCTGAGTGAACATTATCACTGGAGCAGTGTACAGCTGTATTTCATATTATGGAAACACTTTTCAGGCATCCTGAGGAAACGGTGTGCTGAGCCTGCTTGCTGTGGGAAGATGCAGCTGTTTCTGATACAGAATTTGTCCATGCAGGGATTCAAATTGTTTGAAGATTGCTGGCTTTCCTTTAAGAAGTTGAGTCTTCCTGCCCAAAACCAGTTGTAGGCCTAATATCTTGTTGTGTTCTGTAGTTGTGGTATGAAATAAAGCCATAATGTATTCCTGCACAATCCATTTAACTAGCCTGAAGTATTTTAATACCAGATTTTGCTTTCCAGTAAACTTACATTTTTAGGGGTCACATCTGCAAAAACTTCTAATACATTACCTGTAGTAATGAGTAAGAACTCTGGCAGTTTAGCTGTTTGATTAGATGGTGTAGAGTCTTTGCTTGTATATTAGATAATCCAGTTTTGAACAAGTATTGTTTGTCTTTTCAGTTACTGTAATTGCCAAAGCTACTCAATGTTTGAGCTAGGTACAACACTAAATACTAGACTGAGGACCCTGTATTATATGTGAGCAAATTCTTCAGTTTTTAATAAAGACTTTGGGGGATGTTCCTATGCTACTCAAATAAATGTGTACTTATTAAATGAAGAAACATGAAGAAATCTTTAGAAGTCTTAAAGTTTGTGTTTCTTTTTTCGTTAGAGACTTGTTCTAATCAATCATATTAGTTTTTACAAACTCCATTGAGAAAAGTTGGGATGAAGATGAAAGCAATCCTTGTTCTCCAGAGGAAGCATGCCCAGGGTCATATCGGTCACTGTAGGGTCTTTAACAAATGGAATCTAGCTAAAGCTGTTAAGAGTTGTAGAAGAGATGTGCTAGGCAAATGGGGATGCTCATGTTCATGTGTTATGTGACTTCTGAGGCTGGTCTCCCTTGCTTCCTCTAACTTTCTCAGTCTAGCCTAGGTAAATTGGGACCCAAAAATCTGTTTCTTCATTCTCTTTTGTCTTAATAATAAAACTGTTCAGCTAGATTCAAGGCATTGATTGTATGATTATCACTGTATCATTTAAATTATAATTTATTCAAATGTTGGATGCTTTTCAAAGATTGTGCTGGAAAGCGTTCTCAATTTGCCCTTCAAGAGCTTGGAATGCTTCTTCTGTTACTGGATTGTATATCTGTAATTCATGTAGCTGACTCTCTTCATAGTGAACTGGCTTACTAGTCCCCATCCCTAGACTTCTTAAAATATTAGAATTTTAACACAGGAGTTTATAAAATAAAAAGTCAGAAACTGACTAAAGAGCATGTCTCTCAAAATGTAGCTTGAGTGGTTTAAAGCATTCAGTTCCCAGAAGTCAGTTAGCTGCTTCCTAGTTTTTCATCAGCCAGATTCATCTGCCGTGCTTATGGCCCACGTTGCTTATGATTGCATGTTGGCTGTCATCTTTAGATTTGGTATGTCACTTCCTACAAAAGCTTTGAGAGGAGGTTTTCTTCTGGTTTTTAGGGGAGATAGATGGAAGCTGCTCAACTGAGATTTTAGGAGAAGCACAATGAAACTGAGACTGCTTTGTAAATGAGGCCTTCTAGGCAGCCTTTAAACCTTGGAGATGATGGGCTGATCATGAGATTAATTAGGTGATCTCCCTTATTGTCATGGGAAATAAAGGGTACAAATATACTCAATTAAGACTGCACAACATGCTCAGTAATATGTTTCAATGTGGAGTTTTCTCTGCTGCTTTCAGGGTGCTTCTATAAAAGCAGTTGGCAAGTAATAGTCTAATAAGTAGACAAAGGAAAGAAGTTGTCTTTTAGTTCATTTGTAGAAATTGTCTTTTAGTTAATTTATTCAAACATAGTGAGGTCGTATTCTAAACTTAACCATGCCGTAGACCTCATTTGTCTTGGCTATTATGCACTTCCAGTTTTGAAAAGGAACCATGGGATGGAAGAACTACTAGCTCCTACGGGAGCAATAATTTGCTGCAATTGAATGGAAGCTAGTTGTTGCTGTTTAAGTTTGTAGCACATCAGTACATTTACTGCTGCCCAGATGCTAAAACAATGTGCAGCCAGACTGTAGTAGAGGGAGGTCAGAAACTTTGAGAATGGGATGTAAGTATAATCAATAACACCTTAAGCCTTTTTCAAATACTTTATATAAAAAAAGTGCTTCTGCTTTTATTGTCCAGTTCTAATATATGACACTTGTCTGAATAGCACTGAATCTTAGGCTACTAATACAAGCAGGGCATTAGTACTTTAGCTGAATGATTTCTCATTTTGAAGAAAGCAGTTTTAGAATTTTTCAGTATTTTTTAGGGATGTAATAAAGAGCCTTACAGAAAAAGGCCTTCTCTTTCAACAGAAGAAGGAAGTAAATGTGTTAAATTAAGAGATGTTCCAAAGAAATACCTGACTGTAAAAGCTGACAAACATGTGTTTGCCCACTATTGCAAACAAAACTGAACTAACAAAGTGGAATGCAATGAGATCAAAGTAGTCTTAAGTAGCAGGATAGTGTAATTATCTATTACTGCTTATCTTTAAGACGGTCATCTCTGAGCATGTCTTGTTTTTATTAAAAGATAGTGATTAATCCTGTAAAATTGTAATCATCAGGTGCAGCTCTTATGGCTACCCATGGACTGTATAATATTGCACAATCAACATAGTATTCAGCTACCATCTAGTGGGGAATTTGAGATAGTGTTCTGAAAATGCAGACCAGTAAACACTCCAGAATCATTAATACCTATACAGGTATTGTACTTTGGGGAACTGCTGAGATTTTGTCTGATTGTAGTCCTTAGAAGGAAGACGATTCTGCCTCTTAAGGGCTACCTGAATTAAAAGGAGGAAGTATACTAAAGTAGATGAAGCATACAAATTGTGAAATGCAGAAGCATAGAATTGTGTTCCTGGGTTTTCCTTAAAAAAGCAAAAACTACCCATGTCCATTTAAAGTCTGAATGCCTCCATCTTCTCTTATATTTTTAAAACAGGCATGCTGGGCTAAGTCAGTCTGGCAGATACAAATTCCAAAGGTCAGTAACTAGATTACAGTTGCTTTGGCATCTAGACTGTACATGCAATTAAATGCAAGAGTAAAGCAGTATGAATTAAATTTCCAAAACTGATATGATACATGAACCTGTATCTTCCTCAGGTATTACTTCATGAAGTATGTTTTTGCTGCTCTGTTTACTTACCAATGATTGTAGAGGCAAGTGGTTGACTGGGTGTTCCTAATGTTAGTTGAACAAAATGGAGGGTAGTAATGATGTAAACAAAAATAACTCTTGCTTAATGGCAGTTACTAAAACAAAGAGAATGTGAGCCTCAAAGCAGAAAGTGATGTTGCCTCTGGTGATAACTGGGCAGAGGCAGTAATCTGAGAAGTGTTTGGAGTCATGGTGTCGAACTCAGTGGTGCTGTTCTGACTCGCTCCAGATGCACAAATCGGTGATCCTCCCTAATTTGGGGCAAAAAAGAGTGCTTCCTTCAGAACCTTAAACATCATGCAGCAAATTCAATAGCTTCTATCTCAAAAGAACTGAAAATGAGTTTCCCACTTTATTTCCGTTGAACATCTTTGAGGCACCTGTTTACTTGTTCTTCCATGTTAATATCAGTCTTTATTTCCCATGAAGACAGTTCACCTTAGCGTACCTTTATTGAAGTTTTAAAGTGTACGCAGGAAAAATGTGCAGTTTAGCATCTAGTGATGAAGCTTACTCATGCAGCTTTCAATAGATCTAGAAGATAAGGGCCTGCTTAGTCCCATACAGCCATCCTGTGCTTGTCACTTAGATTGAGTAGCTAATCATTGAAGAAGTAGTGCATGTGTATGGCTCTGTTTGTGATTGTGTGGACCTCAGTCTGACAAACTACCATGTAACTTCAAGCCAAGCTAACTTCTGAAAGCCACTTATGTTGGATGTTCCAGTATTGCCAGTAATAGCTAAGATCACTAAATTGAAGTGAAACTCAGCCTGCTTTAGAGGGTTTGGCTGAAATGCTCTGATTTTATACTGGAAAGAGAAAATGTGGTCCTGGACTGCTTTTAAAAACAGTAAGGGAGTAATTGCAAAATGTTCCAGCACAGCTATAATTCTCCTCTGCTTCTCCCCATGCTTCCATTCAGCTCCTTTCTGTTTTTTCTGGAGCTGCTGGATGCTGCATGCGCTGTGATCAGCTGAGGTTAAACTAGCCCTAGCCTTGGAATGGAAATGATTCTGGAACTTGCCTCCTAAATTCCTTCTGTTCTGACTTGGTGGATGGGTCCCCTACAATTATTGATGTTCTTGAGAGGTTGTCCTCTCTTGATCCCTGAGTATATTATGGAGAATTGCTGCTCAATATCAATGCATTGCTGATTGAGTGCTGTGCAGGAGGAAGGATCTTCCTATAGTTGAATATGTATTTGTGGAAGCCCATAGGATGCTTTTGGCTGTAAGATCTAGTACTGTTGAGCACTTCTTCACTATATAGTTCTGTGAAATACTGGCATATTTTGTTTAGCTAAATACACCTCTGCAGTTAACTGTTTAAAAAATTGAGAAGTCATTTTTTTCATGGTGGAACAAACAATTGAGGTCTATCTGTATATGAGGGTACTGCTGGCTTGTAGGTAGTTTGTAGTAGGTAGATGGTAGTATGAGCCAGTCACTGCGAACTCATCGTCTACCACTTATTAGAAAATTTTGTCTGCTGGGTTAGAATGTGAGATGGTTTGTAGGTTTAGAATCTGGTAGAGATGTGCTGTCAGACGTGCTTGAGTTTTGAGTGTATGCATTCAGTCTTGCTTTTCAACTGAAAACTTCAAGCTACTCCAGTGTTGAGAGATTTTTGGGGGGTGTTGTTTTATTTTGTATTTCTTAAGACTTGAGCTGGTATTTTAAGAGGGTTTGGGCACAGGGACTTCTGTCACTTCTGAGAGACTAGTGTCTTGAGCAAGGTGTCTCCCTACTCTTTGGGCTTATTCTTGTGGCTGTTAGTGACAAAACAAACATTTTATGAGTAAGCTTGAAAAAATCAAAAGTTGTTGCATGGTGCTAAAACATAAGCTCTATAAAATCACCTACTTAGTGGTGGGTTTAGTAATCACTCTGCTACTGTTACTTCACAGCTGTGTTGAAACAGAAGCGTAATTTGTGAACAGGAAAGACCTCAGGGCATACCAATAGCCCAGTTTTTTGTTACAGAAGTTGTCATGTTTAACATGAAATGATAACTTCATGACTTAAATGAGGAAACTGGATTATATAAATGAATTGACCAAACTATTTATCCCTTGAGGATGGATCAAGGAGCTCTATTAAAACTAGCATTGGAACTTGAAAATTGCGGACTCAAAGCTATTAGAGCAACAGGAACAAAAACTATGGAGATGTTACTGTTTGTTTGAAATACCTGGTAGATACATAGTAGTATAGATTATGATCCTGAAGATGTTTACAAGATTGTACAGACTTGCTACTTTGACAACACAGGTTTTCCCTGTAGCCAGGCACTGTTTCCTAGTACTGAGCTTTAGGATGTTTAAAAGTTAAAATAAAGCAGACTTCCTTGGACAAGCCAAATGTGAGTTACTCTGTTAGGAAAAAATACTAATTAAGAACAGTTTCCTAGTCCGAAAACTTGCCTTCTGCTGGCTGCAGTAAACCATAGCTCTTTATTAGCCAGTGCTTGATTGGCAGGATCAGGGGGTTGTCACAGAAACCAAACATATTTGCTGTTAACAATACAATAGGGAAGGCTATTTAGCTTGGAGTTCCTTTCCTTGTTCTTCATTCCTGCAATGCAGGGAGCCTTCTATAGACATCTACCAAAAAAAAGAGAAAAATCCTTTCATTGACTGTTTAAGACCAAAATGGGCTGCAATACCAGTAAGAGCCCAACAGTTGTGGAATCTGTCCAGAAGTGTGGAGGACAGCCTGAAGAAGAAGAAAATAATGAAGACCCTGGCATAGAAACAATTGCCAGTGCTATCCAGAATTTAGCTATAAGGGACAGTGCATGTGACAGAACAAGCTGAAACTGGGTATTGATGTGCTCCAAATACAGTCCGTAACTATGAACTAAGCAACTTGTTTATTGGCATTTTGTGCTTGAAGGGATTGATCTTTGTGTTACTGACAGGCTGTGGAGTTAAAAGGAAGTTGCATATCGGATCTTAGGGAAATCTGTGTTTACAGACACTGGTGCGAGACTACCATCTAAGCTGATGAACTCCCTGCGTGAATACTCAAGCAAAACTATGTATGTTGCGTGAGAAGTCCAACATTGCCTCCTGGAAGCTTGTGCTGAATCTGAAGTAATCTTGCAGAAATCAATGAAGCCCTAAATCTTGGGCATTAACTGATTTTTTAAAACAAAACCCAAAATGTGTATGTATCTGTTTAAATTCTCTGGCTCTGAAACAGTTTCTGTTGCAATGACTTTTAAGTATAAATAGCGATTCTATTTGTTGAATAATCTGAAAGTGTTATCTAAGAAACACCTCACAGAAATCTAGTTTAGTATTTAAAAACTGAAGTACATATTAAGTTCTGTCTATTCTCAATGGTAAAAGTTGATCCATTGACCTATCTTCATAGTTACTATAACTCCAATGTATCTGATTGGAAGGAACTCTATTGTAGCGGTTTAAAAATCCTAATTATAACCCATTTTGATTCCTCTTGATGCAAAGACTTGCAACAATTTCTCTACAGTTCTGTGCTTAAAGATGTAACTAAGTAAATTACTGTTCTAACAAGGCCTATACCACTTGTATTTTAGGTTGATGGGAATCTGGCTAAAATTTACCTGTTAGATATTTGGTTCCTTCTGTTATTAACACTTGCTCTAGAAGATGTACATGTGCCAAGACACACTGCTAGGTGTAGATTTCTTTGTGGACTAGCCTATACTTCTGTTTCTTCTATTAAAAAGAAGTCCTGACAGATCTTAAAACTTGTTCATTAATTAAGTGCTTGTGAATAATGCTTTATATGTGTTCCTTTTAAGAAGGTGAAATTTGAATTGTCCATTTGAAATGTTGAATGGTGTGTATTTCTTTAATGGAGGTATAAAACTCAAATGTATATAAATAGAGCTTGTAACTCTAGATAACTGATGTATTTACAGAGCTGAATGATTGCTCTATAATACCACTGAACTTCTGGTTTTTTTGATAGCTATATATAACAACTCAAGAACAAGAAAATATATTTGGGAACCCTGTTTTTGTAAATATTGCAGCTTGTCAAGTTATTTGGTTAGCCTATTAATAATCTGAACCTGATGTCTGGTAGATATGCTAGAATGAGGTAAAACTATCTTACTTGCTTTGAACTAATGTAGTGAACCTGCAGAGGGATTGATTCAAAAAAAGTATAGTGAGCTGGAAAGGAACAGCTAGCTGTTTCTGAATTCTGAACAAGCTCTAGTTTAGTCATGGGACTGTACATGGCTTTGACTCCAAAACCGGCATATACACAATATGCTTGGCTATCTGCTTAAATGATGAGCTATTTCTGAGGGATGGTGGTATATTGCCTCAAACTCAGTAGAGGACAAAGTTTTTTTATTAAAAGACAGGTTAATTTGGCTGGGGAGGGGGGAGGTTACTAAGGACTAGAATCTTTTTGTTTATCAACTGTTGGGTTAGTTGGGGTTGGGGGGGTCCCCCTTTCTTGTTCTATCAATCTGGAGGCAAAAAATGATTCATTAGGTTAAGTCAACTAACAAGCAAAATCCTGTAGATGAAAACACTGTTAAATCAAATACTTTGAAATACTTGAGCCATGTGTCACTCATTTGTGTTTAGACAGAGTAGTATTTCTGTCTGTTATTCATGTATCCAAACCTCATACAATTAACTGTCATGTTATGTTATACCTGTAAAGGACAAAATTAACCTTTGGGTAGAGAAGGAAGAATAGAAGATACATTTCTCCAAACGGTCTGTTTCTTGCTATGTTGGATATCTCACTAATGTGGAGTTTTAAGTCCAGTAAGCAGTCCAAGTTCAGTAAATAGCACTTTCTTTAGTACACCTATTGGACCTACTTCAGTTTGCATTGAGGGAGGGATGAGTAGGAAAGAGATCAGGTCTGTTACTACTTGCTGTGATTTTTTTCATTATACCCTCAAGAGCCAGTGAAGAAAGCAGAAGTTAAAGGTGGCTGGCACTTCCAAATAAATGTTCAACACCTGTCAAAATTAAGTCATAGTTCAGCAGATTTAGAGCCTCTCTTTAGCCAAAGACATGTTGGTTGGTGATTTTGTATGTCTGCATCAGCATCTCTTGGTTTAAATGCTGGTGGCATTCACTTGGGAGTGTAAAATACAGCTGCTATTTCTGCGTAAACTGAGAGTTTAACTGGAGCAACCTAGGCATAATTTTACTGCCAGTGAACAGGCGAACAGATAGGGTAGCCATGTTTGTACTTCTGTGTACTTAGCAACCTGAAGCTCATGGGAGTTGAATCCAGAAATTTATAACAGGAATTACTCTGTCACTAAATAGCTGTCTAACTGTTAGATTTGGTGGTGTGGCAGGTATCTTACTTTAGATTAATATTGGACAATTAGTTTGAGATGCTAAACAAGTAATGCAGGTGTTTCTCATCCAAGGACTGGTGTCACCCAGACTGTGTCAAAGTTGTGTGCAGCCTGGCTGAGAACTGGAAGTGGCCACTGCTAACAGAGCTGCCTGTTGCTATTGATGGTATACATGGTATGTGTACATTCTTTCTTTCTCTTGTGAACTGGATCCAAAGTTCTTAGTGGTAGTTTAGGACTTGAGGTATCCATATTTGGTCGTATAAAAAAACTTGGTGTGCTTCTCTTTCTCTGGAGACCCAGTGTGGGATTTCCTAGATTTTACAGCTCCGCTCCCTTGTGGAAGGAGAAAGTTGCAGTTCCAGGAAAAATTGTACTACTTGCAGTTTTGACTACCAGTTTAGTTCCTGCACTTCACAGTTGGCAGTTTTAACATGATTTTTTAAAATGGCACTTGATCCTCAAGTACTTAGCTTAAGGCATTGCCTGGATAGTTACTTAGCGCTTCTTGATAGAGACTTGAAGTCACAAACTTACTAGTAGTTTATAGTGTGTTTATAGTAAGAAAATAACTTGCTGGTCTAAGAAAATTATTTTTTCTGATACTTTGATGTTCTCGTATCTTGAAGTTAAGTAGATAATGGTTTAAGATTTTAAGCTATTGGTACTGAATGTCCTGTAGTTTTGTTTAGACATTACACACAAGTCCCTCGTTCCTTCTGTTTTCACTAAGAGGTAATCCTATGAGCTGCTTCTTGGCTTCCTTTAACTCAAACTTCCATCATCTTCAACAGTCTCTTCCTTTCCCCACAAAAAAAGGTTATCTAGTATTCTGTCCTACTGCATTCTTCATGACATCTTCCTCTGTGGCACAGTTAATCTGTGCACATATCGGAGGTACTGCTCTTCAGAGCTAGGGTGTTTAGGTCTAGGCTGTTGTAACACATCAATAAGATACTGCTACAGAGGGAGATGGAGACACAGATCAGTTTGTTCATATCTAAAACAATTTTTAACATACAGCTTTGCTGGATCCACATGCAGCAGTAGTGTTGTGGAGCCCTGGACAAGGGCTAGTGAGCTCTGTCTTACTAGCTAGTAACGTGTAGAGCTAGCTCAGAGGGTTGTGGACTGTACCATGATGCATCACAAATGCTGCAGGAATAGAAAACTATGTGGTATGCACATGCTATCTTGGGTTTTAGTCTGGTATGAGAGTATTCCACCTCCAAACATCAGGGATTTTATTAGGGTTTTTTTTGCTTGTGCTCTTCCCTTCCCCATCCTGGCTCTGTAATCTTACCTTTGTATGCTGGGAGCTGTTATGTACCCTTGTCTTCAGCTTTCTTCTTTTCTTGTAACCTCTGTGCCTCTCTTTGGAAGGAAAACCAGTTTGGCATATTATGTTTTATTCAAAGGAGGAGGAAAACTCTTGCCTGTGCAAGAGTTGCTACATAACTATTGAGTAAGTAATTTAAATATTGCTGAGTCCTGGTAGTGCCTACTTTGTTATTTAAAAAGAGGAAAAAAACAAAACAAAATAAAAAAAAAAACACCAAATAAGCAACACTTCTTGAAACGTATTTGGTTTTTTTTCCTCATCTACATCCAGGCATCCTTAATGGAATGCCCCTAGCGGTGTGGAAAGCATTATGCTGATGACTGAAATACTCGAGGGTACTGCTTTTGTGACTCTGTCAAATGTAGTGAGACTCATGTTTGTGGCTTCCCTCCCCAGCAGCTTTTAATAACCACTAACATCTCTCAAGAAATTACCTCTATCTTGAATGCTTAAGAGTGTGTCTGTCTGTATAAAATTATACATAGATAAATTTTAAAATTACTTTATTAATCAAAAGTGCTCTATTTCACAGCAAAATGAAATGCAACTTACATGAAATTTAGTTGGCATCTTTTCAGATATGTACTATGTATTTTATTCTCCACTTCAGCAAAAATATGGAGTGACAGAGGTAAATCACTAGTCTGAACTGGAATTTGTGATGACATCTGTGCACTAGGCTTTTTTGGAATTAACAGTCCTTCCCATCTGCAATTAAAAATACTTTTTATAATTAACCAAAATGCCAAGAAGGTTGGGTTAGATGAAGTGAGACCTTATCTGCATATCCTTCTCCTCCTTTCCCAGCTGTAGAACACTTACTGCATATAAAAATACTTGCTCAGACCTATTACATTTTCTTCAGAAGTACTAAATCACTGAAGCAAAGGAATTGAGCTACTGTTTAATGAAATATCTGCAGGCAAAACCCACTAGAGGGCAATGTTGTAAAAGGGATTACGAGACTCAAAGCTGTATTTAGGAATGTGGGTACACAATCTTTGCTGATGTCCAGTAGGGAAGAATGCAAGACACTAGTCTTGCATAGCTCTCTTAAATCTACCAATTGGAAAGGTTATGTGTTTTTAAATATCAAGGCTTTGATCTACACTTTTGTCGTTGTTATGAATGGAATGCTTAGAATCTCTTTTTACCTAGTGCTTATGTTCTGAAGTATTTTCTGTTGCCATTATTGCTGTTGTGTAACCAGTGCCTATTGGCCACATTTGGGCATCCGTGACACTAAGTTAGGCAGGCTGTTTCTAGAAGCAGACAATTTTTTTGTGTGCCTTCACTCTGTCGAGCTCTTGGGTAAAACTTTAAAACTGTTTTTGCTGTTGCGTCAAATATGATTCCAAAAGGGTACAAATTACTTCTAAAATTAAAGTTAAGCAGTAGTCAAAGATAAGGTCGGTGGCTTGATGGAGGATCCTGTTGGGAAGCCTTACAGGAAATACATGCTGCCTCTAAACTATGGTTACTTTGAAACATACAATTTTTTTTTGTTCTTCTGTGGCTGAAAAACATACTTTTACTTTGCTTTACAGAAATGTGATGGTAGCACTCTGGGGAGAGTTCAGGATAATGCTGGAGACGCAAGATTTTTGTTATAGTGAATGTCTTGAACTGCTGTGTACTCCTCTTCAAATGTGAGAAGAAAATAGTCTTGAAGTACAGTTAAAAATCATCATGAGTTTAGGCTTGCTGTCTTTAGATGATGATTCTTAACAAATCAGAAACAAATAATTTTAGGTCTACCACTGAAAACAGTAGATTAAAATCTATTTTAATTTAAATGTATTTTACTGTCTTACAATGCAGTAAGAAAAATAATTGCTTTTCAATGTATGGAGGTATGGTATGGCTAGATGATACCATTAAGAAGCTAAATTCTTCAAATGCAATACTTGTGTCAGAGGAACATTAATTATGTTTTATTTACGAGTCTAGGCATGTAGCTCTAGAAAACTCCAAAAGTAATGAATCCTTGAAAGCAGACTTTGTGACTGAAAGCTATTTCCTGTATTTGTCATGCAGTTCTGCAGGAAGTAAAAGTGACCTCAAATTAAAAAGAATATTTGGGTCATCTAGAAAGTATATGAAAGAGCCTACTTAAAGGCTGTCATAGTAAATGCTACTTTCTTACATCCTTGAGTCTTTGATCCATTTAAGTTCTGTAGCTTCTGTCAAGCCAAAGTTGCTGCTTTCTGATGAATTTATTCTAATTATTTACCAAAAATGTCTTGGATAAATACTACAAATACTTGCTGTTTATCTGGTTAGATTCCTAGGTCCTGCCGTGATGGGAAATTATTATTGTAAATACATCCTTCAAGAGAAGCCTATATAAGACTGAGTACTATGTGTCAGCTGCACATTTGCTCCTCACTAAGACTGTACTTTAGGATCTTAACTCCTGAGTCCTGGCATCATTTTTGTCTCTGTAGCTGTGTATTCCTGGTTCCTCATCTGTCCTGGAGTCAGCTTCCTAGCCCTGGTCCATTTTATGTAAACTTTCTAGAGCTTGTGTTGACTCTCCCTCCTTCTCTGTCAGACTCATCTTACTGTATATATATCGGAACAATGCAGTCTCTTGGCTTGTATGTTTGTCACTTTGGTTTGTACTGGAATGGTTGCTGTCTGCAGTTCTGGCATCAGATCCCATCTGGATAGGCTTAAGTCCTCTGGTAAATTAAATATTTTAACTGAGCATTGTTTGATTGTTTATTTTTAATGCTTCTACCCAAGCTGGTCATGTGTTAAATATGTGTTTTGATAAGAGATTCCTTTTGGGATGACAGTCACTTGCAGATCCATAGTTTATATCTAGGACTCTTGTGGTATCTAAAATGTAAGGATACTTGTGATTCTTTAAGTGCAGTCTTTACTGCTCTGAAGAATTTTGTAAGATTGAAGTGGAGTTTATGGTCACTGCCAGTTTTCATAGTAGTTACGTGGTGATTAGTCACTGAGAATGTTGAAGATTGATGTCCTCAGTTTTGGCTTCTCATTCAGCTAAGAAGGCATAGCTGCTCTTCAGCCTATTTCAGATCACTATTGTCCACAACACTATGTTCTACAGATGCTAAAATATTAAACATTTGATTTTAAATTTTTTTAATTGAGTACCAAAGGTTTTTGCATGTATCATGGGTGCCAACTTGTTTAAGCATTTGTGCTTAGTAAGCAGCCAGACCTCCAGAGCTCATAGGAGTTGGAGCCAAGCTTCTGTCCTCAGGTTCTCCAAGTATATAGCAATACTTATATGTATTTTACCCCATATCCCATATTTTCATTCTTCTTGTGGTCTCTTGGTACTGAAGCGAACAATCTGTACCTAATTTTCTTGGTCCCTACACTGAGTCTGGTATTTGGACACGTATTCAGAATACAGCATTCTTTTCATTGTTCCTTAATTATTATCACTTGACAGACAATAATTTTGAAGTGAAATCTAATCGTTCTGTTAGTTCAAACATCTGCTAGAAGATTTCAATAGATAATAGTACTTTGAATTGCTGCAAGCTGGATTTTGTTACTGATGGCTGGCAAAAGTCTTTAATATATTAACCTTGGAGCTAAATTGATTAACAGTAATTGTCAACAGTTTGTACAAATGGAGAAGTCCAAGAGAAATACTTGCTTGAAAATTGTTCTGATACTTTTTTTTGTGTCTTTGAAAAGGTTCATTCTGTTGACTGGAAATTTTTAAGTTTATTATAAGTTAGAAATTCTTTGGAGAGTTTAATTCTGCAAAGCCATATTAAAGCTAATCATCAATCGGAGCCAAAATAATATTGGAAAATCATTCCTATACAAATGGAAACTATTATAATTTAAAAAGGTGCAAATGAAACCATACTTTTTCAGAAGGAGATCAATGAAAAACACTTTATTAGAAAATATAAATCACTTTTTAATTTTAGATGCAGTAAGGAAAAATACTTCCTCAGTTTCACTGAAATTGATTGGTACACCTGCAGAGAAAAGCAGCTTTATCATCTCATTATCAGTCAATTAATATTCCAGTCTAAATGTGAATACTGTTGCAGTTAACTGTAAATGAATGATTTTATTGAAGTCTTAATAGACGAGGAAAAGCAGGCTTCTGCTGTGCTAAATGAGGTCAGGTGGGAGAAAAAAAAAATGAGTAATTCTGTTAGGGATTTAAAAATCTCTTAGTGTTTCCAGAGCTTTAAATGGACACTTTTTTTGAAGCAAACTTCCATTTTGATCATATTGAAGTTTCCTTATAAGGGGTGCTACTGCTAGTGTTGGTAAGCCTCCACGTTTAGGCTTTCTAATATTTCAAAGTGTAGAAAGTCTTCTTAAAGTCAGAAGAATAGATTTGCACACAAAAGAGCACTATCTAAATGTTTATCAGACTCCAATACTTGAAATTCATCTTGGACAGTTCTGCTTTCCCCTTCAACACATGCCTTGTTAGCGTTTTTCTGGAATAGTTGGGAGGGACTTCTGAAAGGGAAGGAGTGGGAATGATAAACTCTTCTCTTACAGCAGGAGTAAACTTTCTGCTAAATTATAAGCAGAGAAGGCCATGGCTTGCTTCATTTACTCCTTGAAAGCTGTTAGGGTATAAAAAGACAGAAGTCAGCTGATCACAGCTAAGGTTTGTGTATTTCCCTGTAATGCAGTTATCTTCTTGGGCTTGGATATGAATCAGGCTTTAAGTTAGTGCTTTGAATTGGGTTGAACTGTGAGAAGATCCCTTTTTTGCACAAAAAGGAGTAAAGAGCAGATACCAGGCTTTAAAATGGAATTGCTTACACAGGAAAAAAAGCTGTTAGAAATCGCTTGAGGTTGAACTTTATGGTGGATCCAATTCTTGGATTGGATTTTCTTTTATAAACTAGCGTAGTGCTTCTAGGATACTAAATACTGTGTATATGTAGGACAAAAAGTATTACCCTATAGGTGTAATGGGGTTGCTTTGAATTTCAGTAATGTTTGCCATACTTGGAAGTTAACTCTAATAAATATGTAGCCAAGGAAGAAAAAAATCTGCTTAGGATGGAAAATTGCAGTAACATGCAGCTTTCTTAAATTGTGGTGTTCTCTATTCACTTAAATGTCTCAAAAAAAAAAAAAAAAAAAAAGAAATTGGCAATAAGTTTTTGATTCAAAACAGCTGCTCTGGAAGTTCACAAAACATACTTGTACTCATCATTCAGTACTGCATGACGATGACATTATTGTTTGGCTAACTTTGCTCAACAAAATCTTCTGTAACCGAAAAGGAACTTATTAAAGTGTGAGTAGTAAGCTCCTTCATGCGCTGGCAAGCTCTTCCATTAAGTGTTAAGGGGGAGAAAATAGTGATCTACTTGGTACCACATTTGGTGCCAGAAAGAAATCCTCAGACACAAGTGACTGGAATTGGTATGAAATTTTTTAGGGATCTGCCTCATCTGGATAACTTCAGGGGGTGAGTGGGTGCCTGCTTTTGAATTGTGCTTTGGGTTTGTTGTTGTTGTTGTTGTTGTTGTTGTTGTTTTTTAAATAATAACAATGAACAAATAAAATGGCTTCCAAACCAAACTCAGAATGAAGAGTAAAGTTTCCAAAATTTGATAATAATCAAAGGAAGAGCACTGGAGTGAACAGAAGGCTCACATAATTGTAAGTTAACTTGCAATGTTTTTAAACAAAAAGCTGTTCTGAAGCACCAAATATATTATCTTCATTTAGAAAATGTAGAACCATTTTAAAACTTTTTTGTTTCAAAAGTAGTCTTTTATAAAATTTTTTCTGAACAAAAAGGTTCCATTGGAGAATTGCCAATTATCTCCATGTTTTGTAGAGTTGTTTTTTCCTCCTTGCTTCCCCTCTGATTTAAAGCTTCTACGATCAACCTATACTGTTCCCCCTGTCCCCCCCAAAACCCAAAATAACCCCCCAACCTAAGCTGCTATCAGGATTATTTCAGCTGTAAGCTTTTCTGTGGTCGCTGTTTCAATGTATAATCAGGAGGAAACTAATTTGAAGATATGTGAATATTAACTTCCCAAACCTTTTCTAGCTCATTACTTTCAAGTGGCTAATGAGCTGGAAAGCCTGCACAGATACTGTTATTATGAAGTTGTCACCCAACTTCATACATTCTGCTTAGAGAACAAAACATCCTGACCATATGCTCAAAACCCATGGTCTTATATTTTATGTACAGAAGAAACCCATCCACTGTTTCAGTTAACAAAAAGAATTTACAAGAAAAGACTTTTGTGACCCTATAAGCAACGTACTGTCTTAAGGGGAATATGTTTTAGTGCGTGGTGCTCTTGAGCCATTACAATTTATAAGTGTGTGTGTCAGTAGGACTACCTGTTTGTTTCTCTAGGGTGCTCTTATCTTGGAGAAATATATATGCTTCTGCTGAAACATCAGTTTTTCTGTCCTTCATTTGAGCAGATACCTGATATCTGCCAAGCAGTGTATGCTGGCATTAGTTACATTTCTCATATATAAAAAACATTAAGTGAAGAGAAGGTAAATTGCTCATTGATATATGATGATTCACAAACGTGCAACTACAGATGTAAATCAGGTAGAACTGAAATGTATGGAAGGGGAATAAATAGAAAGCTGATTCAATGACTGTTTTAATCATTAGCAAGCTTTTCCCTATGATCCCTAATTATCTCATTTATCTAATCTAGTGAGGCATAAGACACTAACTGCTGCGAAAGGACCAAACAATCATTAGTAGCCTGCCCCTATGGATAGGATAGGTGGAGTAAGAGTGTAAACTCATTACAGTCCTTTTTTCTAGAGACAACTTCTGCAGGCAGCTGCTTAAGGAGACTATTACTGCTGATACTTTCCCCAGCTTCTTTATTTTTAAATTGCTATAGCAAATCCAGTTATTGATCCCCACACTCTGTAGCTCTATTGAACGTTCATCAGAGGGAACTAAATCTTCTGCAAAAGATTTCTCATCCTCTCTTCTTCATTAGAAGCTAAGGCTTCATTATCATTGTACTGCATTCGATCTGACTTTTGATACCTGAATTTTTTGGCAGAAGACGAAAAAAAGCATCCTGTAGCTAATTCTGGCCCTTGCATAGAATGTTTATGCTTCTGTCTTCTAATTTCCTTTTCCTGCCACATGACTTAATGTTACATGACTAGATCAAGTGACTATGTCTCAGTCTTGTAATAGCTGAATACTGAAAATTGCAGTTAAATATTCCAAATTATTCCACAATTGTGAAAGCAAGCTGAGTAGGATATTCTGTACAAGGATATTTTTCTCTTACATAAGAATGTGAAATGTTTGAGACATTAGTATTAAATGTTAGTATCTGATCATATTTAGTTTTGAACATTTGAGTGTATAGATCAGTTTCTCCATTTTATGCTATCCTTCCTTTCTGTCAAAAAGTCAGTTCTAAATTCCTTTACCTTAAGTACATTGATGTGAGTTTATCAGTGTATTTCTGTGGAATCTGACACAACAAAAACAAGAGGAGGAGGGGAGACAAAATTATTAATTATTATTATTGTGTGCTAATTAAAAGTGCCCTTGTTAATGAGGTGGCAGTGAATGAGGTCTTTGTACTTGTCTGATTCCAGAGTTCTTGAATTTGTTTATATTTTCACTTAAATGCAAACAGAATGTCATTATCATTATATTACTGAGCGTATATTGGTTATTCATACATAGTCATGTTCCAATAACTTCACAACTGTTACCTGTGAAACTAAGTAGTTGAGAGTTTCTCTTCACAGCAGGGGACTTAACAGCACATTTTGCCCTGCCCACAGCCAATTAAATGCTTTGGCCAAGTAATTTAGGCAAAGCCAACTTTTCCCCTTTTGAGCATTTCCAGTATCTTTTAATTGTAAGGGGCGGAGGGAACCCCACAACACAAACACACTTTGAAGATAAACCTAATACTGCAGAAACTGCAGCAGTTTCTCTGTTTTCCTTTTCTTAAGTGTTCTAGACTTATTCTAGGTGCTTGGGGAGGCAGAGTTACTTCCATTATTACCCATTTTCAGATGTTGAATCACTTTCCTATATGCATACCCTGAAAACATAATACAGGCAGCCAAACGAACAGGTCACTGGGTTGTTGAACAGATCAGTACAGCATCCATCTAGTTCAGTATTTACTTGTGCCTTCTGTAATAAGCTAAAAGCTAGGCAGCTGCCTGGTACCATTGTTTAATCAGTATTGTCAGAAAACACTTTGATCTAATGAGTCATATATAGATTAAAGCTGTGAAGGTGAAACTTTATTAGCCCTTCTTCAAGTATTCTGAAATACCTTACTCCCTTCTGTCCTGTTCCACAGTGCCCCTGCCCTTTTCAGTTCTTGCTGTTGTCTTGAGCCAGAGTCTTTCAGACCACTTCTACAAAAGTACCTTTTTAGATGTACTGCTTGACAGTTTGTATTGTGACACATTGTACCAGGGTCCATAAGTGACATCATGCTGTGTTCTGTAGTGTTAGGTTTGTCAAAATCAATGTGGCATGTTAAGGAAAAAGATTTTTAAAAGGTGCAACATTATGAAAGTTAGTCAGAGAAGAGATTTCTATGGCACAGAGTATCTACTTCCCTGTTTCTAACCAGTTTTGTAAGCAGGTCCTAGAGAAAGCCAATGTGCATATTCTCCTTTTTAGCTTTGTATTAAATGCTGTACATGTACAGTGTTTCAGAATCAGATTGGGTATAAAAACTACTGCAGAATCAAGCTGTAATGAATATTGCAGATAACCACTGACCCATTGCAACTCATAAAGATTTTTCTAGCTTTGACAAATTAGCTAATGTGTCTGTGGATTTTTAACTGATACCAAAAATCTCTTGCAGTTGACACTTAGACAGTTAAATCTGCACATACAATGTTTGTCACTGCTACTGGTCATGTACAAGTATAAAACTAGTGGCAGGGATGAATTGAAGTCTGAATTTTATGAACGAGTGCCTGAAACTATCTTGAGCTTATTTAAAAAAAATAAAAAGGCAGAAAGGTTCAGTTTTAAGATCCTGCTTTTATGTATGAAATGTTTTATGTATAATATATGGAATGTATACTGTACACGCTTATAAATATGTACGTATATGTAAGATCTCTCCTCTATTGATTCTTTAAAATAAGAAATGCGGGGGAGGGATATGAAAAATAGTACCAGAAGCGGTGTCTCTTCTCTTGTTCAAGTTTCTACCAGCCCACTCTTTCCTCAGAGTGCCGTGGGCAGGAATTTCTTTTTTTTTTCTCAATTCACCTCAGTTCAAATAAGCAGTTGATAGAGGGTGGATAGTAGGTATGGAATAGTGATGACATGTGCCTAGGTTAGGTAGGTCTTGATTTGTATTTAATTGTGCTAGTACATGCTAACAGATCTCTGGGACCTGTCGGTGATCTTCATAAAGGGAAACAAGATATAAATTCAATTCTGCCCCACCCAGTACTTGAGCATTGTGTATTGTGCTGATGCTTCAGGTGGGCTGTAACATTCAGGAGAGGAAAGACAGCAACTACTACTCATTTAATATATGAAAGTTGAAAGACAAGTTTTGGGTAAAGCTGGAAAAGATGGTCACCTTAAGTTGCGATAATCAATTTTGACTTACCATAATCTCAGGATTTAAGTTATATTTACCTATTTGCTCTAGATATTTCTTTTGTATGGCTAATGTGCTTCTTTATTCTCTTCCTCCTTTTCTCCTATCTCCTGAGCTTCCACTATTTGTTTCTCTTCTTACAGAAAAACGTCTTCTGATCATCCACATCATTATATTGGGCTCTTAAGCTACTGTAGATGCCATAAAGTAATTGCTACTTGCATTATGGAAGAACTAAAGCGTTGGGGAGCTACTTTGAAGTATGAAAGGAAGTGTCACAACTCTGATCTTCTAACCCTCAGTTTCCCAATATTTATTATCCATAAAGCTATTCTGGTTTTTCCCCTTCTGCCTACAAAATACTTTTTTTTTTTTTTTTTTTTGCTTTAATGGGTAACCTAAACTCTAGTTTTATTTTTTTAAGTTGGTCCCTATTTTTTTCCCCTCTTTCCTAATGAAATAAATGGAGTATGTTCCTCTGAGTTGTAAGAGGATGCAGAAAATTTATTTCTCAATGACAGCTAGGATTCTCTATTCCATTGCTTTTTCTTTCTTTTCAACAATTTTGATATCGCAGATGATGTATGCCTATCCTATACATAAGACTAGAGTATTAAGGAAATAGCTATGGTGATAAATTTGCCATTTTTGTGGTGGTTGTTGGCTAAGGGTCTGCTTTTAAACAGCTGAAAACTTGCACATTATTCTCCCAATAGTTCCGCATAGGTGTCTGACAAGATCAGGCCCCAGAATTCAGGTTTTTAATGTGAACAGATCAGAAACTGGTTAAGCTAAAAAAAAAAAAAAAAAGGGAAGGTGATGCTGTCTTAGTTGATGACAATGCGTTAGAGGTTTTTCCCTTCAAAATGCCTTTTTTTTTTTTTTGGTTGCTTTTAAGAGTGTATCTGTGTGGGAGCTAAATAAGCAGTGCTCAATGAATGTGAGGAATGAGTGTGAAGTATAATATAGCAAGTCTTCATTGTTACTTTCTCATTTTGTGTGAACTGTAGTGGAAAAATGTGAAGGTTACCTGGTTTATCCTTTATTTATAGTTTAACTGAATGTTTTCATTCAACAATATTGCTGTTTGTTTGTCTTACTACAGAATGTAGACAAATGCAACAAACCCAAGTGTTTTTCTGGTATGTGTGCATACATTTGTGTGTGTGTGTGTATTTCTGCTGAAATATAAACCAAATACTGTATTTATTTCTGGCTTGAAAAGAACAGCTGGTAAATCTTGGCAACTGCTAAAGAATAAACTGACAAAATAGGTAGTAACTTTCATCTTCTAATTATATGGCAATATCTGTATCTACAGCAACAGAGCAACTGATCAGCTGTCTGTATTTACATCTGACACTAGGATATGACAGAGATCCTAAACAAGGTTTGTTATATTGATTTTGCTGTTCTGAATTAGATTAGCAACATATTTGAACATAAGGAATCTGATAGTACTCCTTTTTATCCAGTAAAATCTAGTAGGACTCATTTTTCAAGGAATAGGTGTATGTTATCAAATGGTATAGAAGCCCAGATGATAATGTAGGAGCAGCAATTATGTAAAAGCAGTTACTGGGATAACTTTGCCACTGCTGTTTCTGCAGACCTCTTTTTTTTTTTTTTTTTTTAAAGTGAAATTATTATGTCTCTTTATTTTTTCTGCCTTTTCAGCAGAAATTTAGGGTGAAACAAGAAAATGGATATAGCTGATGTGAAAATGATCACTTGGTCATAAGAAAGGATGGTTTGTCAAACATCTAAGAAGGAAGCAAAATATTTAACAGTACAGAATGTTCCCAAGCATGAGCACAATAGTATTAGAGGGGCATGCAAAATACATTTTTGGACAACTTGAGGAGTACCCTGATAATAGGAAGAGGAGTTTGGCAGTCACATCAATGTTAAGAGACAGCTAGCCATCTAAGTGTGGTTGTGTGGGGGTGGGTGTTTTGGTGTTTTGGTTGGGGTTTCCCCCCCAAACTTGTGATGAGATAACCACCTATGTTTTGTTTGGCTTATAGTTTATGAGGATAGCCACTGCAGGTTTTCCTGGTGCTTTGTGGGTAAGGTGGTCTTGCTGAGGAACTTGATTTAGAAAGAAGATAAGTAGAATAAATGTTTGGTACAAGGTGCTGCAACAGAGCACGTAACTGTAAAGAATAATATTCTGGTCAGACATGTTCTGTAGTTCTGATAGCAAAGTTGTTAGTCTTTTGGGTTTTGCTTTTTTTTGAGAAAGAAAAATTCCTCTTTTTGTCACCAGATTAGTTTGTGCAAAATTGTTGTCTGTTGTAGGTACTGTAAATCAGTTGTACTTGAACTGTACCTATACTGAACTCTGACCAAGGGAAATATGGGTTATATACCTATTTGGAATTGGATCTAGTGACAGTGAAGAAAAATAAAAGGTAAAATGGAGGTTATGACCTTCTTATATCTGGGCTTCTCTCTAAGATGAACCGTCTTTAGGGAGATTATCTCCAATGGCAATGTTAATCTGGCAATGTAAGCATGACTCTAGCATTTCAAGAGTCTTGGTCATGTTGCATGAATGTAGATCATAGCACCGTTAAACTGTGCTGTCCTTCTAGGTTATGTTTGTTCAATTAAGCAGCAGGAACAAATAAAATAAGTAAATAAATAAACCAAAAAAAAAAAAAAAAAAAAACAACCAAAAAACCAAAACCCACCAAACCCCAAAACCACCAAAACAATACTAAAAACCAAACAGAAACCCCAAAACAAAACCAAAACTCAACCTCCCCGCCCCCCCCCCCCCCCCAACCAAACAAAAGACACCCTCAACACAGAACAACCCTTAAAGTAAACAAACAGACCAAAAAAATAAAACCACCCATCAAAAGAATCAACCAACCTCAACTTGTATTAGTAACCTTGTGTTTCTGCTGTTCAGGTAAACTAGAATAGTAGACACTAATTTCCTAGAATCTTCAGGTATTAAATTAAACTTTTGCCACCCAGTATTGTGCAAATAGGTACATCCATACAACTCGAAACTGATGATTTCGGACCCTGAAAGGAGAATAACATTCATATGAAATTGATGGATGCAAAGGTTAGATCTGTGGATTGGGGTAGCTTTTGATGTATTTCAATGCAACTTCCCTTTTATTTCCTTCACCTTCCATGTTGTGTTGGGTCTGGCTGAGATGAATTTTCCCCATAGCAGCCCTCATAGTGCTGTGCTTTGTATTGCTAGCTGGAAGGGTGTTGGTAACACACCAGTGTTTTGGCTGCTGTTGAGCAGTGCTTACGCAGCATCAAGGCTGTCTCTTGGGAGGGGACATAGCCAGGACAGCTGACCCAGACTGACGGAAGGGATATTCCATACCATATGATGTCTGCTCAGTAATAAAAGCTAGGAGAAAGGAAGAGGAGCAGGGAGCCATTTGTTGTTTTTACGGCATTTGTCCTCCAGAGCAACCTCTATGTGTGCTGGCGCCCTGCTTCCTGGGGGGTGGCTGGACATGGCTGTTGATGGGAAGTAGAGAATAAAATCTTTTTGTTTTCCTTTTGCTTTTCTGTGTCTGGCCTCTGCTTCTGCTTTCATTAAACTGTCCTTATCTCAACCTATAAGCCTTTCATTATATTTCCCCTCCCCTGTCCAGCTGAGGAGAGGGAGTGACAGAGCGGCTTTGGTGAGCACCTGGTGTCCAGCCAGGGTCAACCCACCACACATGTGCTATAATACTAGCTGTATCTTCCTGATGGTTTATAAATCCTAGTTGGATAATAGATCCCGAAGATCCAAAACAATATTGTTCTAAAATAGCAAGAATCTGTTTTTCTCTGATTGTGGCAGATGTTAATGTAATGTTTTAACTGTGCTACCTGTAAGGGTTATTTCAAACCAGGACAGGTAGATTTTGAAACTCCTGTGAAAACAGGAGCTAAAATTGTCAAATTGCTCTGTATAGTACAGATACCTGTCTCATCACAAGGCACTGAATGTCAGACAACACAGCATCTTCAGGGTTTTTTAAATTTTATTTAATATTTTTAAGGGCAAATGAGATGTAGGGTAAAATAACTTGAATCCAGTTATATTTGTCTTCCCTGTGGATAAGACATCCATTGTTAAGCAATCTTAATTTTTTCATCCCACACCTAATGCTTCAACGTAACCCTTTGGCACGAATCTTTCTTAGTTTGAATGAAAGTTGAAGGTGCTCAGAACCTTACAGCATCAGGCTGTTGTAGAGCAAAATCGTTATTGACAGTTTTCAGCTTGAGTTTTGTGAGTCTGTACATGGTTTGTTTTGGTCCAAATTGAGGTTTTGGAGAAGAAAAATCTTACTTTTCTGGTGGTGGTATACTACTGTTCACTGGTGACTCAGAAGAAGTCAGGGATAACTTGTTTTAGTAGATAAGAGAGAAATGCAAGTGTGTAACAGGCAGGCTCTCCGCAGCAGTAACATTTATCTGAAATATACATATGGGAAATGTCTTCTACATTTTGTTTTCTGCTGAAGTTGATTACTTACTTTAGAGAACTTGACCTGTTAATAGATCTAATATGTATTTCACAGCAGACTACAGATTACCTCTCTTCAAGTTTATAAGTAGAGTTTAGATGACAAAATCATTCTGCTTTTGTCTTATTTAATTTTGATGGATTCAGAAAATCTTTTTGTTCCCCCTCTCTCATACAACAGATAATGTGATGGTAGAAATGGAATTTTTCTGTGCTAGGTGTTGATTTACATAATGCTTCTAGAAGCTCATAATTGCAACAGTTACTTTTTTTCCCCAGGAGCAAGACATCTCACTCTTTTCCTAAAATGCTGCCTTAGTTTGCATGTCCTTGGTAAATCTGACTTTAGTATCAAACAAAACAATAGGATAGGGCTGAGACTTGGGAGAACGTGGTGTTTTTTAGAGTTGTATGACAGATTAATACTAGTGAAAAATATAGCATGAATGTTTACAGATTTATGAACTATGCAAGGCATCCATCTGTGGTCATGCCTGGAAGTAAGATATTAAAATGATGTGACTGAAGTACACTTAAACTGTAAGACAATTCTAGCTAAATGGCACAATGCTAGACTCCATTTAAACAATGTGAAAACAGTGCTATTTTATAGGACTTGGGTTGTTACTGTTGTATGGACTTAGTGAATCTGTATTCATGCTGCAGAAGAAATCATGAGTTTCGATGCTGTATGGTTTTATGTGAACATTAGTGTGAATCTTGGCTCTGATCTTTACTTTTGCTAGTAATATAAAATTAATCTTAACAGCTGAGTTAATCGGAAAGAAAAATGACATCAAACCCAGAAATAAGCCTAATGAAATCCATTAAGTAACTTAATGATTACATAATTATATTAATTTAAATTCAGGAATTGATCACTCCAAAATTAATTTTTGCTATCTTTGTACACTTCAAACACATTTATTTATTGTTGAAGTGAGGCATCATTTTCATTTGATTGGCATTTTGCCTTTTATTGTTATAACAAGAAAGTAATGTTTTGGAGTAAACTTATATGACCATTATTAACCTTTTAAGGGAAAGTCTATCCAGTGGGGAGATGACTGCAGTTTAATAGACTTAACAATAGTGACCTAACCCAAACCAAGAACTGAATGAACCAAAATGCAGGGATAAAAGGCCTTAAAGTGCTTATATTTGAATAACTGAGGCCAGACTTTTGGCTGACCTCCAGCTATTCTCTTAAGTGTACAGATTTTTTTTTTCTTTATATGCAATATCAGGCACAATCCTGTGATTCACACTTTGATTATCATTCTCTGTTTGCATTCTGTAGTTTGTCATAGTACCATTTTTCTACTCCTCTACTAAATTGAGATGGAAGAGTGTCTTTAAAGTTAGTTTAATTGTAGAGGTTTTGTAATAATCTAGAACTAGATGTAAGATCAGATTAGTTTCCAGTGTAATAATGAAGTACCAGAAGAAATCTTAAAATGGCTACAACCCACATTTGCTATATTCAGCACGTGGGCCCTGGACACCCCCACCCCTTGCATAGGTTTAGCTGCAAGTGCTTGAGACAGGCTGTGATGTGGTGCTGCTTTCTGGCCTCAAATCAGGCGGCTGTGTTAGCAAGAGTTGTGTGAAGCTTCATTGGGGTCTGCTTCCTCGAGCTCAGAAGCGGCACTTAAATTCAGGCCGTTGCCCTTGTTCTTTGCCCCAGCTACTATGCCTGCACCTGACGAGCAGACCTGACCCTGACTCACTGGCTTAACCTCCGACTGCCTCATCACTGTGACTTTTCTGACATCCATTGGGCTTTTGCTGACCCTGATTACTGTTGCCAGAACTGCTCTGCTCTTCTTTTTTGGCTACTGTGGACTGTACCCTTTGCTGGTGAGGACACTGCCCTGTGCCTGCCTTGCTAGCATGCTTGCCTCCTGGCTTTATCTTCTCAAATGGAACAGCTTGTTCCTGCTGCTTGCTGACTCGTGGTTTCTGAAGTTTGCAGTGGGGACACTGCAGTAGAAAGAAATAATGACAGCTCAAAAATTGAGTGTTAGATAAGTAATGTCAAGGGAAAAAAAAGAAAACAAACAAAAAAAACCCACAAAAAAACCAAAACCGAAACCTTTGGGAGATTTCTTAATTGGCCATAAAAGGAGCTAGGCTGAGTGGAAACTGCCAGAATACAGGCAGGCAATAGAAACTATGTAATTTTCCCTGTTGCACAGGGCTTTTAAATATTCTATCAAACCTCACCTTACCAGATGAATGAATTTTACAGAACTAGAGAGAAGTGGAGAGAATATGCCCGAGTCAACTAGCAAGTTCAGTCAGGGGAGGTTTTAGTAAATCCTGGACTAGTTTAAATGGCAGATATTAATCAGCAGAGGTTTCTGACACTGTCCAAGTAGCACTGAAGCATTAACGTAATCTAAAGTGGACTCAAATTGGGCATTCTTTCACCATTTCTTCATACAGCTGCTTTTGTACTTTTACCCAGAGCACTATAGACCACAGTTTTAGACAAAACAAATGTAGAGTATCTTAAAATTGGTTTAGACTTGCAGTCTGTCTGTTCCTGTCATTGATTAGGTGGCTTTATGGAAGAAGATAATTTCGTAGCAGAGGTATAATTTAGTGCTAGCATATTTTACCTCCTTGGAGATCCAAGCCAGTGTTGTTGGAAACTTTGCTTTTTTTTTTTTTTTAACATGCTAACATACTGTACTTTCTCAGTATCCTGTTTAGTACACTGTATGTATTCTTAACTCATGGTATGGAAAAATTGTTTCATCCCATTTTAAGGGGGACTGCTGCAACTGTGTCGTAATGCTATTATGATGCAAAATTGTCATGGCAGAAGGATTTAAAGATTGTTCTATCTTTAGGCTCTAATATGATTCCATTACCACACTGTTAGTTCATATTACAATGCCAAAACAATTTCAGCTCACCTGTGTGGAGTGTGGAACTTGTTGCATTGGCATTTTGATTCATTATAATGTGCATTAACAGTTCTAAAATGACTTCAATATAATCTTATGATCAACTAATTGTAATATCTATCCAATTATTAGATGTGGTTACAGTGACAAGTAGACGTAATTCAAGTGTTAATGCCATTCCAATGCAAGTACGTGGAAAGCATGTTGTGGTAATACCACAATTTCTGATTTGGATGATGGCATAATAATCGTAATGGAAAAGTCAAAATAATTTCTAATTTATTAGTGGCCCTAAGGAGTTATTTTAATACAAGAAATCAGAGTGCCAAATAAGGGTAACTGTTGGTGAGATTTTTTTTTTAATATTATAGTTGGTTTAGGAATCTGTGCAACTTAATGGATTCCAATTTGGCTGTAGGAACTGTCAGTATTTTTATTCTTTTTTTATTTTTTTTATGTAGTAGATAACTTGCATTAAAAAAAAACAACAGAAAAGCACTTACTCTAGTGGGAGAAGCAGCTAACTAGTTATCAGGGATTTTTTTTTTCGCCAGGTAGACAGCTAATGTGGAGACCTAACATGGAACTTCAAGTCATTGAGTTGGTCACTTGACAAAAGGTCAGATAACTTCCTCAGAAAGAGCTCTCTGCACTAAAGTAGAGGGGAGCAGACCAAGATGAGAAATGGACATTTTCACAGAGGATTTGTTAGTGATCAAAGAGGAAGCCCAGCAAAATGTGGAGATACAAACCTAAACTAAGCAGTGAAGGCTCTGGACTTCTGTGCATTGCACTTTAAATCACTTTGCAGGAAAAAATGCTATTAATAGATAGAATTGAGAAAAAAATTAAAATAATTCTGTGCATTCTATGCATAGGTTTAAGATTTTTCTCTGGTCAAGAACTTAGTAGTTCTTGTATTTGTTAATTAAAATACTGTCTCTTTAATGGGAGGCTCTTCAAATCCTAAGACATACCATCTTAGAAAAGCATGTACACACCTTAGGTTCTGGTATTGCATAAATATCTTTTTGAGTAGGTGTATAAAATTGTAGTCTTGAAAATGTGGTCTTGAAGTGATTTCTTTAGGTGTTAGTTTCCTGCTTTCAAAACCAGAATGAGTTTTTTCTCCAACACTACCTTCTGTCTCTTAATCTATCCCTATAAACTTCTGTTCCTGTGTTGTGAGGGTATCCCTCTGCTATCAAAGTGTTTCTCAGGACTGATGTTTTTTCCTCCCTGTGATTTCCATTGCCAGCACTCTCTTTTTTTTCCTTAAGCAATTTTTTTCTGCTGCTCCAAACCCTTCTTATATCCTCATTGTCATCTTTATGTAACATCATTACCTGTTGCTGTTTCTGGTCTTCTACAGTACTGCTTGTCTGACTGCTCTGTTCAACGTCTAGGGTGGTTGAGTTGAAATTTGGTCATGACAAATTTGGAATTTAATGATGCAGCATGAGTTCATTGTTGTGTACTATGGTATTAGCTGATGGCTAGCTAAACATTTGTAGTAGCGGATGTTTCACTCTGGAATTGATTCCCTATGGATCTTCTGTATCACAAATATCAAAGTATTTTTCTTATCCAAGCTGTCAGTTGTCCTTTTTTCACAAATTCTGCTTCAGATGTTTTGCTTGGAATATTGTCAGAAGGTCGAGCTGAATTTAAGACAAAAATCTTAAGATTTTGATCTACGAAGAACTGGTTGAGGGGAAGAACTCAAGGCAAGATACTACTTGATTATTTTTATTAAACATTTCTTCCCTTCATTCCTTCTGTCCTCAAATAATAAGGGTAAACATTGAAAAAAATGAGACTATCCTTACTTTTTTAGCTCTGTAAATATTTCTATTTAAGTGAAGGAAAGTAGCAGTGAAAGCTGTTTCTCTACTACTTAAATGATATAAAATAGAATGAAGCTGAAATCGACAAAAGCAAGTAGTCACTATTCTGGAATCTGCTGTAGATGAAAAAAAAATTCAGACTCCGCGTACATTCCTAGAACAGCACTAGTAATGAGATTGTTCAGTATTGTGAAGAGTTCTAAAGATGCTATATGGCACTCGGCATTTCTCCAGCAACAGCGGTTAAGCATATGCATAGGTAAAACTATGTTGTTTCACACCTGTATAAAAAAAAAAGGACAATTTCTTTGTGAAGAAGTGTTCACAGACTTGATCACTACAGAAAACATCATGATAATGATCATTTTTATAGAATTAAAAATGGAACAAACTGAATGTAACTCATAAAAGAATAGTAGGTCTGTGTTGAGGGAGGTAAAACTTGCACATGAGTTTGCTATTTTAGAAAATTGGTCAGCTACAAAACAACAGACTTAAGTAAACAGTCTTGCCTTACAAAAAAGAAACATGTGGAATGTCAGCAAATGTCCTTTTGTGTAGTTTGGAACATTGCTGAAATTGGCCTAATGCCAGGATAAAAAAATTGCTAGAAGTTTGAGAGTGCCTGAGCTACTAAATTGGATGTACTCTGGATATTAACAGAACCTAGAGGAGGTAAGTAATGAATTAAATATTGATTGAAATACAACTGTCTCGCAATCATGCCTTGGGTAACCAGTGCCTTTGAAACTAGTCTGATTTTTATCAAATTATACATTTGAATGTTTCCTTCAAATGTTCTTTCAAATCAGTATAAATTATTGTATGTAGTTTGTATGCCTTGGTCTTTAGCTTCCATGACAACAGGATACAGATAAATATATTTCCATAATAATTGTAGGCAATGTTTAGTATCACTGCTACTTTCTTTTAGTGCTGCTTGCTGCAAGAAGAAAACAGCATCACTTTATATGACTTGAAAGGAGCTTTTGTTGTAATAATTGAAGAAAAATGTGCACAAAGATGGTCATTTGAGGAAAATTGAATGACAGTAAAAATGATACAGAGTAGGAGGAGAATGCTATTTTGTAGCGACTGGAAGTTGTTTCTGGCCAGCTTCATTGGTGATACTGTTTGATAGACTTGAAGGAAACTTTATTTAACTGACGTAATACTGGGTTCGGATTGGTGTATATTAAACATCTAAAATGGATGGAAGACAACCTCCTAATAAATATCAGCAATTTAGATTTTTACTTTTTAGAGCTTCAGTCATTTTCAAACTCCAGAGCCACAGCTTTCAGATTCCTAAATGTTACAGAAGCTGATATCTATACAGTAATGAACTGTTCCATCTCCCATTCAAACTGAAAAAAAATACAATGACGCATTAAAATTAGTGTTTAGGAATACTTATAAAATTGACACTTGGTAAATATAATGCTGGTACAGTATTCTGAAATTGAGCATGTTTTAACGATATATAATATGCTGAAACTGGATTGTACCTTTGGATGACTGCATGCTAATTCAATGTGTATGAAGAATTAAAGGCCAAGCACTGAGCATTCACTGTTTACACAGAAGGAAGTTGTAAATGGATACTTCTATATTGTTACACAAACATATTCATAAACAAAGGATCAGATCTAGAATATTGTTGTTTCTCTGTTATCTTTAAGTTGAGACAGTCCTCATTTTAGAGGTACTAGAAGCAAAGGAGAGAAGGCTGGGGATCCTGCATTCCATCCAGTCTTGATTGGCAGATGGAGTAAACTCAGTTTTTTAAATGAAAGTATTCACCAAAGCATTTTGATTTATAGATAGAATCTATTATTCTTGCTATTTCTTATAAGGAACCTACACTATTTTATTTTCTTGAAGAATCTCAGTAAAATTGTCTAGAAAAGTAGATATTCCATAAACCACTAGGCAGTTTTCCTCAGAAAAATAAGTGCCTACTCAAATTGTTTTATTAACAAGTTTTAACAGGGCTCTAAAATTCAAAGTGTATGTTACTTAGCTTATGCTAAATCTTTCATTGCTATTCTGCTTTTGTTTTCTGTTTTGAGGAGTAGATCTTGATGGCAGCTTTGTGCCCAGATAGTCAGGAACTTAATCATATGTAATTATTGCTCTTGGGTTTTCTGAAATTTAGCAGGTTATTGCTGCTTTGTATAAGAATTCTTCTCCAATATTTATTTTCAAATTCCAGAATTTTATATGATTTTGTAAATAATTTGGCCATTTGAGTGAATAATCTGGCCATTTGAGTTTTTCCAATGTTTTCTTAGGGGAGAAATTTTTTTCTAACCTGAAATAAATTAAATGTAACTAAAACTTCTGGATATCTAAAAAAAAATCAGAATGCTTATGTAATGTTATACAATTTTCTCTTTTGGTCAATATATCTAGGTCTCAGTGGTCTGAAAATGAGCCTTCATATGTGCTATGGACTTCACTGGCTTTGTTATATCCTGAGGTTTCTTCTTGTTGAAAGAAAAATAACATGAACAACACTTTTTGGCTTTAGAAAACTGGTTTAACTGTCACTGTCTTGGATTTAAGTTGTTGTATGCTCATGCTAATGGAAAAAAAAAATGCTTTCCTTTTTTTCCTATGTATTTTTATATTGAGAGCAAAGGAATCATTACTATGTATGAGCTAGTGTTTATAAAAAGAGTAGCATCTGAGTTTTAAGTATCTAATATCTAAGTAGTAGCTGTTACTTCCTAAAATGCAAATATTTTTGTTTGATTTTTTGACAGTTAAAGTACTAACAATCATATCTCTCAGAATCTTGTGTAACATTGGTGCTTTATGTGCAGAATGTTATTTCAAAGAGTAGTATTAAATAGTGCATCTCTGCTTGCTCTTTTGCAGGTTTCCCTTTCTAGGCTCTTCTATAATAACCTTGACCCTCTCTGATGAGAGTCAGATGTAGCTTGGCAAGTAACTTGAAGGTCCATACAATTTGCTGTATATTCATATGTAGCTTAAAAATCTTGAAAGCTTTAAAAGATTTTTTTGTTTTCAGGTTTCTCCTACATGCGTTTTTTTCTCAACATTAAAAGATGAATAAAAGAAGTATTATAGACTTGAAATAACTTCCACTCTTCCTGCTAGACTGTTTTGAGACAATGTTTCAGTCTTTATAAATATAGAAATAAATATATATTCTTGGCAATAGTTAGTAGAGTTATTCAGTAGTTCCTGTCAGGTTATATTACTGATTAGCCAAAGAGATACATTAGACCACAGCTGGAAAATTCCAACGATGGAAGCAAACGTCAGGATGTGAAGAGCTGGCTGAAGAACATTGTGTTTATCTTTTCAGGATGGAATGTATTTAATAGTTGAGTAAAAAAAAAAAACAAACATAAATGTAACTTCGGGAGTTTTAGTGATGTAAGCGTGTTTGTATTTTAAATTACTTTCGTTTGTGATGTAGTAGTACTTTGTGCTCTGCCCATATATGGTTTTGGTGCTTCAGCGGCTTAATGGAGAACGGTATCTACAAACATGCTTATAAATACATGATAAATATGGCTTGCAGTATACAAAAAACACATCTGTTTTAAGTGTTACACTAAGTATTCCTTGTAAATATTTCAACAGTTGCTTAAAATGGGTTTTACATGATCTTGTAACAGAATGAATAGATTCAGTATTAGGGCATATTTGTTCACTCTTACATATGTTTCTGTACTTCATGAAATAATCTATATTGCTTCCTCTGTGGTTTGTGCTTTACACTTTTCACACTTTTCTTCCAGATAAGTGAGCAGTTCTTTACAAAAGGGAATTAACTGCTTTTTTTAGACAAGTGAGTACAGTGGACAAATAACAGATGCGTAAAATAGGGTTAAATTGCTTGTTCCCTGTTGTATCAGGATTCTGTGGCAGAAGTGGAGGGAAAACGAAGGAGTCTTGTCATTCAATTCCATCCATATCACGTGAGCATAAATACTGAATATGTGTAATATTATATACTAAAAAACTGAATTATCAACAAAAATTATTTTAAAATATTTAAATCCCCTAGCAGCCAAGAATGAAGCAAGTATGTAATATTTATTTTATGTAAATATAGTGATGTTACAGCATTGAGAGAATCATATTTTTATGGAAAAATACTTAATTACATGAAGCTATAACACAGAAGCAGAAGTGGTCTAGAAATGCAGTAGTTGGACAAGAATGAAAAGCAATGTGGAAGTGTAAAGTATTAGTACAGCTTGAGGAGCAGTGCATTTGCTTAATTCAGCAGTAGAAGTATTTGTGCCAGCACTTCATTGCCAGGATTGGGGCCAGAGGTAATCTTATTTTCTGTGCAGTGTCAGATTTCCATATGGATGATTTTTGTGTGTAATCCTTGTGCATTGCTTATTAAGAAACTATGGTGGAAAAATCTGCTCTGTAAAGAATCCAGACTTTCCTTGATGGAGCAGGATGGTAGACTAGACTTTATATGAGGGTCCCAAAGTCAGTTAACAACTCCACGTCCCCCATCTTTATTTTACTTTGTTAAAGGAATGACAATGAAATATTTTGTGCTATTTGTTTCAGTGGTTCCATATATACTTACATACATACACTTTTTAATATATATATGGAATGTGTATGTGTACATACTTACATGTATGTGTGATATATGAAAAATACATATGGAATAATAATTATGTACTCCTCTTTTATATACATTATTTGATATCTTGAGTAATCTTCCTTGTATTAAAGTGGATAAGATGACATTTTAAGTCAGGCATATACGATCGAACATGATGCTGCTATTTACAGTGCATTTCCATTTTTGGACGACTCCTTTTAGTAAGTTAGGATTGGGTTTCTCAAAATGTTTTAAAATTTTTTTTGTTGGCTGCTGTGACTGTGTAATTCAGGCTTTGAATGCAAATTGTGTATACCCTTTCTGTACAAATACATAACCAATTTTAAAAAGGCGGTACTTAGCACCTCAATTTAAATTTCTTTCTGCTTCTAATATGAACATCAATAGAACATTTTCTGCAAACTATCCCTAGTACTTTGTACAGAATAACAGTGGCTTTAACCTAGATTAACTGTATTAATTCAATGAAACCGACCCTGTTCTTGTTTGTAACTTAACCAGCAAGAGCCTCGTGATTTAGCACGTAGATATTCAGAATTGTTTCTCAAAGCTATAAGCGTTTTCTAAAAGTCAGGTTCTTATTAAAATTCTTTTTGAGAATTTGTTTTTTAGTAGAATTCTAACCATACCTTGAAGGTAAAATTATCACCCTCCAGCATAATCTCTGTCCTTAGTTCACTAATTGAGACAGGATGTTAAATTCTGTTTGTGTCTATTTCTCCAAAATACTTATTCCAAGCATATCACTTCCCTTAAGCACTTATATACTAATCATAATGTAAGGGAAGCATGCCAATTATGTATTTTAAAGACCACTTAATACTTGGATGTTCTATGCATGAGACCTGAAAAATTTGTCTTTGTTTTACTTTTTTAAAAATGTATTTTATAGCAATTTCAGAATAGCCTTGCATACTGACAGATTACTGTATTTTGCCTCAGTTGTACTTAGAATATATTAAAAAAAAAAAAAAAGTATCTGTACCAAAAATTTATCCATTCTAGTTGGCAGGAAAAGCTATGTGTTGGTGCTAACCATGGCTTGGTTTTTTGGTCTTTTTCTAATTACAGTATAGTAAGTGGAAGAGAAATACTATTAAATTGCAGGGAACAAAGATGAATGAGCCAATGATACTTTTATTTAGATTATTTATAAATGTACTTTGAGGCACATGTTTATCGTAGGCTGTGATGACTTATCCAAGAAGAAAAAAGAGTGGAGAAGGCATTCCCTTTCACTGACAAGTATTACTGTAACTGTAGTACATAAAGTCTCTTAAAATAGACTATATTGTTTTATCAATGTAACTTTGTTTCTAATGTTTTCTACAACAGTAAGTGTAATTTAATTAAAAAAAAAAAAGTGGCCAGATCTATGTTCTGCTAAACAGGAAAGAGGAAGTAAAAGCCTTTCCTCCTTGAACAAAAGGGCAAGCCTGCTTCCTTATAGAAGGTGGTAACAAGTGACCTTAAATCAGGCATAGGTTGTGGAGTAGTCCTTCAGGGAGCCAGGTCCCAAACCTATCTTCCATTGTTGGTGTTGCTGCTACAAACTACTCCTTTGTAAAGTTGGTTTTTTGGTTTTTGTTTTTTTTCCACCTCATATACTCTTAGCTTATAGACTACATAATTAGAATTTTGGTGTATGTTTCCTGTAAGATAGCTTGCTCTGCAAAACATGGAATTTGATTGTGTGCAAATACTATTCACCCAATTGCTCCTATGAAATAATAACTTACCGACTACTACTGTTATAATTTCTCTTTTTACTCAAATATTCATAACTTTCATACCAAGTTTGCCACTGCAACTGTTCTTTACTTTGCAGGGGGAGGAGAGGGAAATTCCAAACCAAGTAATATCTATATTTCTAGGGCATATCCTACACAATAAGTGTCTTTGAAAAATATTACATTAGCTATATTCAAGATGTTCCTTAATATGTTGTCCAGTCTGGAGGAAACTATTCATTATCCTGCTTTCTGAACTTGAAAGTACAGGTGCAGTACTATCCGTTTATGATGACTAGATTGCCTCAGAGGTCAGTTAGCACTTTGCCTCCACTGCTACGCAAATTAATTTAGGCTGGTTTTGATCCACTTCCATTAACAGTTAAAAATGTCAGAGATATTTTTTTTTTCTTAAGGAGAATTTCTCTAGTTTATAAGCTTTCTAGAATGAACCCTTAGAAGTTAATGTGAACTTGAGTTTTGGCGAATGCTTTTAGAGTTGCAAAATGGCAGGCAAAAGCAACATTTAAAAATACTTTGCATTCCTCATATGATGGCTTTCATGTCCATTGTCAAACAGTTTATGTACTGTACCAGGTGAGTTTTTAATTAGCTTCAGTCATTGCTTTTTCCCACCACTTACAGCTCTTTGTGTTCTTAAAGGCAGTTTAATGATACCCTGGAATTGAAAGGGCACAGTGATGCTAAAAGGAGGAAGTGATAAACATGCATACCATGGGATTAGTTCTAGATTCTTGCAGTTAACAAAGTTCTAATACTTGTAATGTATTTTTTTCCCTTTCTTAAAACTTACACGTTTGGAGATGACTCAAAGTATCCTAGCAGGAGTGGGTCTAGTACTCTTACTGGGCAAGTTTAGGGTTAAGTATTTACGTAGTATCTGGTGCATGGCATTTGAGTGCTTTTGGCCATAGAGTGGCTCTTCTAAGAGTGAAGATCAGTGCAGTCCAGGTTTCTTCACCTTTTGAAGGTTTCCTTATGGTATCATGGTAAGATTGTCTTTTGGTTTTCAAACTTTTTTCGTTGTTTTACCTATGACAAAAGAAATAAAAGAGAATGTAGAAAGTCATTAGCTCATTTTCCGCTTCAGCCATATGCTTAAATAATCAGGACTCTTGTACTTGCTTTAATGTATAAGTTCGTTCTAAACAAACATCTGGTTCATACTAATGGAACCTAGTGGACAGATTCCAATTCCTTTTTAATTCAGTCATTTTCAGTCTACTTCTAGTTTCTGTAGCGGGTCACAATGTAAAGATGGTGAAATAGAGATTTGTAAGAAAAGCAGTTTAATGGAAATTGCGCCGGATTACAGCACTGTATGTGACTTCTCTTTCAGAATTTACACCATGCAAAATGCAGCTGTTTATTTTTGATAAAAAATTATTAAACACTTAAGAGTCTCTATGTTTCATGTGATTACTTTTTTCCTACAGAAACAGACCATGATTCTCAGGAGTACTTAAGTCTCCTATTTTACAAATATGTGCTGTGGAGCTGTTTCTGAATTCATATGTGCTGTATTACAAGGAATTTTAGAGAATCTTGCACTGCAGCAAGTTTTCCTTGTTTCTTGTCAAGAAATGTTTTCATATCATTGCAAGACAATATAGAAATTGCAGGTTATAGCATGGTCCCTTTGTTTAACAACCTACATTGATCATTAAGCTAAACTTTCTGCATATTTGGAAACAATTCTGCAAAATCAAATTAAGAGAATTTACTGAGAAATAAAGACATATTTCTGTTGTACTGTCTCATTGCCTTTCAGTTCAGCTTCAGGCAGTATATATATTTAGCTTAGTATTATGAGTTCAGATGGTGCTTGGATGCAAGAAATTGGTGTCTTTGGATTTCTATTAGACTTTCATTCCGGAGCCCATACTGTTTCTATGGTGCAAATTTTGACTAATGGATTTGTGATATTTCATTGATTTGCACCAGTCAGAAACAGTCGGAACATTATTTCAGGGTTTAAGTCCAATTTCTTCTCTGTGTTAATCCTACATGTGTTCAATGTGTTGGATTTCACCTAGGTGACTTCTAATGTGCAGCCCCCTACCTAAATTTTACATGAACTGCTTAGCTTTATGTAGACAAAGAAATGATGAGAGATGCCTCAAGTGTGTGATTTTATATGGACTTCATTTTAAAAAAGTTTTAAATAGTCCTCATGCTCTGTATTTGATCAGAGTAGTTCCTTCTTATGTTTTGAAAGGAACTGTGCATATGTAAGTTAGAAGGGAACATGAGCAAAAAAAATACAAGAGTAGTATGAATGTGAGTTCAGGAAGAACGTGTATTTAGCATCTGTCCTCTTTCTAGCTCTTCCAACTAATTTCTGTGTGTGTTCACTAATGAGAAACTTGTGGTCTCCATGGCAACTCTTCCATTTTGCCCCTTCACTTCCTAATATGGAAAACGAATTTCCATGTGGAAAACTGAAAAAGAAAAACAAAATATCCTCCTACCTTTCATTTCCTCTTTCTGTTCTCCCTGCCTACGCCCTTACCTCCAAAATCCATGTAGAATGGTTTGGCTAGGAAGAGATGTCTTGCAATACCGTCTCTCAGCGGTCCTATGCTCAAGTTACTTATGCCTGAGGTGAAGTAGATTTTTTTTTTTTTTTTCCATGCCCTCAGTTTTAGGTGTCTTTTACCTCTTACAGATGATCTTCACTCTGGTATCCTCCGAGCCTTGAAGGATGGAGCCCTGAGAACGTTCTCCTTGACTGGCTTATCCTAAGTAGGAGGTAACAGGATGCCTGCTTCCTGCTCCCTGATACCTGAAACTTTTTGGATTTGCACAAAACCAGTTTCAGCTAGGGTTAATGCATTTGTAGATAAGAAAGGATATAGTCTAGTTAAATAACTCAAAATGTATCTAGTAGATACTGCTGTTTAAAAGATGAATGTTTTTTCAGGGCAAGTCTGTCTTTGGTCACTGAAGGGAAGAAATGTTAGGAAAAGTTATGAGAAGTTACCTTCTTGTGAAATGTTAAGTAGAAGTTAATTGAGGTACAACAAATGGCATGTTGTTTTAGTTCATCTGTTAGTACAGCAATGTGATGATGTGAATATGTATGTTGCAGTATATCTGGACACAGTGTATGGTATCACTTTTCTAGCACCTTTTATCAATGGTGACCAAATGCTCTTCCTATGTTCATAGTTTTTTAGAAAAAACTCCAAACACCAACAATTATAATAGCAATAAAAATGGCATCTCAGAATTTTGCATGTTATCTTAGCACTTACTCTGCTGTGAAGAGTGATGGCACTTTGTGGACTACTTTAAGTATTTAAGCATTCTTGGATCCAAATGAGACCCAGAAAGATAGAATTCTCACTTTAAAGTCAAGTTATGCAACTGTCCTGGAATGCAAATACACAATGTAGAAAGAATATTAGGATCATGCTGTCTTCATTATTTTCTTTAGTCTTAGTGTAGTATTGGCTGATTGTTTGGGAGCTGAAATACAAGGAAAATTTTTACCAATTTTCTGATGATGGTATCATTAGAAAATAGTTCCATATATTTTCTACCAAGTCATGTATTTTCACCATTGACTTAAACAAAAGCTTATTGCCCACCCACATACTATAAACAGTTTATGCTTAGCAGTGTATGGAATACAAAAAATGTGATTGTTAGAACATTTTGAAGATGCTTTGCATTAAAATATCCTGAATAAAGTATTCTTAGCCAAATCATGAAAATCTTGTTTGGGTTTTGCATAGGCTGGAAGAGTTGTACTATACGAAGTGATATTGCTTTATTTTGTATATGAAGATCTGATGTATAATGTATAAGTATACTTGAAGAGTTTGTGTTTAAGTACTTGTAATTTACTTCACATAGGGTATGTATGTAGTAATCCTAGAATTTCATAGGGTCATTGATGGGCAGGGGCATTAAAAAGTAAATGAAAAAAGCCCCAAACACCCTACTAAGTCCCTCTGCTCCAAACCTAAAGGCTACACTTTGTGTAAGTCAAGGTTTCAGATAAGAAGCCAATGACCAAAGTATATATAAAGAAGTAGTATCAATGTAGACTTTTTCTGTTATATACTCCTGCCAAGGAGTCTAAATGTTTTAAAAGAATCAAAGAAACTAGTTGAAGCAGATGATGATGTGTTCTGTGGCTATTTCTGTACTGGGGCTGATCTGAAACTCCAGATGAAAATACCCTCAGTCTTTGGAAAAAGCTCAATTTCTGGCTGTGTAGTGTGCTTTCAGTTGAGGCTTTGAAAGGAGTCGGTATTTGCTGCCTATATACCTGCAGAAAACCTTTAGAAGTCCTGCTCAGTGCTTTGCCTGGGCCTTCAAAATCAAATAGGGTATCTATCATACATCTCATCCTGGTGAGTTTAAGTCTTGAGAGTGAGAAATTATGGTCAATAAGTGAACCCTAATCCTCCACTTGATACCATAATGCAGGTATGACATGATTCTGTTTTTCCAGCAGACTGGTGGTGGGTGTTTTTGAATGGTTCCAGCACTACTTTCCCTGACAGCACAGAAAATCCTCCCTTAATTTTGACCCAGGTACTTTGTAAGCCTCATTTCTACAAAGCCAGAATGCCACTTGATATCTTGCCTTTGAAATATGGTGCATGTATGCATGGCTGACTTCTTGTGCACTGATTTTCTTGAGTTAGCATTTTTAGTTGCAATTTGTGCATTTTCGCCTGCTGCAGTTCCCGAAGAGCTTAATGGGCCCTTACTGACTAAAATGGCTGCAGGTTTTGCAAGCATCTGTCATAAGGTGATAATTTTGTAATTCTTAGGAAATGCCAGAGTCTGCAGTTTCAGACAGTGTACAAAATGTCATATAGGACTAGCAATCCAACACTACACCTTGTAAACTGTGCCCACTGATAGCAGGGGTCAGCGGGAGATACAAAGCTAGGGAGAATCTGAATGTAGCCCACTCATTTATTTGAATTTTGTAGAATATCTGGATTTAAAATACAAATACTATAGGATTAAATGTAAAATGACAATAATGTGTCTCTGTATAGTACTTCCTACCCATCAGGATTCCGAGCATTTCATGGTGATTTACACAACATTTACAGGCTGTTTCATTCTTATTGAAAAACAGCAATTATGCATAGCTGACTTGGTTCTGAATAGGATTAGAGTATAGTATAACCTGATCTTATGTTCTGAATTCTGCTAAATTACTTTGGTTCAATTTACACTTGATTTCTATATTGTAGTAATAGGAAGATCATTCTTAACTCAGACTATGGAGATGACTTTTTTTTTTATGTAGTATACTTCTATCAGTCCAAGTTCTTGTGAAGAAAGTTTCATCAGTATGAAAGTGTGATAAGCTAGTATATATATCTTCATGTATTTTTTTTTTCTTCCTATACAGGAAAGCTAAACACACAACTTGTTTATTTTTGTTTAAATAACAGTGAACTCTAGCTTCATTTAGCCTTATACCTAATATGGTCCAAATGCAGTTAAAGCCAAGATAAGGAAGGACAAAATCCTTCTGTCCTGAGAGCATGGGCTATCTGCTTGAGCCCAGGTTTTCTTCAGCCTTCCTCTAGCACACCTAAATCCTGCCTGTGCTCCGAAAGGAAATGATGACACTCAACTGAATTCGTGTTCATTTCTCTTCTTCCTTGCAACTTCCTTTTTCATGTGGAAGATAAGCTGTATGAAAAACCTCGGAAGTTTGAGGTCCCACCCCTGCAATCCCAGTCTGTGTATATGCAAGTAATAGTCACTTTCTTTCTGCAAGTGTTCTTGTGAGATAATTTGCAGCTCTTTTACTAATAACCCCCACAAACCCTAAAAGGAACCATACAGTAGATTGAAACTAAGGGTTTTCTAAGAATGTGCTGTAAATAAATTTGCAAACAATTGTTTTTCAGTATTGTCCCAGCACAAGGACTTCATCTTGGCAGATGCCCTGCCTTTTAAAGATTAGAGTCCCTGCCTTTGAAAGATCCCATCAAATATCATGGCTAGCTGTATTTCTTTTCCATGAAGCTTTTTTGCACACTTAAGTGCATGTGAACCTTTTTAACATCAGATTTATCAGCTAGATGAAGCCACAGCTGATCCAATTGAATAGTCCTGCTTTGTGTGGGAGGTTACACTGTATGAGGTGTGGTGGTGTCTTCCAACCAGAGCTTCTAAACTGAATCCCCGAGCAGCTCTTCTGTTTATATAGCAATGTACCATTATCTTCCCATGCCCTAGAGGCAATTGTTTCTTTTAGTAAAAACTGTGGTACCTGGAGTTTTGCCCCTGGCCTAGAAGTAAGTGTTCAGAAAGGTGAGTTAGGGTATTAAAATGTAATCGGGGACTTGGAAAGAAACAGCTGGTGACATATTGGGTTTGCAAAACAGATAAGCCTGAGTGCCTAGAACAAAGATGCTTTGGTGAAGTTGCAAGACACCTCTCAATGAGCACCTCTGTATCAGCTTCTCAGATCAGCCTAATTCCCAATTGATGGCTCTGTGCTTGCATTTCATAGTTTTACTTGGCCCTTTCCTTAGAGGGGCGTGTTGGAAGATGAATACAGTAGATGGTTCTTCCGTACAATGTGCTTAGTTTGTTGTTTTTTGGAAGCCTCAAGATTTTAGTTTTGCTTCTGCTTTCAGGGCCTAACCTAATTTGAAATCCTCCTTTTAAGTTTAGCATACCACCATTAGCTCTTACCATGCTAATTTTCTGGGAGTGCTCCGTTTGAACTTGATTGTACCATAGTTATTAAACAACTGTTTAGTACACTATCAGAGTAGCCTTGCTTCTTGATGGTTATAACCTCAGACGGTTCCAAGGAGAAATATTTCTTTAATGTCCTGAAAAATGAGTTATTGGAAGTTTACCCCTCTGTTATATATGGCTTGGTTTTTATGGAGGTAGTTTAAGTAATTTGTTACTACTCCTTTATTAGTCTCTTTATTTGTCTTGTCACTTTTTTCTTTGCTGAACACGCGGTCAGCACCTCTGATTAAATTCTGTGGTTAGAGGACATGGTTGCTTCAGGCAATGCGGATTCTGTTGTGTGGCCTCTTCCCTTCAGGGGCTGCATGGGTGAAGGTAACTGAGCTGTGCCCAGAAAGCTGAATCTGGGCGTTTGTGTGCGCAGGGTGAATTAGGTTATGCAGGGTCACAGGCCGTCTGTAGCAAGGCCTACTCCTAACGCTGCTACTGCTGACAGCATTTCTGCTGGAACAAGGGCAATTCATTACTGCTGACCAAACGTCAAAAAACGTGATGAAAATAGAAAGATTTTTCATAGTTCTTGTTAAAATATTTTCAGACACAGAGGTAACTGTGTGTGAGTTTAACCAAACCCCTTAAATCCCAGGAATACCCAGCAGATGGCAGCTTGATCAAATATGTGTTTATTGGAGTTACATGGGACTCTAAAAAGCTTTAACTATTTATCCAAAGTCAATAAAACTCTGCTCATCAAATCATATGGTTACAGTTTTTTCAGTACATTGAAATGACATTAAACTGGTAGTCTAGCTTCCTGTAGTGTTTGATTTTATAAAAGCTGATATTTTGAGTCTTAACTTAAACCCGTAAAACTAGGCTGAAACTTTACTGGTCCTTGCAGTAAACTTAGGGAGTCTAAAATCACTTTAAAAAACTAAAGATTAAACAGCACAGTTCCGTCATGTTGTCTTGTACTCAGTATTTGTGAACGGTGTCTCTTTGTAGAAAAGCCCATCTGTATCTGGGATAGCTAAGAAACTGTATGTGGAAGTGAGAGGTTAGTGATAGCTGCATGTTTGTACATGTGAGGAAGTATAAATGATAGTATTAAAGCAGTAAATTGGCCCATGCCTATACCTCTAATATAAACTGTGAAGAGAACTGTTTTTATATCATTCTACTATAGTTGAACAGATGTGAGTGTGGTATGCACACTTAAACTTTAAAATACCAAAAAATTCAACTGCAACATATAGTTAAATATTGTACTAGAACTCTGCATGTACGGGTTGTTATGGCTCTGTTCATTCTTATTCTTAATTAGTGTTTCTTCTGTCCATTTTCTACTTATTAAAAAAAAAAAAACAACAAATACTGCTTGATCTTGTGCTTCTTGTCAGCCTGTATGCATGTGTCTGAGTGTGTTCATGTAAACCTCACATAGTGGTTCTTAGTCTATGGTCACCTAGTAGACAGAGTTCTGCAGTACTGTGTGTGATCCTAATAGCAGTTACTGAGGACGTGTAGAGGAAAACTATGTAAAAACTTAACAAGCCAGGGAAGCCGTGTGACTTCACTGAAATGTAATGCATAGCAATTACTGCAAAAGCAGTACCAGGTAATCAGTATAGTAGGCAAAGACCATGAAAAGAAGCTGTTTGTTTTCTCTGAATGCTTCCTTACTTAACTATAGTTTTAGCATAAATCAAAGTAGTTAACGTACTCACCTAAATAATTGGATTTTATTTTGGTCAAACTGTATCTCATTCTTAGCAACATCTGTTTTCATGTGGGAACATTTCAAATTCTGAAAGCTTCTTGTTCCTTTAAATGTCTGTCAAGTTTAATTTACTAAGGCCTTTAAGATGTGACGTCATTTGGCCTGTTTTCTTGGGTTCTGTAAGTGTTTGTTTCCAATAAACACTTTATTTAAATATTTTACTTATAATTAATACTTATTTAAAATACTTTAGTTACTTAAATGAAAGAGGCATGGGGACCTCTGAAACAGAAACACAGGTTGCACCCCTTCTTCATCGAAAGAGGAAATGTCACACCTTGTAATGGCTGTGGTCTTCACCCACGGTCCTACTTGTGCCTAGACTGGAAACATTCAAATACTGGTTTGACAAACAGGTATTTTAATAGTTATCACCAAAGAGAACAGTAATATAGATTGATTGGATGGGGGTTTTATTCTCTGTTTTTGTTTACATGTTATTACCTAAGTATGATTACTGTCCAGGCCAGAAATTACTCTTTGCATTTCTGCTGGCTTTTCTAGGCCTTGACCAGGAAAACTCAGCCACTCCTCCAAGCCCTCAGTTCCTGCTCGATGCTAGGCCAGTAAAATAAAATGTACTTGGAGAAAACCATACAGATTTTTTTATTACCTAACTTAATAGTTCCTGGTTAAATGCAAAGAAGACTTGAAGGGGATGTCTAATGCTTTTATTTTCTAGTTGGATTTCCCCTATCATAGGAACACTTCCAAATGCTGTTATTTTGATGGTAGCTCTTCAGTTTGTATGGAGAGAGAGATTCAAAATCATCTTAAAGTGGAAAGGAATACCTTACTTCTATTAACAAATTCCTAGAGTGAATCAATATTGTCTGCTCTATTACAGTTAAGTTCTTTCATCTGGCACAAGAGATGTTAATACCTATTATGCAAGTCTTACATTCTTGCACAGTCTGTGCCTCATGTTTTCTGTTAGTCCTGCAGAGTTTCAGGGGGTGGAAGAGAAGGGTTTCATCACTGGAATACACACAGCAAAGTAATATGATCAGACTCAAGCTTGACACACTGAGTAATCTGTAATATGCTAACGTTTCAGTATCATGTTAGTATTGCATTAGACTAATATGACACTAATACAAAATGACAGGAAAAATGACTAATACAATAAGACTTTCATATATTACTTTAGGGCTGCCATATCTGTCCTTTTTAATTCACCTGAAACCCTGCTTAAATGCAGAATGAGAGCTGCATCTAGAGCATAGCTGGGGAAAAAGCCTGTTTTAGGAAGAAGGCCATTTCAAGTATTGTGTAACAACTAAGATAGAAATAATCTTGCAACACTTGTGCTTTATGTACTAAGAACGATGGCAATTTTCCCAAAAGGATACAATGCAGCGGTGAACTGTAATAATTTATTTGAACTGTTGGTGTCTGCAATGATGATTGAACAGAATTCTCTCTCCACTTTCAATTGGTGACAAAATATAATTTCAATAGAAGGTACCAGGATGCTATCCTGTGTCTGGAAACTCAGTCATGAAGGATTAGTTCTAATAATGAAGGTGTTTTTGTGGATTTTTTTTTTTTAACTGATCCTTTCAACTTCCTAAATTCCAAAATGGAAACGACAAAGACGTAGCACTGTACTTTAAAGTGTACACAACTTCTGATTTTTGATAGTGTAAACAGTTGTTATGGTGAACAAGATAATACTTTTTCCAAATATCCATGCTATCTGTTAACTAACCTGCAGAACTGAAGTTTTGTGTGGTTTTACATTTACAATGGATTACCTTAAGAAGCATTTGCTGATGCATATTACTGACTTTACTGCTCTCCCTGTGTTCTTATTAAATGTAACAGTGAGATTATTTTAGAAGCTTAAATTCTAGGCTATTAAGTAATAGTCATGTTCAGCTAGTTATGCGTGTATGTATATGTCTGCGTGAGTAAATAATGAGCTGAAGTAGAATTAGACATTTTAAAAAGGGATGTGTCCAAGTTAAGCCTCAAGATCTGTAGGGACATCAGATATGGTCTCAGGGTAACACAACAAGAACTTCAGTGGAGGTCGTAAAAAGAGGCATACAGGTTTAAACAGAAACGCTTTGTTCTCTTTCTTTGGACTCTGCTTTTGCAGTCAGTAGAAAGGTGAATGGAACGTTTCCTAAAAGACTGCCAGCTTTCTTAATGAACTCCACTCCAGTCCCTTACTGCTTGCTCAGGACCAAGCATGTAATGCTAAAAGATGTCCCTGGGCATCTTTTCAAATTAAACCAACCCTGAGCAAAACTGAGAGGCCAAATGGAACCACAGGATATCCCCGTGTTAGTAAGTCTCATGAAGTCTATTTGAACAGCCTTGGATATCCATCTTCCTCGCTTCCTGTGACTGACTTTCTATATTGTTTACTAGCTGAGACAGCTTTATGAATTATCAGGTTGCCATGACCCTTTGCTCAGAAAGTTCAGGTAAAAGTAGTGTGGTGGTAGAATTTGACTGTAATGGTAATGCAAAACCAAGTAAAATAACTCTTTTTTTTTCTCTCAAAGACCAAGTAATAAGATAAAAATATTTAAAAATATTTAGTGTTACGTACCTGTGTTAAAATAAGCAAGTTCAAGTAATACTTTTTATTTTTTCATATTTAAATGCTGTAGAAGACGGATATTATTGGCAATGGAATAAGCCAGTATCCTGTTGTGAAAGGTGCACTGTTAGGACTAACATAAACCATGCGAAAGCTGCACTTGTGCCTAAAATGTTCTGTCATTCTCTGGTTGTGCCTTTCCCAGCTTCCCAGGAAAAAAAGTTTTCAGTCAGATTACGTTACTGATGTCAAAAATGCCACTGCTGGTGTGAGTAGAAAGGGAGGGGAAAAAGTAGTTAAAAGTGAGTGGAAAAAAAAAAAAAAGTGAGTGAGTAGTGAGGGGGGCAGCGGTTAAGTCTTAGATGGTCTTAAACAATGAGTAATACAGCACATTAAGGAAGTGAATGAGATTCTTGAATGTGTAAGCAGAGGTACTGAAAACAAGTACCTAGCTAATATTACCGTTCTAGATGGCTTTACTGAAACCAAAATAGGGATGCCAGTATCCAGTTCTGCTGTTAAAACTTTAAAAAGGATGTTGATGAATTGAACAAGGTTCAAAAAGTGCTAAGAACAGCTGGAAAACATATCTTTTAAATGAACTTCTGTCTCTTACGTGTTTCTTGCCCAAAGGAAATTCCTGCACTACTTGAAAGAGTAAGAACATAAGACAAAATTCCACTCAAGAACTTATTGTCTACTCTCCCAAATCCCTTGTGCTCTGTGTGTGAGTCTAAACAATTGCTGTGGTCAGCTACAGAGCGTAGAGAACGGGTGGTCAGAAGCATACGTAAATATGAAGCTTATATATTTTTACAGTTTCCCCACATTAAGTTAAAGATTAGTGACTTCACCTTGTTTCTTTCTCTTACCCTATGTGTTTATTTGTTGAATATTCAATATAATGGTCAGATCATAACAATTGTGATACTGTTGTAGGTGGAACTCAGGTTTTGTAACCGAGACCAGAATATTCCTTGGTGTATGGAGTTCATAGGCATAGTTTATAGGTACTGAATTTGTAGGTACAATTTTGGAAATTAAAGAAAGTAGTGATGGATTGCTTTCTCCTGCCTGGTTTTAATAAAACCCACAGTTAACGTATTTCTCACCTCTTAGGGATGAGAGTGAAATAAAATGTGGATTTTGATACTGTACCTGCTGCTAAGTAGCTCTTAACATAGCTTGAATAGCATTGCACATGTAATTTGTTGGAGAGCTCATCAGCTTGGAGAGCTTATTTGGAACCTTGCCATGCTTAACGTACCGGACAGTTCAAAGCTCACCAAGCTCAAGATTTAGGACAGATGTTTGTCTAAGCTACTGTTCAAGATTTGAAATGATACAGACTCTGCAGTCTCCCCAGGCGATCTCTTCCAGTCTTTACTAATAGAAGGGTTTTTGTTTGCATTTGAGCTGAAGCATTCTCATTGTAATTTAAACCCATTACTAGTCCTGTTCACGATGGGCATGAAGAACAGATTATTTTTTTCTTCTTTGTATAGCAGTAGGGGGTTATAAATGTGTCCCTCTTAGTACAGAAACTTCAGGTGAGAGTTTGGGAACCCTGCAGTCCTATTCTTGTGTACTGCCTATGTGAAACTACAGGGAAGTATCTTTATGCTGTTCTCATCAATATGTAAACTATGATTCCCTTCGCAGTGTGAAGATACTCATGAGACAGTGGTGAAAATTAATGTGCATTATCACTGCTAGCATTTTAACACAGGGCTCCCCATAGTTTTTTCTTAGCCTGACAACCCTTCTCAAGGATGGGAAGCCTGGAGAAAGGAGATGAAGTGTTTTTCTGATCTTCCCAGTTAAGTAATTTGTCAACAATGAGTAACATCACAAAAAAGTATTTTGAGCCAGATATTAGAATACCTTTGAGCCTTGATTTAAAACCAGTAGAAGTAGAAAACCTTTTTTTCACAAAGAATACATTGGATAGTGCGAAAGCATAGGCTTTGTAGCTACTTTGTATAGTATGCAGCAGGAGAGAGAAAGTTGTAAACCTTGTAAAGGAAGCTGTTTGTTTCCAAAGCAGCAATGGTTTTTACGAGTTGTGAGGGTGTTCTTGAAGTTCTCTAGCAGTCACTCAGTCATTCTGCAATTATTGCCAAGCTAGAGTGTCTTCAGATATACTGCTATTTTGCATATCTACAAAATAGAAAAGGCACATATTTCTTGTCTATGTGTTCTCTAGAGTTTCCGCATCGCAGGCATATTCTGTATCCTGCGTTATTTGTAAGAACAGACTGGGGTAATTTCCGGGAAAGCCAGCAAAAGAGTTGGGGCCAGAAATGAATCTGATCAAATAGGGAGTAACAATCCAGAGCTGGTAATCATTAAGCAAGAAGTTGGTGTGTGAGTTATGACTGGGGAAAGGGGAAAAGATCTGGTGTGTTACTAAAGAACAACATGGAAGTTTTCATGTTTTAATGCCAATTATGTGGGATGTGACCCAAATTATATTAACTCATTGTAAGACCTATGTCACGGGGGGCAATGGCTCTGCACAGGCTTCCTATTGTTGAGCTGCCTTTGCTAAAGTCAGAGGAACAAGGTTCGTTAAAATAGTATGCAGAAAAAAGAGGGATCTGCCTCTGATGCACAGAGGTGGATCTTTCCCAAAGAAATACTTACTTGCAGAGAATATAGCCGCATTGAAATTGTAATCAAATTCTCCATGTTATACAACTCCAGTGTTTTTTTTTAATAGCTTTTATATATCATTTTCCAGGTGATGCCTCTTTCTTCTTGCATACTTCCTGTCTTTCTCAGCTTTCAATTTCACAAACAGCAAAAAATAGAAAATGAATAAGCTCTGGAGGTCACAAGTTCCAAAAATTCATCAGTATTTGAAGGAACAAAGCTTTCTGTCTATATATTCAGTTAAGGTGTGTATCACGTAGCAGGTAGCTGTTGACTAGAAAGGTATGGTTTATAAGTTCCTCCACTGTAAGTGTAAATATTAGCTTATCTGTAATTAAAATTCAAAGTGGATTCTGTTACAAAATGTGAGAACCAAAAGCTAATAAAGGTGAACAGATCAGGGTTCGGACTGGATTTTTAATATCTGTCTGTATCCTCAAGTAACTAGACTTGGACTGCTTATTGGAAAAAAAAAAAAGAGGCATGGTATCTGATTCTATTGTAGTATATTCACCATTTAAAAAAAAAAAAATCACAGAAACATGCAACCAAAATGAAGTTAGTATCACTGAAATGAAATTAATAAAGTATTCAATGTTGTATTGATTTAAACAATCAAATTGATCAAATCACCAGGATAACAAAGAAACAGTTGTGGAGCTTATAAAGTAAGAGAATGGATCTACAGAGTTGTGTGTGTTCTTTTAATAAGTTACAAAATAATTGTGCAGAAAATAGCAATTTTTTTAGTCTATTAATTTGCCTAGTGTTTTAATAAAAAAAACCAAAATATTTCATGTCAGAACAATGAACCCTTTTAGAAGAAATACTTAAAACCTCCTCCTCAGGTCTAGTCTTCTGAATAGTGATGAATTGTCTCTTGTCAGTATTCTACTTCCAACTTTAATTGTAGTAAACAAAAATATAACAAAGACTGGGTACTGGAATTGTATATGATAATTTAAAATATTTGAATTTTGATGTGGAGTTTAAAATGTGTGGGAGTATGGGACCTTTTCTTTCATGTGCTTTTGTTGTACAGACTTCTATAATATATGCACAATTGAACTTTTTCTCACCTGTTAAACTGCCTACATATGCTGAGTCCTCTCCCAGCCAAGTGCTTTTTAGAAGTATATAAGACAACAAGAGAATAAAAACTTTCCATCTTCTACAGTCTTTTCAGCCTTCTACACTGGGAGCTGCAAATGCTGGATTGTGTCAGAAACAAACTCTAAAGTGGTTGATTGTTTCCCAACAGTCCCAGTTGCTCATCTTCTGTCCATCAATGTGAAAAAATTATCAGCCAATTGATGTTATGCTATCTTTATAGCTCTGAATCAAAGCAGAAAGTGAACATTTGTTTTCTGGGACGTTCATCTTGATGGCATTATCAAGATGAAGCTAATTTAAAATGAATTTTAAAAAATTATGTGTTCTGTACACTTACACTTTTGCCTTCTCAGTTTTTGTATTTATTCTCTGGTTTAGTGCTGGAGTGGAATTTTATTTGGCTTCAGAATAGAGAGCTTTTGAAGGCTATTACAGAGGAGGAGAAAAGAAGGATCTTGGAACTCGTTTCTATTACATGCTATTAAAAATACTTGCTGTGTCAAGGAAGTTTTCTACTACCTGTCACTTCTTTTTACTTCTGTATTTATATATATATTTTTTAAATTGTCTTGCCACTTTTCATCCAACACTTCTAGCCCTTGATATCTTTGAAAACTCAATTTGCATTTGATGAAAAGCTATTGTGACTTAAGATATTTAAAAGTTGTTATGGTCGTCTTCTATTCTGTGCTCAGAAGAAAGGAGTTAGGGGCTACTGGGTTACTGGGTGGCTGTTGGTTGCAGGTACAAAACAGAGGATGTGCTCCATTGACAGTAGGTTGCAGTAACTGCTTCCCCCTACATACCCTGCCAATTGAATATTATTAAAACAAAGTCAGTGTTGGCTGGTGACCATAATTAGTGCTTGTTGCTTGTTGATCTGCATATTTCGATTTGCTATTTATGTAAAAAGTAATATTTTATTTACAAGAAAAAAAGGCTTTTAAAAGTCTTATTTATACCTCTGTGAAGTTGTTTTTTGATATGTATGTTTACTTATACTTGATTAGTGTGCCATTTATGTTGACAGTTAATGAACGACGATGTCCCGAACTTATTCATTTCTTTGCTTTTAAGTAGACAATTGTAAAAGGATGTGCTAGGTTGGTGTGTTGTAACTCAGCAACCTCAAATAATTTCTGAAATGTGTTTGCTTATAGAACTTTATGGCTGCATGGCACATACAAAAAAAAATTAGGGGAGAGAAAGATTTGTGATCTCACATTTTTCATAAGTAAATAGTTTCTTTTCTTGTAAGCCAAACTGATTTTCTTGCCAGTACAGTTGGAATTGTCTTCTGATTTGTCAATGTTTATCTGAAATGGTGGCAGACTATCATGCTCAATTATGTGAATTAACTCTTGTAATTCCAACAGAAGCCTCATGCAGTCTCCAGTTCCAGTGGGCAGGACCTAACCAGGAGGCTTCTTCTTTCTTTTTACCCGTTTGTCTCTTCAGGTCCCGTGTTTCACAGAGCAGGTCATAGGCTGTATTTTTCAGAGGGTTCTGTATAATTGTGTGATTGAACAGAAGAAAAATTTTTCATATATACAGTGAGTCTTGCTGTGGTGAGTTGGTGTCTTATTTTTCTAGATGTCAGTAGACTTGGAAGTACTTGAAAACCTATATTCTGCACTTTGCAAGCCTTTTAATATTGACTTCAGAGCTTTGTATGTGTAATAATTATTTTCAAATAACTTATCTGCTTGCATTTTAGAAAGGTTGTTATGCTGGGGGTGCGCAGTCTGCTTGTCACTTAGCTAGTTAGCATCATTAGAGAATTAATCTGGTTGATTATGTTGTAGAACAGTAATGTTTGTCTTGTTTCAGCTGCAATGGTCTATGCATAAAAATGAGGAAAGTCTTGAAAAGAGAAATCTTATTATTAATTAGACTGTCTGGTATAGGTAGAAAAAGCAAAACTGCTCTCTGGAATACAGAGCTTTTGCTGGGGCACAGGGAATCATAGAATCACAGAATGTCCTGAGTTGGAAGGGACCCACAAGGATCATTGAGTCCAGCTCCTGTCCCTGCATAGGACAGCCCCCAGATTCACACCATATGTCTGAGGGTGTTGTCCAAATGCTTCTTGAATGTTGTCAGGCTTGGCGCTGTGACTGCCTCCCCGGGGAGCCTGTTCCAGTGTTCCACCACCCTCTGGGTGAAGAACCTTTTCCTGATCTCCAACTTAAGCCTCCCCTGACATACCTTCCTGCCGTTCCCTCAGGAAAAGGGTTATTTCCAAAAACTTGTCTGCTTTTTCTAGCTGTACTAGTTTATGTAGCAGTAACTACTACTTCTCATTATGAATGAGAGGAAAAAAGAGCCTAATTAGTCTTTAGAGAAAACTGAAGCTACTTTCATGTTTAAAGTTAAGGATGTGGCTGTATTTTTTCAGTATTAAGGCCTAAGGCTTCATCGTGCTGATGAATAACAAGGAATTTTGACATCTAAATCATTAATAGATTTATTTTGGTTTATGATTAATAAACAGGCCAGGAAAAATATTGTATTTTGTCTGAAAAATAATAAAAACCCATAAATTAAAAAATGTTTGCTTTGCTGAGGTACTTAGTGTTTTGTAGCCCGGAAGAATAATGTAGCTGGAAGAATGAATAGCAAGTGATAAGTGCTTAAATGGTACTATAAATCACATTTTAGAAGACTGCCAATATGTTTTACAAAATGGGTTTCTATGGACAAATGGAGAAAAATGTAAAATAAAGGAACACACTGTGAAAATGGCAGTAATAGAACAGCATCTTTACAGCAGTACGTGGTGTAATTTAAATTTGAGAGAACTATAAAATGAAGTTCTGGTAACAGCAGCTCTGTTGTAGTACTGCATGTTTGCATTTGTAGTTTTGGGGTTATTTTTTCTTTTAATTCTAGTAAAAATAGATCTCCTTTAGAGACTTTATATTTTGGTGCAAATGGGCATCTGCCTCAGCAAAACCAAACTCAAATCATCATTTGTGACTCATTTGTTGTAAATACATAGTTGCATTCATAAAATACAGACTATTGCTGGATCAGAGGCCTAGTTTTGAAGCATCATTGGAGGCACGTGCTATCTTTAATTTCACTCTTATAAGCTTGAGATGGAAAGTAGTGTTTAATCAGGAGGTAGTTAGGACTCCCATGCTCTGCTCCCAGTGTAGTCATCAGTGTGTCATATGACCTTTGACATATCATTGAGTTTTTGTCATTTGGCTTCCTCATAAGCCACTGGAAAAGGTAATGCCTAATATATAGACTTCTGGAGAGCATTATCTTTGTAATGAGTTTCCTCAGGAGAGGTATCTAAACACTGAAGTGTGGAATAATGAAATGGTAACTTCAGACTCCTTTGGAAGCTGCACTCTTGCAGATACAATAACCAATAATTATCATTACTGGATGTCCAGAACTTTACTCAGTGTGTAATGTCCTTGCAACTACTTAACTGATGAGAGATGTGTGACTCTCTTTTTTGGATTTTCTTTTCTGGCATTTCATTTATCTGACTTAAACACAATTAGTGTGTAAACCTCATCAATCTTGATGTTATCAGAGAATGTTTTTGGCAATAGCACTTCAGCTTCATATAAATATCCCTGGTTTAAGTCTTTGAAATTTTTTTCTGTCTTCATAAATTGAAGCTTGGGTGGAAAATTTCTGAAAGAGTGGTAGCAAGTATCTTCACATTTACATCTGTTGCTGATGTAATTTCTTTAAAAAAAAAAAAAGTGTTATCTGACTGAGTGGATGTTAATTGACACACTTGAAGAATTTGATATAACCTTCTGTTTTCTTAAAAGATTAGATTTCAAAAGTTTCTGCATTCCTTGCCAAGTACCAGGCTGGGTATTTGCTTGTGGGTTGATTTTTTTGTTTGTTTGTTTGTTTTTTGTTTGTTTTAAATCTGCAGACACTTCTGTCCTCCTGTGAGTCTAATTGAAACCTGGTTTATGTGTTGAAGCTTGCTGTTGATCAGTTGCACAGAATAGCATGAGTAACAAACTGGGAGAAAATAAGAGTTTTGCCAGAGCGAACAGTGTCTGGATTTGAGGATTTGGTCTATCTAGTTGTTGAGTTGACTGTCGCTTCAGCATCAAAACCAAGTTCACTGTTTCGTCCTAAGATTCTGGTTTTTGAATAACATTAGTATAGAGTTGACTTCATAAAGGTGCCAGATTCTTTTTTCAAATAAGTTTAAACATTTCTCTAAATCCTGTCATATCTGGTGATGGGAATGGAAACAAAAAGCCACTGTGCCATCAGGACAGTCAGTTCTAGAAGTATGAATTAACAAAAACCGTGTTTGGTAGAGACACAAGAAACCCAATGTTTCTTTTAAAGAGAGAATTAGTCTCTCTTTATTCTGCACAACAGTTTTAAAGTTCATATGGTGAGAATCACTTAACCATGTACAGAACTACTTGGGAATGTTCTTAATTACATCTGTTGTTTCTGAACTTTAATTGCCTATTCATTCCAGTTTTAACTTCAGAAGAGCCATTGAAGGTAAACAAACACTTTGTTTAAATGTTTCTTGTGAAAGCTAATGTATGTACCTCTATACCAGATCAAAGGACATGTTTATACAGTGATACATAACCCATGTTCTGTGTAGTCATTTCCTCTATAACTGTAATGAATGCCATGGGGAGGAAATAATGGAGACTTGCTGCTTCTCTTATTTGCTAGCTAAGAAGTTCCCCTCTGATCAATTAAATGCTATTAAAGGTGCTTGGAAGCCATCATTTAATTTTCTCCAGTGTACTAGGTTTCCAAACTGTACAGATCGTTGGAATCTTGTATGGAAGGGCTATAAAATTGGCCATATTTATTAGGAAAGGACATGGCTTCCAGTACAGGGTGAAGTTCACATGAAGGGAGCCCTGCAGTGCTGGCCTTATTGAGGCTGGCAGTGCAGCCCTCCTTGTTGGCTCACTTATGTCTCTTAGCTTTGACAGATGGTGTGGCACCCTCATCCATGCCCTCTGAAGACCTGTTAGAATGGGGAGTTGAGTGCAGGTGGAGTCTGTAGAAGACGCACGTGTGCTAACAGCAGTAGCTAAGGTCTACAAATGCTTCACAGAATTGGATGGTTGTCCACAGACTTCTGAATTCTTCGGGGAGGACTTGGGTATGTAGCTCCACTATTGCATTTGATGATACCAGCTCTTCATGCTGTGTGCATATTCTGCTGTCCTAGTACCTTGAGAATTAGCCCTTAGTGTTTGACCTCATGGTCAGTGAGGTTTTCAGAAGCTGAGGAGCAGGAGTTGCACAAGGCATATTGCAGGTTGTTACAATCATACAGCAGCTCTGGTCAAAAGTAGATATTTTTAAGAGAAGTAAAAATAGATAGAGTTAACGCTACTGGGGATTTCTGAAACTGCAATACAAAAGAATAGTGAAACTGGCTTTCTCTATAAATAAAAATGTAAGTTTCAAACACTAAGTAATATGAATATTAATATAATAAATGCAAACAAATTCTATATTAAAAAATCTAGCACTCCAAATATTAGAAATCATTAATATTGAAGTTACCTGGTCAATCAAAACCTAGGTTTATATTTAATTCTAGGAGTTTGTTACATATTTTATAATTAATTGTGTAAGATGCATATATTTTAACAGATAAATTATTAATAAATTAGATTTGTATTTGACCCTTATGAATAATGCATTATCACATAATGTTTGTTTATATGATTATGTATTTCATGATGGTTTGTGCTCTAATGTGTATAGGATATTCTTGTTCATACAAAAGCATGCAAAATGAATCCTCATCTTCATATGGGCCTTTCCTTAAAAAAAAGGGGGGGAGGGGGAACCAAAACCAAAAAACCCCACAACTTCAGAGTGATGATAATATTGTGAGCCCAGGAATTTGTGATTTCTTAGTCACTTGGGATATAGTTTTCTTGTTATCTTGAATCAGGAGCTTCACTCACCTCTCAGTTTTGCCACTTGGGAAATGAAAATAATATTTAAAGTGCTATTGTGGTGGAGCTTAATTATGCGGTTTTTGCGTAGTACTTTAAAGTACGTCATGAACACTATGTGGATTACTTTGAATGAATTTAGGTCTGTAGCTAACATGCTTTACAAATTCTATGTACCAAGGGGAACAGGGCAGTTTAGAGCTGATGAATCTTGAGCTCAGTGGGCTTTGGTTTTATACAGAAAATCTATTACAGTGAAAGCCTGTGAACTCTGAATATTGCAGCTGGTTGGGTGAATTTTATGGTATGTTACTACTACAAGTAGTAACTTATGGTTCTATGTTGTTATATATAAGGCTCTTAAATCTATTTAATCACTTTTATTTTTCAGTTTAGTGGTGCTACACTAACAAACATACGCTACATTTTCTCTGAAGTCTTTCATGCCACAACAGGAATCCTATAATAAATCATCCTGAAATTCTGCTTGTTTTAATTTTTTCAGACTTTTGTAGGACCTTGTGTTATTGTAAGTGTTTAACATAGGTTTGTGTTGGTGGTTTTTAAATGTACTAAAATAGTGAACATCAGCAGAATATGAGTGAATGCAAGTAAGTCCATCTGTATTGGTTTAAAGTGGAACAAAATTCCTACAGAAACATGAATACATGGGAAACATGGTGTTCCAGTGAACAAATAATACAAGTTAGAAATCACAGAAACATTCAAAATCTGCTTGTGTCATCAAAGTATTAATTATGATAGGTAGATGCCATTCTGTATGGAAATACAGAATGTTTTTGCCAAAAAACACATTCTGAGACTATTTGCTGGGTCTTCAAGTTTTTCTCTTGTCCATTATAATATTTTCAAGTTGGCTAGAAAAAATTGAGTGCAATTCATTGTTTGTTCTGTGTTTATCGTGGGTTTTTTTTGCAGTCCTTTGAAATGAACTCAAGTTAAGAACCCTCATTACTTCATATCCTAGATTTTTTTTTTTATAGGAGAGTGATAATATGTCAGTTTTCATGCTGACACTATATGCCTTAGTGCAAACTTAAAGAGGCTGCATTGAATATAAAGAGGCTGTGCAAACTCCATTATTAATGCCTCATTTTCACTACTTCAGAGTTGACTTTTTTGGTGCGTATTCTAATGTGGGAAAAAATGGGCAAGGACTCAGGGGCCCTGACCATGATGCCCAACTAATGAATTCAGGAATATGTGAGATGCCTATATTGCCTGGTAACTAAAATCTGTGACCCCAAAAATGCACAAAAAGGTGCAGATATGATTGATACAGAACATAAGCATATGCAGTAATAAATTAAGAAATGTCTTGTTCATCCTTTTCCTGTATGAGTATTTAAGTCAACAAGTCAACTTAAAGGAGCGACGGAGCCAGTCAATTATTCCGTAGGTACAAACAGACCAAAGGTTATTATGAGAAATGGACAAAGTTCCAGAGCTTTCACAGTGGGTGAGAATTTTGGGATCCAATTCATTTTAATGTACATTTGCTACTCTTTATATCTTGTGGGACTTAGACTTGCCCCAAGGTTTAAGTGTTTTGCTGATGTTGGTTGTAGCTAGAGCAATTTTAGTGAATAACTTTCCTAATTTCTAAACATTATCAAACAAGAACAGTTCCTGACTTTGATCATATCGCTAAGAGAATTATTGTTGATGGGTAAGAGTAATAATGTCTCTTGCTATCATGATCAAACTGGCAAAGACAGGTTCTTACTCGTAGCGTTTTCTGATTGTGCAATTTGTAGAAGAATACTTCTTTCATTTAAGGAAACTATTTCGTTTCAGCCACCCTACAAAAAAGAAGAAAAGCCCCTATCTTGCTACTTATTACTTGGCATTTGAATGTGCTTGCTACAGAATACTCAACAAAGTTTGCCTGTGGCTTATTTAAATGTGAAAGAACACATGTGGGTAGCTGGGAAACACATTTTTGCAAGCTATTATCTTTCTCTCCCCAATTCAGTAATTCCAAATACAAGTATGCTTGCCTGCCCCAAGGTAGCATTGATATGTAATTGCCTTTGACGGTTAGTTGTATTTGGCATTGTCATGAAAAACAAATCTATGAATTCTGTATATTAATTATAATATTCTTAGAATCATTTTTTAAGATCAATATAAAGAAGTCTTTGCATGCATGTAATCATCTACATCAGAATCCTTGAGGAATCACAATAACAGTGATTCATTCATAATTCACAATTTCCATTATCTTCTTTCTACATTTAGTATGTGGTAAAATTTATAGCTTCATTTACATTGTGTTCTATGAATAATAGAAGAAATACAGTGAAGACCATGGGAAATGATCTTGTTGCTGCAGATGCACTCTTAAGCAAATCTGCATTACAATACAGCATATTGCCTCCTGCACAACAGTTTCTACAGAGCCTGCAGCTGCAATAGGGACACTTCAGATGGTCTTCATTAAATGTAAACTCTTTCATTTTCAGCTTCAAAGCAGCATGATGATGAAACCTTGAATAAATTGCTGTAGGTAAATGATATAGTCGCAGCCTTTAGTTATCCAACTGCAGTATAATATCTTCATTTGAGCACACTCATAGACAACAAGTAGAAACAGGAGTACTTAAATAAGCAACTATAGTTTGTAAGAATGTTCTTATATTCTTAACCAGTTAGCACTCTGAATCTATAAAAGCGCTTTTATGTACCAAGGTAGAAATCTTTTCTATGGTAAATTTAGCTACTGTAGCAACACTGGCTTGGAGCATAATCTCTCATCAAAAGGAATAGTCCTAATTGAAGTGATAGAAATAGTTATAAAAGCTTGGTAATATAGCATAATGAAAGCCTTTTCCCTTTTATAACACATCATGTATAAATAATTTTTATGTTCTACTAAATTGTTGCCAGCATTCAGTAACCTTGCACTGCATTTCTCTTTCTTAGTGAATGCATTGCGGTCATCAGTAGAAATTACCTTAACTGCAACTTGCTGAATCTGATAGTACATTTGTGACGGATTGTCTAAGATATGTTATTTACATTTATGATGTGTTAAGATATGCTTGTTAGCTCAGTTAAAAGTTAAATTTTAATTTTGTCTCTAGTTGTTAAATGCTCAGCTTGTTTCCACTGAGATCAGATAACTGCACAATTAGTTGAGGCAATTAATAATCTTTTGGTTCCTGCACAAGACCCCACAATAATGTATATACATAAGTTATTTTTTTCAAATAGTGAAGAGATCATGATACTGTTTTCAGGATGATAAAGGTGACTAATCTATTTAAAAAACAAAACAAAACCCCAAACCACCCCCAACAAAACCCAAAACAAACCAGCCAAAACAAAATAACCAAGTTATCAAAATAGGAAAGCAACTTATACTTTTTTTTTTTTTTTTTGCAGGGGACCAGTCTGAGAAAGCTGTACAGTGCGTTGTTTTGAATAAATTGCAAACTTTAATTCGGTTGATTTAATTCTTAGCCCCTCTTTGTGCCAGCACTCAGCTAGGCATACTTTAATGAGAAACACTCTGAGAAGAGTATATACTTTGCTATAAATAACTGACACGTTGTCATTCAAACAAAAAATAATGACAGTTAAAAGGAGTGGGATATGTTTCAGTTTATGAGAACTCAATGTTTTCAATGCTAAACAGCATAGCATGGGTTAGGTCTCTGAAATACTATCCAGAGCAGTATTCAGATGTCTAAGATGATGTCAGTACTTTTTTTTAATAGGTGGTTTCCTACCTAAACTGATCTTGTCTGTGTGGAGTAAAAGCCGCTTTTTCCCTTTTTTAGAACTCTGACATAAGGATTCACAAAGCTGTTTCTTAGGCACTTGAGTATTTTTAATTGCTCCTTCTCCAAAAGTGTTGATACTCAAATTATGCTCTTATCTCTGTGATAGTACTGCTCAATTCTGCTGGTTTTGGTTCCTACAATACTAGGCTTTATCTAGCTTTGCAGACGTGTCAGATACATCCACACTTCATCATTAACGTGCCTGTAGCAAGGCTACTTTTAATTGTTTTTGATAATCCTTTCAGTCAAGTTCTTAAAGACAAATAGGACCTAATGCACTATTGGACTCATTGGGTAAAATCCATGCTTTGCATAGGTCAATAGGAGCTTTTCCACTGATGTCAGTGAAGCTAGGATATTGACCATTTATTTCAACATAAAGGAGTAGCGGATTCAATCCCAGAGCTGTTCTTCTCTACTTTGGCCTTTTCGAGATCGCAGTTACTATTCAATGAGTTTTAAGTGGTAGATAGAAATGTATGTGAGACTTTATTGTACATTTTATTTCTTGTATTTTTTTTAAATTATGATTCTACCTGTTCAACATGATTCCGTTTTTGTTAGCCAGACAGGACACACAACTTTTTTCAGAACAGCCTCTCTTTTCTGAAGCTTTACACGGAGAATGTGACTGGACGTACAAATATGAATATTGTGTATGATCAAACAGATGCACTTGAGTCATCCTGGGAGGACTTTTCTGAGCAGCATGGAGAAATTGCAGTTGCACCTCATGATTCTTGTTTTTTCTCTATCTGCCTCCAGCCTTAAGGTGATTTGGTCAAACAAATCAGTATCAGTAATATGCATGTGAAACATATGTCCTCTTTTATCATGTGTGGGTCCCAGGACTTTGACTACAAAGCTCCCGGAAGAAGTTCCACGTCAAGCTCATGATCTTTCACACCACAGCAAAACGTGTTAATTGACTGATGGCAGTAAGCTCCACTGCAAAGTTTCTCCCCCCTGTGCACAGTCCCCTAACAGCAATATGAATCTAAAAAATACATTTCTTCCCTTGGCCAGAAAATAGCAGTATAGCACATGACCAAAGCAGGACGCTTAAGTGATAAAATTATAATTGCTATTCCAAACCCAGTTTATAGCAGTTTGGATGGCTCATTGATCAGAGGCTACTCTCCAGCTTAGTCTTCATTAATCCCCCCCCTCCCTTATTGTAAATGCCTTCACATTCAGATGTGTATATTTTGCAGATATATGGAATACATGTTGTTTTCTTTAGCTGGAGTATTTCATACTCTTAGCTCTGCAAAGAACTGTTTTATGAACAATCCTTTTTGTTATTGTGTAAAGCTTAGCAATAACAATTCTAGACAAATCATTAAAAGCAATATACAGTAGAGCTGTATATTATCATTCTTTCCTTCTTTATAATGATAAATAATCAGCAAAAAATTACTTGCTCCATATTTACTAGAACATTTCCATAAACCTACATCTGTCTACCTATGTATTTACCAAAGGATAACAGTTACTGTGTTGGGAACACATAAATGTCGAATAGCAAGAAGTTTCCTGTGGTGTACAAGAAAATACTGGGGGGAGAAAAATGGATATAGCAGTAAATTTGGCTACTCTGTAGAAATCTGTATGTAATGCTAAATGAGTTGCATATCAAGCAGAGAGGCATGTGAAGCACATGGGGTAAAACATTGTGCCATTTGATAGAGAATATATTATGATACCACTATTGGAGAATTCACGAAGTGTGAAAATAGGTTTTTTTTGAACAAAATCATTCTAACAGCATTATTAATAATTGGATTGGAAATGTAGTTGATCATTCTATTTTTATAGCTAGATGTTTGAAAAGTTCCTCTGCTGGCTAGACTCTTTCCTGCTCTGTCAGAGATGAGTTTCCATGGTTTAGAACTGCAAATGAAACTAGGATCCTTGCATCAGTCTTCCATCTCTACCTGATGTCTTGTGTAGGTCATTTTTTTTAGTTGTATGGTGATTGAGCAGAAGAAAAATCATGATTTGATATGTCTGGATATTGTGGATTTACCATCTGTGTAAGAATTCTAAAAGAAGATTGGCTGAGACTCTGGTCAGAGAAGTGTTAAATGATCTGTTGCAACACTAATTTAGTAGGGCATAATCTAACTATTACTAATATTTTTAAAATATGCCTCTCTTGCAAAGAGTGCTTATGTTGTACCTAATTCTGGCATCTATTTGCATGCTCTTTTATTAGCACCAACTTTTTGAACTATAAAGAGCTTAGATCTGCCCTTAGATCCACATATGTAATGTTCATTGATTTCAATAGAAAAATTACATGTATCTAAGTGTAAAGTTCTAGTAATATTTTCGTTTTCCTTAAAAGTTGCTGAGAGAACTTTGACATCACTGGAGTCTAATTAAATTTCAAGGGGTATCTGAAAGGGAAAACTCCTATTTTTTTTTTCTCTCTTATTTTTACTTTAAGTGTTTCGCTTAACTCTTTCAACTCTTTTTGTAAGTGTAGTTTTTTTTTTTTCTTATTTCAGTCCACAGCTAGTGCTGTGTAATGTTTGGCCCTGCCTCTGTACTTCATTTATTTGCAGGACTCCAATAGGAGGGAAGAGTTTGAGGCAGTCTCTGTTCCATTAGCGTGGCTCTTTATCTCTTGAAAAGGAAAGTGAAACTGTTAAAACACACTGTAATGCTGTAGCAGTCTCATTGTTTCCACAGTGATTTCTGAAATGAATTCACTAGTGTATGAGAATATAATTTTTTTTTCACTGAGACCTGTGCCTCATTCACAGTACCTCTCCTTTGGTGATGAATCAGGGCTGGGTAGTTAGAAAGGCTTTTGCCTTTTGAAACCTCACCTGAAAAGTTGTAATGAATGGGATGAGAAGTCAAAGAATAGTCTCGTCTTAAATACCAAACCCTCACCTCATGGGAAAATTATGAGAATTCAATACTAATCCATGCTTGTGAAATTGTAGGACAGAATACTGATGAATGCTAAAGAAAAATCAAGTGAAAAAATTAACTACTGCCAGAATATGGTTTTAAATGTTGTGCAATAAATAAAGTAGGAGTCATCTTGGTTCAATGTCAATGAACCAAAATAGTGAAGAGCTGCTCATTAAGCAAACTGCTGTTCTCTGCACCGAATGAGGCAGGATATTAACTCCGTTGTTCCCTAATTTAAGGGCTTGAGTTTGCAACCTATCACTTCTTGCATTTTTGTGTGTATTGTCTACATTTCAGCTATTCTAAATGTTAGAACGTTCTGCCTCAGACTTCTCTTAGTGTAACATACCAGCATGTTGCTATTTGGATGATATTGTTCAGAGTTACGATACAAGTTTGAAGGAAGCATGGGAGAATGATGACTTTTGGTACTTACTAATTTGAAAAAAATAAACATGATAAATAGATGTAAATGGTTTTCATTCATGACAGGGAGTGTAAAGACTATTTTAAGTTGCGTATTTCCAGCATAGGCTGAGTAGCTTTGCTGGGATCATGCAGCTAGGACTGCAAGAGCATATCTGAGGTATAATCTTATTCTTGCACTTAATATTTTACAGTATTTACAATAATCTCTTCTTTTGACACTGTTTGGTACTGTATTTTAGCGATGTCTTCTGAATATGCTGAGTGATGTGGAAATCTGTGGGATTAATTCAGTTTAAAAAAACAAACAAAACACAACAAAACAAAAACAAACAAGAAAAGCTGCATATAATTCCATGATGTTGATGGCATTTTGTCTGCTCAATTTAAGGCTATATTTACTTATGTATCTTTGATAGAAAAGTATTTTAACCCTGCCATATACTCCGGGCTGCAATACTGTTATCCACACAAGCATTTAGATGTGACATCTACTTAGGTGCAATACCTTAAAGTAAATTCTCCTCACTGTTGGTAGTGATGTTGTCATGAGGTGCCTTGCTCTTTTCTTCAAATTGGCCATCAATTTGTGCCTTATCATAGTGCTAGAAGGCACTGTATGAACCACCTTGTGGATAATACTTAGAATCATTAGAGAGAACGTAATTTTTTGTAAGATGAAAGGTATTAGCACCTTTCATACCTGGAGTATTTCCAGCTCTGCAATTAAGTTCTGTAATTATCTACAGCAATTTGAAATGAATAACAGTAATTTTTAATGTCCTGTCATAAAAACTGATGTGTGCTGCTGAATTGCTGCTGTATTCCAATCCAGAAGTGGCTTAATTCTACTGATGTGTAGAATTATATCGTATCTACCTCTTTTGAGGTTCCAAGAATGTATTTTGAATTTGTGATGTATAAAATGCTGAGATGTCATAACATATGAAGCATGGATTTCATGCTGGTTTTTTTCTGATGATACCTTTGCTTATTTCTACTAAATCATACATAAATGTGATAAAACCACATACATTTTATTTACCAGTTTATCATCCTTCCCCTCCTTTTTTACTCAAGATATTAAATTACTTGAGCAAGGAATATTTACTGTCATTTATAATTTTGACCAAGTTAACCCTTTTGACCTGCCATTTAAGGCTGTATCCCTATGTCACTGGAAGAAAACAAAGATGAAAAGATTTAATGTTTTTTTAAAAAAAAAAAGTTGAGTATAAAAGTACTAAAATTACTTGATGGATCAAGACTACAACATAATCTTACCTAATTCAGGTTGTTGGTATGTTCTAGAACCCGAGCAGACATTTAGAAGTAGTCATCTGTTTTCGTTCTGCGTTATACAGCCTTTTTGCTCTTGGAATGAGGCTGTTACTCCCCTCTGAACTCTTCTGTTTCAGCTTTTCACATCTATTTTCTCCAAGTGCAGTTAGTTGCTTTATGGTTTGAAGAAATGTATTGGTTTATTCACCTGTTAGAACTATAATAATATTGCCTTTGGAGTACACCTTGGTAATAAATCTGACCACTGTGTTCCCCAGAATAAAATAATTAAAATAAAAATTGAATGTGCCAGAAAGTCTGTACTACAAACAGAATGAAATTGTGGGCTATAATTCTGAACATTTGAGTTGGTACAATGTTCTACATCTTGAGAACAAGAAGGATTTCATAATAAGGCTGTATTTCACAAGGAACTTCAAATACAATTTTCAAAAACTTTTTTTTTTCTCCCCAAATAAAGTTGCACCTAGTCCTACTGGTAAGACTTACAGTATAATTTAATTATTTTATTGTTCTAATTTGAAGAGGTGAGCTACCTATGTGAACTCTCTCTGTGGAACTGAGAACATACATTTGAATGAGGTATGGGAAAAGTGCAGGTTTGGGAAAACTACATCTGCCGCCGCCATTCAGCCAGCGTACTTGCATTTTGTGTTAGCACAATAGCAGTTGTGAGTATTTTTGAACAAGGATGCTGTGTTTAAACTTTATATCTTGGTTATTCCATTATTGGATCTTAAAAGAGCAAACATACTCCCCTCTCAACTAAATACAACAAAATACTAGCATGTTCTTATGTTCTGTTTTTTACTTTATGCTCCTTTTTTAATGGTAATCTGATGCATGTGTGGTACCCCTCTGATGAAGGATGGGTGTAAAAATCTGTAAAAGCTGTTAAGAGAAAAACTATGTTTCAACTTTTGTGTGCTGAAATGTTTTTATACTGTTTTCCGTTAGTTGGCATTATTGCTAAATGCTAAGTTACATGATAAAGTGTTACTGAAAACAGTTTTCTCTTCAGAGGATACTATGGAAAACATAAGATTCTTAGCAAATTCAGTAGGATATTCCCTCTGACTCCCTTGGGATGCTATATTTAGTTTGTAGTGAGCTGAAGTTGCAGAGGTGGTTCTTACCTAACATAATTTACTAGTTTATTCTGTGTTGATGAACCAGTAGCACCTTTGGCAGATGCTTCCTTTATTCCTAGGCTTATTCTCTTTTCTGTCACCTTTTTGAGCTATAGTTTACTTTCAGGTAATAAAATATGAATCCATATATTCATAAATAAAGATAGAGCTTATAAAAGGCAATTCAGTTCATCATATTTTTTGTAATATGTTATAGAATTGTTGTGTTGAAATCTCCTCTTTGTGAGGGGGTAGACAATGCATGCTTATGTTTCCAGACTTGTGAATTACATGGGAATTGTTTGAATCTGTCCTTCATCTTTTCATTCTTGAAAGAGTAAAAAAGATGCACATAATAGGTGATGCAATGTGTTTAGCTTTTAACAGTTATAGGGAGGGGAAAGTTTGTCAATTAAACTTTGCATAAATGGATGTTTGTGTCATGGGTTTCCACTGGTCTTGAAAGACCCTCATAAATCTTTACAGAGGTTGTATCACAATTATTGTTTAAGCTGTAGAAGGAACTAAATCTACTTCAGTATTCATGATACTTGGTAAATTCTGTTTCTTCTCTGAAGAGAATGATTGTTAAATCCGTACCTATTTTCAATGACCTGGCAGCACTGGAAACAAAAAGTCTGGTTTTCATAAGCCATCCACAGGGTATACAGGTGTCTTCGGTGGACTATGTGGTCTGTCTGTTGGAAGAAAATGTCATATCACATAATCATGATCATACAGGCATGTAATTAATGTTATATTAAAAAGTACACAGCTTGGAGAATAGAGACAAAAACAAATTCTGGAGTGACACAATTACAGGCTTTTCTAATAACTCTGTCTCTACCTTTCCCTCAGCACCATTGGCTATTCCCAATGGGGGGGGGGGAACCTATCGAACACTGCAATTTAGTCTTTGTCAAGACCTGCACTTGTAATAATGATAATAAAAAAAGCTTCTGTAAAGGAATAGTGTTTAAATTTACAAACAGTTCCTGAGTTCAAGTAATTCCTTTATTAAATAGAAAACAATAAGCTGGCTTAATGTGAACTGTGACTAGAATTTCAATAGAGCTGATCCTTGTGGGATGGTTTTTTTTATAATATGTGTGTCTAGTAGTGCTAAACATATATCTAAAATCTCAGTCTTTTGCAACTGCTTTTTTTCCTCACATTCTTCCAACAGTCAGAATGTGCACAAAATACCATTGCTTGAAACTCTGGGACAGTATAACAACATACCGAATGCATTGTGTGTACTTTGCACAAATTCAGGCTGAGTTAAAAACTTATATTGGTACCTAGGCAGGTAATCCACAGAGAGTAAAGCTGCTTCTCCAAGTGAGGGTTAAATGGCTTTATGAAGGCCACATGATAATACTGGCAGAGCTAAGATTATAACTGTGGTGTTCTGTATTTTTGTTCCAGGCTCTGTCTCATCTTTAAATCTCTTATCTTTTAATCCCTGTTTAATATGCCTTTTCTGATCAGCTTCTGAGAACCTCTTTCCACCTTTGGTCACACATTGTAAAACTTTTTCTATAGCTCCTGCGATTTTTATTTATTTACCAAAAACAAGGCAAAAAAAATTTTTAAGGTCTTCAACTGAGAAACTTGTGTATTTCAAAGTCTTCCCTGGTTTAGGTTTCAGTACCCTTCCAAACTCTCTTCAGGTTGTGTTAGCAGTATTTCCCATCACAGAATTATGGAGCAAGAAAATCCATTGCTTCCAAATGTAGGCCTGTACGTGCTTGCCAGCCTGAGAGGAGCAGTGTGGCACTTGCATAGTCACTGACGCTCCATCCCCTGAATTTAATGTGATTTTGAAAGCGTAACACCTGGAAGATAGGACAGTGTGATGGTTAAGCACTGGGAAAGTTAATTATTAGACACTGTAAAATCATTCCAGGAAAAATTGGTTTTCAGAGGGGATATGTCAGAATAGTTCAGAGTACATGGTGCATATTCATCTCAGAGAGACTGTAGGTGAGTATACTGAAGAGCTCTGAGTATAGCAAAGTGCTTCCCCCCCCCCGCCTTCCTATATTTAATGTCAGCATAGTTCTGCTAGGGAGTGAGACTTATGTCTTTCAAGGCCTTATAACTGATCAAACGAGAGATTCATTGAACTAAACAGTTCATTCAGTCAGTGAAGAGTGGCAACTGCTAGCCTACAGAAGCATGTACAATAAAATCAGACCAGTAAATGCAGGATGAGCATCACAGCCACAAATCATATTTCTTACAGGCTTTGCATGCATTTTGCAAAGTTATGTAGCATTACATTTCGTTCTACTATGCTGGGAATGGGAATAACGTCTAATTTAAATACGACACAAATATAGACTGTTTAAATAGCCCATATAGTAAATCAGTTTTCAATAGGATAAACCAAAAGACATTTGCTATTGATCTATTTTCTTTTATGCCTTGAAATCATACTGGATTGGCTTCTGCTAAAAAGCAGACAGAACTTTAACAAACTGCATAGGTCTAGACATTCATTTCTAAACCTCAGAGAGGAGCAAGTGTTCCAAAGATATTGATTCAGCAAACGAACTGTATTAGATCTCTGCGACAAGTTAAAGTGGATTAGCAGTGTCAGAGGCAGAAGAACCCTATTTTGCAGCAGTTGTCAATGTCGCATCTGCATCAGGTTTTCTGGCTGTGGGGTGACTACAAAGAGTTAGGGATGCTACCTTTATCAGCCAGCTGCAACATGTGAAATCTACAAATCAATGTAGGGATGATAGATAAGGGAGAAATCAATTAATCACAGGATTATTTTCTGAAATATTACTGAATTTCACTTCTTAGTTGACCCGTTTTGGTGTTTTAGGGAATTTGCATGATGAGCTGTTTATGCAAAAGAAGGAATCTTGTTTATGGACTTAAATTGGACAGTGCTTCTTTTAACACAAGTTAAAGTATTATTTTTCTTGCTTGCTATCACTCATACTTGATTTTTTTTTTTTTTTTTAAACCGGAGAGTGTTACCATGAACAATGCTGGATATCACTACTGGAAAGTGCTGCTTGCTTTACTGGTAAAGTTTTCAACTCTGATATTAAGGATCTCCAAGATCCTGAGGTCTGAGGAGTTTTCTTTAAGATGTCATAATTTACAGTAGGGACACAATTGCAAAGAATTCAGATCTTTTAAAACTTACTGATAAATAATGCCATGAGAGCTGGTTTTGAATGCTTAGTATTTGAGAATCTAGTTTTTTACTGGTAGGTTTATTGTTATATCTGTAAAATTATGTCCCATCTGTTCTTATATCTTGCTCGTGGAGCATTGAGATAAGTAGGTTAAAATGAAATCTCTTCACTTTTGTGAATTGAACTAACACATTTCGTTCCAGCTCAATTTGCTATTGAAATATCTCTGAGATGCCCTTTGCCTTATAAGAATTGTAAATTATGCACTTCATTCCTGTGCTGTATTCTAATGAAGGCAAGGCACATTTCAAATGAAATACCTGTCGAAAAATAAGGGCACGTACAATATTTAAACTACAATTTTTATGAAACAAATCAGTGGCACAACATTTGAAGTTGAATTGATAAATAGGTACATATTCTTTCACTGTAATTTGAAATTGCAGTTATCTCTTGTATAATTGCTAGGAGTAATTGTGGCACTTTCTTATGACATTAAATGAGTTTAAAGCAAATACTGTGCATGTATTTCTAGTGAGATGTATATACTTTAGCTATTAGATCAATAGCACTTTTTTGCACAGGTTTTGTATGAAAGATACAGATGAAATTACAGCTATTTCAACAGTGATATTATATGTGAAAGCCATTTTCAACCTTTGTAGCCAAGAGTTCTGTTAAATGCTTTTCCCTAAACCCCCTCAAATGTTCCTGATTTTCAAGTACTCCCCCGATTGTTCATTCAAAATTATTTCTGTCCCCTTTTCATCTGTGGTGTCTCATTAAAAACTGGGACTTGAGCAGGATTTAAAAGTTTCAAACACGTTTAAAAGTACTTAAATATACCACTTTCTGAGTCTTTATTCTTTCAATTCAAAAGGTATCCCTAATTGTGGCCTTTTTTCTGTGATTTTTTTTTTTCACCTTTTTATTACAGTTATTCTCTCTACACACTAAACCCCTGAACAGTGCCCTCATTGCTATTACAGGTTCTCTCATGCTGGTATTATGTATGATCCCATGCTGCAATATGATATGTATAATGATCAATCATGAAATGATTTTTTGTTATTAAAATAACCTTTTGCAAGGTACCTGTGTCCTTCTTTTACACATGAGATTAGTATTAAAGGCAAGCTGGACCTAAAATAATTGCTGCCAATTCTTCTATGGGAATAGAAAAGGTGCACTTTTAAATATTGTTTTTAATATGAGTTCAAATAAGTGTAAAATCATAATAAATATGCTTTGGAGATGCATTATTCAGGTTCCAACCTGAATTCAGGCACTTATGAGCAAGCATTGGGAACCCCTTAAAGTGAAGCTGAAAAGATGACAGTCATAAATATGGGGATGACAGGATGGGTTGCAGGTCTGAGTAGTGAAGATGTTCTAATCTTATAGCTAGTGTTCTTTCTGAGGTTAAATGTATTCAGATGTAATCTGAATTGAGTTTTTACCATTTCAAGAACATTTCTATCAAGCAATCAGTAGGTGTACATACTTGCAAAATCTTGGACAAGCTTGTAGGGAGATGCCATTTGGTTCTGTAAAGAAAGCAAAGCTTTCCAAAGAAGGAATGGCAGGGTATAGTTTTGACGACTTCTAGCTGTATGAGCTTTCTGAGAATCTGTGCCTCTGGAGGTTCAGTTGGGATAAAGAGAGAGATCCTGCATTATCACCACCACAGGGCAATGCCATCTTAAAGGTAGAATTCAACTTAGGTAAATAAACATAAGCGATTCATTGTTACTATGCTTGTTATTCATCCCCTTAGGAAGTTACCCTCAAAAACATTTTAGTTTAGTGTGTGTTTCTAATTAATTTAACTTTCTGATTAATGCTAACTTTCTCTATATTGAAGTTCAGTGACATAACACATATTTGATGTATAATATCTGATGTTAGCTTCCAAATCTATTGACCAATAGCACAAGATAATACTGAGCATATGTAAAACTAATCATATTTATTTGCTCAACTCCTCTCTTATGCTTTCCTTCAATCTAGAGAACCACTTCTTTGTCCTAACTGGGCTTACTGCAATGTATCACCGCATTGTGGGTTCTAAAATGTTGCCTGTGGGATGATTGACCACAGGACCCGTTCTGTGTTTAGATGTAAGCGATAGGGAACAGGTAATACCAACTGCCTACTATCAATTGTATTCCAGTTCTGTTGATATACCTAGTAGGCAGAGGTTTTATCATTTTTGTACATTATTACAGATAGCATAGTAAAAAAAAAAACTTTCAAAAATACAAATGTTGTGGGGTACTCGTATGTGGATTTGAACCTGTATGAACCAGTGCATGGTAATAGACACAAAAAATACATGTTAGAGTGGGATTGTAGAAACAGTGCATGTCTCCATGTAGGGTAATAGAAAAATACCCTTCCCTCCCCCCAGTTATACAGAAACTCGCTTAGGATGGCCACTTGTGCTATTTTACATAACTGTTAAAGAATATAAGAAGGGTACATGTTCAGAAATTTAACTGTTACAAATGCGTATCTGTGATTAGGTTTGCTTAGGAAGTAATGGTGAACAAGAAATTATTGTATTACACACAGATTGTCTTTAAACAGAAGAACTTAGGGAGGGGGTGGGGAGAAAACCAAACAGTGAGCAAACTGTTTCCTGAATGAAAAATAAATCTATATGCCTGTGGTGTTTTTATAGGGCTCCTGAGGGGTGCTTTTTGGAAGACCTAATTATGTGTTTGAAATGCTATTCATTTTGGTATTGTTGTGTTACGAAAGAAAAATGTCCATATTTTTTTGTGTCTTTAATGTATGTCTCCGTGTGTGTAAGACAATACTTGAATAAAACCCTTCATGTGCCCAAAGGCATTTTTACTTTAAGTTTGGATCCTACCAATGCAGTCTTGATAAACTTTTCAGTTAAGCTACTTTTTGTTCACCTACTTCTAATGAAGTCTTAATGATACCTAAACACAACCGCAGATCTCTACCCTCCTCAGATTCCCTTTGGTTTCCAGTGTGTCACCAACCACAGTTGTCACACAGGACGGAAGCTTCAGCCTTATGGTTCTGTATAGAGAAAAGTTTAGCTGCTGGTTGTGCAGAGGGTTAAGCGGCGCTCTGCGTAGCCTCGTCATCAGTGTGGTGAGACTGGGTGGTAGCAAGTGGTAGCACCAAAGTTGTGTGCAAATGACTGGGGGCTTCTGAGGGTAAGCTGCTCCTTCCCCAGTTCCCAAAGAGAGAGTGGGGGTTTTGAAGATTGAAACTTTGAAGAGACACTTCCAATTTAAGAGGAAACACAGAGGAAAAAGCTGCCCTCATAAGGTGAACAGGTTGTAGGGGATGGGAAAGAAGGTGGTTGTGACAGAAGTGTAGTGTGTGGATGTGTGTGTTGCTTTGTTTGTGTGTGTGTGTGTGTGTGTGTATATATATACACACAAAATATATATATATATATATATACTGTGTGTGTATATGTGTGTATATATATATATATATATAAAACAACAACAACAAAAATACCCCAAAAACCAGGAAAGTGGAAAGAGACTGAGGCAAGCCTGGTGGTGGGATGTGAGTGTCTGACTAGGCAGAAGCTGACAGATCCTAATACGTTGTTTGTGGGGTGGGTGGGCTTGCACGTATGTGGTACCTGGCTGGAAGTACTGCTATTTTGACAGTGGCTAACACTTGCTGTTGTCACACCTACCTCTGTCTTTCAGTTATGCTGGGACTCCATTCAAAGTTGCATATTTGCAAATGAGGTGGGTTTATATGTTGGCTGAGTAAAACCTATTTGTAGAACTGAGGGGTTGCAGATGTTTTTCTTCACTTTCTCCACGGTCCTACATTTTCATGTCTTATTTTCTAACTTGCTGGATCCTTAATTAGGAAAGCCTGCTCTTGAGTGATGTCTGTGTGTATGCACAGTCTGTAAGATCCCTGTTAAGAAGGGTGAGACAACTTTTCAGTGTCTGCAAACAAGAAAAACTTTACACTTCACTGTTTCTGAATGCAACTGGATTCATACCTGCCTAACTTGTATCTAGCTTTGTACTTGTTCCTAGGACAGCTCTGAGCTTGTCACGTGTTTGTGACATTAGATACTCGGAGCAGCTGAATGCCCTGTGTTTGTGCTCTGGGTACTGCTCTGAGTCGGGACTAAGGCAGTCTCTCAGTGACCATATGATTTATCCAGGAGGGGAGGACCTGCAGTGTTTTCTCTATTGATAAGCCCTTAAACATTGGATACATGGAGGTCTCTGTGAGGCCCTCGTTTTCAAAATTAATTGAGTGGGAATAAGGGCCTTTAATCTGTAGACTCTCTAGTCCTGTATTAGAAATTAGAATTTAGAAATTGCCTGAAACCAGTTAGTTCAAAACTTGTCAATGCGTAGGAATCGGCAATTCTGAAGCAAACACTGTTCATGGGCCTTTCTTATTGTCCTATGGTGTAAAGTGCAGAAGACCTATAGTCGCTATCTTAAATCTGTTCCACTGCCTACAATTGGTAGTGACTTTCCTAGCAATTTCTCATCTCAGTGTTGTGCAGAAGGCTTAGTTGTTGATATTTTCCTTGAGGAGAGGAATAAGGAGAATGTCTTGATGCTGTTAAACATCAGAAAGACAGAGAAAAAATAACAACCTCAGACTGTCGCCAAGTTCAAAAGTAATAGTCATCTAACAAAAACAATTGAGCAGGAGAAAAAATACATTCCAGGAGTGCTTTACATAAATGCTTGGTGTGTTGTTACAGGAAAAATAGAGATATATACATCTCCTGGGGAAATCCATAATAAGCAGTTAAACTGAATCCATAGACAATTAATGTAAACGAAAGCAAGAGAAAAATCTCAGGAGCTACCTTAGGTAAATGAGGGCCCAGTAAGCCTCCAAAGGCAAAAGAAAATAGTCAACAGGTGACAATGATAACTCACTCTCCAAGAACATTATCGTGGCGTCATCAATAAAAGACTAATTTCAGAGTGAAGAAATGCAGTTCCTACCTCATGGGACTTGAGGAAAGGAATTTATGCCCCAGCAACCTAAGATGGACTTCAGCAGGGAGACTGCTCGCCTTCCCATTGGCGGCAGCTGCTTTTCAGTATCCCTTTGAAGAAGCTCCATCCTCATGAAGGCTAGTGTTTGCTACTGAGTCTAATAAAGTGACATTTACAGTAACAGACTTGTTCCAACTTTTGAGTAGCAGAAGGTTCAAATTCTTTGGAACATTCCTCCCTGCCCGCTTGTCTTTAGTTAAAAAAAAAAAAAAAAAGTATACACCTGTCGGGCTTTTCCCATTTCAGGCTTGGATGTATGTAGGATTTTTCACATTTAAGTCTTGGCCTCTGGAGAATGAATGTTGCAGAGAAATGTGTGCAAGGACTGGCTCCCAGTCAGGACTTCTAAAAAACATGTGGAAGCCACTTGTCTGTTTATTGAAGTTCCTGTCTCTTTGTACTTGTAATGAGAACATGTTTCTCAATACTGTATTTTACACTGGTTGCTCACCTTTACTTACGATACCTACAAGGCCTAATACTTGCAGCAGTTTTACGATTTGTATAAAGTGAAACTTTGACAGGAAAAGTCTCCAGTGTAAGTACTGTAACCACCATGTATAGGCACTGATTTCCTGACCCATTGAACATCTCGGATGTTTGGGGGCATAAGCTTTCTGCTTGATGAATTGCATTTTTTCATTGTTACCATTGCATTTAAGTTCTGGATAGTGTCAGATTTCTTTATTTCTAGGAAATGGAACAATTGCTGATCATGTAATAATTAAAAATGGAGGTTTTAGTCATCAATTTAAAGGCAAACATTGCCTGTTTCTTGAGAATAAGTAATGTGGCCAAGTGTCTTGCCACTTATTTCTGTAGTGTGTTTGTAGAGTTGTGAAGTTTATATTTTGGTTTTCTCTTTGTTTCTTTTCCTTGTGATGTTTGCACAGGTGATATCTGCTTGGCATTGTCATTTTTCTGGCTTGTGAGTTATTTACATGTTCATTAAAGGATTCCTCTTTCACAGGAAGCTTCATAACAAAGGTCAGCTCCTGTAACATCATTGAGGTTAGCCCGAATTAATGAGAGAGATTGATTTGGAGTTTTTATTAGTGGGGAAGGAGCATTGAGTATGCTAAAAATTTTAATCAACTTAGCAACATGGTGTAAGCTTGCCTCTGTGTTCTGTGTTACACACACAGTAACCATGGCAGTATGTATGCTTCACTCTTGAGATGGATAAACTCTTGTATACGTTGTACTTATTAGGTAGTACCGCTACATTAACGCATAACTAGAATCTTTTAATTGTGCCTGGCAGTTTTGTTCTTTAGTTTAGTAAGTAATACTTAAGATCTGAGGATAAGAAGCAAAGAAGAGTTAAATTCAGACCAGAAATATATGTATTTTGGGCAATAAAGGCTATGACTACCTTGTCAAAGGATTCTTCTATATTTTAAAATGTTGACTTACGTTAGGTTGCTCAGTCATGTCTGTTATCAAGATTTATAGACAGCTTTAATCACTCTGCCTTCCAGAGTGTCAAGTGTTTGTGTGTGATCCTTTTTGTACAGAACCAGTCTGAAAAATCTTTCTTCACTTGGTTACAAGGGAATGAGATGACGGGTAGCTGCAGAGAGGTAACTGCTGTGCGGGCACTTCAGGGCATTCAGTTATGTTTGCAGCAAACATCGTGAAAGCATGCACTTCATCAACTTCTCATGCACACTGCACAAAAAAAATCTTCTGCACTGAATGCTTTTCCCACTAGTCACAGCTAAGCAATGGAGGATGTGAACAGGTATGTAGCGCTGTCCTGCTCTTGGGTTCTCCTGAAGCTTCTGCTCAAACAGTGTAAATGCTGAGATGGGTCTTATGGAGGTAGAGGAATGACTTCAGTATGTATAAATATGTGTTATCAAAGCATGTTGATGCAGGTATAACCCTTGTGTAAGCTGTCTGTATTGCAAAAGGTAAGCAGAAATGCAGTGAATTTCTATACGGTCTTACAGTAAAGCAAGTTTTGTAAAAGGACCAAATAGAAAATGAGTGTTTGCAGAATAACATGTGTCAAGGAGAAAAGAAACTTGGTCAACTTTCATGTACTATTTAGTCAACTATTGTGACCTGTGCTAGATGAACATGTTTTAAATGTAAGCATTTCTTTTCTTTACTTCCCTAAAGAGTTAACCCTAGCAATCTTCCTCCCCCACCCCATTTTCTGGACTCTGGTCACTCTGCACAAGGAATAAATTGAAGCTGTGATGAATAAAAGTCATGAAGTGATCAGGGACTGACAGGAGGTAGTAAACTGAGCAGCAGCAATTGTGCCTATCAGAAAGTCCTAGCTCTGTAATTTAGAGATGAAATTGAAGACATGGTGATAAATATAAGATGAAAGCTAACAATAGTACAACAAAAACCTTACCATTTTTTCCACATAAGAGTATCCCAGTGTCCAGACTGAATAAAAGGAGTTTGTTCTGGGCATTTATTAATCTGAAAACACTTCTAGATTACCTGGATGTAGGATGAGAAAATCCTTATAAGCAAAAAGCTGTGTGTATTGCGAGTGATATGATCAACTCTGGACAGTGAGCAACTATGTAGAAAATTATAGTCTCCAGAGGCTTATGGAGAAATTCTGTATAAGGAAAAATAGGCAACAAATCTGTTGAAAGCAATTTCTCCAGCCTCTCTGGCTTTCAGCTGTGGTATGTAGGCTCCTGGGCATCTGGACTGCTTCTAAAGAGTGTGCAAAGGGTAAAGGGGACTGAGCTAATTCACTATACAGGGATATGTACGTTGCGTCTGGAATACTGTTTTAATCTTTTTGAGAAAATGCCCCTTATTTTTGTAGCCTGGATAAATGTTATGGCTGTCCTCCTCACATCCTAAAGTACAAGGATCTGGGGTCATTACTCTGCTCCATGTTACATTTGTGAATCTGTTTCAAATGAATGGATTTCCAAAGGCAAAGTTAAAGTTGAATTCTACACCAGCACTCTGTTAATAAGGAACAGCAACCTTTCCAGGAAGCTGTGTGTTTTCAGTGCTGCTTATTACACTGTGTAGCAAGTATCAAGCATGTAATACGTTGTAGTAAGTACTTAAAATCAGTTATCATGCTAATGATAGTTTAAACAAATTGAGTCCTTTCTTGTTTCATTGCTGTATCTTTCTGTAAAATGTTATACTTATCCCAAAACTCTGTTTCTTTCTAATTAAATGCTACTACTTGGGTCTACGTTGGTCAGATAAGTATATAGTTGTTGGTAGAATTCAACCTGTTTATTTTTTTTATTGCCTTTGAAAGTGATCTAGGCTTCTGATAGGACTGAGAACAGCATTCTATCAGGAATAAGCTCTCAGATGAGCTAGCTACAGGATGCAATGAGGGAAGCATATGTCTGTTTTGTCTTTGTTCAAGTTGTGAACTGGACTGGTATATGCAAATTCAGGACCTGTGTACCATGCCTCTTACATGAATAGGATGTATATGATACAAAGCTTCAGGCTTTTAAAATTAACTTCACTAGAGCTCTGGCTTGCATCTATACCATGTAAGCAGAATGAAATACCCTGGTGAAATGTAGGTACATAATGAATTTTTTAAACTTGTCAGTCAGCTTTTTGAGACTGAGGGGAAATATCTATGCTAGATAGTACAATCATAGAAGAGCTGCACAGGACTGAGAACCAGCTTGATAATAAATTTGAGTAATTTCTTTGCGTAGTTGCATTCCAGAAATGAAAAGCAAATCTTAATTTCTCAGTGTAAGCTCAAATACCATAAAGCATGTTTGTTTACCATCTGCACCATCCTTTCAGTCCCCAGAGGCATATGAAAAGACGGGCTATAACAATGGAGTACTGGCTTGCTGAAAGCAGCATCAGCAGTGCTCTAAAGACAAAGCAGCAACTTTCTGAACAACAGATGAAGTGGGAGAAGCAGCTTGTCTTTCTCCCATAGATTTGAACAATTGACACGTGTTTACATGATTGAAAATGGATGGAAACATTTCTCATGAGGACATATTCATGGCTATATTACAGTAACAAAGATGGTGATTTCTCTGTCCTGAGGAGTTTCTTAATCCTTTCAAATCATTTATAGTCCAGATCAGAAATAAAGTGAGCCTAAATTCTAGCATCTTGACAGAATTTAAGATGTGACATTCATGGCTTTTCTTGGTGTATGCTAAAACTGAATTCTAATCCACATCATCAGTCCTTGAGTTAGCAGAAAACACTTTTAAATAGATTTATTAGAAGCTTGAAGAGCAAGTGTCCTGTTCTCCAGTGTTTCCTTTTGTATTCAGTGAGTCTGTGTTCATTTAATCATCCACTGAAACAGAATACTCAAGAATGCAAATTTGTTTTCTATGCGACACTTGAATTCCTGTATTTACTTAAAAAGATTTCCTTAGTATTTGAAGAAATTCTTGAATATGCTCTTCTTTATTGTCTAATTCCCATTATATCTGTGTAATTATAAAATGATAGTATTTTCCACGAATATTCTAATAGTGAACTCAGTGCATGATAATTGTAATGTCAGTCATCTAGAGAGTCATTAGACCGCTTATTAAGGATATAAGCTGAGTCAGGAAAATCAGATTTCTTTTTAAATACCTACTTGGTCCTGTATTTTTGGCTCTACAAAGATTATTACATTAACTTTTCTTGTGAAGAGTTTTATCCTCCAAAGAGAAGATACAAAATCGTGCATCAGAACCAATATCCATATACACTGTATGGTTTCCTTGGTCAAATGAAATAAGAATCTTAGCAGGGCTGGGTTGGTCATTGCCTTGATTTTGGAGTAGAATGAAGAGTAACTGAAGATTTAGCATATTAATTTTAGTAAAAAGCATACTATAAAAAACAGAAAAAAAGTCTTAAATGTAACTTGTACTCTGAAAGATCATGCTCAGTTTCCAAGTGAGCACCTTGTTCCTTGCATTATTTTGGTTCCACATCTGTCTGTCAGCCAGATAAAGTAGGTTAGAAATGCTCTTTTTTTGCATTCTGCTTGCTGGTTAAATCACGACCCTTTCCCAACTAGAAAAATACTTAAACTGCATTTTCTGTTCTGTAAGAGTAACTGAAATGACAGGCATTGTGCCACGTACTCTCAGTGCCAATAGTCAATGATTTATGTGGCTGGAAATTCTAAAGTTCAGAAAAAAACCACTGGAGACTGTGATTTGCCTGTATGAAAGTGAGGTGACTAGAACCATTCCTTTCTAGTCCTTCTAGTCTGTGGCAATCGTACTGGAAAGTTTCGGGATGTAGAAACTAGACTTTAACATCAGTAGGACAATATGAGAATTTATTTTGTTTGTAGCAAGATGCTGTTCAAGTTAATGGTGCTGATTATTCTCTTTTCTACTGAATAATGTCTGGGAACGTGTGGAGCTGAAGTGACAAAAATATCTCTCATTTTACTAATCTTTTTACCTAATGGAAAAGTAACTTCTGATAATTATTGGCTAGGCGAAGTCACACAATAAAATTGAAACAAGGTTTTCTAAAAGGTTCAGCAAGTGCAGTAGCACTTCCAAACTTTAAAAAAAAAAAAGGGGGGGGATGGGGAGGGAAGGATGATTCTTCAATAATACCATGCAAAGTTGTTCACTTCTAGAGGAAAAAAAATGCTTTAATAAGGCAGGAAACACTAATATCACTGATATTTAAAAAACAAAACAAACGAACAGAAGCCAAACAAAAACCCCCAGGGTTTCCATTACCCTGATTATTAATGGTAGATGGAATCATCAGCTAGTAGCAGCCTCTGTGTGTGTTTAGGTTTTTGAATGCTGGAGTGTAAGGCATAATTGAAAATACCTTGAGAGAGAGTCATGTATTGTGTCATGGTTTAACCCCAGCTGGCAATGAACTCCTCCCCTTGTCCCTGTGCTGGCCTGGACTTATCCACAGACTGCAGTCCCTTAGGGGTGTACCTGCTCCATGTGGAGCCTTATCTATGAGCCACAGTCTCTCCAGGGATATACCTGCTGTGGCATAGCCTTATCCACAGCCACAGTTGCTTTGAGGTGCACCTGTTCCAGTGTGGCCTTCTCCATGGGCCACAATGCCTTCAGAGATATACCTGCTCCAGCGTGGCCTTACCACAGCCATGGTCCCTTCAGGAGTGAACTTGCTCCAACATGGCCTCATATGCTGCTACTGATGCTTCAAGGTGTACCTGCTGCAGCATGGACTTGTCCATAGCCAGAGGTGCTTTGAAGTGTACCTTCTCTGGCATGGACTTATCCTTGGACCACAATCCCTTTAGAGGTATACCTGCAGCAGCACAGACATAACCACGGCCACAGATGGTTTGAGATGTACCTGCTCTGGTGTAGGCTTATCCATGGCCACAGACGTGTCAGGGTGTCCTGCTCCCACGTGGACTCATCCACAGGTCACGGTCCCTTTGGCTTGAGCGAACACTAGAGTTCCAGCCTATCCAGTACAGCAGCACAGAAACAGCAGCAATGCCCTGGCCATCTGCCAGCCCAGGCAGATATGGTTAAACTTATTATCATGTTTAGTTTTAAGCATATGAAATGCTACCATTGTCTTGAGGGTGATGTTCATGAATGTAATGTGTGTACATATGTATACAATATATACGTATTGCTGGGTTGGGGTCTTGATTACTAGAAAATGCTTGAAAATGGTTTTTTTTCAGTGTTTATCCAGTTGTGACTGCTATGTTCTTTTCAGGAAACATGTAAGGTAATAGGCATCTCCTGCAGTTTCCAATGAATAATCAAGGTATCGAGTTAAATTAAAGTGAACAGCATCTACCCATAACAGCAGGTGCAAAATTGTCACTAATTATGAATTTGCTGGGTTCAGTAGTGACTATGCATGAATTATGTCGCATTCATTAAAAGAAACATTCAGAACCCAATCGATGACAAGAAGAAAAAAATATCATTAGACTGTTTCTCCAAAATGAATTAATATTACTGAGATTTGCAAGTGAAGACAACTGTAGAAGGATGAAGTATTACTCTACCAATGTGCCTGCCAAATGCTTCTGCTAGACGAAGTTGGTTTTCTACTAGTTTAGAAAACATTAACAAATTCCAGCACAAGTATTCCATCATTCTTTCTAGAGAAAGAGGATTTGTATGTAGGTGTTGTCTTAAATACGTGAGGAATTTCTATGTATATGCTCCCAGTAAAAGTGGAAAAATCCTGTTTTCAATACTCTTTTACTTTTTTCCTGGTTACCTCCATAACAAAAGGGGAGGAAGGAATACATTTACTATGTATGTTTTAAATTATTTTTAATTTACTTTTATTCATCAAACGAGAATATAAAAAGTAGAGCTAGGATACAAAGTAACCGTTATGTATTAACTGCATTTTGGGTTACCAGGACTTAAAACTGAACACTGCGAGCTCTGTATTACCAAAATGATCATTTTCTGAACCTGAATAATTCTCTTGGATGATCTGGGAGGAAGTCCAGTGAAGGATTACAGTCATTCTGGAATCTAACTATAATGGAGTAACTGTTGAAAATCTTGGACTTTATTCCCCTCCCCCCCCCTTAAATAATGCTTTTCCTTATCACAGACATGTTGATGTCCTAAACATCAAGTTCAAAATAGAGAACTAATGTGTCCATGAAGAACCTGTTAATCTCTTATTCATCCTCCCTGCTGCTGTGCAGTCTTCTCCCTTCTGCCCTCGTCAGCTCCTTCCCCTTAGAGGTCAGCAATTTGTCCAGGCCCGTGCGCACCTTAAAGCTGCGTCCTCTCTCGAGGTTTCTGACGTGCTGGGAGTGATTGCTGTGGGTTGGGAATCGCGTTCTGGTGCATGTCACCACCGTCACCCTGACTCAAGTGGCAGCTCTAGGCCTGAAGTTTTCCCTTCTGTGCTGTCACCTTAAAGCAGGTGCTTAACTTTAAAGCTCATGAATGTTTCCATAGTCTTCTGTACAACTATTCACGTGCTTAATGTTAAACATATGTGAAATGTTTTGTATGCTTGAGGGTGGGGGATGTGATGATCAGTGTTCTAGAGAATTGAATGCTTAAAAAGCAGAGAAAAATCAAATAGAATAAGCACTAATAGTGCTCCTAATATTTTCCATTTGGTGTCCACATTCAGCATGAAGCAAAAATCTCATAATTTTGATTTATTAGTGATTTACTTTTCAGTGATCCATAATTTGAAAGTAAATTCGGATTTCAAGACAGCAGAGGGCTTATGCTTCTGCTGGTGAGAACTGAACCAGTGACCACTTACATCAGTAACTTTTTCGTATCTATTGTAACAGTAATTCGTTACTGTTTGTCAAAGCAGCTGTCCTCCATCTAAGACTACTAGGGTAACTTTTTTGGTGTGTTTAGCCATCTGCTAAACAGTCTTAAGACCTTCTGAAATATTAGTTCACTTTTCAAATATAAGAGCTATTTTGTAGGTGGTGTTAAATCTACTAGAATAAGTTTACTGTCTTTCCACAGGGCAGATGAAACAGTAGAATGGGCCTATTTTCTCCCCCTGGTCTATTCCCTCAAGTTCGGTAAGTGTCTTGAATGAATTTATGTTCTCAACTAATTGCTTTCTTTTGCTTCAGATAAGAGCTGGTAAAATAGCTGCATGTAATTATGATATCTTCTTAATAAGCCTTCCATTTGTTTAAACTTTAAAAAGGCAGCTGAAAATATACTGTACATTATCATATGAAAGAACTGCAGAAAGTGCTTCTCTCAAATGCAGAGTGGACTTGTGTCAAAGTGATTTCAAGTGAAGTGGAGGTTAAAAAAAGAGCCTTTTTGACCATGGGCACATTCAAAGATGATTTTCATTAATACAAACACATTTCATCATTTGTACTTGAAAACATTTTAAATTACCTTGCAACCACAACCAGTGTACTGTATTAGTTTTGTATTCACTTTCATTAACTCAGTGCTTACAACAGCATGGATTCATTTAGTTTAAATTGTTTGGCTTTTTGTTTTTAGCTGGTGGCACAGAGAGGACTTTTCACAGGAAGCTTACAGGCACTTACTACAGCCCTAATTCAGTGTTTCTACTTTCCAAGCTCTCCATCTGCCTCTAATTATACATCATGGGTATAAATCAGCCTTCCTTGTACTTCAAAATTAAATAATGAAAGGTGACAATGCTAACTGGGGGGAATGATAAGAAATGCTGTCAAAACTGAAAGTGTGTGCCTCAGTTTCATCCATGAAAAATGGCCTGCTTCACAAAACAAAAAGCTTGGACAAAAGACCGTACATTCTGTTCATTTCACATGAAAAATAATGGCCAGAAATTTTTCTAAGATATGGAAAATGCAGGCAGAATTGAAAAATATGTGGAGAAAACATCCCATGAATTTTAATTGAAATGCAAGAAAGAACAAAGTACTTGTGAATGTAACAGCACTGAAAACAAGATATTTGCTACAGAGCACTATAAATGGAATACTTTAACAGTTCTCAGCCTGTAATCTCATTAGTTCTCATACTTGCACATTTTCCAGGCTTATGCAAAACCCTTCGAACTTTTCATTTAGAAACATTAATTTAGAAACCTTTTCCACCATGAATTGGTGCTGCTTCTAGGAGAACTGAGCTCTGGTGCCACTTGGTGTTGGTTCTCAGTGGAAGTCAAAAGATTCACCTTCCAGAATTTACTTAGCTGATTGGGTAAATGGATATGTATTTTAATTTGAAATGCAGCACAGATATACCTAGTTTGCCTTCTATTTATTCACAGAATAGCCGTTAAGATGGTTCAAGTATAAATACTTACGAATATTTCTGTTTAGAACTCGCCTGAAAACACTGATGGGAAAAAAAATGCTAATCTCTACAAAACTAGAAAACAAATGCGTGTAAAGCTACACAGTCCAGGAAAGGTATACACACAGCTGGGTTTTGAATCAAGGGCGTGCAAGTGCCCTTCATATGTGTTCATATGTTACTTCATATGTGAAGTCATCAAAAGCTTAATGCAAGCATAAGTAAATCAATGGAGATTCTTCTGCAGGTTTCAACAGATTAGTGGCTCCAAAATGGTTCAAAACTGGGGAGGAGGGACACATTTTAGAAATGTCTAGGTGCCAACAGACCCAAGTAGACATTTTTTTTTTTTTTTTTTTTTTTTAGTCTCTTTAGCATAGTTAAGAAAGTAAATATTTTTGGAAATTACAATCTAAGGTGCAATAAAATAGTTTGGGGAAACAGGGAGGGGAAAACATAATTTTTAGTATTTTCCTCCTCCCCCTGCCCCATGCTGTGTAGTACGTATCCAGTTTGTTTGTTTGTGAAGCACCATGGGTTTAATCTAAGAGTCGTGAATCTGACTGGGATTTTCTGAAGCACTTGAGGGCATCTTTGCCCCTGTGTTTTAGACATCAAGGAAGCTGTCTATATCCTTAAGGACCTAAGGAACTCTGACAATCTGAACTCAGGTAGAGGAGCGCATTGACTTTCAACTGAAGCATTTGGAAGTTAGAGTGCTTTTAAAAATGTTGCTTTAGAGGTGTAACAAGAGCTGTTGGCTTTGGGTTTAGTCTGAAATCTGTTTTCATGAGTTTGTATGACAGTCTTATAGGCCTCGCTTGTAATAATAATTAAAACACAAATACATTGCTCTACCAGCAAGTTTTTCTTTCTCTGTCACTTTTTCATTTATACAAACACAATGATTCATTGCTTTGATGTGTGCATGGAACCAAATCCCATATTACTGGGAATTAGTTTAAATTGTATCAAAATGATGCTTCTGTAAGCAATGCTCACAAAGAGAAGCTAATACACATGTTTACATTAAAACATGTATTTTGTGCCAGAGAAACACACAGCTATTAAACACTGAATCCTACAATTCAGGGCGGGAGGGGGGGAATTAAGTAGGCAGTGGAATGCTACTCTGAAGTGCGGTGTTGCAAGTTTACATTATAGTGGCAGTATCCAATCAGTATTTTTAATTCTTTTAATTACTGAAGTCTCTAGAGTACATAATGGTGTGGAATATACACATGTATCTGTAATAAACAACGTGTATCTTGAAGAAATGGATTTAGTTTTGGCAACAATGTGATAGGGAGATCAAAGAGCTAGCTGGCATTAAAATGATTTAGATACATTTGTCATAGGCAGCTGTTATGCTAATCTCATTTATGCAGTTGTCAGCTGATAGGTTCTGATGAGCCAGCTTAGTGGGAAAATCATTAGTAGATCCCTATTGTGATAAATGTTATTTATTACTGTCAAATGGTATTAATGTTTGATTCAAAGATGGGAAATGGGCATCATCTACATGAAGTTCATCCATTCATGGTCAACGATGACAAAGGGAGCTGTTGAATTCCAGCCAAAGGAACTTCATTTCTGTAAGAAAAAAGAATAATGGATTTAATTTGCATATGTTTTAAAAGGGTAATGAAGTAATATGATGTTTATCTTGGTTGAAGAGTGGTAATTTTTGCTGGCATGGCTCCAGCAACATTTGAGTCATTGTGCAGCATTTGCTGTTCAGTTGTTGGTTGTGGAAGGGCCTTTTCAAAGCAGCAGGTGCATAAGGGGGGAGGAAACTAAAATGATTTATTCATTAGGCCAAAAAATGAGCAATCTCGATGTCTTTCCCCTTACCCTCCAGAAATATATTTGCAACCATCTTCCTTCATTTTTCTTCTGCTACATCAATATCTCTTTTTCTCTTCCTGTCTGTGGCATTGCCTCTTGAATTACACATAGATCCACACAGATTTCCACTCCATCTTTGTTGTGATTTGACTTTTTTCCACTTCATCTAAATAGATGAATGCACAGAGACAGTAGCATACCATTCCAAACTATCAGGCAGATAGAAGTTGGGAGATGGTCACATATGGCTGTAAAATGGAGTATTTCTTATTTATTTTTTTTCTTTTTTAAAAGAAAATAACCCAATGTTTTGGCAAATTAGCTGTGCAGCTGGGTTTTAAGTTGTTGAAAAGTGTTCCCTCTGCTTGTGAATTTGCATGGAGACATCCCTCTTTCTCCTTTCTATTCCAATACAGCTGCAGTGCTGTAATCTATTTCTAATTTTAAGTTAAATAAAAACAAAAGAACCAATCCAACCAAAAAACCCTCAAACCCACAAAAAAAACCAAACACCAACCAAAACCTAATTTTGGTGCAACGAATAATACAGTGGCTAATCTTAATTATCTTTTTCCAAGCAGGTGTCAGAACATTTAAAAAATATTGCAGTCTATATTCTGCCACTGGTATATTTATTATTTATACACATACAAATTAATTAATTCAGAGTACTCTGGAAGTTTTAAATAATTTTGTAGAGTAAATAAATAAGAAAGTGACAATGGTAATCTAAGGAAGAACTGACCAAAAAAGTACTGTAGTTAACACTAAGAAAAACAAAATCTCGCAGCTCCTTCTGCTGGTTCTGTCCTGAGCCACTCATTAATAACCTTGATATTTCAGTGATAAGAAATTCCTGATAATCAAGACAACCCTGGCCTTTTCAAAGGCAGGTAGATGCTAAATTCTCATTGATTTTTAGCAAGAAACGTGTGCATGATCCTTTCATCGAGACATCCTGAAATTCCTATGGAAAACAATCAGAATATTTTCAGTTGCCAGTAGTGGTATTGGAGCATGGATGGAGGTAGGTACTATACACAATTCTGTAAAATAAACCTAGTAATTTATATCTTGGAAATGAACTGGTAGCAGTTAATGCTCCATAAAACATGTAGACAAACTACTGCAGGGAGTTATGCATGTCTTGACTGTGAAGAATTTGGATCATGTTTTAGTGATGTATGTGCTCTATATAAACAAAGTTTCTGGGCAGTTGTCAAAGTTAGCTCTAACAAGGCATATACAATATTAATTTTTGAGGTTATTAAAAAACATGTTGCCATTCAGAGATCTGCAAAGAAAGCTCGCAACGTAGCGCTGCAAGTAAACAAAAAGTCATCCTGTAATTGCTGCTGCTTAAAGCTTTTCTGACCAGTTTCAGCCCCATATTTAAAACACCTCTTATGAGGCTGCTCTCAATATCATGTCCATCTGTCTGAGGCAGAAGTCTTTCATGATGGTAACTGGAGTCTGCTGTCCAGAATATGAGATGGTAGCCCATTGGGTATGCACAGTGCCACCAGACGGGATTGAACAGGCTGGTTTTCAGCATTCTGAAATGGTGGATATAGAAGCAAATATTTGCTCCATTTACAATCTCTCCAAAAAGCTGATCTTTCAGTGTAGTGTAGACATAGCTGCTGACTATTTGAGACTGTTTGCCTAAGTGTTGCTAAGTCTTTCAGACCTTGTAAACAAGACTTATGAAAGATCCACAAGTTACCAAAACATGAATCTTAACTTGCTACGAATTACCACAACACCACTGTCTCATGATCCATATTGACTGCTATCCTATTCTTAGTACTGTATGAGAATCTGCTCCATCTTCACTGTGATTTTTAGACCAAAAAATTCTTTCAATAAATATGTAGAAGCTGTTTCTCCAAACAGCTGCATCTTTTGGAGGCTTGTTGCAGCTAGCTCGCCAAGTTTTCTGAGTTTGGATTTGAGTCCGTTTCCTTTGCTGCCTCCCCCCATGTATGCACTTAGATGAGTGGTTTCCTTGGTTACTTCTGGCAGAAACTACAGTTGACCATAACCGGCTATTAGGGTGCTATTTAGTACAATAGAGGGAATGTAAGACCTCAGATCTTATCTGTTTCCTAACTAGTTCCTGGCACTTCTCAGGCTGCATTTTTTTTCTTTCCTTTTTTTTTTTTTCTTTACCCCTAGCTGTGAACATACTAGTTTGAGTGAAGATAGATTTAAAACTCTTGCTGTGGGAGAGCACATATATCTTTAGCTTACTTTGATAGTCCTCTAAGGCTGTTCCTTAAAGTAGATAGATTTGTCTCAATCTGTCTTTATGTTGAGATGTGCTGGGCTTGCTCCATTTGTTGTGATAAGAGTTGCTTTGTAGGTCATAGGAGATAAACGTAGATCTTGTTGAGAGATTTGCTTGTCAAACTGTGTGATATATTCCATGACTACTAACTTCTGGAGAGTGTGGGATTGTTATGACATGTATAATATACTGTAGGATTCATTCTGAAACCACTGAAATTCATCACTCACACTGGCGTATTGAATCACTAGTTTATCAAGGATACTGAAAGTAGCTAAAATTCCTTCCAGCTTACTAATAGCTAGTTGACTAGTTAACTCTGACATCAGGATTATCTCTGGAAATGGTGCAAAATAGTCGGTAAATGAACATGTTTCAGTGGATTTTTTTCTTTTCTCGTCTTTTTTGTCTCTCAGATGCTGCTTGCTTTTCTGTGGTGTCACTTTTAGCATTGGGGTCAGTACTGTCTTTTTGGGGGGTAAGTTTATTAGTCCTGCAGCACTGTGGCCCATATTTGTAAGGCAAGTCACTTTCCAGCTGGCAGATTATTCTTGTAATATTTAGTGAATTCTAGGTAAAACTTGAATTTCTGTGAAGAGGTGACAATCTTCTTGTAACTGTAACATGGAACAGATTTGTGCTAGTTCTCTCTACTGTAGAGGATTAAATGGTATCTTGTAAAGTCATCCTTAAGCTGACAAAATGTATTTTTGCTCCCTAAAAAGAAGAAAAAAAATCACTTGCTTTAGCTAAGAATTTTCATATGTGAGGTGATGAAACTTTTTCTTGGTTGTGTGCAGTTTGTTGCAAGGATATGTGACATAAGAGTAATCTCTAGGAGAACTTGTGGATGATTTAAGGAGGGAAAGGAAACAGCTGTGCCATTAGGGGTTTGCTGGTTTGACATTGAAAGAAGTCTCAAAGAAATTGGAGGAAAACAAGCTGTAGGTTCAGCCAGCAACAATATGAGGACAGGGAAAAAGGAGGCGTTAGTGTGATTTCTGTAGAAAGCAATGAGGCAGTGGAGCAATGAACTTCTCTCTTCTTCAGTCCAGATGCAGTCTTGTGGGTCAAGGCTGGTGAAGTGGGGTAAAGGAAAATGTATCTCTCAGCAGCCTGATGTTGCACCGAAAGAGGGCAGCTCCTTTTGCAGTCTTTCACTGAGCCCCCACCCCCCCATCTGGCATGGTACAGGGAAAAGGTGAGCGAGTTACTGAGAAGCTGTTATCGCTTATGGGGAGAGGAAAAAAAAACAGAGCGGGAGCAGCAGATAATCGGGTAGGGTTTTTTTTAAAGACTTAAGACAAATATGAAGGTATCTTTGTCCATTTAGAAATTAATCAGATAATGAATACTTTGAATTTGATATCAATGATGATAGGCATTTAAAGTATGTGATGACATATACAGGCAGAGAGCTGGGGAAATGGCTCATTCATTTAAGGATCTGCTGCAATAGAATGAAAAGGTTTTTGCTGTCTTGCAGGAACTGTAAGTAAACTGTAAGGAAGACTGAAAAGATGAAAATAACATCTGTGTTAAAACTGCAAAGGTTTTCAGGACATGTACTGTGGTTTTTTTGAAACATTCCTTTTGTACTTTATTTGGCGTCTCATGGTGCATTTCAGAACAGCTTGCATAAAGTCATCAGTTGTCATCTACTTTCTGATCAAAAACTAGTGAATTAGTTTTTGACAAGTCTGGTCTGTGTCACTATGCTCTGCTCTAGTCTCTTAGGCTTGCTTGCCTGTAAGCAAACATCTGTGTAAAAATATTTGCAATCAATAGTGGTGTTTTCTCCCTGCAGACACAGTAGGCAGCATTTTTATAAGTTTACATGTGGAAAAATCCCAGTATACTTGAATTCTGAATTTCCAAATGTTTGCACCTTATGAAGTCACTTCTGTCAATACAAAGCAAGTGGAAATCACTCTAGACTGTAAGAAAACCTTTTAATTCCTGTTTTAGGTGCATGTGTAATACAGTAATGGCCATGCTAAAGAGCATAAATGCACAGGAAATGCATTCTTTAGAAGGACCTCACCCATTCCAGGACCTCTGCCAATTTGAATTATTTTCTTACAAAGCCAGCGGTAGTGATACAAGGTATTATCACATGATTCTGTTTATCAGATACACAATATTTATAACTCTTACTGGGAAATCCAAACTTGATACAGAAAAGAAGGTATTGCAGTAATAACCTGTTAAATAACACTGATTGTGCAAGATACATAAGAGAACTGCAATATAAATGAGAATCAATGGTAGCAAAATATCCTTGTTCCTTCTGAGTACAACTAAATAGCTTATTTAGGGAATATAATTATTCTCTGAAGTGGGCAATACCATTTAGCAAGTTCAGCTTACCACTGCTGTACAGTTTTTACATAGCAAGTGTTTCTAGGCCTGATATAAGGCCATTGGCTTGGTTTTCTTCTATTTCGTTTGGGTTTTGGAAATTATTAAAGTTGGTGCTATCCTGTTCCAGTAAGAATTCTTCCCTCTCTCTAAGCAGGTCCCATGCGTAGGTAGTCTGATTACCTTTTCAGTTTCCCAGTAACTGTGATTGGTCAATTGATTCTGTTTTGAAAAAGTTTGTGTCTCTTCCAATGTACTGATAATCACACATGCGTGCGTGTCCACGCACCCCCCAAAAAATCCAAATGGATATGCTTCTCTCATCTCATGCCTTGAATTAAGAGGATGTAAAATACGGGTTTGTATCCTAAACTTTGCATGATATGACTAGAAAATACAACAAATGATACAAGTTAACAAAAGGAGACCATATTAGAGCTAATGGGAGCCAGTCATGTTTGGATAATTAATGCAGATGACAGGAACACAACCTGTATAGTTGCAGGTCGTTATCAAATCGAGTGAACTCATCTCTCCCAGTTCACTTTATCTGGCTGGTTGGTAGCTAGTGTGGTATTTAAATTATTTCACTACATTTTTTTTGTTGAGATTCTGATCTGTAGCAGTTAATAGTCACTTTAAGGAGACTGAAATTGCATTACGTTACAACTGACACTTCTAGGATTAATTTTACAATTTGTGATTTTAATTTTGGTGAAAATGTATTTAAAATTATCTCTTGTCAGCTTCTCAAATTAAACATAATGAAAGTTGATAATATTCTAATAATATTAAGCTGGTTTTGGTAGTTACTAAGGCTGATATGAAAAGAATATTCAGGCTATGAAAATAGTAGATTTAAAAAATTTAGCAGCATTGCAACAGAAATTGTGTGTTTTATAAATCTGGTCTCTTAACACAGTCATGCCATGTAGTAATTCTGAAGATACTGCATATATTGAGAATATGCATGAACAACTGAGGGTCAATCTATTTTCCTCTGAAGTTGGTAAGAATCTTTGCTGATTTCCAAGAAGAGTTTGATCAGACCTGGATAAAAGAACCAAGGATATCTTGGAAAGAAAGCCAGCAAGCTGAGGGAACGAGTGGTGACCTGGCATATTGTGCAGTTCATGTGGAATAATGTATGATTTCAAAGGATGTGCTGTGACAAGGTATGTTATCCAAGTCATAATTCCTTGCAATTTCAAAAACTCAACAGGGCCTTGTTCACGGAGTATCTATGCTATTACTATGGGCTTGGACAAGGATGCAGTAGGAGTAGATAAGTTAGTAATTCTGATCTCTCAGGGTTTTTTTTGGTTTTGTTTTTGTTTTTTTTCCTCTGGGTAACTCTGATGCTGACCATCGTCTGCCAGGTCACCCATATAGCATGATGTGAAATTACTTTTGATACAGCAGTACTGCTGCATGACAGCCAACACTTCTGACCATCACTTGATATAGCCATTCTGATACTTATGTTTTTCTCTCTCTACTTTGTGTAGTCAGTAAATAGATTTATTGAGGCAAATAGCTTTCCTAAATTCCCTTCAACTCACTATACTTCCTTCACTCTGGTGGATGTATTCTTTCCCTTATATTCTCCTCAATATTCTGTATATTTCAACAAGATTTTCATCTCCTAGGATCTTTTTTCAAAGACTACTAGCTGCCCACTGCTTTGTGAACTAAATCTTTAGAGTTTCTATAACATTCTGATTGGCCTCTTAATATCTTCACTTTTATAATAGTCTACTTATACTAAAGGAACAAGGACTATGGCTGCATTCCAAATGTGGCTTGAAGTCCCCCATGTAGTATTAGAATGATTTATTCCAAGTCTTACTTTTGTTTACTATCTCTATCCTAGAATCTCTCTCGCCTTATTAATTTAAATACTGTTAATCCTTGTGCAGATGGTTTTAAAGTTCTTTCCAGTACCAGGACCATGTTGAACTCCTCTTAAATGTTTTGTGGCATATGGCCATTGAGAGAGCACTACCTTTTATTATTTTTTTGTCGTCTCATAACCTTATCTTTCTTTACAATGAATTGCAGATGCCAGTGAAACCACTAACAGTATCAGCTTGTGATCCTAGTCTATTTGTCATTCAGAATTTTATTGCCATTCTCTTTTTGTCTTTACAAGCTCTATTCTCTGGTTTTGTTTCATCAGCAAATTTCTTCACCTTCATACATATTTCATGTCCTAGGTCAGCGATATATAAAATGAACAAAAATGGGCCTAATACTGATTCTTATGGCATTCCACTAATCCCTCTCTCCCAAACTGCTCTGTCTCATAAACAGCTTCTGTCTGTGACATTTAAACCAGTTCCCTATCCACATATGTGGCTCACCCCAATACCATACTTAATGACTTTGGACCAAATGCTCTTTTCAATTGTGTGGTGCAGAGGGAAATAAAAGACTGAAAGAAGGGCAGAAAGCAAATGGAGGAGGAAGCAGAGCCATAGTGACCTTTCTAAAATCCATGCAACTTAAATTCCTTCTGCTGTCTCTCCTCAATTAAAATTTAGCTTTTTCAGGTGGTTCTTCCACTTTTTTTTTACTCTTGAAGGTAAACTCTCAGCTTGTTGGCTCAAGATTACAATTTAGTTATTTGTTTAGACATATTATTTTGATTTCATGATTTTTGGTTGCTATTTCACTTGTATTTTTTAAACCATCTATCCTGAAAGCATGTAAGTTAGCCCTGGTTAGTACAGCAAGAAAAGAAGGAAGTCAGGTTTTTTGGAATTTAAGTTGAAAGGAGGATAGTGTACAATAAAAGTGTTTCTCATGTTACAATCAGCTCTAATCTAACCAATGAAAAGTTTTATACCAAATAGTTATAAGAGTTCTTTCTGTCCTTCTAGGTTAATTTGTTGTGTATGTTTTATGTGACTTTTCTGTCTTTTCGAAGTTCTTCCACTCTTTTCTGGTTGTCTCAAGACCTCTGGTCTACTTTCTTCTCTGGAAGTCATATGTGTCTGCTGGTTCTCTGAGAACTTTTTTCTCCATATTGTCCACTTTGTTCAGTACTATATTTGATTATATTTCACCCAGCCTTGTTTGCATTCTTTCAGACTTTGTTCTCCTGAAATTTTCTTCATTAGATTTTATTTTTATTGCATTTAAGCATGGTTCGTTTCATACTGCTTAGGTCTTCACTATATACGGCTAATTCCACCTATTAAATACAGTCAAGTCAAGTAACTTATGGCCAAAATCTGGTCATAATTGCTCTCTAATGCCCATCAATAGAATCCAAATGTTCCCATTACCTCTGAGATCCTCATGTTTAGCCTTGTTTCTGGGATTTACAAATGTAGCTTCACTCTCTCCTGACACAGCACAAAAATTAACTGAGGTCATTTGGGTCTGGTCTCCTTTAATTTAAAGGTGCACAAAGGAAAATATGAACTCTTTATTTAGCCTGTTTACTGGTTTTAGAATGGGCTGTGAATGTATGATTCACTGTAAGTATTGGTGGCATTATCCTCATCATTCTTAATGCTGCTGATTGCTTTTGTGGAAGTTTAGAGTTCCATATTGGTTTTAATGGAGGCTAAATTTGCACATATCAGATATTGCAGATTCTTCAAATTCAGGCAGGTATCGCTTGAGAAAGCTATATCTTGGCTAGTGGAATGGTAAGTACTTAGAAGTAAATATGAAGTATGTAGAATCTGTTAATTCCGTGTCCTTTAGGACAGAGGCGATGCAGTCTAGATCAGTTAGTATTGGATTTGGGAATAAGATTGTCTCAAGGTGTAATCTTGAGTCCACCACTGCTGTGTGTCTTAAGGCAAGTTGCTTTTCTTTGTCTTGCTTTTCTTGTACGTAAAACGGGAGTTTGAAAAACAATTGCTTTGGAGCTTTTGAGGGATTCTCAAATACTTGGTTTATGAATTATATAGGAAAGAAAACTACAAAATTAATACTTCTGTAATCAGTGCAGGGTTTATATGGTGTGAAGTAAATAGTGTATGGGCTTCTGCAATGAATGAGGAGGAGAAGAAATATTGAAACAAGTTCTTTCTTCCCTGATTGCTGAACACACTTTACACTAAGTGGGTCATTGGCATCCTGCAGGAAACTAATGTGGTGGAAACCGTCCCGTTTTTACCTCCTTTCATCTCATACCATGGATTACTGCATATGTCCTGTTCTCATGAGCATGGTGAGTCAGTCTTTAGAGGAACTTGGGATGAACCTGGTCTGAGTGTTAAGTTTGAACTGAGCAGGTGAGTTCTGCATATTTCAAGGTGTCACTGTGAGTGTTTTCACATGTCTAGTGAATAACAGGATATCTCATCTCTTAACTTCAGAGTTATAGCGAATTACATGGCTTCCTTAGACAGGTGTGTAATTAAGTTCATTATTCTTGGATGTTGAAGTATTACAATGAACAGTTTAAGGGAAACTAAATTTTGAACAGTAATGTGGCTGAGGATCATTCATTTCTGTGCTGGTGCCAAAGCTGGTATAGAGATTAGGAAAGGAGTTAATGATCCTAGAGCAGGAAGATCTTTTTTTATCATCTGAGGCAAGTTTGGTCTTAAGGGTGACCTGGATCCTGTGTCAAACAAAAGGTGATGTATGGCTACCCATGCCAGCTATGAACTTATTAGGTGACATACTGCCTAGGAACATAGCACAGGGATTAACCCATCTTTCTAGCCTGTGTTACTTCAAAAACAAGCGTAATGAATAAACTGATTAAAGAACAGGAAGAGATCCCAGCCAATGTGAGTCACACTCAGTTTGCAGAGATTCAGCTCCCTGGTTCATTGCAAAGCTTCTGAACAAATCATTTCTTTTTATGTCTTTATAACCTACTTCACAGAGGTTATAGGCATTTTGTCTTTTGTAGACATTTAAATTCATTTTTATGTCCATTGTGAGTGTATGAGATTCTAGTTTGGTTTTGTTCTAACAAGAATTAGGAAAGGATTTCTAATAGGCCTCAAGGTCCAGAAGGAAGGAATTCCCTTCTCTTTTGCTTCTGTCATCGGTTCAGGTTGTTTCTGGGGCTGTCATCCCACACTTTGAGAAACTAAGAAAATCTCAGACATCTCAAAATCGTAACATTAAATAATTTGTCCCCTTAGAAGCCACCCTCAAATTGTATAAAGGGGAATAGTGTTGTCAGCACAATTTGTTTAAAATCCTCTTTGAAAGACAAACCCCTCCCTTTCCTAGGCTGTGTAGCACAGTTTAACACTAGAGGAGAGGAAAAGTGTCTTTCCTTGACAGAATATTTCAATTTTTCTTGTACCTATACCAAAATGGTCTAATTCTCTCCCCCTTCTCTTCCCCATGCACCCAACCCCCCCCAAATTGTAAAGCGCTTGTGCCTAGGCCTCAGAAATGTCTTTACTTGCCTACTTTTCCTCCTTTATTTCTCAGAGTATGAAATAAAACGGAACACTTATCTGGAATTAAAAATCCCCTCTGTAGCTGGATGAAAGTTGATTTCTTCTTTCAAGGTAACAGATAATAAAGTCTCCCCTTCTCTTTTGGAGCATTTCTTTCATCACCTATTGGCTAGTTTGTAATTTTAGTTCTTGCTTTTTATCTCATTTTTCAAACTCTGAACCTCTGTACAATAAATCCTTCTTCTTGTCACAGAGATGATAATAAAATTTTACCTGCTCACAGTTTTGTAGCCATATTCAGGTTTTATTACAAATGTGGTAGATATTTAATACACTTATTGGCCTACAGTGATCTTGAAGTGTGCAGATTTAGACTGGACACTCATTATGTAATCCCATTAAGCTTATTAGAATGATGATTTGGAAATTGTAGCTTGTTTATTAGGGTTTTTTTTAATGGATTCTTTAAAAAAACAAACAAACAAAAAACCCAAGCAAACTTCCCCCGCTGCCCCCAGCAGTTCTTAAGAAAAAGGGTCTTGCAATATGTATAGGTGCATTTGAGCTAGATTGCTGTGTATGTGCAGGTGTAGTTTCAGGCTTCAGCATGGGCTGAAACACAGTAGCCTTCCCAGAACCCTTTCTTCTCGCTTGGGAGTTAGCTGCTACTGACTGAAACATGAGTGTCTACTCTTGCTTTCATGTGCAGAGAGCTGCAATCAGCTTTTCCTAATTTCAGGGAAGATGCACTTTTCTTGAATTGTTTAGGATAGATGACACTAAAGTGGGGCTCCTGCGGAGCCTTCACACAGTGGGCACAAGCAGAAGTCCCTCCTCTGGGAAAAGCTTGCTTGCAGCTTGCTGATTTTGGCTCTCACAGTATGTTAGGCCTGATGGTAGCTGCTGTCAGGAGCGTGTTCGCTGTTAAAAAGGGCCTTCAGAAGCTGAACTCTGCATACCCCAAGCATCATGTCACCAACTCAAATGAGCTTTAAGGACACAAAATATTTGTGCCAGTTTTTCCTTCACTGAGCAGCAACATAGCTCATGTAGAGGTTTCTTACTGGCTAAATATTCAGCAGAGACTCAAGTTGCTTTCATTTGTCAAAAATCTCCAGTAAATTTCAGATTTTGGATTATGAAACAACCAATCAGATTATTAGCCAAGAATTAACAGTATCTGAAATAAGTTATGTGGATGTAGTCACAAAACATACTTTTGCTGAAATGCTCTAAAATGCAACCTGTCCACCAAGGAAAAAGTCTTTAATCCATTCACAAAAGTCACCTGATTTGACATGGTGGTCAACTCCTTATCTGAGGTCTGGGGAGCTGAGCGCCCTACATCTGCTGCAGGCTGAGAGGGCTGTTCTGACAGCAAACCTGTTATGGGTACTAAGTATTTATTTTAAGATGTATTTTAAGAATGTAGGTGTGCAGTCTGTGGTTTTTCAGAGCTTGATCTTCTCCAGCTGGGGACATTCAGAGAGGGAAAGCAGTTACTGCTTCACAGGAGAAAGAATTACCCGCAAATTGATAGCGTCTTCTCGCAACATCCTGCTGCCAACCTGTCCCTCCCGTGTTCGTAGTCCCCAAACAGTACTGTGCTTGCAGGCATAAAGAGAACAGAGCACCAATGTCAACTCTTCAGTTGTTCAAAATTTGTAATTTCATCCCCAAAAGATGTTTTCTTATGAGGAAGGAAGCACACTTTTTTTCTGCAAAAAGGGTCCTTTCTGCCAGGGACAGACTGAAGCTGAACACTTTAGCTAAAAAGGCATTCCTTGCTGGAATAATCAACTTTGTTTGTTTTAATTAAAACTGACTTAGTGCTTGTGAAAGCTGGTGGGATTATGGTACTAGAAGAAAATGAATAGTTTTGCTGAGTAATAAACTTATGTGAGAAGGTAGTTGTGGTTGCTATTCTTTAACTTAGTTCCAAACAAAGAACCAAATTAAATGTACAGTACATGTTACTGGTAATTGAGAGAAGATAGTTTACCATGAGTTTATCAGCTTATAAAAATAACCAGTTTGCTTTCCATCAAATGCCCTCTGAGGGGAATTAATAGCCACCTTTCAAGAAGCTGATTGGAAAAATGTAAGCTGTGCTTCAGGAGTTATTATTTCAGTTTTCTGTGGTGGCAGTTTAACTCTAAATCAGTGTGCAAAAGTGCATGCAGGCATCTGAAGACATGGCTTATTTTGTTGTATATGGGAAAGATATTGACTTTGTGTTCTACAGCTTGGATATATCTATCTTTCTATATGTACAGCATAAATATTACAGCTAGAGTGGTTGAAAATTTTTGAATATAAAGTGTAGGCAAGGAATTTTTTCTTGGCTTTTCACCAATTTTCTGTAAGATAGAAATATTCTGTGTCTGCCAGTTCATTTTAATGAGGTTTTGCTGCAATTGCAAGTGAAATCTCCCTGCATCGCAAAAATGTGATTTATGTGTGACAGTGGAGTGTGTGAGCTGCAGGTCAAACAGTAAATATTCTACATGCAGCTAGGATGGTTTTGTGTTTGTGGCATTATCTTTTTATTTATCTTTGTTCTGGTGTGATCACCATACTATGTTTTCTGAGCATTGGGTTTAATTTCTGATATTAATGTAGATTTTTCAGAGTGACTTTTAGTTAAAAATCTTTCAGCTTCTGTTTCCCAGTTATTAAATTAGATAATATTTTCCTATCTCAGAGGGTGTCAGGAGTGTGAAGTTCAGGTTTGTCAGCGTTACAGGAGAAATAAGTGACGGAGAGCAAATACCAAAGTTACTGAGAGTGAGCTTTGGAAACACTAACAGGATAAAAAGCAATGACAGCAGTTGCTAATTGTCATTTTAATTTTATTTTTAACAATGAAGTTTGAAATTAAAAAGAAACTGGAATGCAAAAAGAAAAAGCATAATTTGTATACATCATATGGTGGCTGGTTGATGTTTCTATGAATGCTTATAGAATTTGAATTGTCTTTTGCTACCACTGGGAAGTTCTAAATAGGAAACAGTTCACAATGGCAGTAGTCATAAATAAGTTTTACTTCTGTTTGTATTGTAATCAGAAAATAACAACATATTAAAATGCCAAGGCTGAATAGTGGAGTGGCAAAATTTCCTTTAAGCTTTAAAGGAAATGTTCTAACACCATGGGATACATTTTAGTTTGTACTTTGCAGATCGTATCATGTTTCATAATTTGGTTTGCTATTGGAAGGATGTTATGCTTTAGACAGCAGCTGTACCTAAGCACATTGCTGTGCCTCCAGGTTTAAAGGAAAGTTGAGGGTTTCTGGGGGGAAAAAACCCAACAACAAACCAAACCTCATCATAGTTACCACGGAGACTTTCTTCCCCCTAAGTTAGAATGCTGTGTATGATTTCTCTTAAGTGATTTGTGACTCTTAGTATTTTATCAGAAGCGGTCATTCTGCTGATGAAGATATTCAGAGCTCCAGTGAAGGCAACTCTGAGATTTTCAAGTTTGCTCAGTGACTGGAAACCAGCACTCGGTGCTAACAATCTCCCCAGCCACAGCCAGATTTATTACCTGTTCTTAAATGCTCTTATTCTCTCTTTCTCTTGATCCCAGAATACTGACCTGGTTAAGTCTTGATCCCAAAGGCTTCAGGTATTCTGTGTGTCTTGTCTAGATTTTCCTGTATTGATAACAGCTGACAAGTATGCTTATCAGGAACAACCCGAATTCACAATGCCAGTGACAGGATATTGGTGCTGCTCAGCCAAGCTTTATCAGTGCTGAGACATACCTCTGAAAACTCACCCTCTTGACATCGGATTGACTCCACATTTTAGTGAATGTTGTAGTGTCCATCTTTTTGCAAAAGCTTATCCTCAGCAACAATTCAAGAAATAACATGGTATATTTTGCCCACATTGGGCAAGACTTTCTGTCTATGTAAGCAAGTAGATGATGTAGAGAAGGCAGGCATGGAAGAGAGATTACAGGGAGTAGGATAGGAATCAGTTTATAAATGCTATGATTAATCTCACTTTGACTAGAGAATACAGTGTGTTTGCTTTCTCATTAAGTTTTGCTGAGTGTTTCTACTGTAAGGTGGCGTTATGCTTATATATTCTGAATCTGTCTTCCAAAGACAAAATATGGTCGCAGTATTCTGTATATCTCCTTTTGCCTCAAGGCTGCTTATTTGAGAAACCTCATGTGCAAGAATGACAATGGTAGTATTCCTGTCTTCCACGCCATCAAATCTTCTCAGTCATGCACAAGCCGTCTTTGATTCTCTTTAATTTACAGTACTTAGAAATGATCTCTAATGACTCTGTCTCATCCTTGAATATCCTGAAATTCCCAATAGCAATGGGTACTGTGGAGAAACTCAAGGGTTTATCTCTCAGTAGCATTCATGTCTGTGGTAGAGACAACTTCAGCAGAATTTGTAAGACTCGTGTCTTCTGCCTCTTCTGTTAGTGCTAAACTTCTAAAATTAAACACACGAAGACTTCCAGGGACAATTCATACTGCATAAAGTTACTGAATTAAGCTTTGCTTTGCCCAATAGTCTTGATTTTTTTTCAAACAGTTTCCAAAAGCTAGACTTGCAAATAAGCAGACATTTTAAAAGTAGAGTTACAACATTATACTTTTCAACAGTATTTTCTGTACTCTCAAACCCATAGAGCTATTGCCTATGTCTTACCCTATAAAAGCATGCACTCAAGCACTGTATCTTTCATAAATAAATAAAAATAGTAATTTCCTTCATTTGAATCAAGCAAAAGTAGAAATCATTTTGATGCAACTCCAACTGCACAATAAACTTGTCCATCGTGATATCAAGCATTTTAAGGGGGTTTTTAGAAACGAAGATAGTCACTGTTAGATAGTCATAGACTTAAAATTGGGGTCTTATGTGAAGTTTTTAGAGTGCATTTAGCACCCTTGAGCATTCCAGCAAAAGCAATCATAATGAGAAAAGAATCCTCGAGTAAGATACTTAAGCACCATTAACAAGGCGGACCTTACACTGTAGCAGTTCTTACTGTTGGGTCATTCTTTCACTCTTGTGGCCCAAACTATTTTTCTATTCACTACATAGAAGAAAAAATATTTTTTTATGCTTTATCGGGGGGGTGGGGTGTGTGTGTAATTTTTTGAGACTTCAGAAGAAATAAGTGGAGGTAGTGCTACTTTCCTTTAAGATTTTATCTAGTAATTTCATAGAAACTGCATTGCCAAGAAATGGTATTGAACTCTGGGAATAGGGCACAAGGGTCCCACACCTACAAATATATTTGTAGGGATTGCTTACATAGATTGATCTTAATTCTTGATAGGATGATATATGGACAGTCTCTCTAGTGGAATAACCATGAACATTTTCTCATTAAGGACTTAAAAAAAAAAAAAAAATGTGCAAATGCATAGTATGACTGTATAACTGAGACTGAGTAAAACTGATTCCAGCTTTTGGTATGAAATTTTATTAAGCTTCTGTTTCTCAGAACAAAACAGAAGTCTGACAATCGAAAGCCACTTCATATATTTTCCTTGACTTGTATCAGTTTTTTTCAGTGTTGTAGCAGAGACAGGAGCAGCTGCTGGTTTAAAACCCTTTAAAGTTTTTTCCTTCTCACTGTGATGATAAAACAGTAGAAATACTGACTGCCTGTCACATATCAAGCAATTAAGATACCAAATTGCCCATGAGATGTTTGTAACAGGAGATTTTAGTACCTCGGCTGTTGTAATACATAGATACTATAATCTGTGCCCTCTTACCTGCTATAAAGTGAAAGGTAGGGCCCAGCATTTGAATACGTTCCAGCTAAAAAAAGCCCAAGTTTTAAAGTTCAAATTTGCATATTGTTTTGCATGTGTTTTTGAGATAGATGATCAGGAGGGGCAGACACTAGAATTCAGAGAAGAGTGTCAGAAGCTTTTCTCCATGTAATTTTGTACCTCTTACTTTGATAATTGTCAATAAATCAGTGTCGGGTTGTTCACTGAATATGTCATAGTTTTTGTTCTTGTGTGTTTCACTGTCTGAAGGAAAAAAGAAAAAAGGCTGTAAAAGTGAGCTATCTTATTAGAAAAGTAAGATTTTTAAATGGAAAATGGAAGCAGGCAGGTGCAGGAGAGCTGGTAAGGAAGGCCAGGTAAGCAGGTTTGGGAAGAATTGCACACCTTGGTTCAAAGAATAGGAACCCATAGTTAACCAGAGAAGAGCAAGGAGAAGGACAAAGGGGCTATTCCTTGGCTAGTTCTGGTTCTCAGAAGCCAAAGGATAAAGCGATATTGGATATTGTTACAGAATATATACACCAGATAGAAATTGGTCATATCTTTAAGTTTCCAGTTTTTACTGTTTTCCCCCTGTTCCCAAAAGAGATTTCATTATGGATACAAATAAATTTTCCTCTTCCTAAAACACACTAACATGCTCTCTTAATAAAACTGGGGTGTAATATTTGACTGCAGTTTTGGATAAGCACCTCAATTTGCTTGCAAAGAGTTTGCAGTGATATAGGGTGATGTGTCCTATATATTGTCATCCTATCCTATTGTATCACGAAAAATTATGACTCTTTTGTGACTCTAGAGGTCTGGAGTAGCTGGAAAGAGAAGTGCATCTGAGTCATCTTTCTATAGCCCATTAGCTAGACTGGCAGCAGAATATTATGGGAGTTAACTGATAGTTGTATAGATGGTTGAGTTTTAGACTGAGAAACTGACTGTTTTGCAAGAAGATAAGGACCTCCCTAACTGAAATGTTATCAGGTGACAGCCTGCCTGGTTGGTCAGAACAGTCTGTAGTGGCAAATAGAGAGGGAGGGAAAGTAAAATGAGCACTAGTTTAGCATGTGTATTGGGGGGATGGGAAGGGAAGACTTGAGAACATGGGATGAAAATAAAAACAAACCACCCCCCCAAAACAACCACAAAATAAGACAAAAAAAAAAAAAAACAAACCACCAAACCAACCAACCAACCAAAAAAAAACCCAACCAAAACCAACCAAACAAAACAAAAAAAAAACAAACCCTGACAGTGCTAGGAGCCAGCATGATATTTGAGGCAAAGTTGTTCATATGGACATATATTCAACCTAGGTGGGAAGATCCAGGTGATGGGAGAGTTAAATCAATTGCTATAAATTATTAAGGAAGAGCCAGTGGCCAAAAGGGAAGTAGTGGCTGATGTTCTGTTAAAAATAGTGTTACCTTTTTGTCCAAGTGATTGCCAATTCAGAGTCAAATGATTTATTTAAAAAAAAAAAAAAAATTGTGGATGACTGTTTTAACAAGTAAAGTGCAAGTTGGGATTTTGGTCCGCGTCTACTAGGGAGATGTGCCACGTTTGGGGAGCAGGATGTTCCTCAAACATCCAGCTACTATGCATAGGAAGACTGCATTTCCTTCGTTCCCTCCTTCCATCCTCTTGTTTCTAGAACTGATGGGTATCAAATGCAATGGGTGTGGGTTCAAAACAAACAAGAGGGTTTTCCTATGACAGTTGAGCTGTGGAATCCTTTGCAGAAGGGTTCTGGGAGTTCTGAAAGTTTGTGGGTTGTAGGGGAGATTTACAAGGTTGTGAAAGAAACAAGTGTGCTTTTTTTAAGTGAATAATAATAGTAAGTAAATAAAGTAGGAATGTGCTGCATAGAAAATGCAAAATCCTGTAAGTCATAGCAAGTCTGAAGCAACTCAGTGTTCATTCAAAAAAAGAAGCAAATCTATATTTAGCTTCATGTTGATTAAAACAAATAAAAACCTAGCTGGTTGCACAACTAAAAATATATGGTCACTTAGGCAAAATTTGTCATACTATAAATAACATGTAAACAACATAAATTTGAGCAGATAGCACATGTCTGTGGTTCAAAATGATTGATTTCCCAAAACGATTGTAAGCTAAATTACTGGGAATGATTCTAAATACTATATATGATATCTATATCATATATATCTAAATATGATACTTTAAATAAAACTAGGAATTGTAATTGGGAGTTCCTCAAAACATTTTTCTAGAATGTCTGAAAACAGCATTCAAGAGAAATGGCAGTACTAGCTACAATATTAACCTGTCTTTAAGATGTGAAAGCAAGTATAAAGGTCATATAAATAATGTGACAAATACGAAGATAAGTGCTGCGAAATGATAAGGAAAGCAAATTGACAGATGATTCTAAGACAGTAGAGCTATAGACCATAAGAAAGGATGAATTAGGAATAATCAAGATTTTAACAAAAGGCATTGAGTCACTAGGAGATGGAAGTGATAGAACTACTGTTGATAAGAATTTTTCTACTTAGGGAAGAAAAAGATAATGTATTCATCATATGGTGATAATGAAATACTGTTTGATCTGGTTTAGGGAAGAACTACAAAGGATAACGAACAGCTACTAAAGCTAGATATCTTAAAATCAGCTCAGAGTTTTAAAACAGGCTGGGAAGCTTTCTGGATGATCGATTTGTATTTTCAGTAAGTCTTGTAACAGAGAGGAAATTTCATATACGTGCAAGACAGACAATGCTTTTCCAATATTTTAAAAAAGGGTAAATGGGATGATCTAGATAATTATGATCTGATATTATCAGGTAATAATTAGGAAATGGATCCATTTTGGGTAGCTGCCAGATCATAGTGGTTGGGTTTTTTTGTTTTCTTTCAAGAATTGGAGTAAAACAAGGTGATTGGATTCTGGTTACCTTTCAGTGGAAATATCATGCAAATACTTTATAGGATTTTATTTTCTCCACTTGGATACAAAATCGCACCGTAGTATATTGTGGAAATTTCAACCACGTATCTGCTAAGTGGAAATTAGATTCTTTCCTGAACTGGGACAAAATGGTATAAATAGGTTTGGATTACATGATTCATATCTAAACTTCTCCTGAAATTTGTAGAGGAGACTTGTGCTTCCCACTTAGTCTCATCTTTATCTTAAACAGATAAGTGCATTCAAAGTGCTGGATATGGTCTCCTGAGCTTTCAGTGTTGCTATTCACCTGAGTTGCTCTGCAGTGACAGGAATTCCTGTGTGTTTCTGTCTGACTTTATGGAAAGGAATGAAGTAAGAAGCAATCTCTCTGCAAATACATGAGTATTCTCTGTTTTAAAAAAAACAACAAAACAACCAAACCCAAACAAACAAACAAACAAAAAACCCCCACCATCCTCCCCCCAAAACCACAAAAAACCCCACAAAACAGAACAAAAAAACTGCATTCCTTAGAGGATTTATTACTGGTCCAATATTTATGGGTCCTTTAGCTATAACATTACAGTTAATCTGTAAACAGTATTAATGCACGTCATTTGTTTAGGCTGGTCTTTTTCCAGTCATCTTCCTTTTCCATTAGTTAAAAAACAGTTTAGCTTCATTAGTTACCTGGCAAATTACTTGGACACTCCATTTGAGAGTTTGGGAAAATCACCATATGGTTCATACCTGCATCCTTAGATACCTAATAGTTTAAAGATGTGGCCTCATGTATGTTAAGCTGTAAGCCCCAAAGCTTGCATGCTTTGTGACGCTTTGCTCAAGACTCCAGTTTATTGAGTCTTTTTTCTACATTGCACAGAAATTTAGCCCTTTTAAGCCCCTGTTGCAGAACTTTCACTTGGCTCTTAGATCTTGGTAACTAGACACGAATGATACTTAGTTTAGCAACGTAGATACATACTTTACAGGCTCAGTAGGTAACGGGGAGAAAGGAGAAATTGCAGTTTCTTTGGGAAGCGTGGAAGAAGGACAGGAACTACTAGAGAGAAGAGCAATAGGATTTCGTTGATGAATAATAGTTATGCCCATACCACAGTGACTTGAATATCTGTTATTGCACTTTGAATATTTGTACAACTTGTACTACAACTGATCAACTACGATTTTCGCACCTCTCAAATTGTGTTTAAAGTTAGAATGCTGAAATAGCTGTATGTCTTTCTACATGTGATCCAAGCGATGTAGAAATCCAATACTAGTACAAGGAGCTGGTGAAAAGCACCATCATCTTCGATGAATATTAAATATACAGTTTTGAAAACTATGTGCAGATCAAAACAGTTCCTTAAACTAAAAGGAACGTAGTAATTTGCCTTATCAGTCTTTAATTTCAACAGAAATGTTTGCTACCATTTTTTGACCTTTGATTAGCATCTTTTATTATGTAAATGAAGAGAAGGCGGAGCAAAAAGCTGGCTCTCCTGTGCATTTACATAACGATTTGCTTTCCTAAGATGGGCAGTTAAAACTAAATAGTTTTTAAAATTTCTTTTGTGTAATGGCTGTCCCTTTGTTTAATGTTTAAAGGTTAGAAGAGTTGAGTGTTTCATTCTTACAAAAATTCTCTTTAAACACTACCTCTGTAATTTTTAGGGAAAAAAAACCTGCAGACTTTAAACATCTCTTCTGAAAACAAAGCTAGCAGGATTCTTAGTATATACAACAGAAGAGAAGGGATAGAAGACACACAGCATCCACATTAATAGTTCCTGTGGTATGGGCCAAGATTAATCCTTTTTTGAGTTGGTAGAAACAAATTCTCGGTGAATGAATGCCTGCTGCAGACATGCCAATAAAGGAAAAAGCTATATGAGCTTTCTTTTTTGAGGAAAAAATGTGAAATGTAATCTCTCCGAAATTTCTCAGGGAATTCTTTATAAAAGATGTTTTGTATGCCCAGAGATTACATGCCAGAAATGCAAAATGAAGCACAAAATAAGCCAAATAATGGTGAATATCCTAAATGTAGAAAATAATATATAATGCATGATACTTTAAATCTCATTAAAAACAGAAGCATATGTAACTTCCTAGCAACCAAACCTCCAGAGTCTCCCTGGAAAGATGTTCCTTCTCTAAGGGCTCCCTTGTATAAGTGCTTTAATAAATGAAGCACATACGGAAAGTATATCAGTGTTCCCTGTGTGCAGAATATTTCAGTATTCTCAAAAGCCTCATATGATTGTATAATTTCCTAATCTGATATAATCAACACACAAACTCTACATTAAATTAATGTTCAAGATCTAATTTTAGCCAGCAAGAACCATGACAACTATGCATAAAGCTGGTACTCCACCCTTAATTTCCCTTTTGCTCTACACTAAAACCAGTGTCCCAATATGGTCTTAGAGAGCTCTATGCCGATTGAGATGCCATCTCCTGGCTGAGCTATAAAACCAAGTTGCAGACTTATTGTGGTTATTCAAGACGCTATAGTGACTGTTTCCTGGCTCAAATCCAACCCTGGTAATTATAGTTAGATTTTGCAATTTCTCTTTCCACTTTCATCTCAATAGGGTATTCTTCCTTGCCGCCTGTCCTAGACTGCTGTGTAGTGTTAATGTGGGCTGTTAAACAGCTGCTGTGTTTCTCACTGCAAGTGGCTGCATTTCAGTGGTAGGTAAATGACTATATCGTACAGTGCCTTGAGAATTTGCAGGATAAAGGACGCTTACTGTTTTTATTTTGCCACTTGGTGCCTAAGTTTTATTGGGGTCTTGCCTGGTAGGTATTTCTGTATGACATACGTGTGTGTTTCAAGGCCTGAGAACAACAGGGGAAGCCAAAGAAGAAATAACTGCCTTCATTCTTAATGTCCTAAATGTTGAGAGTTTTATTTAAGACTATATATATATTGGTCTGTCATTTTTTTTTTTTAAATTGCATCTGCAATCCTAATCAATGGAACATAAAATATAACCCTGCATATAGATCCAATTTTTACTGTAAAAATCGTGGATATCTGTGCATGGCCTGCACCCATTTTACATACTAGCTCCAAAAATTACATATTCAGAACAGGGGACAGTGTTGTGGTTTTTTTGGTGGTTTTTTTTTTTTTTTTTTTGTTTTTTTTTAAGGCAAACACTATTTTTAAATGTTTTTTTAAAAAATGCCTTGGAGAAGCAAAATCTGAAACGGAACAGATGATAAACTCTGTGATATATTTAAGTTTTATATAATAACCTCTGAGTCCGATATCAGCAAAATAATCATAAATGCATTCATAGTACACGGCATTTCTGCTGAACTGCTAATGGTTGTTCAAGTCACGATACAATATCAATGGAATGGAGAAAATTCGCACATGGATAAACATGTGGGATTTTACTGGCATTCTTTTTGCTCCCTTAGACATCACACAATGTCAGTGCTACTGCATTGGACACTTCTGTTGACATCTTACCAGGCTCATGGGTCCTTTAAATATGATATGAGGGCGATGGGACTATTAAGATTTTGTCAGAAGATGTTATTGTCTTTGCAGATACAGTAATAGCTCTTTGAAAACTACATATTCTGTGTGTGAAAGATCCCTTTCTGAAGATAAATGACTCAGGTTTTTGTTATAATAGCAAAACAAACCTATATAACTAGAAGTAGGTATTTAAATTGTCAAATCCAGAGTCTTGTAATTATAAACCTGAAATCTTGTTTTATAAGCTGTTGCCAATTGAAAGGAACAGTTTAGCTGACAAATGCTTTTTTCTTAAGGCAATTAATTCATACTAACAGCAAATATGTTGCATTGTTCTTCACTCCGATATGAATTAAAATGGCCAAACTAGAAGCTCCTAGAAGTCCAACTTGTATTGGGATGATGACTAACCTTTAGCATTGCAATCCATTCAGACCAGAGCATGATGGTCATTTTGTCTTTAAACCTTCCAGCTTGCTACAAGTAGCTGTTCTTTAACAACATAGCCTTCAGCTGTTTTTGTATCAGAAACTACAGTTGTCTCATTAGTACAGACAATGAATTTTTATTCCATCAGTTTCTGTCCTTAGCCTACATTTTGGCAGGTCTTTGTTGTAAGTGTATGTGTCGAATATTTATCTCACTCTTTCACTAAATGCATTTAAAATTTTGACTTGGCTTATGGATATTTGCTCTTGGTGTTAGTGTAATGTCCATACATCTAATTGATAAGTTATAGTGCTTTTTTTGTAGCTTTAACCAGTCATTTAAAATAAATAAGATCATAATTATCAGTTTCCATTTACCCATTTATTAAATAACAATGTTCACACTGAGCAGTTTGATTTTGTGTTACAATAAGGCAGTCTCTACATGATGACAGATGGTGTTTCATTTTGCCGACGCTGTGCTAAAGTGCTGTGAGTTGTGATGTGTTTGATTTTATTAGAGATCAGATTTAACACATGCATGCTACATAACTGCAATAGCATTCCCATTTCTCATCTGTAGGAGAAAATGAAACTGTGATGAAATGTAATATACTCACCCTCAGGCAGAACTAGTGGGATTGGGAATTGCAACATAATAAATCTAATGGATATTGCACTACAGGACGCTAGAAATTTACTGTTATTATGTTCAGGGAAGGAACTTGGTTTTGTAAAACTCACTTTTATTTCACTGGCATCAGTGCAATTTCACATTATTTAACCATTATATCCCAACAGTTTGCTGCATTGAAAAAGTAACCTAAGCTCAGAGGAACAGAGGAGTAAAAGAGCCCAAAAGGGAAAATACAAATTCCAAATAACAAAATGACTGAAATTATTAAATGCAACTTACTGCCTGACAAAACAGTTATAGTATAGTTAATAATGTCTTATCATGATATGCATGTTTAAATGCCATTTATCATTTATAAGAATAGACCATTAAATATAAATATTACATAGTCATAAAAATTAAAATACCCAATTTATTTAATCAAAGACCTTTTGTACTTGAACTCTATTCAAGTTTAACAAGTATCAAGAGATAATATTTATTGTTATGTGACCCTGGAATATGTGCTTCTTTAAATGTTTACGGTTCTACTGACAGTCTGAAGGCACTCTGCTTGATCTAATCTAGCACATCTGCCAAAAAGGCTTTCTTAGAGCACACAATTCTAGGTACACCTAAAGTACTTTAAGGAACCAGGGATCCTAATTAGAAGTGCATCATGGTAATTCCATCAAGAAAAAGGAAGAGGTATTATAGTTTAATCATAAGCTAAGAGGTTACGAGGTTTGGCGTGTTGTAATAGTGTATTGAGTAAGTTGGTTTCTCAGAGCCTTGAACGCATCTTCTGAGCATTCCTGGGTGTACCTGTTTGCTCACGCAAAACTCAACGTATCTTTCTAAAACATGAGTACACGGAATATTCAATTTCCCTTTTATACGCTAGCTGAAGAGTATGTTTTCAGAGGCCTCTAAAAAATTTAAACATTTTTTTTAAAGGCTGTATTTACTGAGAGTGTAACTCCAGCACTTTGTTTTTGTTTTCCAAGATTACGTTAGTCCTGTTAACTAGAAATGGTCTAAGTGAACTGAATGAAGGACATCAATTTTTTTCCTGTGTATGCTAACTTTTAACCCTTAGTTTCTTATGAAATGCAGTACTTGCATTTTATTTCAGAAAAAAAAGTGCTTTTAAATCTCAATCTTAGAACCTGTCTCCTGATTGAAATACCAATCCTTGTCGTAAGAGAGCTTGCTTGGAGGACTGCATTTAGCTCCCTGTCCCTTGAGAAACAGCAGAACGCATCTACTGTGGAAAGTAAAGCCAAAGCTTTGAAGAGTAGCTGTCAATTTGGGATAGGTCTATTCCTATATTAAATAGTGTTTAGACCTTTTATTAAGTTCACCTGTTGTTTTCTTAGTGCTTAGCATTCTTGCTATAATCATGTGAGTTGTGAACTGAAGCTGTCAGGGACAACTGAATTTTTTGGGCCTGATTGCTTAGACTTAGTAGTGGGGAACATTGAACAGCCCTTTTGTGGAAAAGGTAATAAATCACATCAGGTTTAAAATAAATATCACACAGCAGAGTATAAGGAACTAACACACTGGGAATTAGAAATGCTATGGCAGTGTTTGAGCTAATTTGAAAGGTGCAGTACACCAAGGCAGCTGTGTTGCTGTTGGGTCACGAGATGATACCGCTTCTTGTTATGCTGCTGCTCTGTATATACATATGGATTTGCCAGGGGGTATCTAGTGGGAGACAGGTAGATATGCTCTCTGATTCCAAATGTCTTAATACAACACAGAATGATCAACTTATACGTTTTAGTAGAACAGCTTGTTTTGAGAAGTAGAGTTAATTTCTTCAAATGAAGAAACAAGCAGGATGTGGTACTTAACTTGTAAGTACAGCTGAAGGCTAGGATATTGCTGCCAGTCATTGTTCTCAAGTTGTGCGGGAGGCCAGAGAAAAGTCAGTGTGATCAACAATTCCAACTTGGCACCACAGGCTTAAAAATACGTATATTCATGTGTTTTATTAGTTTTTCTCATAAGAATTACAAATGTGAGTAAATATACTCCTTTAAAAGCCTGACTATGAGGTACAGAGATGATATGTTCTTTCCTTTTTTTTTTTTTTTTTTTTTTTAAATACATCAGTGCTATCAGCTTGGGGACAGGGTGTTTTGTGTACTTCTTGCACAGTGTTATCCCCATACTTGTTTATGGCTCCTAGATGCTATAGTATTGAACATGCTTTAATTTCTATAGGATAATGATTATGTCCTTTATGACATGTTGGGCTTCTATTATTCTGTCACTTTCTATTATTCCTTTTAAAGAAAAATACTTAACATAAGACAATTTTATAGTTTGACAACTAAAATTAGAAGCTATTTTCAGTTTGTTTAGTGCAATTTAGCGCTGATATAAAATTGTCTGCCAATCTATTATTGGAAAGACACATATGTATGTATATATAAAAAATATTTTCCCAAATTTCATATCCCTAAGTGTTTCTACTATTTGCAAACAGTAAATGCAGGTAATCTGCTCCTAAAGGGTCAATCTGTAGGATTTTGTTAATTTGTTGCTTCTGCTCTAAAGAAAAGTAGTGAAAGCAGTTGTAAAAAGTGCTAGGTGAGTAAACGGATTAATACTCTATGTGGAATATCCTCTTAACCACTACTTTACTTTTCAAGCATAGTATGGTAATCTCTCTGTCAGTAGTGCTCCTTTGGTTGCATGAGTGGGAACAGCAACAGTAAATCACATATATATCTACGAATTAATCAGTAGTCCTACAAAATATTCATTTTCTGTCAGGTGCACTGTAAACATAGTCTGTGATGGTCTCTGTTGAGAAGAGCTCAATTTTAATGTTAAATTTTTTGTTTGATCAGCAGTTCAATATGTTAAGTGCTGGCCCCAGAATGCTGGCAGTTAAAACACAGTATCGTATACTGCTACTGAAATGAAGATGATACAGGTTTGGGCGATGTCACGAAAATGAAGCAAGACCAGACTTAAATTTTAAAATCAGTTTGGATTTCTATCCCCATTTATAACTGATAGTCTTGGTGTGTAAATTGATTTAAAGATGAAAGTTAAAATATACAGAAAATATACCATCTTCAGTCAATTTCAAAATCAAATTGCAGCTCAAGTGATGTGTCTTTCTGAGCTTTTAGCTATTGCCAGGCAACTAGCAATGCAGCTCTCCCACTGTAAATCCCTAGGGCAGGCAGGCAAAGCTGGTGGAAGTTACTGTTTGCTTCTGTGCCTCCTAGTCCTGGGTATCAAGTCTGACTCTTACCTATTCCTCTTCTAGACAATGTTAAGTGGAGGTCTCAGTCTCAGGGGTGCTGGCGTCTGAACACTGATGTCCGTTTTGATTTTTTTCTTTTTATTATGGCAAGTCCACAAGGCAGAGAGCATCCTACCAGCTCCTATTCTGTCACTTTGTGTGATTCTGCTTGCAGTTGATTTATGTATTGGAATTATCATGGCTAATGCAAGTCACGCTGTCATCACAAGATCACAAGTAGTTAAAGTTCTTTTCTTTCACACCATGTGGGCACCATCTATTGAAAAGGTGAAAGTGTCTGAAGCTTGACGAGTTTCACAGGGAGCCATAGTGCCAGCCTCCCTCCAAACCAGTGGATGATGAGAGAATTTAAGGACAAAATCCTGTTGTGTTACTATTATGGCAATGTGGATATTGGTTTTAAGGTTTAAGAAGGAGATTTGCAAAGGGTGAAGCATTAGGAACAATTCTGGGTAGGTACTGTAGGTGCCTTGAATGTAAGATCCAAAACTTTGTGATCATTTTCTTAATATACTTGCATTTCTAAGGTGAAAAGCAACTACAACAAACAGTGCTTTCTTTCAGTTATGCTAGGTATTTAACTTCTTCCTTTCCACCCTCCCTTAGATCTGGAGGAACTAAAGTATTATCAGAATAATATGATCTCTGGCTGTAAACATGGGATATGGCTTGAAGTGGCTTCTGATGTCAGAAGGGTCTCTCTTATTTCAAATACTTGTTTCAGTGTCATGTGTTACTCATAAGGGTATCTCCTTATTCTTTGTGGCATCAATTGGCTTCCATGACCTGAAATAAGTAGTATCTCTGAGGATGCTGTTTTAGATCCTCCATGAATTGCACTCCTTTTGGTTTCCTCAACAATGTTACAGAAAGTGAGTTGTTTTTTTTTTAAAAAAAGGGGGCAAAAAAAAAAGGGGGGGGGAGGTATTCAGTAGAACATCAGCTTTTGAGTCAAAGATCAGTATATTACATCCAATGGTTACATTTTTATCTTCAATAACCTACATTAAACTTTTTCTGTTGGTTCTTAGGCCAAAAATAAAAAAAATCCAGCATATACTTCACTGCTGGAGCTTGTTCTTTAATTTAATTAAACTTTATTGTTGCATTTCCTGCCCTCCATCCTCTTTCTCATTCAATATACTTCCCATTATCCCTTTCACTGAAATTACTTCCTTCTTTTGTCAGACACTCTCCCAACACTTCTTCAAAGGTGTAAAAATAAAGGATTTTTATCAGCAATTTTAAAATGTTTTCTGTGTTGTATTCATTGTATTGAGAGTCACAGCAGTGACTGAAAACCAAAAAGCCCAGTAATGGTTATTATTGCCTATACAGGACTGAAACTTGACAGGGAATCTGGGTAATGCCCTCACAATGCCAGGCACTGATACTTTATTCCTTTTGTGTTTTGTACAGATCTCATCCCTACCACTGCATACAAAAGCGAGTCTCTGAAAAGGTGTCCTATTTATGAAGAAATGGATAGCCTCTCCCGGAGAGGGTTTTTTCTTCCCTTTTTCAACTTTTAATTGCAGATGAAGTAAAAGCACTGTAAATTGAATCTGATTTGCATGAAATTGCGCAGGCATGCTGGTCATGCTAGCAACTCTATTAACACGAACATTTACAATGTTGATTCTTTATCGAGATATTCCTGGAAAAAATACAAGAGCCCTCCAGTGGCCAAAAATAATACCCTAAAACTTGGTGGTGTTTAACCAAAGCCTGTCTAAGCTCTTGATAAGCTTGTGGTTCTTAAGCAGGCTGTGTGCTGTGACCTAAGTTTATCATGCTGCTTCTCTTATCTTTCATTGCTATCCTTTGCTTCCGTATTTTGTTCACCTGCTCTTCTCATCTTTCACTTAGATTGATGTCTCTTCAAGAATAAATCTTATTTTTGTTAGATGTGTATTGTCCTTGCTCCAGCAGGGCTTCAGATCCAGCATAAGGGCTGTCACTGATCCTTTAATACAAATGCCAAAGTTACGTTATACCTTATTTTAGTGATACTGGAACTGTGTGTTATATGGATCGTATTGTAACATCAGCTTTTCTGTTCTTGAATTAGAACAATACTTCTCTACTTTTTAAAAAGGAGGTACTGATTGTGGAACAAAGACAACTCATCTGTATAAAGTTGTGAGGTTAAGTTATCTGAGTTTTGGTCTATGATTTCTTTAGGATCAGGAATATGCAGCTCAGGTGTTTTTCTAGAATTTGTACATTTGAATACGACAGGCGGTTCTAGTATTCACGACCTCCCCAAGACTGTAGCAGAAATAGAAAACACACAAAGAAGTATGAGAAACATAATCAAAGGATCGAAACACATCTATACAAATAACCAGCTTCTGTACAAAGGAGTGAGTTGAGGTCTTTGAGCTGGAGAAAGAAGAGCAAAATAGGTTTAACAGTTGTATTAAATTATGAGTGGCTTGGAGAAAGCAAGTAATTACTGTCAACTAGGTGGTTGAAAAATTATTTGGAGCAGGAGTCATATCTTCATGCTTTGTTCCACACATTATACTAAAAGTTAGATTAATTTAAAAGTAACTAGATGCATTCACGTTTACTAAACACCAAGAAGCAGGAGAGTTGCAAAATGCTGGAAGTTTTGAGAACATACAGGGGAATTATTACTATCTAATTGTCCTACTCTGCTTTAGGGCAATCACCAAGACTGACTGGGAGGCTTAGTAGACTTTTGGTCTGATTTGATATGTCCATTTTCACTAGTCAAATGACACAAGCCTTTTTTTTCCGTCCTGTTTCTAATGCTCTTTGAAAGAAGAGATTTGTTAGTTGAGAGCCAGTTTCCACAAATCTTGCCATCTGCTGCAGTAGCTACTTAAATTGCTGATGTTTTGGTTTAAGTTTAAAAAAAAAAAAAAAAAGCCAGTGCTTTTGCTCTGTTTTCTTCCTATTTTCACTTTGCCACTGTAGACTTTTGTATCAGTCAGCCCCTGCCTGTTTTTTTGATACCAACTGTTCACCCAAAAACTTGAATCTTTCTCCTATCAGATATGACCTTGCTTCCCTAATCCTGTGTCCTATGTATATTAAGGGACATGTGATGGTGACTCCGTTACAGTAGTCACAGTATGTTAAAGTTCACATTAGTTTCAAAGTGGTATTCTTGTAAAACCTTTCTGTTAGCATTTATATATGAAGACAATAAAAAATTATAATTTATGGCAATTATGCCAACTTTTACCTTCCAATTTGGGCAAAAATGATCTTGTAAAAACTTATACTAAAAAAAAGTTTCTAGAATATTTATTTTAAATCTTCATCTATAGCAGATAAATATACAGAAAGGGAGAAATCCAATGCTAGCTGTTAGCAACATTAATGTACTTCTAGAATGTACAAGAACAATTGCTAATGATCCAGACTGCTTTTTACTTAGGTGTAAGTGTGTATTATTTTCTACTAATTCAGAAGAGTCTGGATGGGTTATAGAAACGTGGACTTACAGGTTTGGAACAGATTGCAGATCCACCTTGTTTAGAATCTAATACCAGATGTTCCAGAGTAAGACATGAATCGTATAATGTATTTGATCTCTCCAAAATCGTAATAGTTCCTTCAGTAATGTTAAGGTAAAATTACTTTGCAAACTATAAATGTGATAATCTATTGACATAATAACATGTGACAATACCGTTAACATTTTACATTAGAATGCAAATTTGATTGAGCTAGGAATATAACTGCTTTGGAGTATCTCTTGGAAATGAAAGTCTTGGAGAATGTTAACAGCAGCATTGTAGTTGACATGAACGTGGAAAGGAATGCAAAAGTGCTGCCCTTTAGCTTAATTTCTATATGGAGGCTTCTGAAACTTTCTGCCATGCCTGTAATTATCTCTCTGGCTGATTTTATTTCCTATTCTACAGTAATCAGCTAAAGTAATTATTTAAATTGTGACAATTATTGTAGAATACTGTAGCATTCTTTTTCAGCTATGTAATTCTGAAATCCTGGAAGGACCAAATGTTCCCTGTGATCAACGTGCCAGTCTTGTGTTCAGTGTTTTCCACAATCTATTGATATCCAAGAGGAATTCCACTAGCGGAAAGTTGTACCATTTAATGTTTGGGGTTTTATTTCCCCAAAAACATTATTTGAATTTTAAAAATAATTTTAACCTTATTAAATTCATTATTTTTTTCCTTATTGTTCTGTGAGACCTATGCGCTGAATAGTGATGTCTGGTTTAGGTTTCTTTGTGTTATTACCTATACTTGTTTGTAAGTGTTTCAAGAATTTGTCATCCCAAATGTGTTTAAAAATGTTACTATTGTATTGCATTTAACTTTTGTGTCTGTGCATAAAGCGAAAGTCAGGAGAAAAGCAGGGAATTCCCCTGGCTCTCTAACTGCATTTGAATTTAATTTGCCCCTTTCATCTCCTCTTTGTCTTCTCTATTTAAATTGCAAGCCTTTTGGAATGGATTCTCCTACCTACTTCGTTTGTAATGTGCCTAACAGCATTGTCAAATGACCCTTAGTCTTTTCAGTAATAAACAAGATTTATAATAACATGAGTTTAAAGATAATCTGGAGACACAAAAGCCCTAATTATGCAAGGGGGGGTGGGCAGTTGGAAACCTCTTTTCTGTTTGTTTTTTTCTTTTTAACATTTGATTTCTGTGCAAAACAAAAATAGCATTAGTTTCAGATATTAATCTTCAATCGTATGTGAGTTTCTGGATTTGTTACTATACGGTAAGAAAGATAAAGATGCAGAAATATTAATTGTGAAGTTGTAATTGTTGCTCTGGCATCTCTTGGCAATGTCATATCAGTTCAGCTGAAAACACATTTAAGACCCTGAATAAAGGTAAATACATTTTGTGGGGTAGCTAAAGAAATTGAACTTTATATTCTTGAGACACAGATGTTGAGGAAGTCACTAAACAACCACTGGACTTTTGGTAACCTGCGAAAACATAACCAACATTTGTGTCTTATGAAAAGCCTATCAACAAAAAACAGTGTTTTTGTTGTGTGGATGACAACACTGTATGGAATTTTGATCAAATCCGCATCTCTTTTGTTGGCTTTCTACTGTATCTTATGTTGTATGTAATACAAACCAATACAGCTTTAAGAAACAGATCTGCCCTGTCCATCTTTGCAGATAGATGCCTTTAGCAGTGTTTAAATTCATCACTCATGCATTTTGGTGGGGTTTTGTTTTGTTTTGTTTTTTAAGGTCACGTTTGAGTTTTACTGGTGTTAATTCTGAATTAATGAAACTAGTAATTTTCTACTGCTGTTCCATAATACCCTACATTGCCTCTCTTTGCTTGAAATTTCATATCTGATGTTCTTAATGTTAAGGTCAATTTTATTGATTCTTTGGATCTATTCTTCCAGTGCATTTTTACTAGGCACATACAGAGAGGGTAACTAATCTTAATATCTTGTGTTCACAACTCTTTTTAGCATGAAATCAGTAACTGACATATTAATTATAATAATCTGTTAAATATACTTTACCTACATGTTAATTATAGCAGACCATTCTCATTTATTTCTCTGGGTAGGCTATTAAGTCAACCCAGATGGTACAGCTTTTTCAGACTGTAACACTCAGTGTTAACGGAATAAATCATGTTGCCAAGATACAGGAGCAAAAATGTTATCACATCTGAATAGGTTTTAAAATGATATAACCATGAAAGAAACTTACCTTTTAATCAGGGAAGAAGCTTAGTTAGAGCAGGGTCAGTAACCCAGGACTACTTTGTAAGAGAGGAGGCATTACTTGGATATATAGGAATTTCTATTGTGTTCCAGAATATCAAACGTTTTGGGAAAATACCTTTTTTCCCTGCCTAAATTAAGCAACCTAAAAGATATGCTGTAAAATAATTGTCTCATTTTACTTGAGAAAATATGGAGTACTGTAAAAAAACCTTCATGCTCCTCAGCAGAAGTAATTAGAATGCCATGTTGACTGTTTGCAGTCCCCGTTTAAAGGAAAGGAATCGAACTACTGCACTAACTGTAAATAATATGCAAAAATTCTTCCCCTCTCACCTTTAATTAAAACAGATATATTCATATCAGTTCCTTCCTCTTCCACCTTTCCCCCATTACTGTGCTCAATATGCAGTCCTCTGCTGGCTATAAAGAGTAGGATTTTTACTTTGATGTGAAACACGTTTTAGGTGACACGTTGCTTCTTGAATACCTCATTTTTTAAATCAGTCTTCCCTCCTACACACGTTCACACATGCCTCTACCATGTTTATTTGCACAGTATCTTGTGATTTGGTTTTTTACTCTCATTGGATGCATTCTAGAGACATAAGCTGGATCATGTTTGGGTATTTCAAAGCCCGCTACTTATCTAGATGAACGAATCAAGATAATCCTTTGTGAAATAAGATTAATGTCGCCTTTAGCTTCATTTTTACCATGTAGAAGAAACAGTTTTTGAATGATGGACATGGAGTTTTCCATTACAAAAACCTAGGTAACCTGGTTAGACTGAACATGCACTCTTTCTAATTATAGAGAAACAGACTGTTCTCATTTTCTTACTCTAAGAACTAAATGGAATAATAATACCTTTAAGTGTATTATCTGCTCATATCCAGAAACAAAATTACGAACTTGAGAGAAACTGAAACTTATGCATCAAAATCTTCTTGGTATCTAGGTGTATTTTCCGAAACACACTACTAGCATGGTCTTTTTCTTTCAGTCTTTTTGGAAATATTCGCTGTAAAAGGTTATACTTTGGGAGGAATTTTATGTAGGGCAATTAAGTGCTAGCAGTTAGTGTTTGAACTTTTCTAGGCAGTACCAGTTTCATGGTTCAGTAGCACCTTTGGGACACATGCTAGAAATTCTAATTCAACAGTCAAGAATAAGTAAGGTAAAAAAAAATACCTAAAGTACTTATTTGATAATTTCAAATGATCTAATCTGTGTATTTCGGAAGCAAAAGAGTAAACCTTGGCTATGACTTGAGACACAGCTCTGTATGAGTTATACCTCTTGGCTAGCATGAAAAAGGGATCAATGGTTGATGTTTTATGTTCCCCAGCATGAACCCTTAGTCCGGATTCCATAATCAGATACCATATTGCTTTACTTCTGTTTTTTTTTTTCCCTAGTATTAGAAAGTGTACTTTTTAAACTCTGAATCATAGTCACCAACCATATAAAATGGGACTGTTTGCTAATTGCTGTTAAGCATGCTGTTAATTGCTTTCCTCGTTGGGAGTCTAGGCTCTGGCAGTTCATCTCTTGGAATTAATCTGTTTCATTAAGGGCAGGTAAAAGAAGATACTTGAGTCCCAGTCTTAGGGATTTAAAGGAATAGAAGAAATAGTCCCAGCTTCTTTTGTAGACTTGAGAGAAAATTGAATTTATCAAATTATTGAAATTATCAAATTATTGAATTAAATTTATTAAATAAATTGAATTATTGAAATTATAAAAACATAATAGTCACTGAGTACAATTTGGTCCCCCAGCCCCCATATTTAAACCATTGAGAGAAACAACTGAAAAGTTTCCTAAGTGCCAGATTTGTAGAGCTACCAAAGGCACACTATTAACCCACAGCAGGAATTAGCATAATATACAGTCCTCTTGATACCCCCATTAAACTTATTGGGCCAAATTCTACTTCTTTTCTTCCTATACAACAGCTGTGGGAAAGACCTATGGGCTGAAATTGGCCCGCTGAGTACAGTGCTAGCCCTCGATTTGAAAGAAATGTGCCTGAAAAGAGAATAAAAAAAACAAAACCAAAGCCAAAGTATAACCTAAAACATATAAATTACAACTAGGAAATGTTTCTAAACTAACTATCAATAAGAACTACAAAAACACTACATGGTTACGAGTAGCTTTTAGCTAGGGAATGTAAAATCTTAAATGGCACAGATAACGTCAATCTGAATTACCGTTTTCAGAATGACACAGATGTTAGGATAAGGAAGCATAAATGGAAATTAAAGAGAAACAAATTCAGAACAGATGTCAGGAAGCATTTTTTTCATGCCGAGAATCACAAACGTGTGGAATGGCCTACCAGGCAAGATTGTTAAGGCAAAAGCACAGGGGACATTCAAGAACTGATCAGATGGCATCGTAGGGGAATTGAGTAGTAAAAAAGGAAATGAGCATGCATAAGGAAAATGGTTTTAATTTAATCCCAAACAATGTCCATGTTCTTACGTTATTAATGCTTGCATGTTTACCTTGGATAAGCACACAGAATTCCTATGTTAAAAAAAACGCATAAGATAGCCTCTTTCTGATAACAAAATCAAGACAAGTTTGTCATCTTTCCTTAATGTCTTTAAAAATTGCGTATATAACAAACAAAGTTTTGGGGATACAATTTCTCTCTCTGTTCCATAATGGTCATCTGTAGACGTTAGGCATGCAGTCATAGGGGAACTTACGAATAACTTTAGAATATATTTCTCAGGAATGACATCTTGTTGATGTTGTCGCTTATCTTTTTAGGATGCTTGCTCCCCTGAGCTCTATTTTCACACAATGTACAGGTGGAAAAGATGATGTACTTCATCTTATCTTTTGGGAAGCAGCAGATGTATAATGCTCAAAGTCCCAGTCCCACAACACTTATTTATGTAACTTTGTGGTTTGCCTGCTCTGTTAATTTCAGTGGGGCTCTTCATGTGCACAGTTGTTTGCAGGATAGAGTTCAAACTCTTTGTGACTCTTGTAGGAATCATGGTTTCTGCTGTAGACTTTATATTTCAGTGTAGAGAATTGTGAGCCTCAAATGTGAAAAGATACAGAAACTAGAGATCCCAAAAGCCAGATCCAGCTTCTGAATGTGGGAATCAATATTTTGCATCGTCACTCTTTGCTGGGATTTTTGTCCAATGGCAAATAAAGGAAAGATGAAAATAGAAAGTGGCTCTGAGCCATGTTTATGGACCCCTTTGTTACCTTACTGAGCACTGAAGGTAGCTCTGGAAGTTCCTATAATAGCATTGTTTGCAGCTTACAGCGTAAGCAGAATGAGCGAAATGCTTGTTTTTATTATTACTCTGTCTGTTTCTCTTCTGCTTCCCTGATGCTCTCACTGTCTTTCTCATCCCACTTACCATACATCTGCTGCACCAGGAGAGCTCTTGAGAAGAGGGCTATATAGGACACTAATAGGAGTACTGGGCATTTCTAGGAGCTTGGAACTAAATACCTATGAGGATTTGTTCCTTTCATGCTAAATGCAAACTTGGCTTAGAAGTTTGTTTCTTTGGATATAGAAGTTTGGCTCATATGCATAATAATGTCATTAAAATTCCATGTAATGTGTTTTTTTCCTCTCAACAGTGTTACTACAACAGGCTAAAAGAACAAACCTGAACCTAGTAAACAATGATGAAAAAATAAAGGGAGATATTTTGTAGATTTCGGAGAACCACATCCTCACTGTGTGTAAATCCTCACAGCACTATTGAAAACAATGGCAATTGAAGTAAATAACATTCTGTTGCTTTCCTACTGGCTAGGTGGTGTTTTACCGTCTGTTGTAACATTATTGTTTGTGTTACCAAGATTTTAATTTTGCAGACATAGAAATGTAATGGAATCCACCTGGTGGATAATTTAGTTTATGCCTTCCACTTTATATTAGCTTTTAGTCTCAAGTCCCTGACTTGTAAAGTAAATTAATCAATTAAACATCAATTTTATGTACCACTTCCCTTTAAACTGTTCTTACATAATATTTGATCAGTATATATTTAAAACGCCTAGCGTTTAAACAAATCATCACCTCGTCATTTAGGTGCAGACACAGAAAACTAAACAATACAGTGTTAACTTATCTGTGGTAGGCTGAAAATGCTGTCTAGGCTTATCTTTTTTTAATGTGCTTTTGACATAAAACCAGTTCACTACGTCACATACTGAGAAATTCAATAGCAAAATGGGCTTAGTGATTTACTAAAATCATGTGTAAATCTCATAGTCATATATTGTGTCTAGATTAGGAGCTCCATAGAAAAAGGAAGAGAGCTGTAAGAAAATAAAGTGATAGAGCCACGAGTTACTTTTGAAGGTTCTGGAGTTTTAATCATAACCTCATGTTGATATTCCTGTTTCCATTGTGCTTGGCAGCAAGTTGGTGTTTTAACATTGTATTTCTATTTCACTGTCAGTGTCTGAAACCGAATTACAATGATCCATAGCAGCATTTTCTTAATTGTGTTACTATCAGTTAATTAACACTTATACAATGCATACCAGGCATAGATTAGAAAGAGAATGAAGACATGTCCCGTGTCAAGGAGTATAGGCTGGGATTTTACAAATGAAGAGGTCTAATGGAGTTCAGCATCAGGTCCCTTTGACTTTCAATGAGAACTCGATACCTGCTTTCTTTAGCACGCTTTGAAAATCCTAGCTATAGAGCGAAGGGGCCAATCCTACAGCGCTTCTCAGAATACTGAATATGGCATGTAGTCTCAAAAGACTGCACTGGATCGGAAGACTGCACTGCACAAACTTGGTAGTGATTTTACAAAACCGAACCAAAAGACTAGATGCATCAGAAATGAGACAAACTTATTAACAGTATTGAATGCAAGTATCAACATACACCAAATTCTTTGATATGTTTTGTTGTATCATTAGGTGCAACAAACTTTTATGCAAGATCTTTATAAAGTCTTACCCAAGAATTTCTGTTAATTAGTAGTTGCACAAAAAAAACCGCAAACCTTCACCCCTTATTGATTCTTTATTTCCCTTCTACAGGTAAGACTTAAAGTGGCAACGTTAGAATCTGTAAGATAACACCATGTTCAAGATGGAAGAAGTCTATTATTGTTGAGACAATAGGAACAATGGGCTAAACTTCTCTGAGCTACACCTTGCCAAAGACACATCCCAGGATAATTTCAAAGTACACTTGAGAAAAGGTATGTGTTATATACACCTATTCAATAATGTCTAGTTGGCATGTTAGAGGCAACCTCATTTTTATTTGTTTGAAAGTATCCTCAATTCTAAACCAGTTCTGTCTATTTCCATGGTTTTGAACACAAAAGAATATGTTCTTATATGAGTAGTAAGGCATTTTAAATAATGGAATATAATTCCATCAGCACTGTGTTCTCCTGTTATTTATTACTGTACTAAATTATCTACAACTGAAGACATCCAGTTTATAATGAGATATCTGATGATTTATTTTTGCAAAAAATATTAGCTTTATTATTTATTAATTCTAGCAGTATTCCTCTGTGTATACTCCATAAATATTAACATATCTGATGTCTTGTAAAGATATGATGAAAATAACGTTACGCCTGATGTATGGGGAAGATTTGACATCTCATTTTTATGTAGTTGATCTTCTATAGCTTGTAGTATCAAGAAGCTCAATTAATTAAGAACTTGTGTCAAAAAAAAATAGTGCTAGTGTAAGGATATTTGGAGACTTGCATTTGGACTAAAAACACTGCTTAGCCATGAACATTATCACAGGGGTTGTAAAGTGGAAGAGTGTGTTTTGTTCATTTGTGGAAGACTAAATAAATTACAAAATTGTTTTTAAATTATTGTATTGCTCAATAAATACCCATATAAAAATATTGAGAGCTATGTGAGGATATTGTGATATGTCCTCACTGGAGATCTCAGGTTGTTCTCTTAAAAATAATATTTGTGCCGGATATTATTTTAAGTAATATCAAAACAGTACCACTATCTACATTTACTGTTAAAAATAAGCCAGATACCTCATAATGATGCCATATGAATACAGCTGTTGTCTGAAACCCACAAAGACCATCTGGAATTGGAGGTTTATCAGAAGATTATTGTTCAAGGCTGGTTTATCTCAAAACCCCAAATCCTTTACATTTGTGCTGACATAGTCTTTTGTAGAGTCTGATGTAGAGAGATTTCCTTTAAGCTTGTTATATATTTGATCTTATTAAGAACACGACAATCACTTCTGTTTTGATACACATGATTAAATACAGTACTGTCTTTGTAAGTATTTTAAGGATAAATTTACAGGTTATTTCATTGTCATTTCTCGCAGGCTTTCTCTTCAGTTGGAAGAATTAATCTATCACATAAACATTTGTAAATACACCATATTAATACTGAGATCATGAAGACTTAGAAGAACTTCATGTTTATCTATGTTTTCCCAATTATAGGTAAGCTTGAAACACTCAAAGGGGCATTGTAGTGATTTGACAAATGCAAATTTAACATAGAACTAACATGACACAAATAACTTATAATATAAGTTGATCTTTGCTTTGCATCTTTGAACAAACATTTTGTTTTTCCAAATAGCTTGATACACAGGTAAGCCAGCTAAGTGTTCATATTCTGTGGGGAGGAGAAGGCAGAGTTCCTAGTTACAACTGGCTGACTATGTCCAGGTGAAAAGTCCTAGCTGATAACTTGATAACAAGAGAACAATAGGAAAAAGGAGTAGCCTCATAGATCATCTTCAAGGATCTGGCTGTAACTAAAGCCCATTATGTCACATATTCTGTAAGGCATTGCATTTCTTTATTTAGTTTTTAGGAAATGTAAAGGGACCAGTAGTACTTTGGTGAGCTCTGCTTTTTTTTTTTTCCATATGTAATATAGTAGTTCCAGATGTGTCTGAAGCCAGTGTGAAATTGGTGGATTCGAGAAGGCTTACTTGAAAGTAAACAGAATGAACAAGTCTAAGGCACTTGCATTTGTAAAGATTTATGCCAGTATGTTTGGTGTTGATTGTGGCTTCTCTTATCATCTCTCTTCTGTTTTCATTAGAGAACAGGCTGTGACTTTGGCTTCCAGCCAGTATCTTTTGGCAGGACTGATATTGTAGAGATGGTACAGCCATCACACACATCTTCATGTATAGAGCATAGGAAAGGACTCTGACATTTATATGCCATACTGGAAAAATTGTGCTGAGTTTGCTTGCTACAACTGATATTAGCTCAACAAAGCTGAACGTGTTCTTTGCATTTCAACATGTTGTGATATCAGGATCCCCTGATTCTATATTAGTATTGTTACCTACAGGTAATTACACTAAAAAATTGTTATTATTTATTGTGACATAATATGAACGAGGCGTTTTGCAATTCCTTAAAATTGTGGAATTACAAATAGTTTGTATTTGCTATGTATTTATTAGTACAAAAGGGAGAAGAATCTAAGTAGCATACACACATACAGTGTACACTAAAGTAGGTAACTGCTGCATAGTTTAGATGATGTTTTAAAGCATGAAGCTCAAGTTGCAACACTAATCATTGAAGGAGTGCCATGCAACCTTGAGACGTGCTGGCTGGAATGGAATAGCTCATTACTAATATGAGGCAGAATCCATATGTAAAAATCAAGCAAAGAAACCCATGTGTTTCCTAGGCATTATTGAGATGCCAATCAGAGTTCTGCATGTATGGCTGGAATTCTAAATCATTTTCTGGATGCATTTATTCCATATACTTGGTATAAAATGCCTGCAGATAAATTCTAGGGCTCTCCAAAGGCTTGTATGTATTTGCTGCTGCTCACGTATTTCTGAAATCTGTTGTCAGTCATTTGACAAAGACTCAATGTCAAATAACTGCTAGTTCCAGACTGTCACCTTCATTTTACTTCTTTCCTGGGAGGAAAAGCATTCTTGCAGATTTTTTTTTTTTTTTTTTTTTTTTTTTTCTGGAGGCAGCAGACTACAAAATCTTTTTCCTGCTGAACATGACTTTCTTGAAGGCCTGTGGGTAGGGTTAAGGCCACTGCTACAGAGACTCAAAGCTAACCCTAAGCAGGCAGTGTGGCACTACATTTTGTGAAGTAAAACTGAAGGTTAAACTTGATGTGTTATTTTAGGAGTGACAAACAGGAAATGTACCAACAGAATGATATTAATATATGAAATGCATGAGTTACTTTAGAATGCATTTTGCTTGCTCTTCAAATGGCATTACAGCCCTGCAATGATAAGGGTGTGGTTTTTTTTTTTTTCTTATATAGCATTTTTTTTGAGGTGAGAAACAAGAGAGCAGTGTGATTATCGGGGCCTCAGAGAGAATCGTGGCAGGAAATGTTAAGTATAATTTAAATATCCAGTAGATATTTGTTAACTGTGATACTGTTAAGCACAAAATAAGCTTGATTAATACGCATCTATCTAGCCTTTTTAAGAATTGTGTATCAAAGGATAAAGCATTCACATTTTGTACAAAGTATGAGGCTGTAGCCATATCAATATCACTATAATTATATTTCTAATCTTTCCTCTGAGTATCTCAACTTTCCTTGGTGGCTGGCATCAAACTTTTTTAAAAAGAGATTATTAATATCCACATTTGAGTTTGTAAGAACTTTCACCTGAACTTCTATGTGCATTATCTGATAGAAGAAATAGTCTGAAAAAAGACCGTTAGCTCTTTTCATATTTGAAGTATAAGAGTAGAATAGGATACAAAAAATAGCAATATACTGGGTGTATTTTGTGATCACTTACAATACAAATTAGAACAGACTTACTGGGTTCTATTTGGCAGAAAACGGTAACATTACGCAAGAAGGCAGATATCATGTCTAAATATGGGCAGGGATAAATCTAGCCAAAAAACCAGTCATGGATGCAGATGTCCCTGCTGAAGTTTTTGCACCTGGGCCATTTGGTTTCCAAACTGACCTCATGACTGGCCACAATGGCTGCCTTCTCTTCAAGAGCCAAAAGAGGAAGAGGCTTAAGTGGGTCCATATGGCACACAACAATCGACAGCAAAGATGCATTGCCAACTTGGTATTGCAACTACAGTTTGTATTTCAATGTGCTGTGGAATTGGCTCACTATTCACAGAAGAGCAAGTACTGCCAGGAGCAGCTTAATCTATGAATTTATCTAATTATGTCCTAAAAGCACTGGAGAACTGCAGTATGATTTCAGATGTTGTGAGATGAAGCCAAAGTCAATTTAACCTGAACTGTGCAAATTCCAGTTTGCATCCAGAATCAAGAAGTTGAGCTTCCCTTATCTATAGTGGCAAAGAAAAAAAAAATGTTGTACTGTACTGCATCCTTTGGGTAGGAAGCAGAATACACCATCAGTTGACTTCCAGGAGTTAAAGAAAGATGGCAAAAAATTGCAAATAAGCTATTGAACATGGTTATCTGTGACCTTGAACAACTTTTTGTTGTTTTTCCTTCCCACCTTGGACTTCATAATAGAATTTATTTTAAAGCAATGATACACATCTGAAGAGAGTAAAAGACCTTTGATATAATTGCTGTGAAGCTAGAAAATGAAACGATATTACTGTAAAATCCTTGTAATAGCCTAGGCAATAACTTGACTGTGTTTGAGTGCTATAGCTCTGTTTGTTCAGTAGTTGTTCATTATGTAGTTTTATTGGTTATTTTTCCCTTTTATCGTCTGTTGATAGAGGGTACTTAACTATTTATGAGTCTCTCCAAGGGTGAAATTTGCTATTTCCTGGCTGGAATTATAAGTGAGAGGAATGTAATGGTACTGGGTAGTGTGATACCTGTGTGTATTTGTTCCATTGTGATATCTAGAAAAGGATTTATGTGTGTGGGTCATTCTTTCCACCTGAAGACAGCCACATAGTTTGGATAGGACATTGCCTTGTGACTGTGGTATTCTTGTTGACTAATGGTAGATATGAACCAAACACATATTTGCATTTGATAACCCAAGTAGACACCTGTCGCTAAGGTTATACTTAAAACAAATCTCTTCAGGGTTAAAAGAAAAAAAAAGTTGAGGCATTTGTTTAGTTGCTGTATCTCTGAACATACTGGTTCTACTTGGGAATGCTGTGGTACGATCTGAAGTATTAATGGAAAACACAATATTGTATGATATTGAAAGAGTCACTAAAAATACATAGCAGATGATCTGAAGATAGCCTTCCATCAGGTTTTATTGGGCTCAGAGTTGAGCCTAAAAAATGGCAGTAATTAAAAAATGTAAAAATTGTTTTAGCTGACTAAGTAGTATTCATTCAGTGATTTTTTTTTTTTTTTTTTTTTTTTTTTTTTTCTTCCCTAACGTAGGAAACTATTCCCACCCCATTTTTCTGGAGGATGTGTCACTACTACTTAGTTTGTGTAGCTCCTCTTGTTTTACCTGCCTGCGACTGCCATAAGCTCACGTTCAAATTTGTCACGTTGTCTCAAAGATATTGCAGCATTCACCCTTTTCATCTTTACACAGAAAAATGTTACTTCTAAAGTTCTATGCTTCCAAACTATAAGCGCACATAGCCTTGCATAGTCAACCTTTTACAGAGCTGCTGCAAAGAACAAATTTTTAAATAATCTTATCACAAAGCCCATGCAGTTATGCAGATGACATACTTATTGGGAATGGAAAACCTAGACTCACAGGGTTTTTACAAGTTCAATATAACATTCATCCTGCCATCAAATTCTCTCTGAAATGCTTCTATACCTACAGTGCTCTCCTAAGCACTCTGTAAAATCTTTAAAAGTAAATAAAAAAATAAATCTAATAGCCTACAAGCTACAGTACATAGAAGCAATCTCTGTAAAAACAACAGTCAATCCAAACACAGCAAACTGTTTTTAATATACAACCAAGTCATCAGACATCACTTCATGTGCCAGAAGCAGAGTGCTTATCTTATTAATAGTAAGACTTTTATTCAAGAAGGGTATTCTCCTAGGAAAACAAAATTTAGTTTTGAAAGGCCAGCTAAGTTCCTATAAGGAATTGCTTCAATCCAGGAAGAAACTCTACTGATAATATACATCTCATTGTAACTTACAGTTTAGGAACCACATGGAAAAAAATCATTAAACAATTAATGATTTTTATCTTTATAACATTTATATTATATTAAAATTTATATTAACAAAACTTCACCTTGAAAGAAACTTCCCACAATATCCTCATCTAGCCTTTAACCAGGCACATTCTTGTTCAAATCATAATGAGAAATAAATTCCTTGCAGTCTAAAATTTACCAACTGAATGGTTCTAAAACCAGAACTGAGCAAAGTCATAAAGATGGTTGACATATTCCACTATGCCCACAGTAAGTAGCCTCTGCCAGCACAAACCCATGAAAGTCCCTGAAACATTATATACTTTTTCCATTGTGTAAAACTCCTCAATGATATTAAACAATCACTACGCACCAGAATGATCTAGCACAGCTAATCAGATGTAGATAGAAGTGCAGAATATCCACTTAACTTGCTGGAAAAATTCCTTACAAACTAATCACTTCTCCTCTGATCTCTAAGTTTTCAGGTAGTCGCCAAAAAAAATACTTCCTAAAGTTAATACTGTAAAGGAAAGGTCTTAATTTGAGTTAATAACAAACCCCAGAAACTCAGAAATAGTGGTTTAATAACTAATCTCATCATGTTTCACAGATGGTAAACATTACTTTTCTTCCTCTTTATACTAGAGAAAGCCACTTTATAACCTGTCCTTTCCTGCAACTCTCTGTCCAAATAGTACTCTCTATGCCACAAGTACATTCCATGTTTTTCTGTCAGTGATTTTTTTAACCAATAAGTATCTAATTAAACCCTAAGCATTTAGTCTTCTATAAAACTAAAATACTTTCTTCCCTATGCCCTCTAGCACCGCGGAAACTTGAAAGACTCTCCTTTTCTGTCCTCAGTGGCAGCACTGGAAAGAGATGATGTTGCCATACCTCATCCAGGGTCCTCTTACGTGACATGAGGATGCCATGTTGAAAAGTAGATTTAGACTGTAGAAAGGGAGGTAATGCCCCAAACTGAATACTTTGTACTCAGGGGTAAATGAAAGTGTATCCCTTGAAGACAGTCTGTTCAGCAGTGCACAACCAGTGCAGAAAGCCAAGAGAGCAGTAATGACTCAGCAGCTAAAAGAGACCAAAGGAGCAAAGTGTGAGCTACAGGAATTTGGCCTTGTGTTAGATTCCACTGAGGAGTATGTCATATTTCAGTCTCCTCTGAAGAACAAATTTAAGTCATTCAACCTTGACAGCAAACTTTCTTAGCATTTGCCCTCCAGCAACCTACAGCACAGGCCCCATCATCATGTAGGTGAAAAGACAAATTGTAATGAACAATATGGGATCCACAATGGAATTTCACAAAAATATGTTGATCTTCAGAGAACTGCCCCTACTTTGAATAAGCATAGGAAGGTTGTAGAGCGTTATCTGCATTGGTTTGTGAGTTTGCAGGAAAGGGTTTGTAGTTTCAGCACAATGTGACGTGGGCAATGTTTCTTTTGTCTACTATAGAGGAGGAGTGTGCATTAGGTGGAGGTGGAGTGTGGGTTTAGGTGGAGGAGAAGTGTGGGTTCATCCATTTGTAAGCAGTGTAGGGGGGGTCTAAGGGTTTTCTTCTTATGAGTACTAGGTGAAGGTGGTTTATTCAGCTAGCAGTGCTACCACATAATCTCAAGCAAGTACAGCATGGCTCTTTTATGTGAGTACAGTGGCCCTAGACAGTGTTTTCTTGAAATTCCATATTATAATACTTGCCACACCTACTGCAATACTTCCTTAATATAAAATAGGTCTTAAAAGTCACTTTTGGGTTTTATATATTATTGAAAATTCTTATATGCAAAATTTGAAAGTCACTTGGATATGAAGTTCATATAGCTATGCCTTTCCTTTATAAGATTTTAATTATTGCCATCTTTCAGATGACCCTTGTATATTGCTTATGAATTCAACATCTGACTTAGGCTTTTTGTGATCCTTTAGGAAAGGACATTAACCTTATTGAAAACAAACCCCATTGTTTTATATTATGTGCTGCTGTTAGTTTAAAAGCCATTAAGCAAGCAAGAAAGGAGTGCCTCAACAACGCTGTTTTCTGCATTATTTTATGACCTGTAAATATATGTAACAAAAATAGAGATACAGGGTTAAATTACAAGCTGTTGGGCAGGCAACTTTATCTTTGCTGTCCTGTAATTGCCATGATTCAGCTGTGAGAACTTCATAGCTTAGCAGAAAAATGCATCTTTCCAATTGGCTTCACATAGTTTTGTACAGCTCCAGTAGCTAGTTTGCTTGTATATCTGAAGTTTGTCTATCATGTATTGCTGAAACAAGCCCAACACTCCTAAAACATCCAGACTACCTCTGTGTACATGTAGACTGTACCTCTGTATACAACTTCAAGCATTAAAAAAAAAAAAATAATTCCAGTCTACCAGCTAATTGTCATGCATTCATTATATGAAGTAGAATTTGATGTGAAGAAAGGTAGTTGCAGAAGAAAGGGAAGCTTAAGTGTTAAGAAAATATTTACTTACATTTGTTTATTAGAAGAAAGAGATGGTGTTTAGAAGTCAGGGATTACAGTTTTCCTGTGATAATTTTTCTCTCATCTTAAAATGTCAAATACAAGATTATTTTTTGACATTTTCTTTAATAACTTCAAAATATCAGTTTGCCAGAACTTATTAACCTTGAAATAATGTCTAGTGTAGTAAAGTATATAGACTACTATAACGTTATGAAAATTCTCATTGTAGTTAAAGAAAGCCAATAAGAAATGATCTCTTTGTTTTAATTTGCTCAAATGACAGATCAGTGTCAATAAATGAGCAGTATTTATCAGATACTTGGGAGCATGTAAGCTTAAAGGAAATGCAGAGACATTGTAGTAATAGTATTTTTACCATGGCTAAACACAGCAATTGTAGATGTGCACTTAAAAAAACTCACTAATGGCATGCCTGGGCTAAAGATTTCTGACTTATCACTCATGACAGTGGCCTGCTGAGCGGTTAAAGGAGGCCTGAGGAGACTTTGTGTGGGGTTCTATGTATTTTGTACAGGTTTTCCATTCCCCTGCGTTACCCTACTGTTTGAATGAGCCTGCTGTAGCGTGCTGAACAGGGCAGAGGAAGAGGCAGAGTCAGTGCTCTCTGAGCATGCTGAGCAAATTAAGACTCTCAAAGAGCTTGGGAGAGCTGTCCCAGAGGATCGTGACCAAAGTGTGAGATAAGGTTAAAACAAAGGGAGGTCTGTCAAAATTTTAGCTGGATTGGGAATGCTCTGTGGCACTTCCAGTGTTGCAATGGCAGTTGTGGAAGGTTTTAGGACAGTTTTACACTCCAGCACCTTAGCAGGGTTCTTTATTTTGGAAGTACCTGTTGGGTGTCTGTGTTTAGAGATAGGTTGTCTAGTCATAAATTGGGAAAATGACAGTACCCCTTTTGTTTCACAGCAGTGAGGGTTATGCAGGTGATAATTAAAAAGAAACATCAGTTAGAGATTGTAAAGGCAAGTCTTTACCACAAAAGCAATAAGCCAACACGCACTGGAGGAAAGAACTGGAATGCATGAGGGGAGTTACGGTCTGAGTCTTACAGGACCCAAGAACCTTTCAGATTGGGACTGGTTCAGATGCTAAGCAGCTATGCAAATACCATGGAAAACTGTACAGTCATAGAAGATACAATTAAATGTGCTAATTGTTCTTAATGTGCAGAAGTCCGTACCAAAGTCTACCCACACTTATTTATAGTTCAGAAGTTTTAATAGCTTTATGTGCCTTTTAGTCTTTTTGTTGACAGGAGTGAGGCGGTGAATGCTACAAAATATTTTGATAATACATTTCTTTAACATGATTAAAAACAAAATTAAACAATCTCACAGCATGTTCTGTAAAGCTACTGTAGTCTCAGTTCAACTATTTCTGCCACCGGTTTATGAGCTTTGTCCATCGTTGCTGTGGTAGTACCATACTGACCTTTCCTTGGCCCATCTGGTACGCTTTTCAAATGAATGTTGCTGCTAACAATGCCCCAGTTCAAGCTGGTGCTCGAGTGCAATTGAGTCATTGTTCACCAATGATTAATCAAGAAGAGATTTCATAATGAAGTCAGCATTAAAATGTATGGGCATGTGCAAATCAGATCGAATGGCAATATCTCAGAATATATAGCATCATATTGTTAGGTTTCTTTTGTGGTTTTCACTCTCCTGGGGACCTGTGTATAGACTGGGATATGCTGAGACCCCTGTTTATTTTACATTTTAAATGATTAGTGGAAGATTAAACTTTCATGCTAACCGAAAAATATAATGAAAATGCTAAATTCTGGGCTCCCTATCTAAATATTATTAGCTTTTACATGATGTATTTGGTTCTTTTGTTCTTGCTGACTCACAGTCCATAACCTTTCTTTTGTTAACACATTTTAATCCTCTGTTCAGCATCCCTAGGCAAAACGGCATTGTGATATAGTAGTGGAGGAAAGGAGAAGAAATAGCCTAAAAGGAGAAAATAATGGAGAATAACTATTTTTAAATGCTTTCATTAAACATAAACACAATTAAGAATAGTCACTGGCCGATGAGGGGATGAATTATGTTAAAGATGGCTGTAATTTTTGAATCACAGAAGGGAAATTATAGCTAAAACTAGTTTACATTGGATAAAAGTGTGCCTGTACACAAGTGCACTGTAGCTTGTACCTGATGCTGTCCTGCATTAAGGACCCAGATCAAGCCCACTTACCATGAATTGCCAGATAAACTTGTAAATTCCAGGATGGAGGAAACAAATTAAACCTGTGGATGTGTGGATTTTATATGCATCCTTGCCTTCCTCCATTCCAAATGTTTAAAGGCTCTCTCAGGCTGGTCTCATGAAAAATTTTTTAACAGGACTATTGCTCAAGCAAATGGTGATGCAGAGTTTCCAAAGTAATAGGATTCCTGATAAAGAACAGCAGCTGGCATTTCTAAGAGACTACCCATTTTTAATCTCCAAAAAGCAAATGACTTGTGGTCATATATATATCTGATAATTCAGGCAAAGGATTCATACAGATACCAGGGAAGGGGAAAGTGGAAAGAAGCACTGAAAGAAGTGAGAAAAGGAGATGACGCTATGCGGTGTAAAGAAGGGAAATACAGTACCAAATACGTAGTTAAATGTTCCTTATACTTTGGGGAATATTTGTGGGGGGTTGTGTATAATGCTTTATCATTTAACAAAAAGTCCTGAGATCTTGCCTCTCCATTGTCTTGAAGATGCAATTTATTTAATCATCATCAGAAGTCAGTTAAGGATAAAAACAGAAACTAAGTAGCATGTTTCTTCTTGAGTTTGAAACAACAATTAGAATTCTGACTTGAACAAATTTAAAAAAAAAAAAAAAAAAAAAAAAAAAGGCAAAACCCAAGAAGCTCACCACAAGAGCTATTGTTGTCATGATCATCTGACTGCCACTGGAAAATTATCCTGCAACAGAATGTGTCAAGGAAAGAGTACAAGAGGTTTGCATTTGACAGAATCCTTGTCTTTACAGCAAAACATGGCGCTTTCTGTAGTTTCTTACAAGTAAACACTGATGATTGCAAATGCAAACCCTGTTATGAGTAGATGGCTCTGCATTTGGGGGAAAAAAAAAAAAGGAAATGAAAGTTACTTCTTTCTCTTCTGTTGTAGACAAGATTGTTATTAATAAACTGATGGGGGGCACCTGATTCTTTTTTTAGTTGTCTAGTGGATGCATATCTAGATTTAAAGGAAAAAAAACCAACAAAACATGAGCAATATCCTTTCCTGGTATAATTTCAAGGAGTAAGTGGAGCTATTGGAAAGTATGGATCTTCCTTTAAAACAGGACGTATTTTGACATATTTTTACTCAAGGAGGGCCAAGAGATTTAACCATATCAGGGAAGGTCCAAGACACAACATATACTATGCTTTTGGGTCTCTGTTAGGGTTTTTTTCATATTATAGTCATCTGCTGATTTTCACTAAAAATGTTTCTAAACTTACCACTGTAAGACATCTGAAAAACATTTTAATCATTAAAAAAAAAAATTCCCTATAATGTATAGATCTCAAATCCAATGCAATCTGAATTTAATCATATATCTTATTCGAAGAAATATTTTTCATGAAATCCTTCATGAAAGACTTGGTTGTTGGGTATGAGATCCCCATCTTCTTTAATATGCAGCAAAAACCAGCATGTTTTATTCAACGAGTCAGATCAGTGAGTGTATTCAGACTATAAATTTGTACATTATGTACAGATAAAAAACATACAATGCCAAGAAACTGGCAAAGAAATTTCCAGTTGAATTTTTTTGTTTGGGTTTATAAAAATAACTGTGGTGCATCAATTACTCCCTATTGCCATGGATACAAGTGATACTTTATTATATAACTGTACAGCTGTGCTCAGCTCTAATATGAAAAACAGACTCTTTCATCTTTCTATTTCATAGTTACTGAACTGAGATAATAACATCTCCTTTTACCTATGAATGTATTCAATTTCTTTACCATTCTCTAAAGTATTATTGATTACAATTTCATTAAGGCATTTATAATAAAATCTATAGTATAATGCTTCTGTTCTACTACAAGGACGCTATGGATGAAGGTCATTCTATTATATCCTACACGTGCCACAAAGGTATATACCAGAAGAACGCTATTAAGGTTAAAAAGTCAAGCATTCAAAAATTACAGATTATCCAAATTCTGGCTATATTGTTCATATATGTTATGACGCAGTCTTCAATCTGATAAGTATGTTTCCTATACCTTTTTTGTTTCGGACTGTTCTAACAAACTGTGCTGGGTTGACCCTGGCTGGATGCCAGGTGCCCACCAAAGCTGCTCTATCACTCCCCTCCTCAGCTGGACAGGGGAGAGAAAATATAATGAAAGGCTTGTGGGTCAAGGTAAGGACAGGGAGAGATCACTCACCAATTACTGTCACAAGCAAAACAGACTCGACTTGGGGAAATTAGTTTAATTTATTACCAATCAAATCAGAGTAAGGTAACGAGAAAATAAAAACTACATCTTAAACACCTTCTCCCCCACCCCTCCCCTCTTCCCAGGCTTAACTTTACTCCCAATTTCTCTACCTCCTCCCTGACAGCGGAGCAAGGGGATGAGGAATGGGGGTTGGGGTCAGTTCATCACACATTGTGTCTGCTGCTCTTTCCTCCTGAGGCGGAGGACTCCTCACACTCTTCCCCTGCTCCAGCGTGGTGCCCCTCCCATGGGAGACAGTCGTCCATGAACTTCTCTAACGTGGGTCCTTCCCATGGGGTGCAGTCCTTCAGGAACAGACTGTTCCAGTGCGGGTCCCCCGTGGGGTCACAAGTCCTGCCAGCAAACCTGCTCCAGCACGGGCGCCTCTGTCTCCACAGGTCCACAGGTTCTCCCAGGAGCCTGCTCCAGTGCAGGCTTCCCATGGGGTCACAGCCTCCTTCGGGCATCCAGCTGCTCTGGCGTGGGGCCCTTCATGGGCTGCAGGTGGATATCTGCTCCACTGTTAACCTCCATGGGCTGCAGGGGGCCAGCCTGTCTCACCATGGTCTTCACCACGGGCTGCAGGGGAATCTCTGCTCCGCTGCCTGGAGTACCTCCTGCCCCTCCTTCTTCACTGACCTGGGTGTCTGCAGAGTTGTTGCTCTCACATATTCTCACTCCTCTCTCTGGCTGCAGTTGCGCAGGGATTTTTTTGTTTGTTTGTTTGTTTTTTTCCCCATTCTTAAATACGTTATCCCAGAGGTGCTCTGGGATAAGCCCCTCTGATGGGCTTGGTCTTGGCCAGCGGCAGGTCTGTCTTGGAGCCAGCTGGCGTTGGCTCTGTCTAGGGGAAGCTTCTAGCAGCTTCTCACAGAAGCCACCCCTGTAGCCCCCTTGCTACCAAAACCTTGCCACGCAAACCCAATACAGAAACAATAATTCTGACAAAAAAATTGTATAATTCTGAGAAAATATAATTCTGATTGGCTTTTCTGTAGAAAATATCACTGTAGTGTGGAAAGCTTTACGCACATGATTAAATGTTTCCTCACAACAGCCCTGGATAGTAATATTCCCATTTTACAGCTAGGGATCTAAAACCTTGAGAGATCATTGTTGCAAGATTGATACTTTTGTGGATTGTAAAATTGGAGCCCTCCATGACCTGATTTTTCCTAGTACTTGACCTTGTATGGTATTTGAACTGTTCAGAACATTGTTCTTGCAGACCTGGCTCAGAAAGTGAGCTTATGCTGGGAATTGAGCCTCTGACACTGAGGTGCACGCGGTTAGCAATATTCTCTGGGAAATTTGGTTTAGAAGAACCTTGCTATTTAAGTAGCAACATACAGGCCTGTTTGGCAGAAGCAGGGTGGCATAGTTCTTACTGAGTTACCTCCCTGGCCCTTCAACTCTTGCATCCTCACTACCATTCCATCTTAGTCTCTATGGTTATCAAAATCCCTGTTGTTTCTAATATGTGGCTGTTAAAACTTTCATACCTGATCTATATCTCTCACCTGTGTGACAGATTTCAGCTGTGGTAGAGTATGTACTGGCTATTATCTCTTGGCTATGTTAGCTATAAATTTCTGACAGAATTAGACTACTAAAGTAAATGATATTTTATATTGTACAGACATTTTTGCATTACTTTTAGAAAAGTAGAAATAAGTAGAAATACTTTTAATACTTTTTGTGTTACAGGTAGAAAAGTACTTTCTCATTTGTATAGGACACTCAATAATCGTGCAAAGTAATAACACTGTTGAGAATGCAGAGATCCTCACATACGCAAGAGAGAAAGTTTAGGCTTATGGTTGACATAGGAGGGGGGAGAAAAAGTTTGGGGAGTAGGGCCAAAATGGCAAACAGAACTTATGGAGCTATGCCTGACTACAGTTTGGGGAAAAGTACTTACACAAAAGGACTTTCACATATTTATTACCAACATCATTAGTCTCAGGTTTGACATGTTTTTCTGTATGTTGTCTTATTATGTAATTGGCGTAGAAGGTGGAAGGGAAAAGATATTTTTCTAATTACATAGAAAAGTAATTTTCTAATAGTAGAAAAGGAAAAAAACTCAATCTTGATGGTCACATGCTGCTCAAATGCCAAAAAGTAAATGCTCCAACATGTTACAATGAATTTAAACATTCAGGCATCTTCTCTATTTCAGGAAAATCAGAGAAACATAATTTCAATACTAGTTAAGGTGGGTGATGCTCTGTAAGTCTATATTTCCTTATTTTAGATTGCATAAGAACAGATCACAGAAAACCATACAAATATGTAAATATATGCAGCCATTAATACCTGTAGATAAATGTACTGTTAAATGGATTATCCCAGTATGGCTATAAGCCAGCTCTTTACAAATACAGAGGTTTGTAATAAATTTTGCCAGGTGAATGGTTTATTGCCTTATGGAGGCACCTCCTTTTCTTGGGCGGCACTGCCACAAATGACATAGTGAAAGAAATTAAACTTGTGGAGACCTGGTTTAATAACTGTACTTATGCTACCTCCCAAGCACTAGAGATTCTGAGTGATATCTGTATATGCATACACATGTATATGTTCACACATATGTGTGTATACATACACATGCGGCATATACATACCTGCGGCTGCAGCAGCCCCACTGGGACAATCAATTTAGGGCAGTAAAGGTACTGCTCTAAGTTGCACTGAGGTGTGAATCAGCTCCAGTCCAGAAAAGGAGAAATAGAACAGTGGCATAAAATGTCTTCTACCTCTTCCTTTTAAGCACCAGTACAAAAAAATTGGGACCTTTCTGTCTTAAGAGGGTTTTTTTCCTGTAAAATTCTACTATCAGCTAGAGACAAGTTGGGCTGTACAAGGCCTTATACAAAGTAGCGTTTAGAGCAGGCTTTATCCAGAGGACATTACAGCCAAGAATTTGTTTTGAAGGAATAATGGACCTTTACAGGATATTTTTATTTCTTTTTATTTCTTTTCTTTTTTTTTTTTTTTGTTACAACAAGTCACATGGCTGGTTAGGATCTTCTTGGATGTCAGTTTACATGTTCATACATCATAAGAAATGATTACAAATACCCTATGGCTTCATGTTAATGTGTCTGTGTTGCAACAGAGGTCAGTTAGAGTCTTTACTTGCAGAATCTTGTTTTCAGTTATTAATCCTTTTCCGTGAACTTCCAGGCCTTGTAGGGAGAAGGTGCCTGGAGTAGTATTCTGCCCCAGGTTGTGCTGATGAGCATCACTGCAGCCCCATTACTTTTTATGGTGAGTTGGGAGACCTCTTCTCTTGGTACCACTGTTAGTGAGGGGTTGTACTGCCTTAGGAAAATCCTCATTTCCTTTTTTCTCATATAAATCTGTCTTGCCTATTGTGTAGCTAATTTAGGACCTGGTTTTCATTTCAAGTGCCCAGCTCCCTAAACTGTAACTTAACTAAAGGTAAACTTTAATGTTCCTGAGATCCTTTAGGTTCTCTAACTAATGACAGTTGAAGACTGATTACCCCAATGCACTTGAAGGGACAAAAGCCATAAATGTTCTTCAAATGTCCCGTTATTAGAAAGGACCACAAACAAAAGCAAGGGTTAAGTTGAAGCCATGTTTTAAGGCACATATACTGGATCTGGGAGTTGTTTTAAGCATATAATAGTTTGCTGCAATTAGAAACCAGCATTATCACTTCAATTAGCCTTGGGCATCATCTTTCCTTTCCTATTTAGATCATATATCAGCACCAGTAGTTCATGTTGTACTTGTAAGTAATGTACATCAAATCTATTCCACTGTTTCATTTTTCCGTCTTAATGCCTATTTGACACACTAAAATGCATTTCATTTTACACAAAATAATTACTCATATATTAATTGTGCGCTCATCTTTTCTTCAGTGCTCTTTGTTATCTGATTATGTTGAATACAAGTCTATATTACTGACTTCCAATTCTGTTACATACTAAACAGAGCCATTATGAATCCTGTTTATAATGGTGCCATTAAAAATGATGTGCTGTCAAGAATATCTTATAATGATGGTAGAGAGTGTGTGTTTTCAAAGATATTTAATGACTATATGGTTTTAAAACTGCAATGGAATACTTTTAATGGATTCCAATATAATAAATCAATCATATCTTGCTCGACTTAGTTACATTATATCCATGCTAACTGTGTTTTATGAAAAACTGCACAGTTGGCTCTGGAATATTTTTCCCCCTCCCAGCCTTTGGGCATTGTTCAGGTTTATATTTTATAGAAGTATTTATCTGAAAGATCGTTTTCTGGATGATGTTTTTTCCACCAGATTTGTTACGTGGTTAAATAGGTACAATACAAAATGCTTATAATGTGCAATTTTAATTCTAAGTGATAAACAACATTAAAAAACCTACGAGCTCTCTTAAAAGGAGAGCTTAACATATCCCTAATGGGTGAAATGCTGCCAGCAGTTATTAGTACTTTAGATGATTCCCAATGTAACAGAAGTGCTGCAATTGCATGGAACACAGAACAAGAGAGAATCTATACCTTTGCTGCAACCAGCAAAGAAACAGGGACTCTAGAAGATAATCTGGGGAGGGAGAAACCTAGGTGGGTCCATGATTGTGGAATTCAAAAGCACTGGAGACAAGATATCCAAGATATCCAAGACTGGTCTTCCATCCTAGCCTTCTGAAGGCTTTCTGACCTAACTGATTACTTTTGACATTTGCATAATTAGACAGAGTACAACAGAAGTTTTTCCTCTCCCCTACTTCTTCCAGGTATTGATAGCTGAAGGAGAGTGTGGCCATCAGGCAACAGGACATATGATAAAATATAATAATTTTTATTATTGGAGTGACTAGTGGAATACTTAGTTTTCCAAGTCTCACATAAGAATTATTTTTTTATACTGTTAATAACGTCTGTTCTTTGACGGTCTGGCTGCAAATTTTTCAACAGTGCTGGGATTCTGCTTCAATTTGGTGTAACATCATAGTTCCTATGGGCTCGTTTGGGGTTTTTTTTCCTGTTTTCTTGGTAGTCTCCTGACACAGAGCCCATTCATTTGGGTTTTATTGTGTGCAAAGAACTTAGGAGTCTAATGAAAATTATCTCAAGATGCATTATCTCTCTGCTGGCTTTACTACTCCGTGAGAAAAAATGCAAGTGATCTTAAGTGATCTTTTTTTTTCTTTTTTTTTTTTAGCAAGTGAGTTGCAGGATAATGACTCATTTTCTTAATAGGCATTTATATGGAACTTTTTTACCAAAGTATCTCAGCATTTGACAGATACAAATGAATTTTCATAAGGCGGGAGCAGTATCAGTGCATTTCAGTAGTGGTAAACTAAAGTATATTAAGTTAAACCAAGTTATGAATACAGTAGACCTGAGACTAGGATGCTAATTTCTAATGTTTCAGTCACATTATATAATTTTAAATGTCAATGAAAATTATAATATAAATAAAATTTAGCACTTCTTGTGGTCTTTTGAAAAAAAACAGGTGAATGAGAGGACACCCAGTCTGTGTGTTTAGACACAAGATATGATTCTTAGATATTTAGGTATGGTACAAATGACCTACTGGAAGAAAACTCACTGCCACTATATCTGCTGTAGCCAGGCCCAGTATTTTCATTGTCACTAGGGCTATTTTAGGGGAAGGGAGATGGAGTAATTAAATGTCCCATATCTATTCCACCAACACTAGCATGGGGAGAATTATTTGAGAAATGAATTGGAGAATGATACGGGCTTCTTATCAACAGCTGTCTGCTTCATGATGCATTGATAGAAAACCTTTCTCAAATATATCATCAGTTGGAAGTAGTATATGTTTATGATATTCCAGAGCTCAATTCTGTAACACAAAACTCTGTAACTCTGTACCATCACGGTATTTTTCTGTTACTGAATGACAGCAACAGTATTGTTCTTTTCCCAGATATGTTCAGACTGCCAGCATAATGTTGTTTTACGTTGTTCAGATAAGGCTAGTTTCTCCTTCAAGGAAAATAACATACAGAGCTCTAAGCAAGTAGTAAGAAAATAAAGAACCCTAAAACAAGTCTGAATATTCAGTACTTTAAAATGAAGAATACAAAATTGTTACTTCCGGTATCTACTGTTGTCTAGATTTCTTATACATTTCATTCAAAAAACATTTAACCAGACTTTTTTTCTCAAAAGTTCTCTTCATGTTCTCCAGTGGAATCAGTGACTTAAGTATTAGAGTATGGTTATGTCCCTGATGAAAAGAAAACAGTTTTTAGAGCCGCAAGCCTATAACTTTAGAAATTTTCTTGTAGTCTTTTTTTTTTTTTTTTTTTTTTTAAAGCAAAACATGCTTTTGGAGATCCCCAAAAGTGAAGCTTTTTTATTTTCTGTACTGTTAGCTCTAAAAATTTTCAAGGTGTATTAGATTAGGCTGTGCTTTATCTCAGGGAGCATAACTGAAATAATTCTTCAGTATTTTTGGTAGGACAAGTCACTGAAGAGAGAAAATTTGTTAAAATTTGCTGGCGAGAGCAAGATTTGGCCATATAGCCAAATAGGCAAGATGAAAAATAAGCAATGTGTACATATTCCCCATTTAATTAAATAAGACCAAACTAATGCTGCTTTAATTCATGTTTCTAAGTTTATTTTCACTTTTGTCTAAGGATACCAAATCTCCATCTGAATGAAGATTTTTAGATCATAAACTTTTATTTCTACTTTATAATAATCTGTCATACTGACAACCAATTTAAAGCTTAAGAGAGTGTGGGAAAATAAAGAATATTATTCTAGATCACTGTTTTAAGATTAATGTAATTCTGTTGGGAATTTAGAAGGATGTTGAGGAAAGGAGATGCATTTCTTCATTATTATGGCCCTTTCTGTCTGTAACTTCTGAGGCATGCTGTGTTCACCTATCCTGTCCTGGATATACTTGTGCCCATTTTCCTGGGGGTTACCGTATCGCTTCTCCCAGAACAATTAGTCATGTAATTGTTCTCAAACTCTCATTTGGAGTGAAGTGTGTTTATCAGAGGCATATTAGTCCAATTCATTTTTGACTGATCCAGAGTTAGGGATGGATATGTGAATTAATATTCTGTACCAGCTAAGAGGGTAGGAACCTTTCAAATTGGAACAGTATGTGTGAACAGCTGCAGGTATTTATCACTTGATTGTCATCTATTTTTTTTCCATTTACAGGATGAGACACAGGTTGTTGACTGGAGTATAATCTACACTATTGCATTGCAGAACTTGTGTTATGATTATACATGTCCCAGAAATGCACTGTAGTTAATGACAGTCATGCACTCTGACCCGTATGGTTTTTTCTTGCTTTGTATATTAAAAAAAAATCTAATTACAAAACCACATTAAATATCATGCAAACTAATAGATTAGAATCCAAATTAACATTAGGCTGTTAGCCTAAAGCTACTAATGCAGTGGATGAACTTTACAAAAGGATTTTAATAGAGCTTTGACTGCCTTTATCATGGATGTTTTACATTAAATTTACATTGAACACATTATTAAGCAAAGCAATAATCCTGTGACATAATTCTGATTAATAATGTGAAGTATTGCGCAATGAACTTGGAGAGAAAGTTCATTCTTATTGTTTTGATTATCATTTAAGGAGACAAATCAGGTTCACATATTTGTGGCATTCTCCATTTAGCTACAACTATGACCCTGACTAGGGATGCACAAATTGTTTTGGTTGGTGTATTAAAAAAAAAAAAACAACCCTATAAACTTCTTGCTATATTTAAAATGATATCTCATTAAGAATCTTAAATTTTTCAGTTCTTGCAAAAATATTATATTCAGAATACCACCTTATATCATGTCTTGTTGATGTATCTTCAACAATAGGAGGATCCACCCATATGAAAGGCCAGATTTTCAAAGAAGTCCAGCAGCTGATTGATAGCTTCCCTAAATGAGCCTCGGAAAGGATTTTAACACAGATAACAAATATGTGGGAGACCTTTATTCGTACAGCCTTTCATTCAAGATACACACAATATCCATTCGTAAGTGGAGCGTTGCTCATTAGTCTCATGACAGGAACAATGGACTAATGTTTTTCAGTGTGGTAGGTTAGGATTGGAGATTTATATTCTTTAATAGTAATAAATGAATATTGAAAATGAACCTAGTTTTATGCAATTGTAGGTAGAAGCCATCGTGGTACAAGAATTCTCTTTCAAAAAGTTGAGAGCTTAATGGATTTTTTAAAAGGTTGAGAAACACTGACCTGTAGAACAGTAGTATGGTAGTTTGGTGCCTCCTAATGAGACACAAACAGCCAGTAAACATTGCAGGAAACAGTCTGCTGAAAGGAGGGTTCATAAATTTCAGCCTTCTTGGATTAAGATGACTCCCTGCAACTCAGATACAATCACCTAGACAGGTTTATGGCTTTAAACACTTGTTTGATAGTAGATACCTAAGTCTTTCAAAGATAAAGCATGGCTGAGGTTGTCAGTACTCCTGCAGATGTATGTTAGGAAGCTGTGAACCCACTGCTGTGCTTGGAGACTCCTGAAGCAGACAACAGGACGAATCTGCCAGATAGCTGAACCGCTCTAAAGCCACCAAGACGGCAGTAATTCTGCCTGTGCACAAAGCAAGCTTCAGGCTGGGGAACTCAGTGGACAGAACTATAGCATCTTTGAGATGTTAGCAGCTGAAGGGGTTAAACAAAGCTTTTTAGAATCCCCGTCTTAGATTTAAATGCCTAAATTTCATTTCAGTTCTTGTCCAGAACTGGGCCTGATACACTAGGATGAAATGGGTCACATACATATCCAAGATCTGTATCACCAGAGGGCAGTGCTAAACTGGGAACTAAAGTTTTGTTTTGATGTGTAATTCATGTGTATTGAAAAAGCTGCTTTTGTTCTGCTTCAAATATTACTATTTAAAAATATATTTATTTTATTGAAACTAATGTACATCTGGTTTTAGAAGCAATGAGAAACATGATGCTTTTAATTGGAGCAAGGAAAAGAACTGTAAAACATTACTTGCTGGAGTTCAGCAGAGAGATTTTGTTCTCAATTCCACAGACCCTGAAAGATATTTTGTTAGTGTTTCTCCTTAAGAACATGTCAGGATTCAAAAATAAATTATTTGCCAAGTTATTTGACATATTCTGTGCTTAGCCTTCTCAGAACCCCAGGTTCCCTCTTTTAGGTGACCAGAAAAGGCATGCTCTGTACACCGTCTATGCTGCTCATCCGGGGAAATGAGTGTGTTGCGTTAGAAGCTATGGCCCGTGTCATATATAGAGGCATGGCACACAAAGAGTTACTGTAATTTGCATAAAAATGCCACTAAAGTGCAAACGCTGCTTCATTAATATGAATGAAGTTCACAGGATATTTACAAATTACACAAAGCCCCCCATTTAAAAATATATATATTTGATGCAAGTCACACACAGTGTGTATGTGAAGCAGTTTCTGATACTGGCATAACATGGCGTGACAATAAGTAAATATAATGGTTGTCTTCATCTTCATTGACGCAGGAACTTAGATTGGGAACTGACAGTAACAGATGTAGCAGTGGATATTAGTTGAAATGAACTCCAGTATAGTATATCATGGTAATAGGCTTTGTCAATATGAAGCATGCTGTAAAAGCAGGGACTTAAATCTGCATGAAGAAGTGAAAAAAGGGTCAGATTGAAAAGGACGTGTCTGTAGTGGTGATAGGAGGCTTGTGCCTTTCCAGGAAGCGTGATGCACCGTACGCAGGAAATAATGAGAGTGCGAAGCATTAAAAGTATTTTATTAATGAGAGACTGTTCTCTCGTTAGTCTGTGATAATGAGAAAGATGAGGTGTCTGTGGAAATAATAGGAATCAAAACTGTGGTCTAGTACACTGTAAAATCATGTAAAATTATGTCAGGCATTAAGACTTACTCATAATACAGCATATACAAGTAAATCTATAGAGGTTTATGCATGAAAAATGATGCTTATCTTTCTCTCTCACTTGTGAATCACCCGCATGAGAGTGTATTTTGTCATGAGCTAAATGAAATATAAAAATCTTTCTCTGGATATCATGCATTAATCATTAATTTTTGTTATGAAAAATACGGTATCTACAGCTAAGTTGGAAAATGAATTACATCAACTTCGCTCAGAGCTTAAAGGCATTTATTTTAAAATACTGCAATCTAATTCAAGAACACAGTGCTCTGGTATCATAGCTATTTAGCTTCACAGCAATGAGCTCATCTTTTCATGAAGAATTAAATTCCTAACCAATCCCACAGATTAAAACAATATCATGAGGACTGGGCCATTTTTTACACTTTAATTACTATCATAAACCTAAATATCAAACTATAATTTTATAACTATTCAGATTGTTCAGTTATACTTTGTGAAGAATGAGAATTTGGAGAGTTGGGTGGTCTGTGTTTTATTTTAATAAGAGGCAAAGCTATATTTTTCCATGGATTAAGTCCAACACAGAGAGAACTGTCAGTGTGAAAACAATAGAATTTATCTCCACTGATGTAGCTTGACATATGAACAAGAGCCTGAATTGTTGCCATGGCAATAAATGTGTAGGACTTATGCATGCATTTTCTGCTATAGGATTTTGATTAATGGCATTGACTAAATAGTCTGAAGTAGAAGAAACACTGCAGCAGGCCTGAGAATAGAGATGGCCTGGAATGGGTATGCACACCCTACTGCACACTTTTACTGGTAAAATAAGCTGTGGTTGAAATCGGAGTTGTCAAGTCTCCAGTAAAGTATGAATTGAGGATTTAGCACTTACGCTTAGTGTGAGAATTTAAAACGAAAAGACAGTCTCTTGAACATGAACTATATTGGAACACTTTTCTATTTTCATATAAGATATTTCTTCTTTTGGGATGAATGGTTTGAATGATACAAATAGTTCTTTTCCATCTTTAGTGGCTGTGGGCTCAATACAGGTCTTGATTCAGAAGACAATAAAGTATCTAGCTTTTGATTCATCCATTAAGGTATTGAAGCAGTGGGAGAGGAGAATGTCAGTATCCTACTGAGCCAAGGTCTTCACTGGGAATAGGGAAAAGTGGTTTTCTGGGACTCAGGCAAGATGCAGAGCAGCTCGTGGGAGGTGGTTTTATTAAGGGAATGGTCAGAACTTACCAGAAAGGCCCCTAAATAACACATCCTTTGAATTCAAGTAGATCTGGTTGAAAACAATAAATGCATACCGTTTATCTGTGTGTATATATACATATATATTGGTAACCATAAATGCAAATGGTTTATCTGTGTATGTATGTATGTATATATATATATATATATAGGTATGTATACTTAGCTATAGTGCATTTGTAATACTAAATATATTTATTGTGAAAGAAATGAAAAGTCCGAACTAGTGTTTTACAAGCTATACCCGCACTGATTTTTCAGTGAATTCTGGAGTATGTATGATTACTAATTTGCATATATATGTGGGATTTAAAAATAAATTAGGGAATTTTGCAAACAAATTCAAACAATTCTAAAAATCAATGAAATACAAAAAATTTTTCTCATCTAGAATATGAAGAGACTCATTCTTTACACAATTTTAAATATTTTTTATTTCCATATTTGTTCATTATAAGAACTATTTGTGTTTAATCAAGGTTCAGCTTTTCTCCAGCTCGTCTGTTCCTAATCAACGCTGTCGAGGAATCAGACTGCTGAATTTATGATGTTGCTATCATTTCTATGGTAATAGGATAGTTGATGAGCATAGTGTTATTGCCTCATTGTAGGATCAGGGGAAAAGAAAGACTGGACTTGTGTGGGAGGCAGAGTTAACAGGGACATAAATGTCTTTAGTTGGAGAAAACAGGAGCATGGGAAATGATGGCCAATTAAAGGTATTTTTGTGAAAGGGTTCCATTCCAATTGGCTTCAATGTGATGTTTTCTATTATTTTATAAGGTCACCAGTACCTTAAGAATACTCTTAGAAATACTAATTAATAAGTATGTTTCAATACTTCTGCTATTGTACCTTATGTTATGGTTTCTCGATTTGCACTTCAGTAATTGCTCATTGCAAACTTTTAAGGCAAAAAGATGCTGATTACTTTAAGCTTTTAAAAATGTGTGTTTACCTGATCCTCATGCTCCCAGTCTCTTACTGGCATCATCTCCCTCTCATTGGCACGTTCGTCGCCCCAGTGGAACATGGCAGTGGTGGTGGAACGTGTTCCTTGTGGTCCAGCCAGTTTCTTGGCCTTCTGAAACAGCAGTGAAGGAGCCTCAGGTTTATTTTCATGCTTGAAAACCTGGAAGCAGAGGGAAAAGCTTTTTAAATTGAGACCACCATATTGGTCCCCGGATCCCTCAGCTGTATAATGCTGCTCCTTTTGGCTTCCATGCCATCTTCTAGTGAGTAATATACTTTACAGATATAACTTTGCCTTTCTGCTGCCTTTTTCACACCTCTTCCAAAGCAAGTAAGAAGGAAAGGCACGCTCAGACAACCCAGAGAGCTTATTTTAAGGATAAGAACGTTTAATTTCATTAGCTTGTGCTTTGGGAGTGTTGTAGTGATGACTGGTCCATTATTGTGTAACTCATGTGTTTCTGTCGCCTTTCATGACTTCCAAAGCTCTGCCTCATTTCAGAATTCATAGGGTCCAGGTCTTCCTTTCATGCAGCATGATATGTATCTCCCCTTCCTCTGCCCAAGGAGCCCTTTGGCTGTGCTGTTCTTAGTATAGGGGGAGTATCCTTGGAAGAAAAGGATTCCATCTGAAGTAACTGTATCTGAGAGATCAAATAGCTATGGGATGAACCAGCAGCAGGGAATACAAAGCCACACAGCTGGTGCTGGTGTTCATACTGAAGACCTAACCAGGAAAGATCCTGGAGGTACCGCTTTACTTTCATCTGATCATGAATTGGGTCTGTCTTAGGTGAGAAAAACTCATTCAAATCCATTTGAACTTATGTAAAAAGCAAAAGTCAAAATAGCTATTCTGTAGTCAGTCATAGCTTGCTAGCAATGAAAAGATTCTTCATGGTGCTTACCAGTATCTGAATATGAATAATGGGTCATGTATAAAAAAGCCTCAAACTCATTTCCTCATTCATCTCCCTTCGACTTTCAAGAGGAAACTCTGATACAACCCCCACTGTAGGCCAAAGGGGACTGTCTGTCAAGGCTGAGGATATCATAGCACATTCATGTGTTTGACAGGTTATCACCTTAATAAGAAGACTATCAGAGACTTTCCAGCTCTCAGGCAAGAAAAGAGACCAGACCAATTATCCCAATTCAGCCTCAAAAAATAACGGACTTGAATGGAATTCCAAAGCCTCCTAAAGGACACTGAAAGTGAAAGAGAAGCTGGGGAGTTCGTGAACCATCGTCATTATACATTGGCCTTTGCATACACTAGCCAGCAATAAATACTATGATCAACACACTGGTTCTCAAATGAATATCCTCTCCTCATTGCATAGATTCTGTCAATTTTTCTGAACCTCTGTTGCCAGCTGCGAAGCAGGGGTAGGACTACAAGTGACAATGAGAAAAAACAAATGTTATGAGAGTGAGTTTAAACAAAGAATACCTTCTCCAGAGGCTATATTGAAGTTGCATTACAAATTGACTACTACCCAGTTTTAAATCTATTTTTGAATAATCTTAGAGAGAAGCTAGTTAATCTGACATAACTGAAGCAAATATCCCAGGCCTGGCATGATGTTATTTTAGGCTGGGCTGTGGAACTGAAACCATATATGAAGGATCCTGTCACATAGGACATAGGGCTCCAAACTGTGGGGAACATATTTTCTTGCAAACTTTGATGCAGCTGGTCGCATCTGCCCTTAAGCTTCTTAACTGTGGAGTCCTCAAAAATCAATCCTGTGTTTTGTCCTTTTCAGTACCTACTTGATACCAAATTCTGTGTCTGTACTGTCCTAAGTGGCCTAAAAGTGATCTGTAGCAGAAAAGAGCAGCTGGAAGAGTTCACAGTTGTGCATGAGAGCAAACTGGCTCAGTCCATAGTTTGGTCTTAGATTCTTCACCAACACTAAACTCCTGCAAGCACCAGCTCAAGAAACATTTTCTGTCATCACTGGTTAGCCAAATTCCACTCTATCCAGGAATATAAAAATCTTGCCTTGGTTTCTAATGCTTTTGTCACCTCTCAGCTGAATTGCAGGAATATAGGTGAAATCTTTAATGCTTTAACAGATGAACTTCCACAATCAGGATTAAAGTAGACAGTTGGAGAAGCTTGCATTTTCTCAGTAGCTGGTCTGGACTATGCTGTGAACTCTCTCAAAGCAAAAAAACTAGCCCAAACCTCCTACCACCAACTCAGAGTGCAAGGTATATTTTTTTGACCTTAACTTCACTAGAGTAACACAGAGCACAAAAATAAAGACTCAAAAAATTATTTTCTGAATTAAGTTTAATTGTGTTTTTATGTATCACTGGAGGGTCTTCTGATACAAGAATAGAAAAATCTACAGAGACACAAATGAATTTTTTTGATAAGCAGATTTCAGTACTTGCCTGTTATGTTGCTACTTGGTTCTTTTCCCTTTTAAATCATTTGGGCTGCAATTCAAGGTATTGCTAAGCGCTGTCAGATAAGAACCCAGAATCAAGGTCTTATGAATCTGACACGTCCATGCAGTTTCAGACAAGAATTTTTATTTTATTATTTAGAAGTTAAATCTTTGTTCACGATCACAACTAATAATTTTTACTGTTATCACGTGTAAACTCCCTTATGAAAGCCAGATATCCATTGCCTCTGCACCATCTAAAATTCATAGCTGTGAGCCCCATACCCCTCAAAAACCTAAATAGACAATAGGGAGTTAGGTCTCAGATCAAACAAATCACTCACTGGAAAATCAATATCCTACATTTTTGGTGGAATTTGATTTAGGTGATCCACCTGCATTTTTTCATGGAAGACCTGATTTTTAAAGGAATTTAAGGAATCGAAAGCTAGATACACATGTAAGTATCTCTAAAAATTCTAGTAGCCATCCCTTTACATATGAAAATTATTTTAACAACTTTTAAAATCTTCAAGAATCTTCAATTAAAATTAGTTTTAATGTAAGTTCCTGAAAGCGGTGTAACACACCTAGGAGATGCATGCATATAAAGAATATGTGGAAAATTAGCATGGGAGCACAAAGATCACTGCTTGTTTCAAACAGAAATGCACAATGTATTAGCCAAGGAGGTAGCCACAGGACTATACCATAGGGAAAACTTGCATTTAAAAGGTTTGTTGTATCCAGAATTCATTCATCCCCCTAGCTGTAGTTTTATGTTAGTTATATATACTCTATCTATCTTTATGTAAAGAGGTTTGTTAATGACTCGCTCAAGCACATGCGGACAGAAGGACATTAGAGCAATGAAAAACATTTTATTCAAAGAGAGATCAACTTAAGCAAGGGCTTGCTTATTAAGTATATACATGCCTTTTAGCATTTCTGTGCTTATTAGGGTTGTTGCCTACTGGCAGGCTTTGAATAAGGATATGTTCACAAAAGGTTGGATGGGGTGGGAAAGGCAGAAAAACATTTGAGACAGATAGTATTTTCCAGTGTGACGCTGGGTGTAGCAGAACCCAGATATGTCTGTAGTGTTCCTAAAAAGGCACTGACATATGAAACCCAAAGACAGGATTGAATCAAAGCAAGACTTTTTATCTCAAGTCTGTTTCCTGTAAAATCCAGCTTCATTTAAAGAAACTTTTGGAACTCCACCACCCTTTAGAGCCAGTGTCTATTGGGTTTGATGCAGTTTTCTCTAAGCAGACATATTAATAGACAAATGCTTCTAGGATTCAACTGTTTGGCTGTGTTATATGGGGCTATATGAATACACAGCTTTGTGGATAGAAACAGAAACGTATGATTAAAAGACAAGAGTAAAAAGGGGCATATTTTTACAAATCTAGCAATTTATCCTTTGATACTAATTTTCCATGTGTATAATCAAGAAAACAGGGAAAGAAAATAGAAATGTGTGATGCTCACTAGTACATTTTTCCATTTTTTTCATCAATACAATAAATTGCTGGTAGTCTGTGAATTTTCCTGGGTGAGAGCTTCCTGTGAAAGTTATTTCCTTTTTGAAGCTGGGAAAATGTATGCTGGAAAATTACCCTGTTTATCTCTACTGATGATGTCTGCCTAGTGAAAATGTTTTTAATTGCCCTTGCCTTCTAGATAGGCAGTTCTTATCATATCATATTATCATGTAATCTTCCAGGGCCTATAATATGGCATATGGGTTTATTAGTGGGTAACATCTGAAGTGACACAGTTTTAACTATACATAAAGCTAGTCAAGATGCTTGCAACCTTTAGGATCAACACGAATGATCAGTTTGAGAGCTAATGATTCCTATTTTTGAAAGGCGCGCAGCTATCCTCGGCAATGTTCACACTTTGGTGTGGTCTTTTATACCTCTAAATCAAATTAAATGATAAATTACATATAGTAATCACATATAGTGTAAATTTTATACCACAAAAGCTTTTAATAATAGATTTTTCTCTTTAAGGAAGTACCTTTGATGCAGTCTCACCAAACAAAAGAGTCTCCCTTAAAAAAAAGAAAAAAAAGCTGTTTCATTTTATATTGGAAAAATACAATGTGACATCTGGAGAATAAATTGTTCAGTCAGCCAGAAATACGCCTTGTAAAAATTGCTTAGGTTTCTGTAACAAGATTATTTACTGCAACTGTTCACCTATAATACAGCACACTTCTGAAATGGACCTTTTATGAAACACATCAAGCACTGTGGAAATGTATTCAGTGCATTAATCTACAACACTACACACTTTACAACACTTTTAGAACAGATTTTGAAACTCAGACCATCTAATGAGACAGAAAGTTTTTTCTTTATATTCATTCCAGTCACGTTTTATGCTAAGCCCTCAGGTTATTTAACATAATGCAATAGGTTTTTTTAGAAAATACAAACAAAATGTATTACTTTTGAGATGACTAGTGAGCTCGGACTGTTCTCTGCGCATATTTCCGTTGCCTATACGTAAGGCAAATACCATGTGTATTTGGTACTCTAGAGCTTTATAAATATTTAAGTACCTCAAGATGTGTTGGTTTCTAATCATAACTTTGTGTAATTAATGGTAACAAACTGATTATGATCATAGTAAAGCCAAAGTAAGGGGCTCATTCAGAGAAGGTGGAACTGATTCGCTATGGCTCTAGGTGTCTCCAGTGAGGTAACATCAAAAAATGGAAGCAATAAAAAGCATGCATTTGTGCCTTATTTTAGGCACTAGGTCTGCAAGGAGCTGCATATTTGCTGTAACAAGGTGGCTTCTAACTCTGAATGCAATCATAACTACAGGCAGGATGAAAGCTGATTCAGGAAATATCCAAATGTAACAATGAAAAACTAAATTCTATTAGTGATATGTGTGAATAGCTAACGTGTAAATCCCAAGCAAGATGACAATGATGAAACAGTTTTATTTTTGCCTGTAAGACAGGTTACAATGAAGTTGCAAGAATGTAGGAGGTGTTTCTTGATATGTGATTCGGAAATCATGGCATTCAAATAGTGAGACAGACACCAAGTTAGGTTTTTAATGCAACAGAATAAATGATGGTCACAAAAGAGGGTATCCTTCTGTTTCTGAATGCAGACGGCAGTCTTCAATTGCTGTCTTGCTTGCAAGTATGAAGAATATTCTCTTGACTGGTAATAACATTACGTGAATCACATGTTGGGAATGCTTGATTCAGACATTGGGTCTGCCATACTTTGGCAAGTCAGATTGTCCCAAAACAACATTTTTTCTCAAGAAGTCCATTATAAAAATGAGGATCAAGATCATAAAATTCCTGAACTGTCAACTGTCATTAAGGATGTAGGTGGTAAGAGAAACCAGCTGGAGCATAAGAATGCAGTGTAAAAATGAACGGTATATAAAAATGCACTTATTTTTCAGTTTAGCTTCTTCTCTGTTCCAGCAACATAGTTTATAGGAAGATCTCAGCACAGGTAAGCTACCGGTCTAGCTTCAAGCTTTGGGATATGCTTTCAAGCCTGTCCACATTTCCTGCCAGTTTAAGTTGCTCATTATGAATACCAGTACAAAATGCTCATCAGTTTTACAGCATAGGATATTAACTTGGAGATTGCAGCTATGGATCACAATTACTTCCAATACTTTATAGCAGATATTACACTTTCTTTGTTGCAAGATGATGGTACCATATGGAGAAGGCTAAAATTCAGTGACTGGAGGTAATGAACTATCAGTTCTTGAATTTTTAGTTTCTGCTAGTGACTCAGTGATTGGTCTGAGATAACTTGCATATCATCTTGGTAGTCTAATATTAATTTATCTTGATTGTGGATTGTACAGTTTTGCATATATAAACTACTGTATTAGTGGTTTTGCTTTTATTTATATTAAAATAAACCTTTATTAGGAAATAGAAGTGATTTATGGCAGCATGTGGTAATTGAGAGATGATATTATCAGCCAGAAATTGTCACCTGTCTTCTTGCTTTCAAAGATATTTCTTAATGTTTCTTCTGTGTCTTGCCACTTAAAATTAAATCATTCCAAGATTGTGAAGTATTTTTCTTTAGAAGCCTTCTGATGTTGTCATTTTTGTCAGTCTTCAGATGTTCAGTTTTTGCAGTGCTCCTGATTTCCTGCAGATTTTAATCTTTCTTCACAGAATGATTCATGTCATTTTCTAGAAGCAGTGTCTACTGTATGTTTACTTCTTCTGTCACCAGAATACCCGTGCCATTAGAAGTCATACTGTTTCCTGTAATAACCTCTGGTTTCTTTGTACTTAAAAATGTCATAATTTATCTCAACTGCTGTTACAACATACTTTTTATTTTCCACCTTTATTTTGCTTGATTGCTTTTACACTCCATTTTGCAGTATTGACGCTTCATCTGTCTTCTATGTCTTTTTTTAGTTTTGATTACGTTTTTATTTCATATTCTTGATTTTCCATATACACAATGACTTTGAGTTTATTGTTATCTGAGATATATACGGAAAACTTAAACGTATGCTAACACATACTGCATGGAATTGTGAATGGAAATGAATTATATATTACTGCATGGAATTGTGAATGGAAATGAATTATATGTTACATGTTATATAATACATATTCTAACAGGCTAAATAATAAAGAATAAGTAAAAGATACAGAATAAAGCAATTGCTTTACTCAATACCTACTTTTACTGTCAAAGTAGCAAATAGAGAACTGAATCAAAACCAATTCGGGAAGAAAAATGCCACCTCTTCATGTAGAAATTCTGGTATGCCCCTTAACCTTCCAGCTAAAGTTTCCCCAAGGACTACTGTGTTTCTCAACTTTTATGCCCCATTAGTTGGTGCTGTTGCTTGGGGCAGCCCTGAGAATTGTGTCAATAACCTAAGAAACACATTGGGCATAGGAGCTAAAAATAATCTTAAAAGTTATTCTCTTGCTATTTAAATTTCCCCTGATTTGGGTTTTGATCTTTCCATCAATAACTGGAATTCCAACTCCATTACAAAACACCTCACAAGAGATGCACTCTGTTTTGTCCCTGATCCTCCACGTCTGTGATATGTTGAAAGAAAAGAGACCCCAACTATCAAGAAAATACCAGCTATTCCTGCACGGTGGGAGAGGGAGCTAGGCAGGCCCCTGGCCTATCTCCAGTCCAGATTTTTTTCAACTGCTTTTCAGACTCAAGTAACTCAGGTGTTTAAACATATGATCAGCAAACTGAAAATGAAATGCAATAATACTAAGCAGAGAGAATACAGGGAGCTAAGTAGGGCATCGGATATTACTGATGGTTCACTGTACAATTGAATTAAAACTAAACCAGCTTGCTGAATACGTGTATGTATCACAATAAGAAATAGGAATCCAAAGAAGTTAAGCTAACTCCTTGCACTACTAGAACTGGCAAGGCTTTTTTATGAAAGAACCACTGAAAAAAACTATTTCCCTGTACACATTCTACAGATGGAGTGCAGCAAGATGAATTTGCTTGTGGATTCATGATTATAGTGTTAGACAGCCTTTAAAACTTCCAGATATTTTTCCTGTTCAGTTGTGATCCTGCACTGAACTGATAATATTCTTTTTTCTGTGCTCAGTAATCCTTGGTCAGCTACTTGGGCTGACAAGATCATTAATTTTTTTTAAACCAAATCCCCATATTAAAATAAAAATTCACAGTAAAAAGACATGAAATAAACAAGCTTCTGCTCTGTAAAACTTCATATAAAACACATACAGTAAGCCTGCACTATCATAGTAACTATATTATAAAGTATACTGTAAATCAATCCCTACATAGCAGAATGAAAAGGCTACAGAAATGGAAAAGTTCAAGTATAATACTTGAAGTAGGAAAAGACGTATATTCTGGTATTAAAATTAGTATCCATATGTAATAGCCATTCCTCAAGCCTGCACAACTGCTATCCATGGAACTTGCAGAAAACCAGCCCCTAGTTCTGGAAGAATTTTGTCTTTGGCTCCAGTAGCAGCATTAAATGTATAAATGCTTCATAGCTGCTATGTCTTCCCTTCTCCCCCCTCTCCCCCTTCAGTAGCTTTCTTAAATAATTATGGTTGCAGATGTCAAGTTGTTGTGCTAATCTCGTGTTCCTATGCTGTAACACCACTATTTAATGCAGCCCTTTGGCCCTTTTCTCTTTATAAAGCATGAGGCTGCTATTCCCAATACATACAATATTTGAAAGGGAAAAGAATACGCTCCTGTGAAATAACTACTTTGTGTGTTTTCTCTGTTACAGACTTCAGCTGACGTCTTTCCTGCGCTGCATGGGTGGACGCAGGAGAGTCATGTAACCCTTGTAGTATTATCTTCAGCCTTCCCTTAGCCTCATTCTCCCTTCCCACCTCATTATGTGAATTGGTGAGTGGGCTCTCATGTTTTTGGGAAGGCAAGGGAGGGGTTGTGAACAGCAGAAAGGAGTCTCCTTACTTGATCCAAAAGATTGTTGTGGTCTGGCTTCATGAACTGTGTGGCAGATCCGTGAAATATTTCATGGAGACTCTGTACCAACTCAGAAGATGTGTTGGGGTAAATAATAATGGGAAAGGCAGTAGACTTGGATTAATAGAAAATGAAGGCTTTGGCTTGGAATAATGAATCTCTTTGGGCTAGACTAGTTCTGGAGGACATGGGGTGGAAATCTATATTAGCAGGAAACGCACCCATCCAATAAGTGGGGAAGTACCCAGCTGATTATTTTATTAAAGAATGTAGCTGGGGTTAGCATGCTTATGCTGGTGAAAGAAAGAAAAATGTGTAATTTTTTTTAAAAAGCTTTCTCCAAGTAGTAGTGTATCAGTTCAGTGTATGCAGTAGTTCAGCTAGGTCATTGTGAAAAAAGAAGTCTTTCCGTCACATTCAGAAACCTAAAGGATTCGGAGAAAACCTATTGGCTGAAAACCTGTCAAATATATATATTTTTCTCTGCTAATATTTTTAGTCCCTTGAAAATTGGCAGTAAACTCTCTGAAAAGGGTTTCCTTGTATAAAATGATCTTAAATATGTTTTTCAAAATTATCTTTTTAACTGCCTATTCAAATACATGTAAATACTCTGTTAGTGTGTGGAAAACCATTTTGGTTAAATAGAAGAAAACTTCAGCTTTCTCATTGTATTTTCTCAGCTAATAAGGAAACTAAAAGCCTGGTTAGAAGTTATACATTTACCTGATACAAGTGCAACAATTTCTCTAGCTCTCACAGTTTGTAGCGTGAGTTTTGACTGCATAGGGCTTATTAGCCTCATCCACGTGAGTATTAGGTTACTTATTTCTGAAAAATCCAGTTCAATCCAGTATATTAAAGAAAAACAACTAACATCCAAGAATTAATACTACAGCTTGTTTTACAGTCATACAAAAAAAGTCAAGTTAGGAATTTTGCCTATGTCTACATGTAAAAAATGGACTAAATTTATAAATAATATATTTCACATAATAGCGAAACAAGTTAAATTGTTTCCCTACTTAGAGCAAGGTATGTTGGCAGGAATAAAAGTTGGAATTGAAGCTCAAAGTCTGCAAATACTTCCAATTATCAAAATTTTTCAAAGTATTTATAAAGATCTTAATCTTATTTCAGAGTTTCACGAGATTTGTCCTCCTTCAGTATAGCCTTTGCACGTATGTATCTTCCACATATTTAACAGATTGGTCTAAAGTCACACAATTCTTCTGCCATGCTTCCCCTCTCTTTGAGACAGTTATAATGAACTCGGTTCCTCTGCTCTAGACATTTTAGTACATATCATACATAATTTGCAGCATTATGTTACAGTTTAAATAATGTTCCCTTGAAACAAAAAAAACACTAATCATTTATTGATTGACTAGTACTGAAATACTATAGATCTCTGGCGCAATGTAAATTAGTATTTTGTATCTGATGCCACATTGCAAAATATTAGCATTCAGATTAAAAACAAGCGCACTCTGCCAAGAAAAGCTAGATTTAGGGCCAAAGCAATTGGATTTTGAAATACATTTATGCTTATTTTTTAAAGCATTTCAATTTTGGGAAAATGAAACTGAGGGTAAGCTTTTTGCCTGGTACTGTGTACGTCAGGGGTTTACCCAAGGGAATAAAAAACAAGCCATGAAGTTAATTTAGCTTTAATACTAGAGAAAAATCTCTTGGCTCACATAGGCAATGCTAAAGGTTGAGAACAGCTGCAGATCTCTTAAAATCATGCTTTTTCTGCAAAATCAGTTGTTGCATTTCTGTATGCACCGTCTATTTATAAGTATTTCTATGGCTATGTAGCTTCCTTTTTATAAATGAGTTATTTTAGTAACCATTTGATCCACATAGAATTTATTCAGTTTATTTCAAGGTCAGAATTAAATTTAAAGAGAAAAATATCTAGAGAGTGAGATTTTTTGTAGACGTTATTTCAAAAGGTGATCTTTCATGGGAAAATCTAAGTGGTTTGAAATACTACCTGTACATAACTCAAAATATTGGAAATACTTTTTATTAAATAGTTTGGACTTTGCTCTGAAAGAAAAGCTAACAGTGCAAGTTTCTTATTTGTTTTTTTGATAAAAAAGGTAAGAGCTGATGAAAGCCAAAACGGTTCCTTCAGTGTGCACATTTGCAAATGCTGCTGAGCAAAATCTACTTTTGTTTTATAGAATTAAAAAAGTATTTTTAAAAGCAGAAAAATAAGTATAGAGGACAAAAACGTTGCAAGCTGCTTAGTCTGTTTTTTTCTTTTATTAGAACTGAACAAAATAGATGTTAGTTGTGTAGAAAAGAATTTTTATAAGAGATAATTGTTCTTTCTGAGTAGAAATTTGAAACACCTATTGAAAGGTGCTGCCATTAATATTTGAAAATGCTGTCATGTATGGATTTTCCAGAAACTAAATTTTTGACTAAGGACTATAATTTAAAACTACACGTGATATTTGTTTATACATGCCATACTAATTGAATTATCACTAGAAGTTTTTGTAGGCATTAAGAAATTACTATGTCTCAAAAATGTCATTTTATGTATATATAATTTCATGCATAAGCTCAGGTTGGTTTTGCTTTTGAGTACAAATCTCCTGTATACATTCAGGCCTATACCTGAAATATATTTCAAGGAAATAAAATTTGTATATAAAATTCATTACATCACCTTGATGTCACATTGCAGGAGGCAATTTGTCTTCTGAAATGTTCCAAGTGTTATTTATGCTGAATATTGTTAGCTTCACAGAAGCTGTAGTTACTGTGAAAATGAAACGGAGCAGTATGTTCTGATCTGCTGACCTTTATAGATTTTTTGTAGTCTTTTATTCTTATTTTTGCCATCCCAAATAGATTTAGTATTTCTTTTTTGTCAATTTAATTAGTTCAGACAGAGGCTGCCAGTCTGGGGGTTCAAGTTTGCAGATTACATTGCTGATTGATGCCAGTAGTTAGCCTGCAGTATTGCTAAGTGAGTACATAGTAGCAGTGCAGCATGAATGTTTACGAGTATTCAGTCCTAATGGACAAATACTACTAATACAATAGTATTAATGGCTATGACCTCACTGATGTGGTTAGAGAAATGGTAAACAGCTTAATCTTTATAAAAAACATCATAGGTGGTCAGTTACTCGTAGATTTAGTGGAACAGTTGTAACAACATATGCATTCTTCATGCCTATGGTACATTTTTACCCTTTCTTGTACTGAGTGTGTCTTTCATCACAGCATTTTAGAGCACAGAATGTGAATAACACCAAGGCTTTTCTTTACCAATTTCTATTAGCATGCTATTTATATTAATAAATTAGTAAATCAGAAATTCTTTTCAGTGCCAACTGCAGTGGAGGCTTAAGTGTTCCAATTTTAAGACATCATTCATGTGAAGAACTATCATATAATGTCAGACATCACAGTATTACACGCTATAGCCTGTGTGATAGTAGAGCTTGACATTGTCACCTGCTTGGCTTCTCTTCTGCGTAGAGATATCCCAGCATCTGCCTTTTCACAGCTGCATGATTTGCTTCTCATCATGTCACGATAATACATTTTTACTGCTCATGTATATAATTATCTTGCCTAGTATTTCAGGTTCTCTAGTGTAAAATATCAAGTAGAAATACTCATATTATCTTGTGTTATCAATGAGCTAGAAAAAATTGTTGGTTTCTTGAAATTCTTGCTTTATTTTCGAGATGTGTTTTGGTGATAATTTACAACCACCACCATGATACTGAGCTCCCTCCCCCTTACACAGACACACGCATGCACACACCCACACATTTTTGCCTGTTAGCTGATGGAGGGCATAATTTTGATTCAGTTTCTGAAAATTGCATTTAAATATAAACTACAGAGCACTGCTCTATTAAGAACCATGCTAGTAACACTGAGTGAATTAAAAATTCATGCAAATTTCAATTTATTTTAAGAGGGTGTTTAATTAGCTGATCTTACATCATTAGTTATCAAAACAGGTAGAGTATAACATGAGTTACGCTCATGACTACAGAATTATTGTATTTTACCTTCTTTTTGGCAGTTAATTAATAATTTTGAGATAAAAGGTCAATTTAGGGATAAACGGTATTTTTGAAAGGGTCTTTCAGGAATGAAGTATAAACGTGTTTTTCTGAAAACCTTCATAGACCGTGTTTTGTTCTAAATGACAAATGTTTTTGTCCTCAGACACTCTACTTCGCCACCCCAGCATCTTCAGTTGTCCAGATTTAATTGTCTGGGCAATTCTCAAACGTGCTGTGTCACATTCAAAATCCACAGTGTCTTTGAGAGCCTGAGTTAGTGATTTTATTCCAATATTATTGGATGTATTTTAATTAAATGGTCTTTCAAGTGACAGAGCTTAATTCTAGAACTTGAAATTTGGCCGGAAATCCCACCCCCTGTCTTATACATCATAATCTCAATGAAAAGCTGGCTTGCAGTGTTAATGTTGGCCTGGTCATGCCAGTCTGTAAATGTGCATCTGTCATGACTTTCAACAACAGCTCAAGATTCCATTTTGCTTTATCAATTCTACCAGTTAGCCAGTGTTGGTTTTTGACAACCCTCCCTGTTCACTGTGAAGAAAAGGGAGAACATGGACCAAAAAAACGGAGTCCCAGCAGCTCTGTGAATGCAGTAGGTATAGTTAACCAATATCACAGTAAGGGTATTGGGGAGACAAGTTCACTCCAGCACAGAGGGGACAGTTACATTGATGTGTTCCCTGAATCATTAGGGGGTTAAGTGACTTGCTGACAATTACTTCAACATTGTATTGAAAAATACTATTCTTTTTAAGCTGAGTGATCCTATAATGAGCTACAGCGTTTTGAGGCCAGAGAAGCAGACAAAAATAATAGCAGTAAAAATAAGTTAAGGGCTTTCTTTTGGGAAGTTGTAATTTTACTTCATAATTCCACTTTTACAATAGATACAGTGTGACAGATAATTTTAAAATGCTGCAGGAAGGGCTAGGTATTTAAAATATCCTAATAGTACTGTGAATGATCCCCAAGCAAAAAGTGTAGAAAAGATATTTTCCAGACTATGCCCCTTTCTCTTAAAATCCACAAAGAGCATCACTGTTAGAATGGAAAATGAGTATTTACTTTGGAAAATTGCTTGCTTTTTGAATAAGTCATGTTGCACAGGGTAGAATGGAATAACACACATCATAAGTTAATGCTGTTAAAATGAATACTTGGTATGAATCCTGGGAAATGTTCTTTGCCATCAGTGTTTGAAAAAAGTAGGAGCTGTGCAGAAGCCAAACCAATTTGCATTGCTTGAAAACACGTAGGTTTCCCACTACTGATGAATTAGCAAACACTTTGGATCAGCTCCATCTTGTAGTGCTGTTAGTGTTTACCTAAAAAGCAATAGTGCAAGAAGGTACAGTATGTGATTTGGAAGTAAATCAATACTGAAGTTCAATAAAGAATTGTAAGTTAGAAGAGCAAAAAGAAATGAAATTCTGTGGACCTAAACACCTGACATATGTCTTACCACAGTGCATAGGCCAACAAAGGTTGTCTAAAACACAGTTTCTGTACACTTGCGAGGAGGCATTTCTTTTATTTTGTAAAAGTTCTGTATTCCTGCTAGGCCAAACTGTCAATTACAGAATCTCCTCTTCAGTTTTGGATCTGTTCTTGCAATTGTCAGCCTTTTTCCTTTGTCTTCTTCTCCTGATTCAGTTCCATTTATTTGTCGTGCTGTTCTCTTGCCAATGCCCCCATAAATGGCTGAATTCTTCTCAGTACCTGCAATACTCTGCTTTAAACACTTTTATGATAAATTGATCAAGTGGCTACTTTCTTCCTTTTCTATATGAATTAGTGTTTTATTTTTGCACTCAGAAAAAAAATACTCTTTAGGTTAAGCAATGGAAATTGTGCATATTATTTGGTTACAATGGCCAAACATCATTCTTGAGCACCACTGCCATTGAAAAAGAGAGACATCCAATGACATTCCTGGGCCCCATGACTTCAACTTTTAGGAAAGAAATGTAGCAGAGTTTTGCTCTTTATGCATAGGATCACATTTTCCCAGGTTTTTAACTAAGCAGTTACTCTACTGTCTAGTATGACAGCTGCCATATTGGAATGTTTCCTGACCAGCATTTAAAAAAATGGTCTGATGACAGTAAAATTAGCTGGTAAAGATGGAGGAGACAAAAAATCTTTGCAAGGTTCTTCCATATGGAATCTCTCCTCAGCTGTGGTATATGTGGCTGTAAACCTCAAACAGGAGTAACTGGGAAGCCCCTTAGTTTGCTCCCTGAGTTATCTCCTTCCCTTCAACTCCCTGACCCCAAACTTGTCTTTATCCGCCTGGCAGTGTAAACTCATACCTTCAGCTTTATAGCCATGAAGAGTAATGTTTGAAACATAAGTACCTGAGAATTACTATACTGAAGGAGAGCTCTAGTATGGCTCAGTCCAACATTCTGACTAATAGGGGTCATCTGTGGAGCGCTCATTAAGTTTGTCTTAATATCTGAAACATGGAGATTTAAATCACTTCAAGTAATTCTTTGTCAACATTAAGTAAAATTCCTAGTTTCAACCACTGTGTATCTCAAGAATTTATCTATGTGAAATCTAATCCCTCTGTGAATCTTGTTAAATTTATGGCCTTAGCAAAATGCCGTGGCAAGGAGTTCCAAAATCTAATTATGTGTTGTGTGAGAAAAATTATTTTCCTTTTATCAGTTCCTAATTTGCCCCATTTCAATTTAATAACTACCTCATTTTATTGTATTATGGAAGAGAAGAAGAAAAGCTCCCAGTTGACCTTCTTTATAGCTTTCATTACTTCTTAATACACTTCTTGTCATGCCTGTTCCTATTTGTCTTCTTTTCAAGAAAATAAACAAAATAAGAGTTTAAAAAGCAATTTATCCTTATCTAAGAGTTTTTCTTTGTTTCCATCATATTTGTATGCTTCTGTGAACCCCATTTCTTCAATATACCTTATGAGATGCAGAAAATCTATAGGGTTTTTTTATCCACATTATTTCATTCTTTTCCTTTTATAGTAAAACTTGTTTTTTTCTTTTTATGAGCTCTTGTTCCTGCTACAGGCCATCCTTCAGGTATTCACAATATTGGTTAGGTGCCTTTCCCGTAATATATCAGCTCAGAACTTGCTAAGATGAATGACTAATTTCCATTATCTCCACAATATACATTAGTTTTCATTTATCAATATTGATTTTTTTCTGCAGTGGCTTTGACCGAGGTTATTAAGCCGTTTGAAAGATACTTATAGTTATCTCAGGACTTGAGAAACCTAAATAACTTTATTCTCTGTAAATTTTAGTGCTTTGTTTATTTTTATTTTATTAAGTATACCAAACACCAGATTTTGTTATCCTTGGGCACCATTAGTGTTTTGTCAAAATCAGAAGTCCAAACAGAATTGAAGCTTGATAGAATTATGAAAAAATCTCCATTCTTTCATAACTGTTTAACTGAAGCACAGAATGAAATCTTTTGTGGTATTTGGACACCTGCATTTTGGGACTAAATGAAAGAACTCGCTCTGGCATTATGCTGACAAGATCCCAAGACGGACTTTCCAGTCTGGTTTGGCTAACTTAGAGTGGACTCAAGATTTGTAAGCAGTCATCCACTGCCATGATGACTTGCATCAGGATTTTACTGAAATGACCTTAGAGTGGACTTTACCTCTGAACTATATGTAATGTAAATGAGCCATCATAACTTAGTGATATATTGTACATTCTGCCATATTTATTTATCCCCGCGCCCCCCCGCCCCAAAAAAAAAAAAAAAAAAAAAAAAAAAGGCTGTCAAATTTTATTCAAAAACCCTAGGAAACAGAACTGGAAATTTTGTGTTGAGCTTTGAGTGTGTCCTGATGAAGGGTCCTTTCTGTGTTCAAGATCCTTTGCAGTTGTTCCTATATTCTGCCTTTGAAATGCCAGGGAAAGGATGCCAGGGTGTCTTCATCATCATGATGGTAGAAATTCGCTATAGCTCAGCAAGAAGGCACTGAACGGCTTACAAGGAGTCCAAGAGAGCCCTGTCCTTGTTCATATTTCATGTGACACATAGATTACCTTCTTGACTTCTTATATTTCCTAACTCTAAATGCTGTGCTATTTGTCTGATGTGCATGTTAGTCAGGATTCAGCATATTTCTTATGAATTGATTTAACAATCTTTGTCATCTGTTTATTGGACTTAAGGGGTCTAAACCTATCTGTCACTGAGCTGCACTGTTCCTTATCACTTAGCACTGCTTTTTCTTCACCTTCCTTGGCTCTCTAGTGTGACTGGTCCATTTTTGGCACTAAATCTGGCCCCGCTGCTCCCTCGACAGACTCATTAACTTTATCCTGAGGTGTGGATTTTTGTCAGTAGCCTTTTCTGAACCCATTCTCATCAGTAGATCAATTGTCATTGTGCTCCGAAATGGTCCTTGTTGCTATTATTAAAGCTAGAGTATTTATCCATTTGGTTTTAGGGACTTGGGTGCAAGTAGTACTTGTTCCTCCCGCTTTACAACCTCCTGACATAAGCAGTTATTTTTAGGTGTGTAACTTAGGTTGTGAGCATCTGATGTAGAAGAACTGCTTACAGAGCAGGAGTATGTCATTACAGATTGTGTACCTACAGTATACGAGTGTTCCCATGAATTCCTCATTTTATTCTTCACTCACACTGTATCTGCTTAGTTTCAAGGGCGTTTCAGAGTGGCGGGGGGGTGGGATGTAGAAGGCAGCTTGCTGCTGACAACTCTGGCATAAGCATTCTTTGTAACATACATAATTTGGATACCAGGCTGAATTTTCAACAGTAATTAACAGGTTGAGTAACCTCAGCAGTTGTTTATAAAGTACCTGCAGAAGTTGTTCTCTAGGGGGTAGGCATTTTAGTATTGAGCAATTTATACTCTGGCAGATACACTCTGTAGGCAGCACTTTACCTAGATCCAAATTCACATTAAATTAAAATTGAGTTAAGTACAAGCAGGTTCCCCGTAAAAGCATTAGAAGTAGAATTATTACAAAAGAATGCTCTGTGATAAATTTGGAACAAAATGAGAATTCTAAAAATATCAGTTTTTAGATTTCACATATGCGTTTTTCTGGGGAAAAAATATTGGTAAAAATATTTTTAATTAATATTCCTATGTTCCAGCAAAAGTGAACCTATTGCAGAGGAGAAGCACACAGAAAGCATGTTTTGAATACATATACTAGATTTGCCGAGCTTTAAAATATGCCAACATTTGGCATGTTTCTAAGAGCATTGTGAGAGCATTTGTATATATAAATCATGTAAAATCACTACTGCAATAATTTTTTGTCTTGTTTTTCAGAAACTCTTGCAGTTGGTTTGGTAGAATTAGTGGCAAAATAATGTGTCTGCACACAAAATGGTCAGAAAGTTGTTAGTATCTTTAAGCCAGAGAGTGAAATACAGTCCTAGCCAGTTTGTGAAATCCTGTATCTTTAAGTGGTGAGCAAAGTCACCTCCTAATACAGAGACCCAGGACTAATGAAATATATACAATAAGCCACAGTGCTAGAGGCACCCTATTCAAACAAGCTAACTAGATGTGAGGACCATAGGGTTTGGGTCCTGTTTCAGGCTTGGAGAAGAACTCTGTGTGTTCTGGAATAATTTAATGCAGCATAATTGTAATTTACTTCTCTGACTTGCATAGCTGTTTGGAAGACTCTGTAAGCAGAGGGAAAGTCTCCCTACAGTGAAAACCCAGAAACAAAACGTAACAGCGGCTGCACGTGTTGCTATTGACACCTACATCTGGCCTCTGCGGATGGTTTGTTTCAGGTTTGAAGCTAAAAGAGCTAAACCAGCTGGCCAATTTTAACAAGAGAGAAACCAGCTTGGTACAACTGTTTTGCGAAATGCTAATACTAACCTTTAATAGATTTCAACTAACAATTGGTATAATTTAGATACAGTCCTGCTGCAGAGGTAAGAAGAGCTGACCAAGTTACAGTAAATCAGGTACCGTGATGTGTTTCAAAAGCACTTCCATCAAACCATCTAGATTCAAGCAGATATCACTATTGATTATCACTTATTCTGCTGTGAGTACTAAAGAAGATAGCAAAATGCTCCAACATAAACCAAAAAGGATCATAGATTTTCTCTTTCAGGTTTTTGTGACTGGAAATAAAATGTGCTTCAGTGTGTTTGTATGGAAACATATATAAAAGAAAGGACATGGAGCAGGCTGGATTTATTCTTGGGGGAAAAAAGCTTAGGAGGTGAAGCCTAATAATGTCTCTCAAAATGTCTTAAGGTATAATAAAGAGGGTTTGAAAAAAGTCAGAGGTATTAAAACAAAGAGTTTTCATATGCATGTATTCAGCGGTACAGAAGTAGTAAGGTGAGTATACTATGAGTCTTTAAATCCAGTGGCATTACTCGAGCAAATACTACACAAGATTAAAAACCTAAAGTTTAGATTTTCAGTTTGATCTATTGTGTTGCAATATCCTACGATGACACTACATTGACAAAGAGTTGTCCTTTTTGTACAGGTAAGCAAGTATCACTTCTGTGCTGTGTGAGGTTGTTGAAGTTTTACTGGTATAAAATACTAAGCATTTAGACTTAGAACAGTTATCCTTTTCTTGTTGTTCTTGGGAATAAAGGGGAACATTGCTGTGTCCTACCTTAGGTATCTAGGGGCGTACCTGTTAGAGGTATTAAAAATCCCCATGGTGGTATGAAAACAGCTAGATTATAATCACATCCGTGTTTATCCTTTGGCTACTAATAGGACAAAAAAAAAAAAAGGCTATGGTTAAGAGACTCTTTAGCAATGAGTTGAGAATATGAACGGATACTTTTATGTAATTTTGCTGGTATGCAATGGGCTCACAGGGAAGGATGCAGTGTCTGTCTGCTGAGAAAGACACGTTCTCAGGTCTTAGTATAACTCCTATCTTCTCGGTCCATCGTTATTTTTTATATTCTACTACTACACTTTAGGGCTTCATGAAGCACATGTGCTATAGGGGACCAAAGAATGCGGCTTCATACTGAAGTACAACATGGCAATATTTGATGTGATCTGCTGCTTCTTTTGATTCAAGCCTGTTTAAAGAAGATGTGTAATACTGCCAAGCTTGAATTGGCGGATATCACTAATGAATATTTATCATGCCACTGATTTGGTTTCTTATATTGTATTCCACATAATATTGCTGCTGACCAGATTAGCTATGGTGGTGGTGGTGTTCAGAAGACAAAAGTAAATAAAGACCAAATTCTAGACAAAACAAGATTTCAGACCAGATCTTAAAAATTGCCTATGCTTGTTTCCATTTTGGGAAATCTGGGAGGCCTGAAATGGTAGCCATGAAATACAAACGTAACTTAGTGCAGTAGGGGACTGTTGCAGAAGTCCATATATTCACAAGCAGTATAGAAAAGAGGAGTAAAAAGCAGTTATTTCTGACAACATAAGAACTATCTGCTACCCCATGACACTGATCAAGTGGCAAGTTTAACAGAAATCAAAGGAAGTGCTCACTCATTTTATGCTGAATAATCCACTTGTAGAACTCATTAAGATAAGATATTGTGGAAGCCAAAAGTATAAATGAATTCATAAAGATGTAACACAAATTCATGGAATGAAGTCCAGCAGTTGTTGAATACAATGGTCCACACAAAAACTCCAGCTTACAAAGTTTTACTTGGGAGGTCTACCTTGGAGAGGACCCCTCCATACAGCCCCTGGTTCCTGCCCTTCAGTTATCCCCTCTTGGTCAATGTCATAGCCAAGAATTTTACTCTGATTCAATGTAGCATTTCTAAGCTTTGTACATTATCATATACTGTAAACAGTATCCTAGTTTGCAACTACAAAGATACCGTCTTTGTGTTTTACATGGCTCTTCTACTTACGTGAAGTTACAAATTTGATAATTCCTTCTGCAGTTGCTGAATTCCATACCCGCAGGTCCCTTTCTATTGTTTCAGAGCGTATTACCCACGCATCTATTGTAAAGATGCAATGTGTACATTATCTCCCTTAAACATAGGTGCAGAAGCTTATAAACTGCCATTCTGGTGTTCCTGACTGGGAAACTTGCCCTCCAATACACACATTTGGTACTCATACATTATCTTTTGGCTTCCTATCCACATGCCCATCTGTTATGATGGCATTGTGCCTGCTCACAAGATGGTGTGCCAGCTTCACTAGACAATGATGCCAATCAAATAAGAGTTGCTGCAAGTGCTGTCTTTTAGAAAAGTAGCCCCTCTCAAGTGAAAGCGATGCTATAATGGTGCCACTTGTCTCCTTTTTCCTGTTTACACCTGCTGACACTTATCCTCCAAGACAGTGTTAGAATAGTAAAGGAGAGGAAGAGATGCCACATGGGGTGACTCTGGATTGTCAGAAAATACAGGCAGAATCACAAGAGGAACTTCAGAAAGCCATTTTAAACATAGGGCTTGCTGACCATGTTGATCAGGAGGCAGATCTAAAAGAAGGCAGAAAGAAGTATTTAACTGGAAAGAAGTGTTTGCGAGTAAGTGTATTGCAAAAAAAGCTTTGTATATGTATTACTTACAGATATATATATATATGTATGTGCAACTTTGGAACAGTAACCTATAAAGCTGAAAGGTCCAAGCGCAGGTAAACCTCTTTATTCTGTTGCCTGTCAGTGAAAGGTACTCGTTCAACTCAGAAGAAACTGAGAACTATACCTAAGCAAAATCTGACATATAAGTCAAATTGTTTGACAGTTTGTTATAAGATGTATAGCCAGCTGGGACTGGAAAGAACCTACTTTCTTCATTTCCATTTGTTATATAAGCAAAAATATGAGTTCAGTATTTCACATCTGAACGTCTAGTGCCACTTTCCGTGTTTTCTGCTTTCTTTTGAAAGGATATCAACTCTGAGAGCACAAGCTTAGGCAGAATGTAGAACATTTCTGTATACTCTGCAAAGCTCTCAAAGGTGTTAGTATCCAGAAATTCATCTGAGAACAAAGCAATGATAAAGCAAGACTTGAGTTTACAAATATTTTGTGCACTTGTGTGGTTTTAAAATGTTAATGGACTATAACTGAATATGTGTTAAGGTAATTCTGAAAACTCTGATCAAATCAAGAATACCATCTTTTTAAGAATATCATCTAATTGTTTCCCTGAGAATGCTTGCTCACCTCGGTATTTTCCCCATCCCTAAATGGAGTCAGTAATACCTTATTTTTAAATTGTGAAGTCAAGAGCTAATTATTGAATTTGCATAGCATATGGTAAGAAACTGTGAAGCAGTTCCTGAGGTGCACAAACCTTGCATTATTAATCCGCAGACTTACTGGGGAAAAATTAATCTTACACAAAAATAAAGAACAGCTCTCAGTTCTTACTTATGATGATCATCTTGATACTTGAAAGCCCCTTAATAGCCCATTAGCAACCCATTATAGTGATCTTTCTGCTAAGGTGACCATCTCCTATAATGACAGATGTGATTAAAAAGAATACAGCTTCATAGCTTTCAGATCGGTTAGCAGTCGATGAAGAATGCAGGCATTCAAATGGCAGAAAGAGAAGAAACTTGGATTATTGTTTCTAAGAACAAGCTGGGGAGAAAGAAAATAAAAGCTGACTAATAGCGAAGTGACTTTTCACTGTTGATGTATAGTGCAGCCCATGGAGAAATGTGTTTTCAGATTCTCAAATGTATGAGTAAAATACTGCAACAGAAGAATGATTATTATTACCAATAAGCAGCAACTGAAGATACCAGTCTCTGCACAGGGTTCTTGTAACTGTTCAAATTATTTTTATTGTTATTTCTTTTCTAGTAGAATACCGATGCTGCAAAACAAAACAGGAGAGATAACTATATGGAAAAAGAGAGTGTTTCAACTCTTACAGTCAACACAGACAGTAAGAAAAGCTGAAGACTGAACAGTCACAGAAGGTGAAGTGAGCTGCCTGAAGTGCCCAGAAAATTAAATATCAGATCTTGAAATATAATCTGGCTTCTGTGTTCAAGTCATATGTCCTATCTGGGCCAAACCATTACCTTTTTGGGGCAATAGGTTGGATAATGTCTAATTAGCTAATATTTTGAAGTGATAGGACCTGAGTAAGTAGTGATAGGACCTATCACCTATACAGAGCTAAAAAGGTAATAGTCCATGAACTCTTAAGGGCTCTGCAAAGGGAATTACAAAGTTCATAGTTGAAATTGATCTAGGAGAGTATCTGGTAGTACATAAACACGCTCTCTGTTCATGACTAAGGGTATTTCATGATGTAAGAGTCCTCTATAGTCATAGAAAATGCATAAAATCTCTATTATATGAAAAAAACCTGAAAGCCAACTTTTAAATTGCACTCTGCAGAGAAAAATAAAAGTTAATCATTGATCCAGAAAAGCTGAAATAAAGCTTCACTTATAATTTACATCCAAACAATTTACATCAAGCATTTTCTGAAGAAGAGAGATGTGAATGACTTACTGGAAAGTGTAATCTAGAATAACGCTTGACCTTCTGCGCTCTCATTCAGGCTGCTGCTACCTGCGGCTGTTCATTTAATGCAAAAGCAGCTCCATTCTTCTAAGGCAGGCTTGAATCCATTGCATACTAGCATTACTGGGACATGGGATTAACACACTGTAAACAAGATTTATTTTATCACAACTCATAGCAAGAGACTGCTATGTAGAACTGTAAATTGTCATGAAGCTGTCTCCGTAATCCTTTCTGCATTCATTTTTATTAGATTTCTTACTGCTTCCTTCAATCATGTTTGCAGATTATTAAAAAGTAAGAGTTTGGGAAAATGCAGTGTTTTGAGCTGTCAACTCTGACACTGCTGCATAGACAGAATACATATAAGTAAAACCCCTCCTAATATTTGCTTCAGTATTTTCTGGCATAGTATCGTGTGTAATTGTGCTGTTAGCTGCATGTCCCCAGGTGAGATTGGAAGTGATTTTGTCCCCCTTATCATGGTTTGATGACTTTTATAATACTAAAGGAACACTCTTTTATTAGAATGTCAGGCTGGGAAAACTACCAGGTTGATATTGAAATCACTTTGGTTTGTTAAATTCTTATCTTCATTTCCATTTTAACACTTCAAACTTCCTGAGTTTGTCAATAATAAAGCACCTACAGCAATAAAAACAAAGTGCTGGAAAGACCAGGGGAATGATGTTGAAGGCAGGGGAGGAACAGGAAGTTTGGCCACTCCGTACAGAGGTAAGGGAGGGACACACGGGATCACCGCGCTATAACCAGAGTTCTTCCGTAACTGTCTAGCAGCTTTGAGAAGTCATGAATTTAATGAAGAATGGAAGCAGACGGAGCACACCTGTATCTCTGGTGCAGCATTCTCTGTGAAGTTCAGCACAGTCGCTTAAGAGTGCTGCTATTTTTGTACCTGTTTGCTGTAGCTGCCCATGACCTCGTAGGAAATCTCCCTGCCTTGCCCTGTAAAGAGAATACTTTCCCCCCCATGCCCTGACCGCCCCCCCCCCCTCCCCATTTTGCTTTATAATCTTCTTTCTATTATTCTTTTAGGACAAGATAAGCAACCCTTTCTCATTTCAATTTCTCTGCCACTTATGCCAGGAATTCCTCTCTAGAATATTTGATTCTTTGATCAGATGGCCTAAGTGCCTTCATGGTGCCCATTTTCCCACAGCAGGTAGCTAACAAAGCTGCTTTTATTGACAACAATTTTTTTTCTTTCTAGGTCCTGCATAGCTTTTCTTCTCTAGAAAGCAACAGCACCCCGAGTCCTCCTTTACAGAAACCTGAAAAAAAAAAAATATTCTTGCTTGCTGGGTTTGTATGGGCTTCCCATTCCTGATTCACAGCTGTCCTTCCTCCGGGGTAGAAGACCACCCCTGTAAGCACCTTTGCCTGCTGTGACTCCTCAGGCAATTGTTACGGGCTAGATTTTTTCTGAGGCCAGTCAAGGGATTTATAAAAACCTCCTTACACTGCAAGTAGTTAGTATATCATTTATAGTAAGCTGTTAGGAATAATGCACTACTGCTTCAAAACAAAATCTAATTAATCACAGAAGTGAGTACAAGTGAGTAATTAACTGGAGATAAAAAGTGTAATTCACACAAATGCCTAATTATTGTCAGATTATTACAATTTTCAAAATCTGTTGTGTCATTTCTGAAAGTGGGAATGCAGCTCCTATGTCACTTAAATAGTTTTGGAAATGTTCTATACCAGTTCTCATTTCTTCCATTTTACGTGTTCATGTTGAATGGTTTATATGCAGCTATCTGTAATAGTACAGACTAGCACAGTGCTGCATCATTAAATATTAGGCAAATGTTAAACTGGACCAAATGAAATGCATGTTGTTGCCTGAGAAGGGAGAAAAGAAGGTTTTACTGTGCTTTGCAGGTATATGTTTTATGATAAATGATACTCGCATGATTTACATTAATTTCTGAGAGACCAATTGTGTCTAGCGGTGTCAGGATAATTAGAGAGAAATATTTTACGGTTTACAATGAACAGAGCTCGGTTTTCTTTTGGGAGTGAGGCCTGGATACGAGAAGATAAATGTCTCTGGTACCATAACACATTTGATCAGATTCGTTATATGTGGCTTTACACGTCTTTGAATTCTGACTGAATTTGCAAAAGGGAAAGGGCAACGTCATGTCTTGGGGTGTACACAAATAAGCAAACCTTTTGAAATGCACATCTTTACCTGCGTTGGGGCATTTTAAACAGCAAAGGAGCTAGAGGGCTGGCTAGTTTTCCTCAGAGGAGTATTTTTCCAATGGTGTGCTACCTTAATTTTTACTTGTGGTTTGGTGAAGGTTTTAAGATACAAAATTGCATTATCACCTGATTCCCCTGCAAGGGGATAATTCCAAGGAGGTTAGAACAAAGGGTAGACTAAAGCAGGCGTAGCCTCCTGGGAAATAGCAAAGCCCAGGCCGCATTTGCCTTGTGTTTGCCCATGGGATTGAAGGCCGGTGCCATATTGGGTGGAAGAGTGTAGCTGAGGGATGGGGCAGGAACTGGAGCAGGGTGTCCTCATGAGCCAGTTAGTCTGTGCTTCTGTGAAACCTCGCAGGGATCCTGGACACGAGCAGATCCTGGAGCTGAGCAGGTCTTTGGAAGAGAGGAGGCACAAATTTGTCTCACTCTATTTCTGCCTGCACTAGCACTGTACAGGCTTTAGCCCACATTACTCCATGGTCAGATTTAGACTATATGCCAATGCCTTCTCAGTGACGCCACGTGAAGCACATCTGGGAAACCAATCTTAACAGAAGCTGCTTTTTCAAGTTCAGGTAATGATTGAACAGTTTGCAAACTTCCTTACTGGTTTATGTTTGCTGTTGCACTCAGGCACCCTGGGCTGGATATACTATGGGCGGTTTAATGTATCATTAATTCTACAGTTGAGCAAAGAGGAATTAAAGTAATAAGGCAAAGAGACTAGCAATTAGGATAAATCAAAAGTAGAAGTTGTGTATATTTGGTTCTTCTGCAGTGTAAAAGAAGAAATCATGATGCCAAAAACATTGAATCATAGTATCTTTTATGGAATGCAAATTTTAAGAAGTGAAAAGCTGTGGTCTTCAAGGTGGAAGTGGATGGAATGAGACGACTCAGTGGCAAAGCAAACTTTTAAGTGAAAAAAACTGTTTCACGCTCCATTCTTGTAACCATGCTTAAAAGATATTACAGAGAAGGACCTAAAAAGAGCAGTCTGGAATGGCTCAGGGGTCTGAGGAAATTAATTACAGAAGGGGAGATCAGGAAAACTAAATCCATTAAAAAAGAAAATAAAAGGTGACTCTACTGGTGTATTTAAAATCCTGAAGGAACAGAAGCATTGATATTACAAGACACTTTGTACTTGTGGCAAATACAGGTAGCTGGGGATGTGAATCACTGCTGGAAAAAGGTCACTATGAAAGAATTAGGGACAAATTTATTTATGTGTGGAATAAAGTGAAAAAAGAACAAATAGAATAGAAGAATCTGACAATGCCAAAAGATGTGTAGTAAATGGAAGAGGAATTGGGAAAGTATATAGAGGGAGAGATGTTGTGAAACATGGTTTTTATATTAGGGGCTAGCTGAAGCTAAAGGGGGTAATGAATTGCCTAATGTTGTATCAGTGCTTCCTGATGTAGTCCAAGCTGTAAAAAATGAGCTGGGCAGCTGGTGCACTCCCCAGCATTCACCCTGACACCTGGCTGCTGCTGCTCCTTTTTTCTTCCGTGTCCACGGGCTCTTCCCAGCCTCTTTCCTTGGTTGGAACAGCAGTGAGCAGGGCTTAGCCATACTGGATCCAAGAGAAGCCTTTTTGCCTCTAAAAGTAGCATGGCCGTATTTTGCTATATCTGCTGTAAAGCATCGCATCTTGGAGACAAATCATTAAATTGCAATCTCGGCTCATTTGAAAAGGAATATATCTTCCTAGATGGACATTGTGGATGTTAGGAAAATTTGGAAGTGTGAACTGCAGACACCCATGCTAACATAGGAAAAAAACACCTTAATAATCGTTAGCTATTAAAAATCTCACCATTTTAAACTTGTTTACAATTTATGTATAAATGCTGTGAAATGTTTCACCTTCATTCATACATGTTTGATTGTCATCACCTGGGGTAAACTAGCTTGCACGGTAGAGAATTCCAGCTCTCAAACCTTAGATTGTCACTGTTTTCACTAACAAATTAATACAATATAGTTTTCTGATTGTTATCACTTAGCTACAAAGACAAATCAATGAGAAAGTCTGACTTCATCTGATAGCAGTATTGTTAACCCCAGATATTCCAAAGTCTTGATGCTAGTTTAAAAAAAAAAAAAAAAATCACACACTCTTAACGAAGTAATAAACGTCGGCTTCCCTTTATTTCCTTTTGATTTCTGACTACAATTTAGGGAACGTTCCTGTCATGTTTTTCAGCCTTTTTTTCCACAACAAATGAAGTGTAGAAGTCTATTCTCTCTTTTTAATGTAAGAAAATCAATGTGTTCAGTGGGCAGGGCATTCTTGGTTTTTGTGTTATATTTCTGATTCTGCCATGGCCCTGCAGGGTGACTTGGATTAGCAGTTTTCCTGTACTTACATGCTTTGCAAAGTAGGTCGAAAGCTGTGGGTGTGGGGGTACTAGAGACTAATCATGTTATAGGGTTGTCCGGATCCAGAAGATTTTCTTCTGTCCCAAATTCCTGGTAGGCATATTTCCTGTTCTCTCATGTACACCTAGGAACCACAAGAAACACTGGGTAGTTTTTACTCTCATCTCTCCTAATCCTTGTCACCATTCCTCAGATAGTCTGTACATCTACTGGTATAATGCATTTCTTAACATTTACCTCTTTTAAGTTTATATAATCATTATCTTGGCTTTCCGAAGAAGTTTATGCAAGTGCTCAACTTGTTTGGAAACATTTTTCTTCATTTCATTTCTCTTCTAAAATAATTAATTTTGTAAATGAAGTCTGTATTTTATATTTCCTGGTCAGTTCTTTTTGCTCAGTCCTGGAATACACACTTTTGCCTCCCAGTGAACAGTATATTTGTGTTTTCCTTTCTGTAACCTGGGAAGACATTTGGAACAGTATCCATTCCTCCAAGTATTTTCTTTTTAAGCTTTTGATCTGAGTTCATCTTTTCTGAGTTTTCCGTAAATGTAACAGTAAGCACTTCTCATAAGAGAGAGTTTCAAAGAATACCAACTATGACTCAGTAATACTAACTTTATTTTCCATTCCTCACCCTTATGAAACAATAGAGCTTCAATTTTTGTTATTAACCACTTAAGTTTCTTTAGATTACAAGGAACATATAAAACATTTTTGAACCTGCTTCTTTAAATCATTTATATTGTTGGTGAAGGGAGGGCTTCGCTTCCAAAAAGCTTTTGTTCTCACTCTAAGTGAAATTGCTGGTAGCATTTTAAACGTGAACTACAAACTAACAGAGTTTCTCCATAGCAGCTGCTGTCTCTGCCAGTGTACGAGCTGTATTCTGAGATTTGAATATGCAAAATGACTAGGTCAGGCTGTCTCGAGGATATAAAAAATATTGGATGAAGTAAACTTTTGCCTGAAATTAAATTTGCAGAAAATCAAATATCTGTTGTTTAGTTCTAAGCAGATGTTGAAAAGGTTTTCCTGGATGCCGTCCTTATTGATAGTATGTCTTTTGATCTGAAGCCAAATAAGAAATCTGGATGTTAGTCTGGATTTGGAAATTTTCTTTAAATAAACATATTAGTTAAGTATGTAAATCTGCTTATCATCACTTAAGGAACGTTGCCAGAGTAAGAAACATCTGGAGCTCAATATCAGCTAACTTATTAATTCACATTTTTGTTTGTTTCATCCAGAGTATTGTAGGATTCTGTTATCTCAATTGCTTAAGTCAGCTTTATCTAAAAGGCAATTAGTTGTAAGTTCTGTTGTTTACCTTTAGACTCATATGAAATCCATGGAGTATGGTTTTATAGGCCTAGTTACTTAGCTTTTCAGATCTATTCAGAAGTAGGCCAATACACACTGTGGTACGAGTAAATCAGACCTAAAATAATCATGGCTTTGAAACACCAGTGCTTTCTTTCACAGGAGACAGATTCTGAAAATTAATTGTTACCATTTAGGATTATGAATTACATGGTCTGATTTATTTATCTGAACTCATCACCGTATAATTCCAAGAAAGGATTATTTGACCTGTTCTTGATAAGGACATAAGTACAGGTATCAATACGGCCTTCTGCCATAAAGCTTCCTCAGTTTTATGACCACATTTCCCCTTCAGCTTAAAAGAAGTTCTCAGTCTAGTTCAACTCTTAAATCTATAGCAAATCATTTGTATGTTGGCATTTTCAAAACTGACGGATGCTGAATGTGTTATAGTGTACTTTTGCTAGCATAGATACTAGGTTTTATTAACCCATGACCTGTACCTTGTAGTTACTGAAGTGAGAATGGCTAATGGCTGAACCTTTATATGTGAAAAGCCTAGTAAATGAAGGAAACATGTTGTTTAAGGAAATATTATTTATTGGTGGTGAGAAATTAGTATAAATCTCTACACAAAAAAACCATGTTGAAACTATGAGTCAAAGCCTTAGAACTGCATTTGCGTTTCTCCATAATTTTTATGGAGTCTACCTAGTTCACATACTGTGTTTGGCTGTGCAGTTAAGATGACTATGAAAAAGAAGTGCATTAATTTTTCTGTGTATGAATTGCATGCACGTAATTCTGAACCTCAGGTAGCAAGATTTATTTTAAGACTATAAATATCCCTTTGTTTCATTTGTTGCAGTGAAGCTTAACGATAATGGTATTATTAAAGTAAAACTTTGCAGACCTGCTGGAATTTAGGAAATGTATGAGCTCCAATTAATATCTTAAACAGATCCAGCCCTTTTTAGGAACTTGGTACCAATGTAAGGTAGTTCAGGTTTGTGTACCTTAAAATTAAAGACTGTTTTTGCTGCATGCTCTTGCAAGAGGATATTTATGTTTTGCCTTTGCTCCAACAGAAGAGAAGAGGAGTTAGGCCCATACCAAAGCATTTTCTGAACGTGCTTTTCTCAAGTGCTGTGGTTCAGTGAAGTCACAGTGCCGTAGCTGTGGATCAGAAGTGTTGGTCTTGTGTCCTTGAACAGATTATATAACAATTTATGATTACGTGGTGTTTGATGTGGCATCTGCTGATTAATTTAAATGCAGTCTTACAGACACACCCTAATGATCAGTATTACCGTTTTTAATAACTTGATTATTTGTAATGGCTTTGGAGCAAGGATTGCTTTGCTGTTGTTTGTACTTGTAATTGTGGAAGGGAGTACTGATTCAGAGTTTGATTTCCTCGGTGCTGCCATAAAATGAAAGCTAAATAACAATATTCATAAAAATTTGGAAATATAAGTCAGGTGATTACTTTCTAAAGATGATTATCTGTCTTGTTCTTGCTGCTGCTCTGAATATGGAAAGTTACATTAGGGGAAAAAGAGTTCAGCGGTTTTTGATATATAAAAGGAAAAACTGAAATATCTTATGGTGAATCCATGAAAGAATTTTAATATTAACTGAGCAAACAAAGCTCATGGGTATAAGCCTCTGCTACTGTTTAAATGATCATTATGTTTCAGTGTTTTAATAAGTGGAAGTTGCTTGACAATGTACATACTGTGTGAGTTAAGCTGTTCCAAATCTTTTTCCTGACTCAAATCAATTAAGAATACAGTGTATCAATGAATATCATTGTTTGTGTACTTATAAATACAAATGCAGTCTCCCCCTAGAGAGCGTATACATTAAAAGAGAAATTTTCTTGAAGGAATAGACAAAATGGAACTGGAGGACAGGAAATTACCAGCATGGTGTTGAAAAAGTGTTTCCTACATGAGACACATCAAAAGTGTATTAATTTGTATCATATCCAGTAATTATGCATTGCACTACTCAGCATGTCATGCACCTACTTGTTTTATTTCCTTATAATTAGCTATGTTTCTATATAATAGATTTTCTACTAATTTTCTGCTGGTCAAGATGAAAACAGGGGAAGTATATATATATATATGAAACAAAAGTAATATTTACTCATACAGGAATGTTTCCTATCACTTATTTTTTAAAGGAATCTCAGTGTTGGAGTGAGAGAAACCTCTCTCATACTGTTTTAAAATCTTTTTCACATGCTTCTCAGCGTTGGAAAGAGCAGTGGAGTCAAAGTAATCTTCATACTGGCTTTCCTATATACAGGCAAAGTATATTTAACAAGGAGCATTACTGCTATTTTCTGTTGTGATTTTATTTAATTAATGTTATTTCATCTGTGTACAGATGACATACTGGGTTGGGTTCATAATGTGTCTGTTATTGTGAATCCATTAACTTCAGGTGAGATACAGCACAAGCTGAAACCTGTTGTTTGAATCAGATTACACCCACGTGTAGCTTAGTTGTATTTATGCTAGTTTGGACCCTCTCCTCTTTCTTCTGTCTTCCCTTTCTTAAAGCTTACCCAAATCATAGGGGAAAGCCAATAAATCTTATGTAAAGAAACAGTTATGTAAAAAGAAAGAAATCTGTGATACGGTTAATAGTTTTTCATTTACTTTGGGTGAAAGACATGAACTGTCTGGTGCTCTCCTTGCCTTATTTGTTCTGGAAGAAGAATAATAGGAGAAGGTGAGTCATTAGTATGTTATAGGAAAAATGCAGCTCAGTAATACACTCTATTTGTGAAGCAGACTTACTGAAACTGTTAGGAAAAGACGATTGCATAGGCAGTGAAAGGTCTAAGAATACTTTTCCAGCCCCTAAATGATCAATTGTGTGTGTGTAAATTATCGGCCATGTAGCTTTTAAGCTGAAAAGTTTTGACAGAGGTGTTCAAACAATCTCCATGGAGCACTGCAAAGATAAATACTCTTTCTAATGTCATTGCGGATTACAGATTGTTATTTGCTGAATGAAAATGAAAACACTCACAGAACACAGAATTTCATCGCATTCATATATCTTGAATAAGCTGTTGAAAAGGAAGATATTTACTGGAATTCAGAAAGAATTTTCTTGAGTTCTTATGGTGATAATAGGCCCTCTTTCTCTGATGCATCACTCAGCAGGTGTCAAGACTGAAAATGTGGGACTAAAATTTTCTCATGGAGTTTTCTCTGTTATATTATTATTTTTTTAAGGATAATAAATAGTGTTTTTTGTTGAATCCAAGGAAGAAATTTGTTGTGACTGTAGAATGTCATTCCGTAGAAGAACAATGTGTGGTAGCAAATAGCCAATGAATCACACTTTCCAAACAAAACACAGCGTATAAAAAAGATCAAGGTTTATTATGCCTCACTTAGTATCAAAGAAAAATGTACCAGCAGATGCAATGTTAGCAAATTCATGGTGCACTGTTCACTTTTCCACAGCAGATGAATGACAGTCGTTGATAGACTGGTCAGACAGACTAGAACAAAATAATATTTATCTTTTACAGATCAAGGATTCACCTGCTTTCTTTTCCAAGAAAAACATGAAAGCTGGAATGAAGTTTTATTGGAAGTGATGCACCTTCATTGTCAATAGCAGGCAAATGAGTAGTGGAGTGACAGAAGGTAAGCTCAATGTTTGTATTTAATATTTTAGAGCTAAAAGGCATGGAATTCTTCTGAGTCACTCGTACTTTTAACAGCAAGATTGAGTAAGACTCAGTGTTCAGTACCAAGTGACAAGGCCAAATGATTTTGCAAAATTTACTGCGTGGAACAAAATCATTTAACTGCTCAGTGTATCTCAGGGTGTGTGCCACGGACTCAGCAATATGGAAAATAACCATGAGGTTGTCCTTCTACCATCTTTTCTCCTTCTTGCTGGATGGTATTTTTCTCTATGGTATACCTAATGACTCTTTATAGTTTTTTGCGGGACATTCCTCAGTGTGGTTAAAATATTCTTGAAAACACATGTTATCTTTGGTAATCTCCTTTAGAAGAGAAGAGCCCATCCACATTGGTAGAAAAGATCTTTGGTCCACATGGCCTTCCCCCCAGTTAAACTGTACTTTTTTAGTACAGGAGGAATGCCATAGTAAAATATTAGTATAAGGATAGCTTTTGTGGACTTTGGTTGTCTTCCAATCTCTCAGTTTTCTTGACATAAAAAGTACCCTGCCTACATAATGTACGACTACTGTAAAATTTGGAAACAAGGTAATTCCTAAAAAATAAATCTGAGAGCTAGGTCCCTGCTTTGGTTTGATTACAGCAAAATGTTGAAAAAAACTTTGTCTTTGAATTCCTACTGTGCAGACTAACTCATCTCCTTGTTCACATTGGTGCATTTCTTTTATAATAGTAAATGTAAATAGGGGCTGGAAAACTGAATCCAGTGATCGCTTCAATGGGTACTCACTATATTTATAGTAGGAAGAGGCAATAACTTAAAACTATGTTAAAAAAGCAGAAGATAAAGTCGGTGGTCTTATAAATCTAATTTTATCCAAAGATTTCCAATTCAAATAAGGACTTGCAGAAAAAAAAAACTCACTCTTTAAATAAATATCCATTATTCTTAAAAAAAACTAGGGCACCTCAAAAAACTAAGGGAAGAGTTTTGTTTGCTGCCATGCTATCTAAAGTGCATGGCCTTTGCAATGAAGAAATCCAGTATAGAAAGCAACTTTTCTGATGAGAGCTGAATAAACAGTAAGCTAATTGTGTTTCATTTGGAAACTATTAAATTTATAATAACCCTGTTTAAACACTATGATTCTCTACTGTACTTGATTGATACAGTTCTTTCTTTGCAGTATGCCCATATCCTTTCGATATATGTTGTCACATCTCTGATAAAATGGACTTGAGAGTGGTGACAAAACCAGAAACATCTGGGAAATGAAAACAGAAAAGCTAAGTGTCAGTTAGCAATCAACGGATCACTTAGGCAATTATGCTTAGGAAGTGAAAGTAGTTCGTATGATGTAGTTTGCAGATGATCAGGCTGGTGAAGGGAGTCAGCGCTGCTTCCCTTAGGCTGTTAGGGAGATGTCTGTGCAGATGTCTGTCCCAGAAATGCCACACATTCAGGAGAAACTGTCAACTCCCTGAGGTACCACCCACTTCAGATGAGATAGAAGAGGGCATATGCCCTGTGGCAGTGCCATCCATTAGAACAATCTGTGTAAGCTACACTGTAAAGAAATGAGCAAACTGGAACAGAATGAAACAGGAATTGTAAAGCACGGAGAAGTTCTCCTTCCAGTCAGTTTAAGCTTCCAGGCTCAGTCCAATCTCAACACCTCTGCAGTGACACAGAAGTTACTCTGTTTTGCCAGGTCTGTCCTTTCCCGTTTGTCCAAGTTCACTTTTTTGTCATTTCAACTTAGCCTGTTTTCCTTCTCTGTGTTTTCTAGTGCAATTAATTTAGTGATTTTGCTCCCTTCCTTTTCACATCCTGTCAACTAATCACTTGCCCATATTTCTCCTGCCTCAGTTTGGCTGACATTTCTCCTATGCAACAATTCAGCTTTATGCTCCCCCCCTCTTAGCACTCTCCCCCCATTATTATTTATTAATGGATTGCACAACTCTTCACCAAGAACCTTGACATATCTTAAAGATGTTGGATAATTAAGCCCCACTATGAACCTATAAAGGATGCAATTATATTGTCTATTTACCAGATGGCTAACCAGGAACAGACAGAAGTTGGGTAAATTGCCCTGGGTTAAAAGTTGTGGAAAGGCAGCACTGGGAATAGAATCCAGAGTCAGTTGAGTTTCTTTGCCAAAAGCTTGTAGTACTACAAAGTACATATACCAGCTGTTGGGGAATCACTGTGCTGGCCCAGAATTGTCCTGTTCTAGCTCAGAGCTTAAGATCTATTATTGAATATGTTTTCGAACTCAGACCTTGCCCTTTTCTTTCCTAAGGGGACAACCAAAACATCTGAACTTGTAAAGTTAAAATAAAAGTCTGGCTATGTTTTCAGGTCTCTCCTGTACTAGTTCTGTAGATTAGTGAGGTCTATGCATAGCTGGATTTTTTATTCTAGAATGTGTGTTAACAGCAAAACTGTTTTAAGAAGAGAAGGTCATTGTCTCTCTGTCTGCCTGTCCATCAATCTCTCTATCTGTCTGTCTATCTTAGTGTGAGCCAGTCAGACAGCCTATCCATAGCACCAAAAAGCCAGGCTAGATTTGTTATCTGTGCAACCATCTGGACTACATACTGAATTCTCTGTCACCATTAAACAGATGAATCACACTTTGTAAATAGTGACTTTAAGGGGGTTTTGCTAGAGCTACTTGCTTTATAAGACTGGCAAATTCTTAAGCAGTCCTTGTAAGATTAGGTCTTGATGTCCACATTCATCCTATTATCACGTGTATGACCCTGTTTGATATGTAGGATATTGAGCAGAATATTACCTGTAGAATATTCCAGATGCAGGTTTGCAGCACATTTATGGAAGCATTGACATGGTGCTCTAACTATTTTCATGAAATATTTTAGGATCATTTTAAGTCACCGGGGGGGGCAGTGCTACATTGCAGACTTATAGTCATTTCATGATGAATTAATACACTGTGATCTTGAAATCTCATTTTAGAGTAGACATTCTTAATTTTGATGCTGGGAATTAATCTACAAAGGGTAATTCTTATGATGGACAAAAGTACTGATTCTCTGCTGCAAGAGCTGCAGGCCAATGTGATCACACTTATATAAGGTTGGTCCCATCACCAGGCATTGTGTCCCTGCTCTTCCTGTCCTGAACTGCACCGGACCTGTGGATGGAGAGCTGGTGTGCAAAATATTGTTGTTATTCAGTTGTAAACATGAAGAAATGCCGCTGGGTCATTTTGCCTTTTGGTTTCTGGTGCCTGCCTTGAACTATTTCTGGGTTCCTGGAAGCTTTCCAGTATGAACACTGAGGGCAGTAGACTCCAAGCATTTGGTATTCTCAGCACATTTCCAAATCTACAAGAACTAGTGCATTCCAGTGCCCAACGTGGTGCCTTGCAGGAGGGCTAGTTGCAGTATCCTGCATAAACTCAGTGGAGTTGCAGAAGATCTTTAGGGGCCGTTTGAGGTTTTGGCATGAGAAAGATTGAATGCTGAAATATAGATTGCCTTTCTGTTTTGTGGAGGAAAAAAAAAGCCCATTCATATGAAATTGTGCTCATTACTGAGGAAAATAAATTCTTGTCTGTCAAGCAAATGGCCAGCCTTTAGAACTGGTTAGACTTGCACATCAATTACTATGGAAAAACAACACCTGTATACACTAATTATTTCTTTAATGGAAGGTTTTCAGATACGGGGTCAAATTCTCCACTTGCATCAATTGTATGCCAGAAAAATTCCATTGTTGTCAGTGGAATAACTCCCGATTTACATTGGTAGGTGTTAGAGTAAATTAGGTGAATAGTATGTTATGGCACACAACAGCAGTGTCATTGTAATAGGTGACAGCTTTAACTTTTAAATATATACTTTATATATTCTTACATGATCAATGTCCCTTTAAATACTGTTTGAGTTAAATTGAGTACAGTTTTGTTTCTTGTCTTTGTCTCATGTTTGTTGACTTTTTACTCTCCTTACTACTGTCAAAAACATTTTGATGCTATAAATAAGAGCATGGATTAAATACATTCTTTGTGACAAGCAATGTGCAGTGTATTCACTTCTTTCGTCTAGAAGATATATTATCTTTTTTATTATTTTGAATCTGCACTCTCTCATTATTCTGAAGATCAGTAGAAGTATATCTGAGACCCAGTTATAAAAAAATGATGTCTGTGTGTGTGTATATATATATACACGCATATAGGTATATATATATTCTGCTTGTGACAGATATATGCTTGCACCTGAAAATATCCACAGTCATACAAACTACAATTTTAAGGAAGTTGCAGGCTCCGTGGTGTTGTTTTTATTTACTAGAGGGGTTCCATATGATGCTGTGCTACAAGATCTTGTGTTATGATGAGATTGCATATGATTAATAGGATAAATCTATTAGGGTTTAAGTATTCTTTCTGGCTAAAGAGTTAGCTGTACAAAGGATCAAAACTGGAGAGGTCATCATGCATTGGTTGTACCTCCCTGTACCCAGGCACCTGAGGAGTTGTGTCCTAATTCCTATTGCAGCCAAGCATTCTGCAACAGGTCTGATGTTCTGGCAGGTATGTTTATGATTTATATGGGTATGGCCAAGTCTTTTGCAAGTATAAGTTGACTTGAGTGAAACTGTGTCTGTTTGCATTAAAGGAAAATTTCACCTATGATGTGCATTATACCCGTTGCACAGGGATACTGATGCTTTTTGAAAATCTGACCTTGTCACCCCTTGTGATGCACAGCACAGTAGGAATTCACTTTAAATAAAACCACGATTCACACGGGAGGAAAAATCAAGAGCAATTAGGTATACATTTTAGGTGCAGACAGCAGACATTGTTGTGTATTTTCAAGTTGTGTATTTTCACCGAATACCATATTAGGCCAGTGATTTGCAGACAGGAGAAAGACAGAAAAAGGATCCTTCCCTGTGTAACTGTCCTAGGGCTTGCAAAGTCCAGCGACTGTGAATTCTAGTCTCATCTCAGGCAATTCTATTTTGTATTTGTCTTCATTATTGAGCATGCTTCATATTCTCTTCCTCAGCTCAGTGCTGTTTCATTTCTTCATTTTATGTATCAGGAAGCCGACAAAGTCAGCTCAACCGGCAGCAGAACTTAGACTTTTATTAAAGAAATCATCTCTCTCAGTAATCTGGAAAGATGGTGAGAATTTGTGGGTTTGGCATGGTGGTCTTTTTTAATTACTGTGGATTTCTGATCTTCTACATTTCCCTGCAGTTTAGCATATAGTTGTGAACTCGCAACATGCATGTCAAACTCCCCTCTAGTGGTTGCTCTACACAGAGGATAAACATTAATTTAGCTTGATGACAAGTATTTAACTCTGGACTAAAAAAGATGACAATTCATGTGAGATTCTGATGACTGTACATAGCATAATTTATTTTTTTGTCTTTCTTCCTCTTTTAATGAGTTAGTTACTTCACATGTTGAAATACTGTAGTTAAAACATGAATCATTGTCAAAGCAAACAAACAAATAAAAACAAACAAAAAGAATTATGGCACTATACTCTGCAAAATGCGAATGTGCCACCTATTGGTCGTGGCTTTGCACTTCTTAATCACTTGTTCCAACAGGTCAGCAGCAATGTCACGACGAACAATGTCATTTGTCCCACACAACACAATAGAGCCACACACAGCTCTGTGTGTAGTTGTATTAATGCAGTACTAGTGCTGCAATAATATAAAAGCAAGAATTGAGCAATAAGTGTGAAATAAAGAACTGAGTGTTAAAAATGTGCAAAGAATAGAGTGACTCATTAAGTGTCATTAAGATTAAAGAGTTCCATTTCTTGCTAACAGAGTTCTCAGCAGCAGATTGTGAAACCAGAAATATACTCTACAAGGCAGAAGTTTTTTGCTATGTGTGAAGAGGAAAGATATGGTGAACTTGTATGTTTCTCAGCCATCTGAGCTGTAAATTTGCACCTCTACAATCCTCTCAGAGAATCTGTTAATAACTTTTTGGAAGCTATTCTACTCAAATCTTATAAGGCAGTAATATTGGACCCTGCCTGCACAGGGTCTCTGCACGGAAAGGAAAAAGCCTAGGGACATCTGACTTTGCAAGCTCTTTTGTGAAGGTTTTATTTCCCAGTTTTCAAAAGGAGCCTTCATTCATCTTTTATATATATTCAGAATTATATTTCCGTTGATTATATGTTTTACACAGGTACCTCTGGTCTTCTGTAAATGCCAGTAATTACACTTGTGCATGCAGAAGTGGAGACTATATTTTAAAACTGTAGTTCTAATTTAATTTTCTTATGGTTTATATAGCAGTTACAAATTTTGCCTCTTCTCCAGGATAATATTTGGTCACTGCTTGTGGTACAGTACCGCCTCTACTTTATTTTATTTAGTAGAAAAAAATTTAACGGTGATGTTATTAGTTTCCTCAGCCTAAAAAAGAGAAAGTGCTATTTTGCAAAAATTTTTGAAACATGTTTTTGCTCTTAGTCTTATTGCTTCCTCACAGCTTAGTTTTGGTGATGGTTTGGGTTTTTTTGTTTGGTTGGGGTTTTTTTTTGAGAGTGGCTCAGCTTAGTGAAAGGACAGAGTCAACCCTGACTGGCTGCAATAAGCTAAGCAGTGGTGTGTGACATTAAATGTACACACTAGAATGTAAGATGTCAATGAAAACAAAACCAGTTCTGGAGAGATAAGGTAATAACAATAGCTAGCATACAGCAAGCATGATTAAAATATACCACAGTATAATATTTGACCATTTAATCGTCTAAAAAAAATTGTTTTTCCTTAAACTTGAGATTTGTTAGAATAACAAAACAACCCAGCAAGCTAGATAAAACTTGGAATGAAGAACCAAAAAAGCACATTTGAAAATATGGGGTATGTCGTTATACCCATAAAGATTGTAAAGCAATAGCTGTGTCAGGTCCTCTTAAAAATAATATGCTTTCATCTTATGTCTTAATGTAAGACCGTCTTTTATAGCAGATGTTCTGGGAGTGCTCCCTCCCTTACGCAATGACAGAAGCATACCAATGCTCCTAGAGAGGTTTACCTTTCAGAACTGACAAGTGTTAAAAGAAAAGGGGGGTGAGAACAGGTTTATAATCTACATCACAGATATGTGGGAAAGGGTTTTAAAATATACGGTGTAAGGGAGAGGAGAAAAATCAGACACATTAAATAAAATCTATATAAATAGTAACAGTGAAGTCATACAATGATCTTTAGCAAAATAAGCCCCGCTAAAGCAGGCCATGAGCAGTGAGAGCCTGCTATTTCTTATGGGATGCAGTGATAAAGAAATTACGTACTTATTTGAGAGGAACATAAATAAAGATTAATAGGTTAATGAGTTATTTTCCTTTCATTACTATACTATTGTACTTTATTATAATTGCTTTGCACTCATTTAATTAAATTTGAACTAGGGCCAACACAAGATAATTTGTTTTCCCTGTACTAAACAATGAGTATGCAGATTGGAAGTACTGAAGCAGTAATCAGCCCTCTGTTTGCAACACTTTTCTACTCTGAGTAGACATTATAATTGATAATTTGATTGTTGCAGCACTCCGTGCAATATATTTTAAAGCAACATTAACATAATGGAAATTATGTTGTGTGCCTAATCCAAGCTTTTCACTGTGTAAGTATACGAATCCCATTCTGTAGTGAATTAGGGCACTATCCACTAAACATTCGTACAACCTTTACATGCCTCATTTTGGAATAGAGCTATCTGCTTCTAGTCTCCATTCAGTGTCTTTCCTATCAAGTTATATCACTTAAGTTGTATGCAAAAAGAGTAACAGTCACAAGCTAAAACAGCTAAGCTAAGCATTTCAGTAAAACCTGATTTGTTCTGACATAAATCTGTCATTAAAATTAAGTAGTTTTTCTATAGTCCCTGTACAATTCTTGCATTGTTTCAAAGGAAGATGTTTATCCAGTCCATTAGAATTTATCTTTCCATTGTCTCTTTCCAGCTTCTGAGAAACCTGGTAGCAATTGACCTAAGTAGCGAAAAAATGACATGACTCAGATACCAAGGTAGGAATTTTCAGTGCCTGTAATATAAACACACTCACCTCAGGCTCTCTTTTTTACATTTTTATATATATTGGACTTATTTAAGAAACAGACAGTGTCGTTCGTGCGCGTTGTACAAGAATAAAGAGAAAGGCTGGGGTTCTGTTTGATCTTTTCTGTATCCCAATCACATGCCCAACATGCACTTTTAATATGTTGCTTCCTGTTGCCCCAGGACCTGCTTGGGGAGTTAGCCTCTATGTGTCCTGACCAAATGAAGTCCTGAGAACTGTGGGACAATCCTGAGCAGTTGTGTGTGACCTCAGCAGTCACCAAGGTTACCTTGCCTTTCAAGTTTGGGCTGTGAAAAAGAAGTGGAAAAACAAAGTGAAGTGTAATGGCTTATAAAACTCTGCCAACATTGAACTTTATCTGTTTTCTGACAAAATAAGAGTGGCTTTTCTTGCGTAAATGTTTGAGTCACCTCACTTAATATTTGCCTATTTACTTTTATGGCCTGAAGTGTCCCTGTACTAAAAAGGTGAGTTGTGGGCTTGCAAAATAAGTTCAACTTGTTTGAGAAAAGTGTTGTAGAGGAGAGTATTTCACTTACTGTCTTTTAGGACTGAGCTGGCACAGCATCCTATGATCTTTCTTGTGCAAGGAATCCTACTGAAGAATAATCACGATTAGTATTTTAGAGAAGAAGTCACGATGAGATTAAATGTGCCTGTTGGTCTGGTTGGAGAGCGCTGCCAGTGAGTGCAGAGTGGCCCAGGTTGCCCGCACAGGCTTCTTTTGTTCTGTACCATGTTTCCAAAGGAAGTTTTTGAAGGAGACAGGAGGCCTGACTAATAGGCTTGACTTCGCTTTTTTTTGGTTCTAGTGTGTCATTCTTTTTTCTTTTGCTAACGATTGTTTAACGTCATTATGAAGCCCAGTATGTTAGGAGAGACGCCACTATGATACTCCTGGAGCTGACAGAAAATTAGGAGCAGGACAGGAGAAATGAATGCTGTTACATATATTTAAAAAGGTGTCAGAGAACGCTCTGTGCTTCGCCAGCTCTAAAACAACTGATCCTCTGAGAGGTTCTCTCTGTCCCTTGCTATAGTCTGAGATTGCGTGCCACACTTTGATCCTTTTGGGACTTTGGCAGGTTTCCAGCCCTGTAATAGGTACTTGAGGAATCCTCCCCTGGATAGTCTCTCTCTCACATACTGAGCTTTCACTAATTTTGGTTTTCAAGATCTGTTTAAAGTCCAGAAGTAATGAGGTGGACTTTGTGTCAGTAAAATGAGATGGAGCTGACTGCCAATGGTGAGGCACTGTGTTAGGAAGGAGCCTGGAAACCAGACTTCCCTCTGTAAGTTAGGATGTAGGGAGCTCCTCTCTTCTTCATTCAAAGTCTGTAGGCAGGTTTCTTTCCCACAGATAATAGCACAAAGCACAGGAGCCTTTGTAACTTGTCTACTCTTAGGCCTAACCAAAAAGTCTCCTGAGTCTTAAGAAAGGTTCCAATCATCCTCATCAAAGTTCAGTTTTGCAATAAAGGCTGGGGCTTTTTAGCAGCTTTTGAGTTTCCCAGAGAAAGACTTTGCCTGAGCAAGGAGACATGGGATCCCTGGAAGACAGGGCATCATTTAGTCTTCATCTCAAGGAGTGGTGGGATTTTTCTGCACCACCTTGGAATTTGTTAAGGTGGGTTACGCCTTCAGAAAAACTAATTCGTATGTCTCAAGTAGAAAGTGGATCATAAGTGCTCTCTCTTTTTATACAAAGCCACTGCTATCAGGCCACAAGGCGAATCCAGGGAGGTTTCTGTTTTCCATTTACCATACTTCCGATTGATTGGTCAGTGGTGTGTATCCTTTTTCAGTTTCTTTATTCCCTCTCTTTCACACTTGGAATATCATTGCCTGAAATCCTGAGGGTAACATTATAGATTTTTTTTCTTTCACACAAAGACCTTTAAACACACCACATACGTGAATTGCCCTTCCATCTAGCTTTAATTCAATCTGGGTGTGTAGCCCAAATCACAGGCTGAACACTATAATATTGCTTCTTTACACAGTTTAAAAGGTTGGACTAAAAAGGGAACAAGCCTTGTCATAGGAGCGAATAATAACTATAGCATGACTGGAGATGTAAGAATGGGAAATATCTTGATATGAGGTGTTATAACCGAGTTAGGTTTATAATTAAATCAAAAAGCACATGAAGAAAGAAAAGCTCTAAAAAGCATGAGGATCAAGGAAAGGTATGGATGGAAAATAAAATAGGAGATTTTCAAAGCTAAAGTTTTGTAGCTAGAGAATTATAACTGCCATCCAGTGTGGATATTTGTTTGGGATAAATAAAATAGCAGTTGAGACTGCTAAAATGCATATATCAATCATCTGTAAGTTAAAGCTGGTGGGGAAGATTGAAAGATAACAGAACAAAGGGAAGAGTGTAAGCAAAAGAAACAAAATAAAAGAAGTTTGTGCAAAGGGCTGAGATAAATAAGAGATTTTCTGAATACAAAAGAAACAAGGTCACTGGAGAAAGCAGTAGAGTTTGAGACTTTGCAAAGGTAAGCTACGTTTGGTTGAGAGAAATGTATTATTCAGATGTTAAACGTTTTGACTCAGTTTTCTAAATGAAGATAAGGATAATACAAATAAGAGACACAGAAACAGAAAAAGAATAAGGAATTAATATCAACTCTGACCACTGACAAAATCCAGGACTTTAAAAAATCAACCCAGTTTTCTGTGAGAATTTAAAACACTCAGGAGGAGACATGAAGATGCTGAACATGTCATGGGAAATAGTGGCTGGCTGGAAATGCCTGATGACTTGAAGTATAGTCAAAGACTTCTAATTCTTGGCAAAGACTTTTAAGTCATGACAGATGTTTTGGATAGTCTGCGGTTACAAAAGAATAGTTTTGCACATAGCAGTTTCCATTATCCTTGTGTACTACGTACTTTTTTTTTTCTAGTTTGCTGTAGAGAGAAGGGCACCAAAATGGGACCAAGTTGAGGTTGGTGTGGAGGAGCAGTGATGAGAGGCCACATCCTCATTCCACTTGAGTAGGGTATTCAGTGGTGTAAATTTAACAAGTAGAGCAGTCAAAGAGGAGAAAGAATCTGCCAAAGCAAGGTCTCCCAGTGCTTTGCCAGTGCTTGTTTATCATACCTTCCATAATCTGGCCCAAATTCTTCTATTATAAAAACAGTAAGAAAAACTAGATGTATGGAGTTTCTGTACAGGCAATTTTGGGTTGTATACACTCTTAAGTAATATGTATCCTATTCATTATCATCCCATATAGTTCCAAACAGTAGGTATATGTAAATCCTCGCTAGAAGGAGAAAACACAAAGATGTGCCATGGCATTTTTAGATGGAAGTAGGGGTAATTTTCAGAAGATGACTTAAAAATCTGAGAAGGCACAATGAACAGTACTTAGGAGAATAGAAAAGACCACAAGCTCACAATCAAGTAAAGAATGTATAAAATATGCTTTCAAAGACGGCACAAACCAATGGACAGCAGTACGGCTGAAGATATTTCAACAACAAAAAAAGAATGAACAACAAAAAGAATCATGGCAAACTGTGAAATGCAAATACAGAGGCTTCATGTAGTCTGATATCAGTGAGAGATGACAGTATTATGGTAAAGCTCAAAAGATCAGTCTCTGGTTTTAGTTATTTTTTTAAAAGTTCTTGTACAAACAGACAAGGTTCAAAACCAATGCTAGTAGGGTACAAGGGCAGAGAGACCTTAGTTATTTGTTAGAGAAAGCAGGTCTGTAGAAGAGAGGAAATTAAGAGGTCATCTCATTGAGTCAGAGGTAATTCTGAAGGGAATAGCAGGATAAATGCTAGCAGGTTAGTTGAACTCTTCTGAGATGCAAGAACAAGGGATTGTGAACTAAAAGAAATGGATAGCAAAAATATTTAGGTGGAATTTCTTACACAAATAGGGAGCAAATGCATATATAAAATATTTCACTAATGGCAGTAAGAGAAAGAAATAATTGAAACAATAATTTAAAGGGTTAGTGTATGTAAGGCTTAAAAATATAGACATTTAACATTAGCATTTACAGTGAGCTGTTTTCTTTACAAATAATTACGCATAATCTTTTTGCAAGGCAGCTCTATTTTAATAAATAGTAAAAGAAGGCAGAAAAACTTTGAAATAGAAATTTTAATTTAGAGGTGGTAATAATTCTGGTTATTGGAAATTTTTCTGCAGCAATTCCCCAGCAGCACAAGTGTGTTGTGTGGAAAGAGGGAGTAAAAATTACTTCACTAAATATATTTTTTTGTCTACCATTCACCCCGTTTGAAAACATGTATAGCAGAAGGGATTGTGTGATGTACAGGTCATCAGAGGAGTTATTTGTTTCTTTAAAAAAAAAAAAAAAAGATTTAATTGTACCTCTGTGCAGAGGAGTACACAAAAGCACACACCAACTTAGATGCAACTCAGGAATTTGCCTGTTGTAGTTCTGAAGAAAAATTGTGAGCACACTTCAGGGATGGGTGCTTCCCAAAAGCCTCCCTGTCTAACCAGCAGCTCCCCTGGTGCTTCAGCCATGATCCTCTTCTGTAGCACAGCCCTTAATGGAAAAGTGCTAACTGAAACGTGATGTAAAAAGGACACATATGTGAATTTTTTACCAGAGACAAACAAACTCCTGTTTAAATGGCAAAATGGAGAATTCTGTCTGTAGGTGCCACAGACTAACATGTGCTTTATTTGTTGTTATACTTAGGAGACTCTCAAAAGCTCAGATGAGGCTGTAGTGTCCTGCCTGGAAGTGCGAGCCTTTCTGCAGAGTGACGATGGATCATCAGATTCACTCTGTCAGATAGAAATCTTAATCTTGAATAACTGAAGCTCAGGTCTCACGCAAGACCACTTCTATTCATCGAAAGATGACCGTCTGTATAGAAGCTGTCAGCAGAGGTCCCTATGGTCTGCCGAAACCTGGATCTTCCATTTTTCTTCGAGGATATGAAGATAGGCAAAAAAGTAAGTTAATAGTAAATGATGAAGCAAATTGAAGAGTGGAGAGTGGCGTATGATTGTAGTGATGATTGACTATTGAATTGCTGTACGTTGAAGCAGTTAGGAACATTGATTACTGTGGATTTTAAATATTAGGGAGGGGCATCCGCTATCCAGGACATGTGCTTCTAGTACGTGTGCTTGAGAAATTGCAATATATGTGCCTAAGCCTAAAAAAACCTGTAGACTGAGAACCATTCCTGAAACATGCCTGGATTGGGTTTTGCTTCACTAAGGTTATAGAAAAGCTAGGATTCTCCCTCCTCCTTCTCAGGCAAAGTGGGTCCCAAATTGGTTCAAATTCCAGTAAGCCAGCCTGAAGAACAAAATATTCCTGAAAAGAGGGGGTACGCTGCCTGCAGTGCAGATCTATGCCAGGGCTGCCGCTCTTACAGGCACATCCAAGCTGGCTTTAAATTAGGTTGCTCAGCTAGTAATGTAGCCACAGCAGCACAGGGCAAGCTGTTTACCCAGTTTTTCAGCCATGGAACAACATTCACATCAGTGAATGCAGTGGAGACATACCCAGAATAAGAATGTGATTTATTCTTTCAATGTGAGAAGCAGCTATATGTTCAACAAAGGCTTTCCTTAGACTAATGGCCAAAGTAGGCCCCAGTGCAGCTCCTCTATAGACCGAGAAGAAAGGATTGTTTGTTGAGGCCCAACTGTCCCCAAAAACCAGTCTGCTGAGTGGATTCCGTCATGTATGAGTTCTCTGCTCGCTTCATTGTCAAGGGTGTTTCCGCAAGCCTGCCATGCACAGCATCACTGGGGAATTTACTACAGCAGTCGCTGATATTGCAAATAATTCAAAGTCCTGTCACATCTTGAAAAGAACAGATGACTACTATAAACCAGTTTAGTATATATAAGATATTGTTTACCGATGGAATACAGGACAATGTGATTTTCTATAGAACCTCTCATTCTCAAGGAATGGCAAAGAATTTAATGAAGGAATGAGTTAGAGTTGTGGTTGTTCAGTCCAGAGCATGGCTGGTTTAGCGTTTCAATGCAAAATCATTATGTGCTCAGCAGTAGCTCACAGGGCCGTGGCCAGTAAGGGCTGTCGTGCTGAGACAGGGGACACTGGCCCTGACACTGTCTTTGTCCTCTTGAACTGTTTGTAGTATTGCTTACCCTCTCCTCGGATGGGAACCAGAGGAAGAAGAAAACTTTTGTTAATTTGTAGCATTTCCCCAATGCTAGCGACAATAATTTTGACCCTGTGGCACCTTTAATAGTTAATTGCAAGGGCTGCAATTGAGTGAGCCCTAGTTGGTGTGTAGGAATTCTGTTCTCCACAACTATTTTCTTGGTCAGTGTGTGCCTCCTGTATTCTTGTGAAACAAATATGTGCTCTCCTGTTCCAGTGTGGGCAGCTACCCTTCCTGAATAGTCGAAACAGCCAAGCAGTAAAAGTACATGATTTGCTTTCCAGGGGGACCTGACTTCAGCTGAGTTTGAAAGCCATTTATGCATCTAATTCATGTAAACTAATGCTCCTGAAAATTGCTGCTTTTTGAATCTAGTTTATAATATCACTCATTTTGGACACTACTCATTTCCAGCCTTTTGGAATACTGTTTTTATTTGCATATCTCTAGCACTGATTCTTGGATGTAACACTGCTGCATTCTTTGCCCTTCTTAATATTCGGTGTAGGTTATCGTTATGGAAAAGCAAGATCACTCTTCCCAGCAGTGAGGTGTGTCTCACCAATGTAATGCAAGGACGTTCAAGCATGTGATGCAGAGCAAACGGTTGTGCTTGCACAACTAGCTTGTATGTTTGAACTGCACGTTAGCATGGGTTTGGTGCTTGCACAATTTGCAGTAAACTTGGCTGGAAGTGTAGGATGGGAGTAATTGCTCTAAAATAAAGGTGATCAGCTGAAAGAGGCAGCATAAGTTTGGGAAGCTTGCAGAAGAAGGGAAAGAAAATGCATGTATTTAGTTGTCTTAGGTGAAGCTTGGTTATAAAGCACATGCTAGAGCAGAGACCAGTCCAAAAGGGGCTAGAGCTGCTGAGCCAGAAGATCACACTGCTCATGTGACATAGAAAATGATTTTGCTCTATTCTGCTGCCTGCCATCTCTGAATAGCCCATGCAAGTTTTCCATTAGTGGGGGAAATTTATTTAGTTGGACTAATATTATTCTTCTGTCTGTAAATAATACCAAGGTGGCACTGAAATTACAGCTTTTAACCATTTAGATCCATATGGCCTGAAAACAATGGAAATGGCTTTTGTCTTATGCTGTTGCCATCAGAGGCATTCAAATCACTCTCCTTAGTCTGCAGCAGATAATATAGTTTTTATAATACTCGGGGAACCTGAACCACAGTGTGGGTTAAACAAAGCCTACCATAGCTTGCTGAACAGATGCACAGCCTTGGATGTTGCAGGCAGCACAGCTCATCTCTGAATTGCAAGTGCATCCTGAGCTTAGCTCTGTGGCAAATGAGGCAGAACTCCAAGAGCAGCGTATCTGCCCATGGTTGGCCACAGGGTATCCCTGTACGGGCACTTTGGCTTTATGGTAGCAGCATGCTGTAGGTAGGTAAATGTTGGGTTTCTGATGGAGGTAGCTGGAGGCGGAGTTTCATTCCAGAATGCCCTGCAGTTTCTCTTAGCGTGCAGCCCTGAGCACAGGCTGATGCCCAGCCTTTATGAGATTCTGACTTGGTTTTTGTCACTGTGCTGGTTTTGGCTGGGGTAGAGTTCATTTTCTTCATAGTAGCTAGTGGGGGGCTATGCTTTGGATTTGTGCTGGAAACAGTGTTGATAACACAGGGGTGTTTTCGTTACTGCTGAGCAGGGCTTACACAGAGTCAAGGCCTTTTCTGCTTCTCACTCTGCCCCGCTAGCGAGTGGGCTGGGGGTGCACAAGAAGCTGGGAGGGGACACAGCTGGGGCAGCGGACCCCAACTGACCAAAGGGCTATTCCGTACCATATGACATCATGCTCAGCATACAAAGCTGGGGGAGGAAGGAGGAAAGGGGGAACATTTGGAGTGATGGCGTTTGCCTTCCCAAGAAACCGTTACTTGTGATGGAGCTCTTCTTTCCTGGAGATGGCTGAACACCTGCCTGCTGATGGGAAGGAGCAAATGAATTCCTTGTGTTGCTTTGCTTGTGAATGCAGCTTTTGCTTTACCTATTAAGCTGTCTTTATCTCAACCCACAAGTTTTCTCACTTTTACTCTTCCAATTCTCTCCCCCATCCCACTGGGGGGGGAGTGAGCGAGCGGCTGTGTGGGGCTTAGTTGCCAGCTGGGGTTAAACCATGACAGTCACATGCATGAGATACTATGCAGGCACCAGCAATGTGCAACTGGCAGGACACAAAGGTGCCATGGCACCATGGGAAGAAATGGCTGGAATATGATGGCAAGATGCAAAAAATCTGGAAAGACCTGAGAGGAGGATTCCTCAAGGGACAGGAAAGAGTTTATGGAAGTCACAAGCTACCTGCAATAACTGCTTTGGAGCTGCCAGCATCTTAGTGTGCATTATTAATGAGGGGCACTGACTGCCTTTCTTCAGTGTCAGTTTTCTGGTAATTATTTACATAGAAATTAAAAAAAAAAAAAAAAAGGAAAATTCTCCATTCCAATTTTTCTAATATTTCCACTCACTGATTGTTCAGGCAGCTTGCAGGTGTCTGGGAGCTTTGTCTTGAATAAATACATAACAATAGAATATTTGCAATATGATTTTCCCCATTTAAGACATCATATATTGAAGTTGTAATAAAGCAAATGTGGGGGAGCTCATAGACTGTTCCTGAGAGCCCTGAATTTGCTCTGCTTGAATGATACGCTTTTTAAGCTGAATTACCGCAAATCCTTCAGTGAGTGAGTTTCAGGACAAATATCAAATGTGAATTTTAAGTTACTTGTTGAACAATATTCATCTAGAATTTATTCTGAGTGGATAAAAATGAGATTTTGCAGAAGACGATCAATTATTTCCACTTATCCCTCACAAAGAAGAGGAACTATACATGCTGACTGCTGAAGCCAGTAAAAGCCAACAAAAGAAACCCAGTCTAGGCATTTCACAATAGTTATTCACATAAACATTCACAATTTATAGGCCAGTAAGGTCTCATGCTTGGAGCATGAGACACGTTAATGGATTCCCAGCTTTGGTCTCCCTGTTCCAGCCCTTGCATATCATGCGATGGTGGCTCGGCACAGAACCGCAGCCCCTCTCCAGCCCGGGTGTTTGCTGGCCCACACATGGTGTGTGGAGCCCCAGAGCAGGACAGAGATCATGACTTCGTGTTCCACAAAAGCAGAGTTTCTTCTGGTTGGGCTCAGCTCTCAGAAGGCTGTTGTGCAGGTCTTCCTCCAATGTGGCTTGTCATACAGGGCCTCACAGATCAGTATTTAGAAATGTGAGTGGTCTGGTTTCAATCCGTGTGAGCAAATGAGGATTTATTGAGAACACAATACTGTTAAGGGCTGTAATTCAATCAAACACTTAAGCGTATCCCTAGCTTCAGCCATGTGAGGCATTTAGTTTTTAGTGATACATACCTTTGCAAAAAACACAAGCTGTTCATGACATTTCATGAACAGAAAGGGAGGCTGTGTTCATCAACTTTTTTTCTGCTGGCAATTATTCCTTCAGGTCACCCTTTTACTGTAAAAGTATGGGAGCAGGAGTGAGTCGTGCTGAGTCCTTAAGGGGGTGGAGCTGCTCCATCGCATGCAGAATATGGAAGAACGGGTGAGAGGCTGGGGAGGAAAAGAGCTGCTGCACCCTCATGCTCCTACTCCCAAAGCACTGCATCGGTCACAGAACCTCCGTGTCGTGATACGGCATGGGGTCTGCATTCACGTGCTCCTGTGGCTGGCCCAGCCCCGAAGCCTCCCCTGTAAGAGACTGATGTCACAGTACCTCTCTGTGAGTGTTTTGCCTGCCTTCCCTCCACTGCTCCATGGCATCGGTGGCCCTCGGTGTCACAGGGGACGTGCCCTTCACCCGGCGGGCACTGCAGGTAGAGCTGCCCCCTCCGTCTCCTGTGTCCCACTCAATTCACTGTGGGCCAAAGAGAAACTTGCAGAGCTGAGGCCTTGATTGTCATGAAGGGCCTTGCAGTTACCTCAGCAGCTGGATGGATGTCATTGAAAGTCAGAGAAGGAAAAAAAAAACAAAACCAAGTTAAGTTTTGGAAAAAAACTTGTCAAACAATACCTGTTGTAGGAACTGCTTTCAGCGAGATACGAACGCGTTATCCTTTCATTTCTGCAACAGTTCTTAGTTGCTTCATTAATAACAGACTTGTTTTGGAGAGTGACAAGATGGGAAACAGCACTGTAATTACACACTGCTCTTTTTGTGAGGACTGCCATAAAAACAACGATGTGTTCTCATTACCTCCAAAGACAAGGAGCGAAACAAATTTCTAACACCTTGCCCTCCATTACAGCTGGACACCGTTCCAGAATGACATGAATCATTCAAAAGTGAAAATGTAACCCAGAGAAACGTTATTCAGTAGACTTCGTACAAAAGAAAGCATTTCTACTCGCCTAATTAAAGGATAATGAAAAAAAATTTCTATATTTTTGGCAGTAGTTGTGGAAGTACATTGCTTTTTTCTCAAAAGTCAGATCATCATAGCACAAACAATTTACAAAAGAAAAATGTTTCCTTTTCCTGGAGTTGGGTAATTAAAAACTTTCTCCCTGATCCATTCACCGAGCACTGAAGGAGCCATTCTGTGGCTCTTTAGTACCTGGAGTCCCATATTTTTTTTTTTTTTCCAGTTGAAAAACTGTAGTATAGTGAACTAATATACACACGGCTTACCTGTCCTCTTTAAATAAAGCAGTGATAATCTTTATCATTGCTCTCTTGACTTTGTTGCAATGTGCTTTTTAATGCAAATTTCCTAATCTAACTTGTAAAACATTTAATATTTAGAATATACTCCTTTAAGATCCATCAAAAGAGGCAAAGCTGCATAACAATGCCTGGTGCTGGAGCATTGTGAGCCTGCTACAAAGGAATGAGGTGATTCTTTCTTTCAGGTCAGAAGGTCAGGCTTCACTGCATTAATTTTGCTGAGTCTCTTTGTTATTTATAACAAACAAGGTCATTTATTTTCATTTCCTTGTTTCTAATTGCATGCATCTCCTTTGGAGTATGAACTCGGTAAACAGGTGGCTGAAATGCTGGGGAAAATGCTTGAAGCTGTTCCAGAAAAAAGGGCATGTCCCACACTGGTAAAGCAATTTGATGAGTTAGAGATTTAGTCATAGCAGGATGTGCACCTGCTTGAAAGCAAACACGCTTCTCTTTGGCACACAGATACATGCAAATTAAAAGAGATTATTTCACTCTGAATGGTGGGTTGATATTTGATCAAATTTAACATTGTATATTTTAAATAAAGCCTTGGTGTATATTAGTGAAATACAATCTCTTTTCAGCTGCTTTTGATTTTTTCCCACTTCTCTTTGATGAGTATTACAAATGAATGATATTTCTTCACTAGCTGAGCCTACAAAAAGAGTATATCTCCGGAGGAGAACTTTATCAGAGAATCTTTATGATGAGAACTACCTCCATGCACTGAAAAAATGGAATAATGAAAAGCTAGGATGTTTGACTGACAAGGAATAAACCAGATCTTAGATTTTTAATTCTAAAACGAATTCCCACAAATTAAAGGGCATTCATTGGAGTGATTGTAATATGTCTTTTTAATCCAGTAAGACCCACGTTTCCAGGCAGCCCAAACGGAACTCCTAAATATATTCATGGGCAGCTTTTGCATAGGTAGTTATTGAATTTGCATTTGAAACTACAGGCACTATATGGCTAAATCTGTGGCTGCTTTGTTCTGAAAGATGAGATATATTATGGACTACCTTGATTTTAGGGGCAGTTCAGAATATAGCAGGAAGCAGTAATTGTCTGGCATGACTGAGCTTTTGTTGTTGATAGCTGAGAACGGGTCCAGGGCTGAATCCATAAGGGAAAGAGAGGGAGCTTTTTTAGCAAGATCCTCTATTTCCCCAAAGAATGGGAGGCACCATGCCCTATGTCCGTAGGCTCTGTGGAGAGCTCCGGGGCTTAAGAAACTGTCTCTGAGCAAGGGGAAAATGTGGGAGGAAAGCTGGAGGGATGGACATGCCATTCCAAGGGACAATTGTTTTGTCCATTTTCTAAGATTGGGCATATGGGGGGCGTTTGGAGGAGGCTCTGCAAGGTCATGAATCCCCCTGCTCTCCCTGTCATTTGTCTGCAGATTATTTCCTAAGAGTGGGGCAGGGAAGGCAATTTGGTTGTAAGGATTATGCTACAGCTTTCATTGTTTAGGATGCATACTGTAGCCTTTCTATGAGAAGATTACTGTCCTGGGCTTCTCTTCCCATGCATATGAAAATACACTTTGTAATTTCAGGGAGAAAATAACTTTAAATGGTATGTTGGAGGAAAGAAAATATTTTGTATCTCTAAAAAAGATAAAAATCCAAAACCTTTCTGTAGGAAAATATTTGTTTCTTGAATGTAATTATAAATGTCATTGTACATTCTTCCTGACTTCAATGCTTATCTTGAAGAGTTCAGTGAAAATAAATTGTTTTCATGAAAGCAGAGAAGCCATTTGATAAACACACTGTCTCAGAAAATTGTTCCTGAAGCAGAGGTCGTTCTCTCACTTTAAAAGAAAGAGAATATGTTTTAGAAAACAAGCCAGGCAGCAGAAATAAGCATTTTTTGTTTCAGTCAATTCATTTTAAAAAGCAATGTGTAAATCACATGGAAAATTCTGCATTGATTATTTTGACTGCTGTAGAACCCTGGAATAAATGGAGTTGAAATGGATTTATATCAAAGAACATTGCATTTAGTAGCAAGTCGAAGTGTTATTTTAGTACTGATTTTTTAGATTTGGTTTTGTGATCAGATGTTTTATTAAATATTAGCCATTCATGGAAATGAGGGCTGATTCTTTAAGAACAGCTTGGCACATACTGTTTATGAGCTTGGGGAAATAGTCTAGAGGACTGGATGAAATCTGTCTTCAGCTTTTCAATGTTGAAAACCTGGCCCACTGAAGCATCAAAAATGAGAGCTCAACTCTATAAACTGAACGTAAGTCGCCTAAATGAAAGTATAGCCGTTTGTGTTGGAGATGTTATTGCGGTCCCTAGATCACACTTCTAGAAATCTGTTTGTTAATTTTTAATCTGATGAATTTATGTGTGCGTCTATTACTAAGTCCCAAACTCTATTGTACAAGTACTTACTAAAAAGTGTTTTTTTTTTTTAATTCTCAGCTAGAATTATGCTGCTATTAATACTGGAGTTATTAATATGCTCTCAGAAGACTACATCATTAATTAGGAGACCTAAAGGATAACTGATGAGTCCTTTGGAAGACTACTTCCAGTTATTATATGGATCTATCCAAATAAAGCTGTATGTCTACAGTCCTATCAAATGTGGATAAACTTCTCTATTTCTTCACATATTCTCTAGCATTTGTCACTAATTATTTTATGTTATAACCTGTGCTGGTAGAAGGTGACATTAGTATCACAATAAGGCTCTGTACCATTTGAAAGGGACATGAGAACAGCAGCATTCTTAAATAATGACTTTTATTTTTAAAGCATGACTGTAAAACTATACATGGCTTTTTACCTTAAATCTTGGCAGCATCTCATCAAGTCCTTGAGTGACTTCCAAGCGATGACCAAAAGCCCATCCCTTCCACACCCACCACCAAAAGACGTGCGTTGGGGTCACTGAGAGTATATACAACCACTTCCATGGCTTCTGGGGACAGCCAGGGCACCGCTTTCTCACATCTCCCAAGGGCACCACGCAGGCTCTCAAGGGTAAGTGTGCCCTCTCTCTAGGGAAATACAGTATTATTGCATTAAACCCACAAAATCACAGAAAGATATTTTCTTGATCACTCCAGGAACATCACCGCATCCTTGTTTAGATGCTTTTTAATGAAACCTGTGCACCTGAAACGTATCAGAGGTCATATAGCTCTATGCTATATATTTCAAATAATTACTTAATAGAACATTGGATGAAATTAAAACTGAAAAACATGTGTGAGTGAATCTGGTGCAGATACAAGGATTAAATGTAACCTTTCTCACCCAGAAATAACTCTTCACCATAACTCACCAAGACTTTTCAGATATGTTTCATTAAAATAATTCTTTTGGTAATTAGATTTGATCTACTGTAAAATGAAAGTTTCTGGCTGACAAATTCCTTTAGACTAATACAGAAATTTAAAGAAGAATTTGAATTGCTCATGATGAACATGTTTTTCTTTCTGTAGACATTGTCCTTGTAAATCCCCTTTAGTAGATGCCAGCAGCTTTTTTTCCCCCCTCTTTTAGTAATTCTTTTAGTTTAAATTCAACAAATGTATAAATGTGGAGAGGGCCAGAGGGGAAAAACAAACAAACAGAAACATACCACACAGCTTCCACAGCTTTATATCAACAGATGATATAAATGCAGTATATATACATGTATATATACACACAGAGCCATCGCTAACCAAGTTTTCCTGCCTTGCTTTAAAATGGCATCTCTGGAAGAAAGGAATACATTACAACAGTTTCTTAGTTTCAGTTAAAGCTTTTATTCTTTAATGCTAATCTAGAAACGACACTGTTCCAGTCATTGTTCTCTTAAAGAAGTTAATTTTTATATTACTGGACAGTTCCTTTTCTGTTTTCAGTACTGCAATCAGTTTGTTTTTCAATGTGGTCTTTATCTCACAATAACTGTATCCTAGTATGTCAGGATACTGTAACACTGCAGTCAATAGCAACAGGATATTCACTCTGCCAAAAAGTAATCCTATATTGTCCATTACACACAGGTTATTTTGGAGGGTTGTGGAATACTTTCTTTAAAGCAGCAGAAACCTTTTTGCTGTAACAAAGTTCAACAGTATTAGTGGTTGTCTCTGCTCTGTAAACAACTCAAATACTTGTTTTTCTGCTAGAATATAGTTAAAATTGTCGTATGTGAGTTGAGGTGGTAAAATACTTCAGATAAGGTAAGAGACTTCAGCAATCCACAGAAACATCAAAGTAGGCACTTTGAAAATTTTAATAATTTTGTTTTTCCCAGTTTCACGAAGTAATGCATTTCCTGGCTTGGGCCTGAAAGAAACAGACTTTTCACAAACAAAAAACTTTCAGTTGTGATTTTTTTTTCCCCTGCAACAGTCCACACTTGTAATTTGAAATAATGATTTGTATTTTTAAGGAATGACTATTAAAAATACTTTTTTTTTTTTTTTTTAAATCCTTTGATCTGTAGTTTTCTAGATGCAGCAACTGAGACAAAGAGAAGGTAAATGATCATCTGGCAGACAAGCACTAGACTCCAGCTCCCCCGATTATTTGGCTGCTCCCATCTGCTGGCTGACATTCCCTCCTTTACTGCAGGAAACATGGTCAGTTACTAATAAGTGTTTATTGATCTCTGCTTGAGATACTTGCTGAGAAATGTAGATATCAATGAATATTTGATCTGAATTAATGCTAAGAACAAAAGTTTTTTCTTTACTGCCTCATTTATATAGGATACTCATGCCTGCATGATCGCTTATAAATGCCAGCTGACTGTACAATCTGATGAGAAGGGGACTTCAGTGAGATAACTTTAATGAATTAATATGCTGTTAATTGTACTTTTTCTTAGCCAAAAGTTACCAGTGTAGTTGTTGCTTTGAGGGGTAAGTCAAAATATTATTGATTCTCAGCAGCTGTACTTGATAAGTAGAATATAGGTCTAATTCAAAGCCCATTGCAATCAATTAAAGGGACTTCCTATTGATTCTAGGAGGCTTTAGATTATTTTCTAAATCAGGCCTGGTGCTCTGTCCTCCTTTTCTCCTCCTGTATTCCATCCTTTTTGTTTTGTGCCCTTTCATCCTCCACATGTGCTGTGGGGGGAAGGGGCTAAGACACTGTTCCTTAACAAGTGACATCGGGGCTGTTATATTCTCCCATCTCCTCTTGTCCCTCCCAGTTCTTACAGGAGCCAGTAGATGTGGACCCTGCGCTGTGAAAATGGATGTCAGGTCTTTATTAATGTTGATTCTGCTTTGTGAAACTGGAGCGAGGAGTCTCAGTCCAGCCTTTGTTCATCCCACCCCTTCTTTCCTTATTCCTCATTTTCCTGCCCCCCTGATGTTTGTTATCTTTGCCAGTGAGGGGACTGTCGTGCCAGAGACATGGGGGTTGTTGGGTTGCAGTACTTGTGGAAGACTTGGCTGGCTATGTGAACGTTTGGATGTTAGGGAGCTGGTGTGTCTGCTCTTATCTCTGAGGTTTCTTCCTGACTCTGCTATTTGTTGGAGTAAATCTCCTCCCAGTGCCTTTGACTTCCGTAGAGTAAAAAGAAAGAAAGAAAACGTTACTGTGCCTCTGGTACTGTATCCATGTTACAGATTGGGAGGCTGACACAGGGTTTGCAAAGTAGTTTGCAGAGGCTGTATGGGTACCAGTTAAAGCAAATAAGCCGTAACCATTAAACACGTTCCCTTGCTATGTCCTGGTACAAAGAAAAGGACTCACCAGGCTTGTGTGGGAATCAGCTAGGCCTGGAACATTAGTATTTACCTGTGCGAGCTGAAAGGTTTCTGGGCAGCAGTGAGAATTTGTGCGTGCATACTTTCAAGTTCGTATATGACTGATTCACTCCAATACAATTTCTGCTCTTACATCAGAAAAGCAGTTTGAGTGTTCTTAATGGCTTTTAAAATTGAATTGTGATGATGAGTCAGAAGAAAGTATAGCTGAAGATGGAACAAAGTCACAGTTTGTGTGTTACTGCCTGAATCATAATTGTTGGCATCGGTGGGCATACATTCGAATCTTTATGGAACAGTGCTTTTCAAAAAGTTTCTTCGAAATCAAGGCTACGCAGGACCAGGGAAACTACTGGCGTACTCCACTTACTGTAGGTAGATGCTTACTTTTATTAAACCAGCAGAAAAGAAGGGAATACTTACTCAAAATTGCAAATACTTCATACTTCCAACTGCTCTGAAAGAAAAAAAAAAAGTAGAATTCCAAAGCATAGTTTTACTGAAGGACCTTGAGAGAAGAATTTGTTGGATTCCTTTCAAGCGATATGTACAGAAAGATGTAAATACTTTGGCTCATATTCCATCTTTAATGGACTCCTGAGATAAATACATTGTTACTAACAAACAGATCTGACCTCATGTATATGGATTTAAAGTGTAGCAGAGATAACTGAAGTTTACTTATTTAATAAACTACATTGAAGAGGTGTTGAGAAAGGAAAACGCACGCTTGCCTAATTTTTTTAGTTTGTAAAATTCTCTCTGGCACAATATCACATAAAACCTAATATTTTGTTTAAAAAGAAAAACAAATCACCATATATATCCCAGTTTCTCTTCTGTTTTTCTTTAAATCACTCATTAATCTCACTGCAGTCTTACTAGTTCTGCAAAAGATGTAATTTGGGCACTCAGTAGAGGTGCCAAAGCCAGATTATAGTCAGGAACTGGAATTTTTTTGGTTGGAAATATCACCAAATGTCTACATTTTAGTTTCATAATTGTATAAATAGACAGTATTTAAAAACTTTTCACCAAATAATATTTTGGGGATAAGTGTTTTGCCTAGGTGGATTTTTTTTTTTTTTTAATTCTGACTTATTCCATTTCAATTTTATATTAAATTCCTGCACCAGAGACATCAAGATGGAATATTTTGGGGTTTTCCTATTGTGCCTGTTCTTTTATTTTCAGAAGAAATGGTGTTGGAAGCAGTATATTCCATCAGAGTACTTGAACTCATCATTATTTACATCACCATTATTTGCTTATCTTGACTTTAAGACTTCTAACCCAGAGGCGGCTGTTGGGCGCCCGCCACAGCACCTCGTGTGCGTCCTGCCTGCCACCGCCTGCTCCGCAGCTCCTGTTTCTGGCTGCGGAACGGAGGCGGCTGCCCAGGCGGTGGGACGGGAGCGAGCAGCTGGGCTGGTCAGCCCGGGGTGTGCCCAGTCGGGCGGCCGTACCGCCCCTCGCCAGCCAAGGCTGGAATTGTGCAGCAGCCACAGTGCTTCGTAGGCCGTGCACTGCCCAGAAGCCACGTATTGTATAGGCCTGCAGCCTTTCAGAGGCTCCTTTCGGTATGACAGTGGGACCAAATCCTAAACTTGGAATCATTTGCCATTCATTCCTCACTGAAGTAATTTCCCTCTGAATTCAATGGGAATATGCTTTCAGATTTCGTTAAAAGTGTAGAGAACCAGAGCAAGGCAGTCTGGAAATACCCGGATTTATGTAGCAGAGCACCTCAGAACTTGGTGCCCATGATCTGTTCCTATACCTGAGAATCTGCTTATTCCAACTTTTACACTTGGGTTTACAGAAATGTGTGTCGCCCAGTGAATAAAACAAAGCAGGTATTACTTTATTAACCTCAGCTGAAATGTTGCAATGAGTTTGCTGTGCCTATATACTCCCACTTTTCCATCACTGCTTTGGAGGAATGCTCTAATGCAATGTTGCATTCTGAAACAGATTACATGTCTTTTTATTTCTGAACAATTTGTTTCTCTCAGGAGCATAAATAATTTTTGCCACAGGTATGGGGTGTGCCTGTGTCAATGCTCTATGCTGTATGTTCCTCAACCATTTGCCTTCTAGCAACAGAGTAGATTTTGCAGTTTTTTCCCTTTGGTTAAAAATGGTTGACTCAATGACCATGAAATTGGATTAAGTATTTGACGGAATATGCCTGTTTTCTACCGAGGCATTTACCAGTTGATATACATGTTTTCTCGAAAGTTAAATTCTAAGTACTCCATATAAACACCGATGTATATCTGTGCTATGTTTAATTCAGCTCTTAGTGCAAAACGTCACTTTAGAGATCTTTCTTTGCTTCAAACTGTGGTGCTTCAGGATCAATACCCTGAATAAGGGTGATCTGGTGTCTCCTGTGCTCGCAGGAGCTACTTGTGCCACCATAAATATTGAAAATAAGATTTCTAGGAATGGCGTTGGGAAGACGTTCCCTTTCTACGTGTTGTAGCTGTTGACTGTTTTACGGTTTGCTCCCAATCTATGTAGGCAGTGCAAAATCATGCCTGGACGCAAAGTGTGAGGCATTAAACCTCTGAGGCGCAGGCTTCAGCCAGAACTGGGCCTGCGGCATAGACCCAGGGTATCCGTCCTCGGCAGCCACAGCAGAGATGCACAGACCTTCAGAGAAGGTCTTGCTGGTGATGTACAGCTAAACCTTGTGTACTTGTGTTGTCATTGCTATTTTGCAACCAAATGGAGTAAACTAAAGACAGCCTGGGGTGTATTTCCAGTTGTGTTATAACTGCACAGGACTCAGCCCTAGACCTGAAGGGCAATTCTCTGCCTGTCACAGCAGCCTTGAGTCAAGGGCACATTTGCAGCCGCCGTCTTCCTCGCATCTTGTCTGCAGGGCACGAGTCATGAGGTTAAATGGCCTTTGTACTGCTTTAGTGTTTCCTCCAGAAGTTCTGGAGCAAGATTTTGGGTCAGGAGAGCTCCACGCAGGGTAGCAGATGCAGCCGTGCAGCACGTATGACCGACTAAACAAATTTGGGTTATTAGTGGATGGCTTTGACTCAGCACCCAGCCACTTTGAAGTTCAAGAAGGTTTCTGTGGGGCAGGCTACTGTGTTTTAAAGTCCTGCTCTTGACAGTACGTTAGAAAAATCTCTTCTGCCACCAACCTCACGCAGCAAGACAGCGGTGTCAATCAATAAAGTGCATTACCAACAGAAAACAAAAGACAGAAAACTGGTGGAAGCGGTGAAAGTTACTCACCTGGAACCTTCCCGGACGGAGGACAGCCACGGGAAGGGCCGGCTGCCGCCCGCCCGCCCGCTGCCGCCCCGGCCCCGCTCCCGGCCCGGGCGGGCGAGCGGCGGCGCGGACCCCGCACCGGCCGCCGGGGGCGGCAGCGGGCGGGCGGCGGGAGGGGCGGCGGCGGGGCGGGGAGGGGCGCGGGCCCCGGTCGCTCCTCCCGGGGAGCGGTGCCAGCGCGGCGCCGGCTCCTTCGGCACTTGGCCCCGCTGCGCTCCGCCCGCCCCGGCCGGCGCAGCCCTGTTGCACCAACTGCGGGGCCGCTGCCCCCTCCCCGGCGGCCGCGGGGCGGCTGTGACACCGCCGTGCCCGGCTCCCCGGCCCCGCGGGCGGGCGGCGGTGACGGGTCCCCCCCACCTTTGTCGGCGGCGCGGGCAGGCTGCGGCGGTCGGTCCGTCCGTCCGTCCGCGCCGGGCGCGTGGCTCCTTTGTGTACAGCAGCTGCTCCTGAATGCGGAGGCAAAGCCCGTGGCTTGGCACTGAGCTTTTAAAAAACAACAGCCCTCCCTCCCTCCCTCTCTCCCTCCCTCTCTCTCTCTCTCTCTCCTGCCCTCCCTCCCTCCCCTCCTCCCGCCGAGGCGGACGGGCACCCACCTGGGCTCCGCCGCCCACCTCTCCTCTCCTCCTCTCCTCTCCTCCTTGTTTACCTGCACTTTCCCGCCGCCGCTTTCCCCCGCCGCCTCCCGGCCCGCGGTCGTCCCCGCTCCTCGGGAAGGCTCGGCGCTCCGCAGCTCCGGCCCCTCGGCGGTTTGCCCGCGCCCCAGCCCCGGGGAAGGCACCTGAAGGTGGATCTATTAAACCTCCCGGCGGCTTCTCCAAGTGCACTTCTTGGACCAAAGCACCGGCATGGATGTAAGATTTTACCCGGCTGCGGCGGGCAGCTCGCTTCCCGGAGACCCCTCCAACCTGGACTTTGCCCAGTGTTTGGGTTACTACAACTACAACAAGGTGATTATTCCCGCGTGCGTTAATTCCTCGTGCCGCTGCCAGGGCCGGGTCCCCGAGAGCCGGAGTTTGGGCTCCGTCGGGGCGGGGAGGCTCGGGGCTGGGGGACGCCCGAGAGCCCGAGGCGGCGGGCTGCGCCCGCGGGGCCCCGGGACGCCCGGCCCCGGAAAGTTGGCGGCGGCCGCGGGGCCGGGAGCAGCCGGGCCGCCCCCCTCCTCCTGGCGGGGCCGCGGCGGGGCTCGCCCCGGGGGGAGCCGCCCGCCAGGCCGCAGCCGGCCGCTGCCTCGGCCCGGCGCCTGGGCGCTTCGGTCCAGCCCGAAACCCCCAGAGCCCCGCCAGCAACTTTAGGGTGCGAGTCCCTCTCCCCCGCGGGCAGGGAACAAAAGGCGGCTCTCCCCAGCGCCCGGCCCTTGGCGGCTCGGGCCGGGACTGGCCGAACTTTTCCCCGGGCTGGAGCCGCTGCGGCTGCCCCGGCGGGTCGGGCAGAGCCCTGAGGGAGCTGGGGCGTCCCTGCCAGGGAGGGGAAGGGACACCTCCCTCGCTCGGCTCGGCTCGGCTCTTTCGGAGGATTCCGGCTGTGTTACGGCCGGTCTCTAACTAAAGGATTATACCGAACAGGAGGATTATCTAAAAGTACCTCAGCTGCTAGCACCGGAAGATAACAAACATTTTGATTTGACGAGGATTGTCAGAGAAGTTGCAGCACCACTTCTGTCTATTCACGCCTTCTCTGCGGCATGTGTAGTTTATGGAGTAAACGTTACAGTCAGAAGCAATAGTCGTTTCCCAGCGGCTACCTTCATTTACAGAAATATGTTTTATTGATACGGGGATGATTTGTTTCACAAATTACCCAAATCTGGGAAGGGTAAAGTTAAGAATGACACTGTGACTCATGCTATTTTGAAAAAGACTTAGCTGTTTGCACTGTGATGTGTCAATAGCACATTGAGCTATTAGCACTGGGCCCTCACACATGCACATAAAGATCCCTTTCACACTGTGTTTTTCCTGGTGCTATGTTTGTCCAACCTCTGGGGCCTTTTGTGAGGCGCTGTATGAGATGCTGGGGAAGAGAAGGGTGCTGTACAAAGTCTAAACTTATGTTAAAACCTGGGTTTTTTTAGAATCCTTTCCAAATGAGTAGATAAAGTTTGATGAAGTACAAAGATCACTTTAAGAGGGAGAAATAATGTGGGCTCAAATAAGGAGGTTCAGTAGCTGAAGAAAAGTTTCTCCTAGGGAAATTGCTTCTAAATAGATCTCATGAGCATACTGTTCTGTTGCTCTTTACGATAATCTCCGTCTCAGCTGCTGCGATGTTCAAGTTTGTCATTACTGATTTGGTGGCTGCCTCCCTTGTCGAAAGGCAGAGATCTGCTTTCCCTGGAGATGCAGACCGGCGTTCGGTGGAGCCTGCACAGCCCCTGCCTCGCGCATGCTCTCTGCGCTGCGGCGATTAGCATGCTGCTTTGTTGGTAGTTAATACAGAAAGACACAGGAGCATGAATTAAAGATGAAATGTCAACCTTAACTTTGAATGCTGCTAAGGACTTCAAGAGCTCTAAGATGCATAGTAAATGCTCACTGTTGTCTGATATGCCAACTGATTTTGGAAACTTGCAACACTTACTGACAGCATGCTTACTGTAAATTTCACTTATTTGGTAACTTTATTGTGTTATGCATGGTATGCATTGTTTCAGGCTCTGGTACAGGTTACTGTACAGGTTCTTTTTTTTTTTTTTTTTATGTCCAAAATCTTGAATGGCTTCTGAAAACCAGTAGTTTATTATGTCCATTAAGTTGCTGCAAATACACAGTTATGTATAACCTTTTGACTGTATTTCCCTTCGTCGTACAATGAGAACAGAGCACACATTCAGAAAAAGTCAAAAGTAACTAACTTCTGATCTATTCAGAAATGCATTTCAGTTGCTGTGCTCCTGAACGTAATTTTGGCAAGTATCTTGTAGGCCAGGCTTCCAATCTGCAGCAGAAAGTATTTTAATTAACAGAGTACAGCTCATGACGCCTGTGCCTTATAATAGATATCTTTGTATGCAAAAGGCCTGATGCGGAGCAGACTGACACACGCGAAGCTGTGTTGCTGCCGCTGTGAGCTCTTCTTTGGCTCAGCTGGGAAAGCAGCAATGTGGTGTACAGGTGTTTCAAGGACAGAAGAGGAATTTGTGAATGAGTTCCTAGAAAGGAGGATCGTAACTGTGTTAATCTAATCTCATTATCTACATTGTTTATAACTACAGGAATCATTGTAAGGTTTGGGGTTTCTTTTTAATTATTCTGGAAAAAGGGTACATTTAATTTGAAATCTTCCTCACTCCCTCACTTTCTATCCGTTTTGTCCTTTTCCCTGTGTTCCTGAGGAAAATAAATGATTACTCTGTTAGGCACTGAGATGACCAGAAGGCATAGAAAAAACCAGTTGAAATATTTACTCTGCTGAAGTAAATGGGAGAACCATTATTGATTTCACTGGGGACAGTATTTCACCTCAAGTCTTTCTGAAACTCATTTGAGTATCCTGCCCACTCATCCGTGCCTGCTTCATTGTTAGGAGCCGAATCCATATTCTCCTTGTGACAGTGACATTGCCTGTGACAACTGCCGGGAAGCAGGAAGTGTGATGGCCAGAGTAAACACGTTGCCTGGTTGTATATATGTGCAAATGCAGAATTCTTTATGTGAAAATATTCTCAGGATCATTAAGACATGGCATAAGTTGATGGCATATGGCCTACCTGTGGAAAACTGTATCTTGTATCGCAATGTCTAAAAATATTGAATGTATAAAGCCTTTTAGCGTAAACGCATTGCACCCTGCGTGACAATGCTGTCTTCCACCTGCATGCTTAAAAGCGGTTTTCCCAGGACTGTATAGTTTTTTTTCCTTTTGTGGGTACGGCGCTGGCAGAAGTGTGGCAGGCTGACCCGTGAATCCCGAGGCAGGGCTTGGGATCTCAGGTTGCCCTGTGAGCAAGGGACTAGCGGTGGGAGGGGAATTGCAGCAGGAGTCCTGCGCGTGTAACCGCACGTGCTTGGGAGCTGTCCTGGCCGGTGCAAGTATCCTTTAGTTGGATTCCTTCTCTGCAACTGCTTTTTAAGAGCAATGTCGTGCTTTTGAAATCGGTTGTCAATACTGGATAAGTAGACCTGAGGGTAGGGGATGTCATCTTGGGGTTTCTTTGGGTGAGCATTAGTTTTGAGTATATGACAGGCATTTGAAAAGGGACTGAAGTACATAAGTATCCCTGCTGTTATTTGTAGCACAGCAGTTTCTGGAAGATTCCAGATTGGGATTATTTTTGTTGAGGTGATGCGCGACATGGTAAACACACATAAAGGGCAAAAGAGGAAATAAAGACACAGAAACACGGTGATTTGTCCAAAGTCACGCAGTCGGTCGCTGACATAATCAGGGCCACAACCAAGGTATTCTGAGATTCAGTCCAGGGGTTTATGCTGAATCTCGTTTACTCTAATAGGATTACTTACATGTTTAAAGTAAAGCATGTGCTTAAGTGCTTTGCTGGATCGGGGCCATATTTGATAAGTTTTCAGTGCTGGTGTGAGAGTACATAACTTGACCCTGCATGTGTCTGGCTGGTGGTGGTTTGGGATAACAGCGATCCACCTCTGCTTCATGGAATTGCATGAGTGAAATCATGGTCTGCCTGTTTCTAGAAGAGTCCTGCTGCAGTGTACTAAAAAAAAAATTAACCAAAAATAGCTATAAAAATTAGAGAAAGTTGAAAGAGACCAGCTGTTGTAAAACGTTCTGCTTCTGTTTTGAGCCCTTTTATGGTTCTGCAGGTGGAGAATGATTTTGGACATTTGCTATAGTTGAGTAGTTTTTTCTAAACAAACTTTTTCACTTATTGAGTAAATTACATGTCTTGTACTAAAAATATTTAGGGAACTACTATTCATCATAGCAAATACTTTTTTTTTTTTTTTTTTTTTTTTAAGGAAACCATAATTCTTGTAATGCGATTTGGAAAAGGGAAAAGAAAACTCCAAAACCCAAACACGTACAGCTCAGTGCTTGAGTTATATTAAATTCCAGAATCCTTACTTCATTATTTAGCTGTCTACATTTTATAATGTTTATCTCTCCTACACAGATTGTCCTTGAAGGATACAAATTTCAAACATACATACCTTAATTTAGGCACTAGCATACATATGTGAATGTCAGAGCTTGATGTTTTTGGCTGAAATATTTTGCATTTTACAAAGGAAGCTCAGGAAGGTTATCTTGTTCTTCCAGAGGTAAAGCGAAGACAGCAGTAGTTTAGTAGCATGCTAAACTGGGGCTATAAGTCATTCCTATTAGTGTGCATTGTTAGGAAAAAATGGACTACAGTTATGCAAACGATTGAAAATTACTCTTCTTGCAAATTTAGTGTGGCTATATATGCATAGGTTTTTCTTTCATTTAGCAGATGGTGAGAGACAATGGGTGCATGTATGCTAAGATAGAAAGCTCTATGCTCACTCATCATCTGCCCTGCATATATGCTAGTTTACATCTGGGCTCCCCTCTGATGCAGATGGGGGAGTCTCTGGTAGCTGATGCGTGCTGTGGTCATGCGTGTACCTACGGTCTGACCATGACAGAGGTGGCCCCAGGTCATGGGAGAGTGCCAGAAAGCACCAAGGAGCTCCCACAAAGTAGAGAGTAGAGCTGCATAAGCAGAGGCACAAATATGGGTCTCACTGGAGGCAATTTAAGTAAGGGATTGGGAACTTTCTCTTGCAGTATCAGCTCAGTGAATCTTCAGTATTTCCCATTGATCTTCTGGCACATGTGGCAAGTGTGCTGAACTACTGCTTTCCCAGAACAGCCCTGTCCTGCCTCTGATGTCTCAAAACCTCAGGGCTATGCAGGCAACTACTGCTGGGGAGCAAAAAAGTTCCCAAAACATTTGGCTGTCCAATCCAACACTAAAAATGTTGGATATATGATTCCCAGTGCTTGGAACAGGAAGTGCAACGATCAGATGAGTAAGTCCACAAGAATACAAATTATAATTTGTATCATCACCACAGCTTGCATTACGCTGTTTTTCAGGAGCAAATCATCCCACAGGTTTCATGACATACTTGAACTGCTGGCTGTGAAAGGAAACCCCTATATGCCAAAGGCAGCAACTGTGCCAGAACCTATGTTGCTCAGAATGAGCACGTATAATGGTGATACTAATTGGATTGTGCAGTGTACAATTTTTCTGTTGCTCAAATAATGCAGCTCCTATACTGAATGTACCATTTGTTATCAAGACATAAGGAGTTGGTTGTATACAAAGTATACTTAGTAGAAGTTGATTTTTAAAAATATTTTTTAGATGTTTTCATTACAATGGGTTACAATTGTATTAGTAAGGTACTTTGTAATAATGTACAATAATAGATCAAGAATTTGAGTTTAATGCTTGGAGGTAATCTGGAGTACTTATGGTATGTGCGGAAATGACTAGTGGGTGTGTTTTAAAATAATGATAATTTGTAGCAATCACAACTCTGATACGTGCATGCCATGGACATGGACACCCACTCACACGTCTGGCCCTGGAGTGAGGAAATACTGACTAAATCCGCTGGGATGACAAGTGCCTCATTCCCATAGCATTGCCTGCATCAAACATTGTACTTCATGCAGAGGTACCCAGTCCAGCCTAACCCTATAATGAATTATTATGAATTTCTAATAAAATCTCAAATAGAAACACAGGAAATAACAGCTTATATTCTTTGGCAGATACTTGAGATGAGAGTAGCTTGCATCGACTGTAAGTTGTGTGACTCATTTGTTGCAGTTTTGTGCAGTGTCTGGCAAAGCGAGGCCAATCAAACCGTGACCTTTGGGTTGTGCTGCAGGCTTTTATTAAATTTACAGTTAACACATACCTATATATTTGTTGAATTCTGACACTCCCTAAAAACCTAACTAATGCTATTGAATGATGATAATCTAATTTAAGAGGAGAAGAATTTGTGCAGCACTAATCCTACCTTTTTATCTGTAATCACATTTCTACTGCCATAAAATTGAGTACTGTTATACAGACCTAATGGCAGGGTTGAATTTTCAAATGCTTCAAACTCTTATCTGATAGCCGTCTTCTATACTGTTACCTGTCTGTGTGATGTATTTATAGAGTGCCAGTCACCATAGTATCTTTGCAATGATTGCTACCAAAATTGAGAACTCTGAGGTGAAAATCTAATCAGGACTTTAGATAACAATGTCACACAAGAGCCTTCTGGTCTTTGCCACTATGCTCTGTTCAGATGAAGACTTTGATGAGATCATGCTTGCTGCCGCGTTATTCATTATTTATTTCTGTAACAAGATTTCTATTTCATATCTTTTCCACTGCATGTTAGCACCTGTCAAACCAATCCAAATTCTGTTTTGAATGTATTCTCTTTGTTTGTACCTGAAACAATATATTGAAAAATACAGGCATTACAGGGCTGCTGAACTAGCAAAACCAAAAGGGGAGACTGTTGTTACACAACTGCTTCTGCCACAGGTACCTTGGATATCCGAACAGATGTTTTCATGAACTTTTTCAGACGCTTCATGGTAACAGGCAGACAGGCTGAAAATACTATTTTCATCACATTAAAAATAACTGAGTTTTATGAGCAGAGTGCTGGAGATACGATTGGCCAGCGCTGCAGACTCAATTCTGTTGGAAAAGGTTTGCTACTAAAACTAGGCAACGTCAGTTTATTACTGAAAATGAAAAAGGTTTTAAACAAACAGTTCATCTAGTTTTCAGTTTGTTTGTATAGTTCATGAGCCAGCTATTGGCATCAGTGTTCTCTGTTTACCCCTGCGTGGCCAGTTTGCCCAGCAGCTTGTGTTTTGTTGAAAAGCCCTGTGTAAGTATCGAGAGGGAAAAGAAAAGCAGTCCATTCTCAAAAACTGCAAGTTGAAAGTATCCCTTAATATCCCTTTAAGCCTGATTTAAAAAAATTATAAAAAATCATGGCTAGAAATCTACTCCCCCCCCCCCCCCCCCCCCGGCACTTATACCTCAGCTTTGTTTATGCTCATTGAAGACTGATTCAATGTGAGCATCTTTCACTTACTTATATGGGCATTAGATCAGGCCCACCCTTGGCATTTCATGGGAGAAATTGTTATCAATTCAATGTTTTATTTTTGCTGTTGTAAAGTTATAGCCCTTCTTACTGTCTGGGTCACTACGACCATATATATCATTCCTGGCCAAAGACTTGTGAGAGCTAAGACTAAATCTTATGGAAAAGAGTGGGTTGTGACATAGTGAAGTTAAAAATGAAGGGTGTGTTGGGATGAAATGCCAGGATTTGGACTGGCAGCCTCTGAAGTAAGGGATTTGTTTGTCTTCTGCTTTTCTTTTTTAATTTTTTTTTTTGGTTGTTGTTGGCATGACTTTGCTACTGGCTGAGGTGAGCGCTGCAGAGGCAATAGCATGGGTATCTCCTCACTTTCCTCATCTGCTTTACAAAGTATGTAATTGATGATTATGTAAAATCATTATGTTAAAGCAGAATATAGCTTGAGCAGACACATTTACATTTGGATTTTCTTTTCTCTGTATTTAATATTCTGAAGAGTTCTGATCAACTGGGCAACCTAACAAAAGGTCGCAAATATGTAAAATTACCGGTATGGTAGGATTTGTGGAAAATGAAGTCTATGTGCAGATGTTTTTGGTCACTTGAAGCGAGTTGTCTTCATCTCTCCATTTGGTTTTCTTAAGAAAATTTTTCAAGAGAAACTCTTTTGTGTTTAGCAGTCAAAGTGGATATAGTTTACATTGCAATTCTGTAAACAGTTAATATGAGAGAAATTAGATAGGGATCTAAAAAGAAATAGTTTTAGATATGCAAATTAATGATGTATTAGGGGTTTTTTGTTTGGTGGTTTTTGTTTTGTTTGTTTTGGTTTGGGGTTTTTGTTTGGTTTTTTTGTTTTGTTTTGTTTTTTGCAAGGAACCCATGCATGGACACAGCCTGAGCTGTATGAATCATCCTTTCTATGCCAATGGGATAGCTCCTATATGTAAAGTCACTGAATTATATAAAGGTTTGTAGGTTCAGGACATATTTAAACACCTCAATATTGATTAACTGTCTATTTTTGATATGAAAAATTGTGTTAAAACCACGCAAAAACCAATTGCTGCATAGTCGAGTAGCTTATTTTCAGAGTAGATCATATTTATCTGTTATTCTTTTTATGCTACTCTCTTTATAGTCATGTGGCTTGAATTTTGAATGGTTTAGGATACCATTTCAGTATTACTTTATTATTAATAAAAGTGCTTTTGTTAAACTGTACTTTTAGCAGTAAACTGTTTTACTGATAGAGGATTAGCAGTCCTCTATTTTTTAAGCAATTTGCTTTCTTAAATAAATAAGAATTTGAATAGGCATGGGAAAATAGTCATTATGTTTGCTTTAGTAGGTTAATGCTGTTACTTTTGTGGGTTCTTGGCAAGCGTGTGGATGAAATGATGATAATACTAGGCGGTCATGTAAATACGGGGATATCATGGTATTGATTTGTTCTAGTGAAAAACTTGATAGTTGTGGTTTCCTACCACAACCCAACATGGTTCTTTTTTCTCCTATAGTTTTGCTTGATATGGTTTGAAATACATTAACCTTACATTAAAAAAAAAAAAAAAGCTTATTCTATGCATGTGGCAAAATAAACTGAATTTTACAGTGTGTTTTCTGCTCTTTTTCACAGCAGAACTGTAAGTAAAAACAAGACTGATTTCAAGACTGTACACTGGACATACCACAAATGTAAATACATTGTGAGGTGCAAACATGAGAGCTTAATTTAGATTTGCACCACAAAGTGATCATTGAAGTAAATAATATGTTTATACCTATGTGACTTAGTGTTTTTCAGAGACTGTCCAGTAACTGTATTTCAAATGATAAAATGAAGTAATTTGTATCAATTTATTTTGTCCTACCAAATAATTTACAAGTGCAAGGTATTATTAAATAAAGGGATTTAACAGATACTTCTGCTGTCCTTTCCTTCTGACATTTTTAAAACCTACTTGAAGTTAACTTTATGCTCACGTGGTGGTACAACTGAGACCCAAGGAGCGCATGTGGAGTGATAAATCAGACGTTATGTCACACAAGTCAGCCTGGCTTCCTAAATGGTGGCTTGCATCATTGCTTCCATGATAGAGATCTACCTGTTGTTTATGACATAGCAGAAGTGCTGGTAAGGAAAGCCGCCTTTGTTTTGTTCTTGTACCTTTGTCTAAGCGTTTTTTAACATAATAGCTTTGTGCTGGGATCTTGGATGATGTTTGTAAGGTGCGTAGGGTATTGTGTGGCTTGTTGAAAATATGCAATTGTTTCAAGGATTTGACAAGCCACATATATATACGCATTCTCAGTTCTGATGGTTGTCTTACCTTCGTCTTTTTAAAGTCATGTTTGAATCAGACATGTGCATCAGTGACTTCAGTGAAGTGTTGCACTGCCCTGTGCTCTCCCAGTCGCCATGCTTTCTGGAGATGATGACTTGCTTCTGAGATTTTGCCTTTGTGGAATCAGCTGTGTGGGTGCCTTTTCTGTGAGAGGACCTTTGGAGCGTGCTCTGCGTCAGCACATTCCGTGGACCACTTTTCTGTGTCCCCTTGGCTCTGCTGCCTGCTTTGGCTTGGACTTGCTGGCTGATAGCACACAGCAAAAACCTGAAATTCTTAGAGCCATCCACAAGTGGGACAGAATTTCAGTTGACATGCAGCTCTGACTGAACAAGGTGAAAGGCAGGCAGTGTAATCTAGGGCTAAATAGAACTGAGGGATGAATCAAATACCATATGAAAGGAAAACATAGTAGTTCTGTTCATTAAATACCTACTCAAGTAGGCAAACTAATAGCCCTTCAGTACTTTGCATACACAGATTTGTGATATGTCCAGTGTACAGCTTAGAGATCAATCTTGCTCTTCTACCTGTAATTCTTCTCAAAACACAGCTATAAAATTGTATTGTGAGCTTCTATATTTATTTTGCCTCAATCTGCAACGATAGCTTGCCCAGTTTAAGTAGCAAACTGTTTTTCTAAATTTAGTCAGCAAACAACTTATGATAGGATAGCAGCCTTTTTCTGTCTTCTCTGTTAGGAAGTGTTTGAGTAAGGATGGTGAAGATTGGCTTTGACTTCTATCAGCACAAATACATTGCTGGCGATAACATATGATACAAGTATGCTGCCTATCTTCCTGTATTCTTGTCTCTAGTAAATAGGAATTTTTCAAGGAATGTCTCAGAATTTGCCCTTTTGTTAATAGTCTGGTGGAGAGTTTACATACCAGGGAAGAATCCTGATTCTTCACTTGATAATGTATTAAAGGGTTTTTTTTTGAGCTTTGTGTTGGTTTTTATAAAGAAAAATTGGCCACTGTTACTTGTAATACATGTCACTATTAAACGAATCAAGAACGTGACTCTTGTACAGTTTGATGTTTTTAAAACACAGACATTGTGTATTGGTCTGCATCAGTTGTGACAATCTTCCACTGCTTGGAAAATGTGGGGAGAGGCTGTTTGCTGCTGCACAGGACGTATATCGGGATACGTACATCTTCTTTGGAGGTCATGGGACTCCTTACCATTGCTTGTAACTTTTGGATTGCTAATTAAGTGAATTCCACTATAGCTGTCTCTGCATCACATTCCATGTTATTTGTGTGTTTATGCAGAATTATTTCTAAACAGAAGTTTTTAAGGTTATTCAATCCTGAGGCATAAGTGAGAGACAGTGATGATAAAGAGCTTGATTCATATTATGACTAACTGCAGGTGAACATTATGTTGTTATGCCTCATTCTCAGTGTTTCTGTGACTCAAAAATGATAATAAACTCCATTAAAATACCATTACATCAATAGAGTGAGTATTTAAAATGCATGTGAAAGGATAAAGTCTAGAAATCATAAGAATATAATAGCTATCCATATAATTTTTCACTATATAAAGTATTTGTAGATCTTCTGAATTTCATTTATTCTCTGCATGGGTGAGAACTGATACCAAGCAAAATAAGTGTGAAAGTAAAAAAGAAGGAACAATTTCCATGGAGGAAAATCAGTTCTGGTCCTTCAGAATCATGAGCTCGGATTGATACTTTGCAGCTACAGTGAGTACAAGCAATGCACCACAAATCTGGCACAGAATTTTGACAGAAATCTTTGATTTCCTACTTCTTTTTAGCTACAGTTTTTCTATTCTTATTTTGTTGTGTCGTACTGTTTTACTTCATGTTTCACACTGCTGTTGTAGGAAGCAGTCGTTACGTTCTCTGTTGCCATGGCCATTTGTTAATTTAGAAAAAGAAGAGAGACGTGGCTGTGAAACACCTTAATGAGACAAGAGGGAATGGTGGCTAGGGAACTTTGCTAAACGTTTACAATTTGGGGATCAAGTATTTTCAGTCTGCCTGAGTTCCTAAACTCCCTGCAGTTCTGGGTGGTAGTGGTTTTGGTTTTTTTGTTTAGTTGTTTGGTTTTTTTTTTTTTTTTTTGGAGGGAGGAGCAGGGAAAAGAGGGTGAAAATACGTTATTCACATTTAAGGTTTTCCTACACATTTTGGGTAGCTGATCTTTGGCTCTCATTTGATCAAAAGAAAGAGACAGGTTCATCTTTGCTTCTCCATTCAGTTGGCTTATGGCACCCAAGCAAAGGAGCTCCTATCTGCAGCCTTTTTCCAAAACTCTAGTTGCCAGGGATCTGTGAATATAGAAATAACAAGATTTTAGATGATGAATCTCAGTATGTATGCTAGAGCAAGGCCAGTTGCTTCATTGATCCCAGCTACTGAAGTTTTCCCTGTGAAGATGATTTATGTTTATCTTAAAAAAAAAAAAAAAAAAATCAATGAGACAAACAAACTGAACTTCATGTAAGAACTGATTTAAAACATACTCAACGTTTTCTTTCTCATCCTTACTTTCTAAAATCTTCTATGGATTCAAAAGAAATGGATGCAATCCTGCTCTTGCACATAGAAGTATATCCTCTTTGAAGAAGAGAGATGTTTCTGCTTTTGCATTGAGCTTCATAAACTTGTCAGAAAAAAATCAGCTCGGAGGATGTATTTTGAAGTAGTAGTTTCTTGGGCACTGAACCGTTCATTTCCTAAAAGGATAAAGCCTCTTCTTTGTACCTGCTGACAAAACAAAGGAGTCAGTACTGATAATATGTTATGTGGGGACAGGCTGTAATGTTGGGGAGCGTTACTCTGGCTGCTGAAAAGCACCAGTGCTATCTGGCCTCTCATCTTTACCAGAAGCAACACATCTGCCTCACTGGAAATCATAAAAATGGTCTCCAGTTGGTTTTGTCTGCTTTTTTACTAAATAAATGAGTCATTATTATTTTTTCTCCAGCTTAGATACCAAACAAAAATGAAGCAAAATGCTACATTCAGCTGCTTCAAGTTGGGAAGGTCTAGATAATCTTAATCTCTGAAGTGTGAAAGAACTGACACATAAAATTGCAGGTCTGGCAGCAAAGATTTTTTCTTTTTTTTTTTTTTTTTTTTAAATAAGTACCTTACAGTTGGAGAATTGATTTTTCTTAAGAAAAGAAGACATAAGAGACCTGAAGTATCTATGCTTTAACAGTAATACTGGAAACAGCAGGGTGAGAGAGAAGACAGTGTTGTTACAAGCGTGGCTGTATAAATGCTGGCTATGAGCTTAGACTGGGAATGAGAAGAAAGCCTTTTGCTTCCAGAGGAGTAAGATGCTGAGGCAGCCTTGCTGTAATAGTGGGGACAGAGGAGCAGTAGTCACTTTTAAGCCTCCGAGTTTGTGCTAAATATCATATACTGTGGTTGGCTGAAACAGGGACCATGGGGTTGATTGTACTTTTAATCTTGTTTAATGTGGTTCTTTTAGGCTTCATGTTTACATTCCTAAACATATGATATTGAAGTTTTGTTATGCACTCTGTAATCCCAAGTGGGTCTTTGATTTGGACAAGGCAACCACAGACGTGATAGTTACTTACAGACTCAACAACAATTTTGGAGTTATGCATAACAGCTAGTAAAGAAAATTCATGTCTGAAGTCTAATTTTATAGTGGAAAACTATTATAAATGAGATTTATAGATGCTGTGGGATTACCTAGTATCTGTGAACATGGAGAGATTACTTAAGTCTTCCTTCAGAAATGGCGTGCTTTTCCTTGGTGGTGGTGGGGAGGGAAAGGCCTTTAAGTGTCTGAAAGAGGTGATGGAAAAACTCACATCTTGTAGAAGTTTGACAGTCTGTAGAAGCGTGGTACCAAATTATTAGATGGTTTGTCTTGATGTGGGTGTTTTGACAGTGCGCATCAAATAATCATCTGCTTCCTTACCTCCATGCTTTGCTAGCTGGTAACTGCCTCAGTTCCAAGTTTCTAAAAATAATCTGGTCTCAGGGATCTGACTGAGAACTTAATTTTCGAAATGCATTTGGACAATGCAACTAAGCAGCTCTTCAGAGAGGTATATGAAACACTTGCAAAAATTTGCAGCCCGTCTTAGTGTCCATTTGTGTTCATGAGCAATACAAGTCTGTTTCTCTTCTCTAGAGGTCATAAAAATTGAAAATGATGATAGTGGATATCTTTATTTTGCCTTTAATGCAAGAAGACAGAGTATGTTCTCGTTTGTATAAAAAAGTGCCATCTGCCAGCACCGTTGTAAATATTCCAGCCTAGCAAGAGCAGCTCCTACAACTGCACAGTTCTTTGCAGATCTACTCCTCCACCCCAAGTCTGGACACTTAATTACTCATAGCCTGACCTGATTGGTTTGGGTGGCAAAGGGAAAACTCCAATTCCCTCATACAGTTGGTATTTTCTGCCATTGTAGAACATAGCCTCTTCATTTTTAAATCTAAGCAAAACTGTTGACAGTACCAGTTGTTTTTATATATATGATAAAAGTGGAATTACAGTAGAGTAAATTAAGGATTAGAGTTAAATTATGGATTACTAGTTAATATCAAAGGTACCTAGGTGCAGCATAATTCCATTCTTTCAATCTTTCCTTGAAAAGTAGAGTTTATAATCCTAGGTAGGTAGCAAATTGATGCCTTTTATACAACTCCTTATATAATTTTATAGACTATTTGTGCTTACAGACATAGTGATGAAATACATATTTTTGGCTAGAGTTGCAAGGATACTTCTATCTTAGCTTAACTTTACTAAATCAGTAAATTAATTTAAACGGAATTAAGTTCTAAAAGAGCTCTAGTATCAATTTTCTGTAAGCAAATTAGAAGTTTTTGAGAATGCAGCATTCTCAGGGAATATGCTTTATGCTTTATCCTGTGATGTTCATCTGTATCTGTTTTTAGTCCAGTGTACAAAAATAACAACATCATTTCTTACCTACTTGTACAGGGAAATTTCTACTGTCCTCTATGATTATTATTATCTCTTTCTAATTGCTCTTACGATTTTTTTTTTTTAAATATTTCATTTCCTGGCCTATTACATGATAGAAAAATGTAGGTGGCATGTTTGTTCATTTTAAACGAAGGTTATCTGGTGACTTCCTGAGACAGTCCTCTGGTTGGAGTATATAAAATTGAAACTTCTTCCAATTAATTTTCTTTAAAAAGTTGCATTAAATAAGGGTAAAACTGAGCAGAAGTTGTATGTCAACAAACAGTATCTTGAGAATTCTTCAACGGGGTGGAATCAGTTTAGTTATTGTTTACAAAAGAGATGGCCCAAATGTGTGGTACAATAGCCAAAGACCTGGTAAATCATAGCTCTTTTTAAAAACCTCTCATTTGTAGCACTGAACGTGGTAAGCTGATGTTTTTGGAAGTGATCATTTGGTTGAACTGGTTTTGAGTCTCAGACTTAAGAAATCTGTAGATTAATTTCAGAAGTCCAGAAAAATTTTAAAAGTAGCAAATATCTGCCAGTTCTGAAGTTCTAAGAATTGGATGGCCCTTTCTGGACACCAACAACCTCAGTTTTAGAGGTCTCATTATTTGCATTTGCAGCATGATTTCCTGGTAATTACTGAACCCTGAAATGTACTGTGAAGATCTGCTGCTTGGTTTTAAGGCAGTTTGAGTGCAAAAATCTTACTGTCAAGTTTCATTGCTGCTATTTCTTAATATGTCCTGGGTCAGATACATAATTTTGTGCAATTAAAGTATGATTAAAAAACAGTATACAATTTTTTAAAGAGGGTTCTAGCTTTCTCTTTTTTTCAAAATGTGTGTTCATCTGTTGTTGGAGTTGAACTTTGAAGCAGGTGGCTATAGCTGATGTAAAAGTTTTCTTCAAAGCCTCAATTATCCAAAGTAATGATTCTTCCTACTTCAGCTGCTTAATACTAACAGTAGGATTTTATTTGTTTATGCTCATGCATCAAATTGGTAATCAAATATTTTATCTGGATGAAAAAATGAAAAACAAATTACTTCTTTTTCGTGTAAAGTGAACTTTAAAAAAGGGGCTGGGAGATCTGTGAGGCTCTTTTAGCATCCCAGAACCCTGAAGCTCAATGTCAGTGCATTTATCCTTGGACTAATATATCAAAAACTTTTTATGGTGTACTGATTTGAGAGGCATGGGCTGGGGTCTGACTGGCTGGGAAGATCTGCTGAAAAGGACCAGCAGGTCCTGGTGGATAGTAACATAGATCAACAACCTGGACAGAGTTCATGGAGGGCTAGCAAGATGGTCAGTCCCCGGCACACTTAACCCTGTGAGCAGAGGCTCAGGGAGTGGGACTTGTGCAGCCTGGGCAAGGGAAGACTTCAAGGGACTTGACAGCAGCCCCAGTACCTGTGAGGAGGTGGAGCCAGGCTCTTCACAGGGGTACATGGCGGGAGGATGAGAGGCAACAGGCACCAGTTGAAATGAGAGGTTCAGACTGCATATAAGGGGGGAAAAAAAAAAATCACTTTGAGAATAACAGGGTATTGGAACAGGTTGCCCAAAAGGGTTGTCTCTATCCAAAGATGGTTTTTAAGACCTAACTGAAGAAAAGCCTCAAACAAGCAGTTCCTGAATTCAGTGTGGTGTGTGCTTTGAGCAGAGGTTGGATTAGAGATCTCCTGATGTCCCTTCCAACCCGAACGATCCTATGATTGCACAAGGTGAATAGATAGAAAGATTAATTTGATCCTCCTTGTACTGTTTTAGAAAAACATAGATCTGGAAGAGTGGCATTTTTTTACCCTTTGCCTGGGAGGTCCATGCAGTGGTAGAACCAAGCACTTGTTTCATATTCAGGATAGCTATCTTAACTCCGTAGGTGAAGAGTTTGCTTTCAAGTTGAAGAACTAGGATGGGAGACCCAGTCTTGCAGGGTGTGCGTGTGCGTACTGGTGTGAGTGAGCTGATAATTTTTACCTGTCTAGATCATATGGATTTAATACAGCTGGCTGGATACCTCTCCCTTTGTAGTTGCATCTGCACTCATGACATCCTAAAAGAAATTATTTTTGTTTAGCTTCATGTAATCTTGCCGTAAGGGATTGCTAGTTAGAGCCCATCAGTTTGGTTTGGCAGATGTAACAGTGTAGAAAATAACAGTGTGTAATGACTGCTTCTTTCAAACTTCAATCTGGAATATGTGTCACTGGTACCTGTTAGCTTTTTACACATGTGACTAGGGTGTTGCTTCTATAATTAAGTTTTAGGGTTTCTTCTTTCTTTCTTCATAATCATAGTCACATGATAATTCAATTTTTATTCTCTATAGTGCTCTTTAGAAAAGTTCATCCAGAGGAAGGTAGTTCAAGCACCAGAATTTCCTATAAACCCTGTTACTTTTGACACATAGAAAAACAAATCACAGTAGTTCAGCACAAATTTGGAGATGTAAAGTAGTTTTCATAGAAAATAAAACTTTGTTGTGCACAACATTCATGGAAGAATGTTTCTTGAAGGAAACTTTTAACTTAACTAGGCATTAATTACTGGATTCTTAATTTCTTCTCCATCTTTAGTTTGATGCCAGTCGCTGGTTGCATGGAGGCTAAAATGCCCACATGTGAGAGGAGTGGGGAATATGGTGAAGTTTAAAATCATAGATTGAACAATTTGATACTTTTTAAAGTCCTAGTTCCAACCTACATCTTTGTGGTGTGTAACGGTACCCAAAATGCTTGCGTGCGGTAGGGTATTTTGGATTCTACATTGAAGACACTAGAAAAGTATCCGATTTTCAGAGGATGGATATTATAGTTATGAAAATTAAGCCCTTTAAAATGTCACATGTCCATGTCCAAACCCCTCCTCCTAATCACCATCCCTATTGTAATAAATTAAGCATTGACTGTTTAGTGCAGTCTGAGAATAGGAAGTGTGAGAATCATCACGGTAGTGACTCAGATCATTACTACAAGAGAGGAGCCTAATCAAATTGCTTTGTTTTGGGCAGGGGGGGGATGGGACGGGGATGGAACCCAAACACTAAAACTGAAAAGAACTCGTGATTGTCTTCCAAAACCAAAGATTTCACTGTCATTGAGATCTACTCCAAACATTGAAAGGAGCAGTAGGTTGAAAATAAAGTATCACCACTTTTATATCTCAGTACATTTCAAAGCAGCTTTTTTATTCTTATTAAAGTATTTTATAATAGTATCAATTTATTAATCAGAAATAATTAGCTTTTCCAGCTCTAGAGACATTAGTCACAGAAGTCCTAGAGAATGTGGACCAGGATTTCTTACATCTGGCAAAAACATGGTGCTACCTTTCTGGAAATGGAGCTTTCCCTGTGCTCTTTTATATTAGTTAATAGAAACCCTCCTTGAAAAAGAATACTCATCAAAGAATGTTTTATGAAACAGAAAAACAGTACTCATAAACCCTGTTGGATTCCAAGAGTTATTATGTTTTACATCATATACAGTTTATTTTTCCAGATGCCACAGTTCAAAATAATGTATTTTTAATACTACTTGTAGAATTCTACAGATTCATAATAGCACGTGACATGTTAATATCCTCTGTGACATCCTACTGGTCGTATCCAACTGTGATAAACAGTTGTATATGCTATAAAAGTGACATCTATTATAAAAATAAGGATAATGCAAAAGGATACAAACAATCCCTTAAATTTGTAAAGACTGTTACAAATCTTGAATGTTAATTTGAAGGAAAAAGTACATGCTAATGCTAAGTTTATGCCTTCAGTTAATAGTCCTTTATTCCTTCAGGAAAAAAAAAATCAAGCAGCTATACTTTAAATGAATTTAATGAACTGCAAAGACTGACATTTTCACTATAAAAGTCACACTTCATTTAATGAAGTAGTTAAATATTGATGCTATATTAAAATACAGGCTGAATAAAAATGGCAATATGGTTTTCAAAATAGGAATTTGAGCTGGGTTTTTCTTGTTATATTGAAAATTTCATGAACTGAGAAAAGGGAAATACAGCAGAATATCTCCATAATAAACACAAAGCACTTTGTTGAAATAACATTAAAGTTGAAAGACACAAACACGTAAAAGCAAGGAAATTAAGTCACTGTGCTCTTCACTCAGTCTCTTTGTGCTTAAGCACTGAATCTCTTAAACGAATGGATCCAACATTATCACCATTCGATGTGCAATATTTTCTAAAGTTCTTGAAAATGAAGACAGATTGTAACCCTGTGCTACAGGTGGCACATAAAAGACCTAGCCATGTGTTTACCCAGGATGAATAGTTATATCATGATATTGTTTGATCTTAATTCAAAGTAATTGTGTTTTAAGTGCTGTGACTTTGATGGCAATATTCTGGCAAAGCTGTGTTGCCTGTGTTGTGACTTCCACATATTTCCATTGATATAATTTGAATTTTCAACTTCATTTTTTATATTTGCACTTTCACCATAACAATATAATATTGACAGTGGATAAAGGAATATTGCTGACAAACACGGCTGAGGTTTTTCCCAGCTCCAACACCTATGTGGTGGTAAAGGGAAAAGAAAACAAGAATGAATCTTAGCATAGATGTGAGTGGGAACAATGATTGATTGATGATATGATCGGCTTCACTTTGATGGATTGAATTATGTTGCATTGTACTTGTATTGTATGTCATAAAGCTGTACTAATTCCGACATCAGGCTTCTGTGTATAGTAAAATACTGAGGATGACATCTTTGGCCCATTGAAGTCAATGGCAAAACTCCCATTAATTTCAGCCGTCTGTGATTTCATTCTTGGTGGCTGACTTGTAAAACAATGGCAAATTGATTTAGTACATCCCCCGCCGCCCCCCCCCCCCCCCCCCTTGGGAAAGACCTCTACTCCATGTAAAATGATTTGTCTTTTGACTTTCATGCTCTTACTCTGAAAATATAAATTTTAATTCAGGATAAATATAGTCTGATTTCTTTCCCATACCTATTATTATGTAAACATCAAAGATGATGGAAGGAATTGGAGATATTTTGAAAGTGGTAGGTTGTATACACAGTTATATACGCAATTACTAATAGAAACCAATGATAAGGAATGCTGCTTTCCTACGGAAGACAAACAAATCATTTCTGTAACTAGCAGCTCTCAGGTGTGATCTCTACACATGTTGGTGGAAATGTGATTTAGGTGTTTGGGTTTTTTCCCCTTATATGCAAACAGTTTTTCTTTAAAACAACAACAAAAAAACCCCATTGGAATCTGAAGAACTAATTATATAAATGTATTTGTATTTGGAAGACATGCAGTATTTGTGTTTATGATAGTAATCCTCAAAATTCTTCATGAGATGCTAGATCAGCATCTATTTGCATAGTTATGTCTCCTGGTATTTTGCCACGGCAAGCACTGAAATGATCTACTTAATAGAACATAAAATTTTGTAGGGTATTATGTAAAATCACCAAAATTTACCTAGAATTAATAGAGCATTGAAGAGTTTCTTCCTCTTCTAGACATCCTTCCAGAAAAAGGAAGAAAGTAGATGTCAAATAAATGCTCATGCTATTCATTGCCCTAAAATAGTTCAGGTTCTGCAATAGTCATAGCTCTTCGTTGCTGATCTGCTTTCTGCTTAAGGCAGTGGTCCCACTGCATAGAAAAGGATAAGGCATGGCCCAAAGAGAAGCACTTCGTGACATGTTTAGCAATCTGTGTCCTTATGTAGGTAAATGTTTAAAGAAAGAATTGCAAAGGTACCTGAAAAGGTATTTCTATACTGCAGATATTCAACAGTTACATATTAGAAGGCTAATATTAAAACTGTAGCAGGGCTGCTGTCTTTAACAGTAATATAGGGAAAAAATGTTTTATTAAACACTAATTTCACTAGTTATTTAAGAAGTAGCTGGCTTTGCACACATTAATCTCTTTTTCTTTTTAATTCAAGGTTGATGGTCTAGGTCTTACACATTGTATTTATGAATAGGGCACTCAATAACTATGCAAAATATCTATTTCTCCCATGGGAATCTGTGCTTTGATATATTCTGATCCTTATTAAATTTAAACAGGATCAAATTTATACAGCTTTGGCAGAGATTTATTAAAATACACTGAGTGGACAGCTTGTGGGAGTGCAGTGTGCTGTAATAACATATGCCTCTTACCAGAGAATAGTAATTATTGAGAATCAAATAAATCTGTAGGAGGTTAAGTATATATGGAAAAGATATCAATTGTAGCTTTCTACAACCAGACAGAAGTACTGTCTGAAGATTTGTTGCTGTATAAAGAAATTAACCACCCTTATAAAACCCTAAATATTCAAAATGTCATTTACCAACAAAGCTAATATTCATCCAGTCTTCAAAAAATGTTAATGACATTTGCTCAATAGCGTTATATTAATTGTTTAGTGCTCTTCATCTGCATAAGCAGCTATTCACATTTATACCAAAGATTTATTAAACGTAACTGAAAGCTATGTTTTTTACAAAGTTTTGTAAATTTCTTTTCTTAATCAGAATCATCATGTCCTTGGAAAGGAAAATCCGGAATAATGGTTGCAGATTAAGCAATGAATTTTTTTAAAGTTAAAAATAAATTATATAAAATCCATCATTCATCCGAAGTTTAGCAATGGTCTGTTTAAGATTAGGTACTTTAACCTTTTGAATTATTGTATGTGGTAATTTCACTAGCGTAAGAATTGAAAAATCATAGATGGGTTAGTAAAAGTGGTAAATTCTGGCATAGTTGTGGTTTGGATGAAGCTTCTATATTTTGTGATACAATTCTTTGGAATTTCAAAGCTTGAGACATGTAAAAATGGTAATTTTGTCACTAACTGTGGGGAAAAAAAAGACAAACAAACCATCAATGGGTAGGTGGGGGGCAACAACATATATCCTATCCCTGTCTTCACTGCTCCTGGCAAAAAGATTCATGGTTACATGTTAAGACAGGAGGATTTAGAGGAATGCATTCAAGTTTGTGAATCTTGGGGAGGTTGTCCTGTGCTCTCAGGGAACATAGCCGAGGCAGTTGGGTGGTTCTGCGTCTTTCGTGGTTTGGATCTTCCAAACAAATTTTCTTTGGAAGGCCAAAAAAGAGGTCTCTTCAGACACCACACTGGTTCCTTCAGTTACGTACAGAGATCGCTACCTTGTTTTCCATCAGTCTACTCTACTCCAGATTGTTTCAATCTAAAATAGATTTGGCTTTGAAGCAGTATTTAAAAATCTGTAATTTTTTGTGCTGTAGTAATTTGTAATAAGCCATTTTCATAATTTTTAGGGGTTAGGGATGTTTGAAAGTCAGCAGTACCCAAATAGACTCTCTGTTATGTATGTGCATGAGTGTGATTCAGCACTAACGTGACCTTCAGACTCTGGGCTTTGCTAGAGATGGTTTAAGCGAGTAGGACTTCATTCGGACTGTTCTACTTGCGTTTCTCCCTGTGGCGTGAAAGGAATGGAGTAATTTCATCAGGAAATTTATTTCTCAGGGCTTATTGTAGTAAGAAAGTGACTTTTTAAAGAAAATGCATTTAGATAGAGATTATATTTGATTTAAAACTAGTACCATCAGAATACTTCTGCATTTTATTATGAACATCTACTGAAAGCTGTCTAGTTTCTTGGTAAGAAATGTAAAAGATACTAATTTCGGTAAACATCTTTATGCTTAAACAATTGTATCCTTTTTAAAAAATTCACTGATTTACATTGATGTGGATGTGATACAAATCTAGTTCATTCCTTATTGAATCGGTGGCAGTCCTTTTATTAGTCTTTTGTCCTATTATTCTTCTTTTGTTCTATGGTCCCAAACATAGTTCAAGATTTTTCTAAATAAACTAATGAAACCTGATTACTTCAAGCTAGCAAGTGTATTCTCTTAAAATAACATATATTCTGTTTCTGTCCTTTATTGTAAGAGAAGAACACTGTGTATTTGTTAAAATCAAAGTCAGGGCATTTGGGTTCCAATCCCATTTCAGTTATTACATTGCTGTGTGACCTTGGGCAAGCCGTTTATTGTACCTGTCCCTCACCGACTTTTTCTATGAAAATAGAGATACTAATATATAGGGACCTCCTGGTAGTGCTCTGAAGCTTAATTCATTGCTATTTGTGGCGGGCTCTGTGAGACGTGTCTAGGCACTACTGAAGTAGAAAACATTTCTATACATTCATGTGCGTAATATCTGTTGTTATGTATGAAGTATATATAATGTGTATCAGCACGTTTGACTACCATCCTGTATGATTATAGTTTATATTAATGAGTCATCTTGTGACACTATTGACATTTTTGTTTCCATTTATGATTATAGTAGAATAAAGATGTAGGAAGTAGGAGCAAATTCTTTTTCTTAAATCCACAGGTGTTTTGACTCAGAACATCTATTTCTGTGGGTGTCAGGGTTATTTTTTTTTAACGTAGGTCCGCTTTAACAATATACACATGGATTTTAATTTATATGGGTTAATAAAAACTGAATAGTTACGCTAAAAAGAGGAATTGCAAAGTCAAATCACTAGAATAGCAGTCTGCTTACATCATTACGCAGATAGCAATACTGTATGGTAGGTAGCTGCCCAGTTGTCCTAAATTTTCATGTTTAAGGCTGTATGGAGTCAAGTAATTGTGGAATAAAACTGGGAATCTGATGTGCTGCAGTGCTAAGAAAATCTTCATCTCATCTGTTAAATATTTCTAGGTCATGCTTTTCATTTTCTAAGCCAATTAAAGAAAACACAATTTTTTGCAACTGATTCCTGTTGTGTTTTCTTGGGAATATACTAATTTCCTTTGGTGCAATATAGATTAAGGAGTCCTTTGCTTAGAAGCAGACATAAGACAGTTTCTAGTTCAAGCACAGGAAATTTATTGTTAAAAAAGATAGCTTTATTTGTTGATGGAGACTAGCCACATTATGCTGGTTTGTGTTGACTTTTATTAAATCTGATATGTGATAGAAAAATTGTAAATCTTCCAGGGTTTTTAAGTATTTTATAAGGACAATCATCTTTTGAAATTATTTCCTCTTTTAATGTCTCAAATCAAACATATTGCGACAAGCTATTAGGCTATGAATTTATTCATTCATCACAGTAAATCAAGCTGGCACAGTGGCTTATAAAAGATCATCATCTATATTGTGTCTTCAGGGTCAAACTATCACATCACTTCTTACTTTGAATTGATGCTACTGTCTATATGCTTTACTACAGGCCCAAATAAAGAGGAAGATTGTTGACTGTATTGAGGGGATTATTAAGGATTTAAAAAAATATATTTTTTCTTTTTTACTAAAATTTTCTGTTGACTGCAATAGTTGAATTTTTTGTATAATGCACCAATAAAATTTGTTTGCAGATGTAAAACAATTTATGTAATAATTATGTCACGTTTTTTGTGCATGTTCTATGAAGACAGTGTAAGCTAAAGGTAATAGCCTTGTAGTATTTGAAGACAGCTAAATAATTGTTCTAAAATGTCAGTGGCTGTGACATTCTAAAAACACTGACTTTCTCTTGAATGCTGTCTATTTCCTCATAGAATCGCATTGATTAATTAATAATGCTCAGATAGTAAAAGTTTTAATTTGAAGATAACATATGAGGTACAAGATATTAATTGCACCAAAGATAACGTGCTAATTAAAAGGTTCATGCACAGTTGTCTAAGGTTAACAGTGTGCATTGAAATACTTGGAATAGAAACCTAATTATAATCTAGTATCTGAATGCTGTATTTTTGCAAAGGTAGCATCTTTTGTGCTTTCTGATTTTCTGGGGAAGAATTCTTTGTGCAATGTTCCTTTTGCAGTGAAGATATTTTGGTAAGAAAACGGGCATTGTAAGCCAATGATTTAGAGCAGTATAAATAGTTCTGCATTGAGTATTAGTCCCAAGTGCAGTTGCAAAGATCGTGTCAAAACAACTGTATTTAAAGTCACAGTTTAGAAAAGAAACAAAATGTAAACCTCTCACATCTTTAAAACAAGGAAGTTGTTTTTACCTGTTAGATGCTTTATTTTTAGATCGAGTAATGATGCACAGTGTAAGCAAGGTAATTGATAAAAGTCTTAAATATTAGTGCCTACAGTTTATGTGGCGATCTGGAGTCTCTCCTAGGCCAGCCTCCGTCTCATTCTCTTAGCAAAAATGGAAAGGAGAAAAATGCAACTCCTGTGGCTCTCCTATGATTTATTCTATTGCAGTGTAATTTTCCAGCACAGCAGTTTCTACCATTCCTTCCTCTGTCCTTGGCAACCTTTCGGAAGTTTCAGTGTCACCTTATCTAGCTCACAGGAGTGAAGCAGAAGCTTCTAGCTCTGGAAAGCATTGGCTTTCATCTACAGCAAGGCTGCATGTCAGCACTGGCTTCAAGCTCAGTGAGATCGGTCTGCCACTTGTGCCATGAGTAATATAAATATATAGCATATATAATGCAAGTGTCATAGTTTAAGATACAAAGATTATCTCACATTGAACATTCATGACTTTTTATGCGTTCTCCATGCAGGGCTATGCAGTGGAAATATACCTTTATCTGCTTCCTAGATTAAAATGAAACCAACAACTTCACACCAGAATAAAACCAGATTAAATGGCAGTGAAGTGGGTTCTGAATTCTTACCTGCATGAAGAAATGGCTCTGGCCACTGACTGTGATCTCACACCAGCGTTAACATTCGTTATTTGTTGGCTCGGAGGGAGCAGCCATTCTTAAGCTCTATAAACCGTTTATAAGTTCACTAACTCAAAGTGCAGAGGCAGTATCACTTATATTTTAAATCATCAAGGTGAATAATGGAAAAATGTCTCTGTGCAAGAGAATTAAACAAATATTTAAAGAAGATAAATCTTCAGTCTTGGCTTTCTCCAGTGCTACCATAGGCAGCAGCAGCAGTTACTGTTCCGTGCAGTTCTATGCATGTGTAGGGGGAGGTATTGAGTTGCACACGAATACTGCATGTACAGCTGAAACAGCTTCATATCACTAATATTCTGCATTGTACAGTCATCCTTGTACTAAGGAAAAAAAAAAAAATAAAAGTAGTCTTAAATTATTTGAGTCAGCCAGATGAGTTACCAGAATAGAATCCATCAATCACTTCTTATGAGTGGTTGTTTCATTCTGTGATTCTGTAGTGCCAAGAACTAATTCACCACATAATATTTCTGTCATTTAGAAACCTAAATGGTTTAGAAGTTTATGCCCTAGTGTGTAGGGCTGAGGTCTAAACAGAAAGTGTCTAAATCCAAAAGTATGAGCTTTAAAAATCTCTGCTTCAGTATTCTTTTCCCTAAAGCCCATAGGAACCTGCAATTTTTCTCAAAAGTGTTTATACCTGGAAAAAGTTCCTGTGTTTCTACAGGTAGCCAACAATGCCACCGTTTTGCAGAAAGCCTGATAAAGAGAAGACCACAGCTTGATAAGACCTAGATCAAAGAGAAACTTTGCGATTGTGAATCATGCTTTCATTTGGGGCTCTAGCCTCTGTTGTGGAACTCGGATGCCTACAAGTTACGTGCAGGCAAGAATCTCAAAGGACAGTGTTTTGCAGATCTAGCCCTAAGCCAAGGGAAGGAGACTTTGTGTTTTAAATGTGGCACTGTTACACTTAAGGAGCAAACAAATGCCAGGGTGTCTCCAAAGAAAGACAACTACATCTTAACTGAACCTATAAGCATGTGGCTTTCTGTTGCTGTATTTGGTTGTCTAACAAATGTTACATAACAGAAGTAGAAGCAAATAAAAAGAATTAGTTTCTAATCAGCAATTTTCTGTAAATAGAGGCTGTATGAATATTACCACTTTTTCTGCCTCCTTAATTTGATACCCAACTGGTTATTAACATACGGCTTGCTGATTAAATTTTGGAGCCTGATTTATCCTTTATCCTTACAGATTTTAGTGCTCTTGGCTTATTCTCTTTGCCTTTGGAACAACAGTCCTTTAAGTTTTCCTAATGACATTTTAGTGTTACCGAAAATCTATACCCTGTCACGTTAGAAGTTTTATTATTTTCGTTAGACACTCAGGGCCAAGAGTTACAGAGAAGTTAAGTAATTTGATCAAGGTCATGCAGACTCAGGTGGCAGAATTAGGAATTGTATGTATCTTTTCTTAACTGTAATTCCATCCTTCCTTTCCTAGTGAGTGTTTCCTGGTAAGATGCAGAAACCTATAGGTAACTCCCTTGAGACTGTTACATGTGTATCAGTGGCTTCCAGGAAAGAAATTAAAAAGCTGCATTGGACTGTAATCAGTAAAATTCCCCAGGCTGGTTACAGTTCCCTGGGCTCAGGAGATTGCACTGTAGCATTAAAACTATTGCCCCTTGGCACAGGTTGGGTTTTCCTAGGTTACCCCATTTGTGTGTCTGAGGCCTCTCTAACTCTTCAGGGAATCATGTTCAAGAAATAAATAAAAGGATCTGTCTTCCAAGAGTAGTGATTCCAAATCAGCCCTAACAGATGTGAGAATAACTTCTTGTGCCAGAAAAATAAAAAATTCACAGGAATATGTTCCTGTTGGTTATTGCTCAGGGATAGAGACACTTTCAGATTTGATTCTAACTTAAATGACACATACCATTGTTTAAAAAAAGCTTAAAATGAGCATACATAGACATACAGATTTAAGTTAGCAAAGTTACGTACAGTTTTTCACAGGGTATTTGTACTTTTGGTAAAGTGCTTTCACTTGGACTGGACAGTGTTTAGGTGCTCTTAATTTTCTTTTTCTCTTCTGCTTTCAAGAGCAGACCTTACCATCCAATAAGGTGCAAATTAATTTCCTCCAAAATATAAAGATATCTGAACTACCAGCTATTTGCTTAAGCAGTAAAAGACAAAGACATTACCCTTTGAAAATCAAATCTTCTGCTTATGTTTTTTCTTATGTAGACTTCAAAATACACTAAGCCCTATTAAAAACGGTAACATTTATGAATGTTTTCCTGAAAAATACCAAAGTGTGTGTTCTGCGTCACATTGCATTAAATTCTTTTCTTGGCATTCAAAATACTGCTTTTTTCAAGGCAGCTTATTTGTAGCATCTGGATTTTTGAAAATAGAGTTCATGTTTCATAGTCAATAACATCTCAGGCCTTTTCAGCCTGTAGATGTCTGCGTAACAAAAACTTGGTATGGTTGGTGCTTCAGTTCAGTGAATGCCAGAATTCTCCTTTATTCGTGATTTTGGGGTTGTTTTTTTTTTAATGTAGTGTGGTTCCATGTAATGAGATGCTCTTCTGTGGACAGTACTTACCATCTTCACTACAGAAATGAGTTTAATGTTCTTCGGAACAGAATCCTGAAAGCACTTATTTGAGTGGAACGAGCTAAATTGTCCTATCACATTGAGCAAGTGATGGTTAGTACATTGCCCAGTGGTGTGACAACTTTCAGGCTTTGAAAATACAGCCTTTAGGGCAGTTTATCTAACTGTGGTAACAGCAGAAGTTAGGACAGTTATCTAAAAGCTCAGTCATTCAGTATTTCACAGAGGTGATTATTTTGGAGTCATTATTATTATTATCCCAGAGAGCATTATTTCATTGTAACAGAGGTTCACATCAGAAAATCTGGAAGATGGTGCTTCCAGGAGTTATTGTCTTGGCAAGTCATAAACAGATGTTTTGGTTCAAAGCTGGTGAGTGTGCTGTGTGGAGACACCAGTCAAATTCCATGTTAACAGAATATTCAAGGGATGAAGGACCTTTTCTAGCACCTTTTGATCAGCTCCCTCTAAAGAGAAGTGCTGTTAGGAGTATTACTGAAAACAGTGTGTCAGTGGCACTGTCCTAGAAATGATCATCAGCAACTCCTAGCACTGCATGCTATGTCAGAAGTATTATAGCCAGTGTAATAGGTGTTAGGTAGAAAAAAAATCTATCTGAGAACAGTTTAAACAAGCTGTAACAAGAACTAGGGCAGATTAAGCCACTACACTAAATGAGGAAGAGATGCTCAATGAAATTATATCCTGAGGACAACATGTGTCAGATGCAAATATATTACTGCCTCTAAAGGAAAGCAGTGTGGGCTTTTTTTTTTATTTTGTTTAAGTGTAATAAACAGTTGGTGTAACTAACTGGTTTGCCCATTCAGGGCTGATTATCGGGAAGATTAAAAAAGGAACTTGAATTTTAAAGTATAGTTAGAACTCAGCTGTGTAGACCACAGAAGCTGTGTACGTGGAATACATAGTCATTGCTACTCTTGGGGAGTGCAGCAATGCCTGCCTGCAAGTAGTTGCAATAGTGGATAAATAATTGTCAAAATCTGGGCTTCTCTAAGCCATACCTGTGAATGAGACTGATGCAGACTGTCTGAAATCACTCTTCTCCATAGCCCAAGTTGTTCCAAGCATACTGAACTGAACTGGGAAAGAATCCTTCCCTTTGCAGGAACTGGAAATGTGCTAGGTAAAGCTCTCATGAAAGTCAATGACTTTCTAGGCACGATGCTATGAAGCGCTTAAATTTTGAACCTGTGCATTGAAGCCTTTCCTTGCAAGCTTTTTTTATCGATGCACATTTCATAACTGAATGGGTTCAGTATCACAATGCAGTATCACTGTATTTGTTAAAAGAATCAATGTGTAAAAGTCCAATTTTGAACAAGGAAAGGCTGTAGCTGTGCATACATAATGGTTTGACAGTCCAAACCTGCATTGTATGCGCAGTCTGTTCTGACAGCCAGCGTTATTGTGGTGATTAGTTGGCCTTCTACCTTGAATGTACTACTTATTCTTTTTAATGTTATAGTTACTATTAAATGCTCTCCTAATCACTATTTCTGATGCTCTGCTAGTTCAGCAAGCAGCTCTGTAGTTCACTTAAAATATAAATGAGTTTTCTGTGGTTTTTCTCCTTGATGTCCGCTCATGTATCATAATGAAAAAGAGGAAGAGAAAAGCCATGACAACTTAAGTTTCCTACTACTTTGTACTGAACAGTGCTTAAAAAGTTTTATGGAAGGGACAAAAAAAAACCTTTCAAAGCCTTTATGCAGACCTATTCCTTTATTTGTGCTTGATTTTTCTACTGGAATAGCTGTATCGGGAGGGGTGTTCAAGGGTCTTAAATTTAATGTCTTCTCCAACAGTAAGAACGTATCTCTTTGAATTTTGTGGAATTATTGTAAGAACTTCAGACCTTGTATAAAATTTCAGGTTTTTTGCCATTGTTATAGCCTCTGCTAATGAAAATGTCCATTAAAGTGCCACAAATATTTAAAATACATATTCATGCTGTGCTTGAAATCCTGCACATCATTTTCTAAACTAAGCCGTTAGCATTCATAGATACTGTTATTTTGCAAATCTTCACTTCAGCAATTCGTATATGTCAAATTTAACCACTGCACAGTATCTATATAGAGTAATAAAAACGTCTGAGTTTAGTGCTGTCTATACACAGCTCTCAGTACCTCTTTTGACGGTTGATAACAATCATGCTGCTAGATATGTTTTTCACTGTATAATGCAGAACACAGGTCACCATTGGTAAACCTATTCTAATCATGGCTTCTCAGAACACAAATCCATTAACCTGTAGTGATAACCCTGCTGCAAAGGCTCGACACAAACAATGCTGCACTATAAATGATAGAGTTCATGGCTGAACTGCATTTGAAAGGGCATTCTGAATAAAGTTAAGAAAGTAATGCAGAAGAAAAGTTAATGAAATTTAAGATGAGTTGCCTGCTGTCAAGGTACAACTGCTTACTGAAGTTTCTACTCAGAGAAAGGCTAATTCCAACTAGAATATTGCACTAATGTATGCATAGCCTAATTCAAGCAATATAGAATACTTTTGTTTCTTTTTTTCTGAAGGTGTTTAGCAAATACTTTTACAGGTTGCTTCAGTGTCACTCAGTCTTGAAGAACTGAAGAGCCACTTCATCATCAAGAGCCATAGAATAATTCTGGCATGACAGATGATGGTGATGGTAAAGCTGACATTATCATAACACTTCGTCATCACTTTTGATGAAACGTTCCACAGCAAACATCAGCTAGCTGAGGTGAAAATCTGCTTCGCTTCTTGTTCGACTCCACTTCTTGGAATATCTGTTTGCTTGGATTTTTTTACCCTCTTAACTCTAGCATATAGGGATTCTCCCTGTAGGTATCTGTATGGCTTCTTGGAAGCAAATGAAATTATTGCTTTTTTTCCTTAATCGGGTCTGCTGAGACCTAAGGGTAGTTTCTCTGACACACGTTCTTAGACTTTCATTTAACATTATATCTCTTGCTATACACAGCATCATCTTTGGGCCTGTGCTGAGATCTCTCTCACTTTTGTCTTTTTCAGCAAGTCCCTTGAAAACTGCCTCAGGCGTCTCTTTTTCGTTGTTTAGTGTTTTGATTTTTCTAGCTCCTAACCTTGGCAAAACAATTGGTTTAATCTTGTTGGAATCAGACTTCATTCAGGAACTGAATTCAGTAAAATATTGAAAAGGCATTGTCATCTTGTAACCAGAGACTCCATTTAGAGCAGTTTGTTTCATTATTAGGTTGATATTAATCTTTTGGAAGAAGTCATCTCAGACAAAGAGAATTGCTTGGTAATGGACACAAGGCTGATCTTGAGAACCACTGGATCTACCAGCTGAGCTTTCCAAGTTGCTTTGAGAATCAACTGTCTGCAGCAGCCGTAGACTGAACCACACGTGAAGACCACTTGTGAAGTTTTTTAATCTCTCTGTCATCGCAGAGACATTAATTCATTCTTGAGAAGAATATGTTCATACAAAGAAAATGGCCAAGGTCTGTGTCGTCAGTGAAGGAAACGTGACAAACTTTGAACTTGGAATCAATGCAGAGGGCCTGAAATCTTCAGCATCTCAGACAAGCAAGTAAGAGAGAACCCATTTTTTTTCCTTCTGAAGAGATGCTCAGTGTGTATTGGAAAAGGCATTTGCAGTCACAGATACTAATGCAGATAATACTAATACAGCATAATACTGGATTGGCTCAGGTGAAACCTAATGCCACTGATGGCTTTCTTGTGAATTTTTCTTGTGAATTGTTCATGAAACAGCGATGAAAATGTTGCCAGGGATTGGTGTGTGATTGCTCTAACGCTGATGTAAGAACATATAATTATGATTAAAAAGAAGCTCAGATCAGTGTTCCAGCTCATAGATGATGCTGCACTTATGTTGTGCAGGGAAGTGCACCACCTTATCAGCAATTAGTTACTACCTGTAATGCATTCTGTAGTGAAGAAATTAATGTACCTACCAGAAATACACCTATGCCAGGTCTTGATTTTAAATTGCACATCTGTTAATAATTTTTCTTGTCCGCGCTTTTGGAAATGTTTTCAGTATTTCAGCATAGTTTCTGATATTCGTAGAACCCTGTAAAATAATGACAGCAAATAAGATGTTCTATGTTTTCCCTTGAAGTCAGATACAATTTGAATGCTTTTAAAAAGAAAAGTAAAAATTTTAGTGCTATAAATCCAACATAGCATGACTGAAGTATCTGTTCACAAAAGGACTCTATTTGGTTTGTATAAAAGAAGTCTCTGGTTATCTTCTGGTGATCACAGTGAAATCCATCTTACCTCTGTATCACACATACGTATTTTCTGTTTGATTGTGCAGTCTTTACTTGCATTCAGCAATGCTTTCCTGGATGAGTAAGTCTCTGGTGTGCTTAGCAGCTGTACGGAACCACTCATGTAAGACCTGATCAACATGAAAAAGGGTTGAAGAACTTAGTGCCTAAAAGAAATCTATGTGGGTGTATTTTAATTGCTACATTACCATGACAGTCTACAATATTTATAATTCTAAAGACTTCTTTGAAAAAAGAAAGATAAGCAGCTTGTGTGCAATAGAAAACCAGAGTCAATACATCAGATGTTTGTCAGATAAACATTGTAGATCTACCCTAACGAAGGTACTGCAATTGCATCAATGTCTGAGATAGTTTTAATGTCAAAACCTTAATGCCGTTTGGTGCCTTTAGCCTTTCTGATTTCCCTAAGTGATCATAAAGTTATAAACAGTCTTTCTAGGAGGTCTCTAAGAATCCTGTTAGGAGCTTTTTTATTATACTGGCAAATTCATATTGAATTGGTATTCATTTTCACTATTACAGAATAATCAAATCAGTGCTGTTATTATTATACTGTTGAAAAAGAAAATAATGGGGATGTAATGTAAAACTGCTAATGTGATGAAGCGTGCTTATTATGTTAGGTTAAGAATGCTATGGCTGCTCATTCCAGCTTGCTTCAAGCAGTGATTGAGGGAGGAAATGGAGGGCGTTTCGTTTGTGGCAAGAGGTTACGTACATTCTCATTTGAATGTGTAATTGTGTTTTGATGGCCGAAAGGGTGATGGTTTTGCCCACTTGTGCTTTCTGCCAGGCTGCACTGTTGGTTCCGGACTGTAAGAACACTGCTTTTCCTACTGTCACACATACGGTGCTGTGATCTCCTTTCTTAATCATGACTAGCATGTGATGGTTCTCTCTCCAGAAGAAATGGTTCATATATTCTTTTATGTTCATCTGAGCTTTTTTCCAAAAGGGAATAGAGCTTTTAGAGTACATTGTTAGGAAGTACAACAAGCCCCCTGAAGGTTCAAATTTGACAGGGATGTTAGGAGGCAGGTCAAGTGACTGCCTAATGAAGATGAATGGAGAAAATTGCTGGTGCAAGAATCACGTGGTGGGCGCTTAGCCCAGGTTGCTGAAAGTGTGATGGAATCTCACGGCTTCATTTATCAGTGTCATATTTGGGCTAAAAGTGAGCAGTATTGTTCTCATTTCTTCCAGATGGATAGGTCAACTTTAATATTTATTGCTCTTGTAGAACATTTGTTTGAGGTATTTCCATTAGCTAGGCAATAATAGAAAAGCAGTGGAGAGAAACATAAAACAGCTCCCTTCCTCTTCAGCTGAAATATGGCATATACTAATGTGTAAATATTTCTAAGACTGTCACTGATTTTTAATTTTTTTTTTTATTTGATGACATGATCATATATATTAAGGAGTTTTACAAAAATAATGGAAAAAACACATCACGGAAATATAAAATATTTGACTTTTGGTGTGTGATTGTTAATCTTTTAACTTTCATGAGCTTATAGTGCCTGTCAGGAGTGGCTTTTGCTTAAGAATGTCAACTTGAGAGAGAGGGAGGAGACACAATAACACTGTATTTGAAGAACTGTTATAAGACTGGAAGTATTTTAGCAAAATCAACTTATAATTTTGGATTTCTAAAATGGAATATAAAGATGTTTGTTTCTGTCTTTTTTTTTTTTTTTAAATTTCTGTCATTGCTAATTACTTTTTCTATGATGGGAGGACCACTTAATCTGGGTTGACGTAAAAATTTAAATAAATAAGGTATTTAACGATTACAAAATGGTGGCTTGTAGCTAATAGTGGTAACCTCTGGTGACTGTTTATTAACCGATTTTTTTCCCATTTTTAGGAATCAGGTTCAAGGTGTTTGACATATATTATTTTATACTGTGGAAGGAAACTTAGCTGTTTGTGAAGCAGGTGTTGTGTTAAGTGCAGTGCAAACATCCTAGCCATATGTTTCTATAATTTAAATTAATTTGGTACAGTCATACTGTTAATCTTTAGTGACTTGTTGATTGGCATTTTGCAGACATATTTCTGGAAGGCGCCCAATACCATTTTCTGTAGCCTTTCTGGCAGTAGCAGAGAGTAACATTTCCACAAATTGGAATCTTGTACAGCTCTGGGAAGGGAGCCAAGATTTAAATTAGACAATAACCTCTGCTCTGTATATAGCTTCTATTCTTCAGCTGTAGGGAAAGTGATTTGTTTAATACAGTCAGCTCTGTAGCATATAATAGACTGATATATGAGTCACTCCTTGGCAATGTGTGTTTCTTAAATTTATATAGATTGAACAACTAGTTGGTAATGTACTTAGTTACAGTTGTGCAAACAATAACTATTAGCAGAGCTGAACAGACCTAGAAAAAATTGCACTTGGTTGGTGTTTGCTAAGGATTCTGCAGAGCTGTGGATTTTAGAACAATCCTTCTCTTCAGGTGGAGAGGAAACAATTTCATAAACATTGAGTGTTGTTTGAGCTTTGGAAAATCAACAATAAAGCTTTTATATCATAGTTTAATGTTTCTTACATTTTGTATATGGACATGTGTACACAATGTTCCGTAAAAATTAAACTTAGCATCAGTCTGTGTTGTAGCAACATAATTAGGTTGCAGCTTTTTTTGTTTTGCCCTTGTATATTTTTTTCTCTCTTCATGTTAAAATCTGTTGCTGTCAATTGATATCTGTGAATGCAAAGAATTCTTTTCTTTCCAAACAGCAAGGATCTTTTCTTAAAGGAGAGCTCTTACACCATTCGGTTCATGTTTATTTAAAAGCTTAAAATCATTAGACCAAATCTCACTTTTTGTCCAACAGAAAATTGATTTTGCTAACAAAAATGGTGTGGGCCTGAAAGAGAATATTCAGAAATATGCAAATAAGTAGAGATAGAAATCTGTTTGAGCAGCTGAACAAAGCAATCAAATTTTTCCCATTGAAAGTTTATTTAGCTTCACTGTGAACATTTTTGAACAAAATTATAAACTGCTGTTAGTGAAATACTTCTTTTTATAGGGAAAAGGGGATTCTTTTTAAGCAGAACTATTTTTAATACTCTACGTTTTTCTGCCAGGTCTTATGTTTACAAAATAAAGCACATTGTAAATATTGAACAATACACAGATATATTTCCTAACAGTTTATAGTACGCTGCATATTCTGGGTGGGTTCCAAGCAGTAGTTAGTATAAATGATATGCCAATCAAAATTATTTTTGCAGCTATAACCTGTTATAATGCAGTCTCTTATCTGAAGCGTCAACTTGATATAAGCCAGATCTCTTTTCTTAAGCTTTAACTCTTGCATGGATAATTTCCCTTGTCCTGAACCAATCCTGCTTCTGTCCCATAAGCTTCTTGGTAGTGCAAGACAGCAAAGCATAATTTATGTACTGGTTATATAAATCTTAATCGTCACATCTTCCATTAGGTCATGTGCATTTTATTCCTTAGTCAGGAGTGACTTGTGTACAGAATATCTGTACTTCAGTGAGTAAATAAGATTTGTAAATGTCCAGCATGTCCCTTCCAGGCCCGTTTTCTAATAATTCAGCTTCTGTGTAAAAGCTGACTTTTTCAAAAAAGTCCCCTGTAGCCAGCAAAGTGATTACTGAAAATTTGACTATTTCTATTGGTAAATAAATGTGTGGTTTCATAACGTGCCAGGTTTGTCATTATAGCTAGCTTAAGGAGTTCCTTCCTCCACTCTTCATTCCTGCCCCAGATGAAAGAGAAACTTTAATCGCATTTACCTCCCCAAATCCTAATGAGTTCAGTGTTTCATTTTTGCAGTGGGACCTCAAAAACAGTTGTGTCAGCATAAGCAAAAGCATACTGAATCGTAGAGCGAATAACTAAACAAACAAGCGGGTGGGGGTTTGAAGCATGATGCACGACACCTTCTCTGAAACTTGAGGTCACTTAACGGTGTGGCTGCAGGTGGCAGTGCTGACATCGTGACTTTGAGTCACTGGAATGTCCTTTAGTTTGGTTCCCACTGCTGCCAATAGCTGAAATTGAATCCTGCATACAACATTTTATGGAAGCTGGAGATGCTGTAAGTCTTCTTCGTTGTTGTTGATGATCATTCTAAACGTTGACGACTCTGTTTAGATGACCTGGGAACTTCCGGTGTGAAGGGAGTGTCTGAAATTGCTATTTTTAGATTCTAATTATAAAAAAAAAAACATTAGTGAGGTTGAAGTGCTGTGATATTCACAAGCTGAACACCGTTCTGTATTTCTGAAAGAGACAGAGGTTACTGAGTCAGCAGCATGGTTGTGCTTCCGAGGGGATGAAGAGACTGGAAAGGGGCCTGACTTTCCCCAAATTTATGTTTACGGAGCAAAACGCAGGAGGAGTAAACACAGTAGAAAGAGAATTTGCATTTGAGAATGGTGAGGGATTTATAGAGACTCGCCATATTTACAGAGATTGGGTATTCTTTCAATTTAGTGTTCTGTTTATGAAGCATTCAGTGTATACATCTCTGTAGGGAATGTAATCAATACGTGCACCCTCACTCACTCCTTATCCCCTTTTCACACACGCATGGTTAAGTATTACAACATGGCAGAAACTTTTTTCGTATCTCAGAAGATGATATATTTTCCTGGTTTCATCTGGGATAGAGCTAATTTCATTCTTAGTAGCTGGTATAGTGCTGTGTTTTGGATTTAGGATGAGAATAATGTTGATAACGCACTGATGTTTTAGTTGTTGCTGAGTAGTGCTTACACCAGTCAAGGACTTTTCAGCTTCCCATGCTCTGCCCAGTGCACAAGAAGCTGGGAGGGGGCACAGCCAGGACAGCTGACCCAGACTGGCCAAAGGGCTATTCCGTACCATGTGACGACATGCTCAGTATATAAACTGGGGGAAGAAGAAGGAAGGGAGGGACGTTCGGAGTGATGATGTTTGTCTTCCCAAGTAACCGTTATGTGTGATGGAGCCCTGCTTTCCTGGAGATGGCTGAACACCTGCCTGCCGATGGGAAGGAGTGAATGAATTCCTTGGTTTGCTTTGCTTGCGTGCACGGCTTCTGCTTTCCCTATTAAGCTGTCTTTATCTCAACCCACAAGTTTTCTCACTTTTACTCTTCCAATTCTCTCCCCCATCCCACCGGGGGGGAGTGAGCGAGCAGCTGTGTGGGGCTTAGTTGCCAGCTGGGGTTAAACCATGACATATATTTATATGATGACATGAAAATTGATAGCCCTTTTATTTTTTTTTTTATAGTAGCTAGTTTAGCCACAGATTATATTCCAGTTAGTAGAATATAACACACAACCATCACCACTGTCTGAGTCAAATGGTACAGCCTGATTTATGTTGGCAAATAACCCTTCACTGTTTTTCTCCCTGGTAAGTACCACTGCGGATTTCTGGTTTTCCTAGATGATCCTTACACAAATTATTGTTTGCATTTTGATTTTATGAGAGATGTGGGGGTTTTGGTATATGTATATAGAAGCGGAGGTGTTTCTTATAACCAGTGGTTTGTATATACAGTTGGATGAAGGTGAGATTATCGCACTGGAAGAGATTCCTGTGTCACTTGTAATCTATCGTTATTGGTTTCAGTGGTGGTGAGGAAGGTCCTGCACAGAGATGTGTGAAGGATCATCATGGCATGTTACCCAGAGTTTCCCATGGACGTATGCGAGCTTCGACAAGGACAACTGTTCCATGCTGTTGGGAAGGCAAAAACATGAGATTGTATGGGGGAGAAAGGAAAAAGACCTTTTTCTCTAGAGTGATTAGTGGTCTGGAATTATGAGATTAATTTAAAGTTCATATTCACTGTTAGAAGCTGTCCATTTTTTCCAAATATGAAAAAAGGACATTTATATGAAAGAGTATGTAAATACGTATGCTTTGAATTGCTTGCAGATGCCCTCAAAATCATGTTTTACAAGGTATCACAAACTTCTAAATCTTTTTTCTTTTAATTTTGAATACCTCTCCTTTGCTATGCATTAGTTTTTCCTCCAAGTTTATTTTCATTCCTTTTCTCTTACCAGTTTTCAGTTTAACTTTTCCTTATCTGTCTGATAAGCTAATTTTTGATTATCCTGCTCTGATAATCATTGTCTTACTATACCTTTCTATGGGCCTTTTTCTCACCCTTTCTCTGCCTCCTAGTACCCAGCACTTGTACGTCATTTTATTCCTCTCAAAACCAGACTATGTATATCATATTTGACAACTCAGTTCTCCCATTAAAATACATATATATTTTTTTATGTTGTCCTTAACAACTTTTGAAAATACCATTGAGCAACCTTTTGATTAGCAAAGGAAAACTCTTTCGCTGGAGCACTGTTGTAATAATTCCAGGGCAGATCAGGCAAGCAATTACAGGCAAAACCATTATCTTGAGGACGGTTGAGTTTGAGTTTGGGGTTTTTTAAGTCTAAAAATCACTGGACAATAAAATATTATCAGAAACTATTCTAGATGCTTACACAAATGAAGAGAAAGTAATGATTTATAATACCATTCAGTTTTTACTGTGATCAGTTAGTTATTTCCCCACCCTTGGTTGGTGTTTTTCTCTTTTGGTGGCCACAGACCTGTCAGAACATCACATGCTATTCCTCTGTTCCTGCCGCCTTTGTTGCAGTCACACTAACAGTGTGCAGTGTCTCCCAATGCAGGTAGAAAAAATGACTGAGAAATTTTATGGTAGAGCAAAATCTCCCCAGTTTTTGCAGACAATGAAGCAACCAACCCGGTGGATTTCCTGTGATTTGTTCTTACAGTGAACATACAAAGCAGTTTTCATGTTTCATGCTCCCTTGCATGGTTTTGCATTGTTTCACTTGCTCACCAGAACTAGACGTGGGATTAGTAGTTCTCAACTCTTATGCAGCTTTGATGTCACAGAAACATAATCTGTCTGTGTCGTAACACTTGGCTAACGTTATGTGATCCAAAATGTAATATAGGTAACGAGGCAGTTTTAGCCCTGGGTATTTGGAAAAAAAACCCTGAATATATAGGATTTTCTGAGAGTGCACTGAGTCCAGGTCTCACTTCTGCTATGCAAAGATTTCTGGTCTCTGGGATATTTTCTATTCTAAAAGTGGGATGGAATGATAAGGTTCAAGATATAAAATAAAAATGAGAGAACTCCCAGTAGTTTGCAGCTAGTTGTAGCAGGCATCTGCCTGCCAGAAGTCCACGGTTATGGTACAAAGTATTATTTAGTTCCCTCAGAATGGTTTCTGTATCAAAAATACTGTCTTAGAGACACCTGAAGAAATGTTTCTGTAGAGCTCAGATCACCATCATGCCATCAGCTGATAAGGAAAACTTAAGAGTGCTACGTGAATATAAGCTTGCAACTTTTTCCATATGACCTCTAATTATTAACCTGGCTTGTAATTAACAGGTATTCATAGGAATATCTTGCATAGTTTCTGAACATTCAGACAAAGACAGTTCATGAAGAGATTATGGCTAATTCATACATCTAGTTTGAATTCATACTAAAGCTAAATCTGATTATTTAAAATTCAACTAAGAAGTATTCCACTTCTTGCACATCTTTGGTGTGAATAGCGTAAGACACTGAATTGTCTCAGTCCACTAAATTGGGAGAATATTTTCAGAGTGTGAGTTGTGAGCTGTGGAACAGCTTGGCAGCAGAAATGTCACTAGGATCTGATGTCTCTTATACGTCAAGAAAAGAAACTCAAGAATTTGCATGTATCAAAGCTCAGGCTTGCTTACATCAAGACATGGAAGGTAGTACTTGCCTGTTCAAGAGAGCCTTTATTACCATTTTTAATGTTATATTAAAAAACATTGTTTTTTCTGTGGTTTCTGAAAATTATGAGGAGAAATTACATTACTGAGATGCCCGGTGTGCTTTTAATATGCACTTAATTCAAACGCTAATTAGTCATTAGTATTTTGAAACATCAGTGCTGAAGATCACCTGAAGACTTGAGAGGCCTGACTTTCACATGGTGCTAGATGTTTCCAGCCCTGCATGTCTGAGGCTATTGGTCGAGCTGCATCTGAAATAAGATTATAAACACAGCAACCTGATTTTTCTTAACTGGCATCGGTTTGCTTAATATAAGATTTCAGTATTTTAACATTAGGATTTTCATGGGGTTTTTTTATTACTGGGAGTGAAGGTTTTGAGTAAAACTTTATTCATTTCACTCATCATAAATGGAATTTGCTGTGTACCCTTTGTGTGTCCTCAACTCTCGGCAGAACCTCAAGGGCTGCAATCAATATCAGAAGTAATTTCTGTGCCCACTTACAAGAAGAAATACAGTGACCCAATTAAGTGAAGAAAATGCTAGACTGTAGTAATGGATGAAAATGCAATTAAAGTAGGTTACTCACCTACAAAACAAAGTTTCTGCTGCCCAAAACGTTGCCTTTAGGTTGGAATGAAACAGTGGGAAGCTAAAGATAGATAAATTAAGCCTGATTAGTCTCAGTGGCATAAATTAGGAACACAAACTAGCATGAGGGATTATTCCACTCTTAAATTTAATTCTCCTCTACTGTTATTGCAGAGCATTGCATCCAATTCAATCTTGCATGTTTAAATAAAGTTAGTTGTTGCTGAAGACTCTCCAGAGGCCTCCCTGCCATGGGATTTGTAATCCAGCCCCAACTAAAAATAGTGAAGAAATCCTCCAGGTTTAAGGTTGATGTAGGATAAAGAAACATGAGGAAGTGATGTGTTATGTGCCTGTTTCCAAAATGCATCTATAATCTATATTATATTGAGACACATAATTTTTCCAAATTGGAAAACATCTTCACCTGAGGAAAATTCCCAAATCTCGTGCCTGTCAGTCATTTTCTTGTACAACCCCTGTTCTTACAGGGTTAGCATATGACATCCTTGAGCATCATCTGTGCTTTTCTGTTCTTCCCACATAGAAGGGCATTGCTTGTTGCGTGCTGCAGCTTAGAGCTTTGGTTGAGGGTAATCGTCACTGACTCTAGCGCTGGAGTTGGTGTATTTCTGGGTGGCTATTCTCTGTTTCTCATTTGGATATGTGTGTAATAAGAGCAGAGTTACATCCTCCAGGCTGTCTTTGTAATAGACGGCTTGCTTTGTACAGCCTTGTACATAATGAAGTAGAGTTAATGTAGACTTTAAAAAAAAGAGCTATTTTTCTGTTTGATTATGATTAGTATTTCTAAAGTGGAAAGTATTTAATTTCAGAAAAAATGGCAGGAACCCATGGTATCAACATGACTGAGAGCTGAGATATTTAAGATTTTATGCATGTACTGATTTTTATACTGAAAGTGTCTTGACTGATCCTCCACTATGATTATTATAAAATGTCTACATCTGCTTCACCCTTTCTCTATCAATTTTATATTTAAAACTTGATATAATTTGCTAGTGTAGTAGAGCTGAATCACAGTCTAGAATGGAATTTACAATTTTTGCTGGAGTGAGTGAAATTTGATATAAGATTCTAAGAAAAGCTACTTACGGCCCAATTGCAGTATAATCACATCACTTTAAATTCGTGTGAGAAAATGTTACAGTAATCTTGAATATAGTGATATAAAACTATTTCTTGGGATTCTAAGAATAAAATGCTGTCATTACATTAAGAAATGCTTAGATTCAATGCTTAGACAGTTTATATAAAATAAATGGGGGAGGCAGACATGATTAACACCTTGGTTGTATGAACTTAATCCCTCAAAGAGGAAAGTGTAACAGAAATGTTCATATGGCAAAAACAGTTCTGTATTTATGCGTTTCCCCCCCAAAAAACCTATAAAAATATCCCTTACAACAGTTAAAAATAAACTGTTGAGGGTAAAAGGATACTTAGAGGTGTAGAGTTGTCTTGTACCCCTGCTGAGGGAGAGTTAGAGAAGGGCCCTTAACGCTGGCCTTTGTGTGTATTAGGGCAGGAGGGGGATGGTGCTGCTCTCTCTCAGGCCGTGGCTGGCTTTCAGGTCCTGTGTGTGCTGGAGGACTCCTGTCCCCGAACAGGGCACAAGCTAGCCGCCTCCAGTCATGGCACCAGGTGCTGGCATCGGTGCTCCTATCGCAACCCGGAGGGGCGTGGGAAGGTAGATTGGAGAGACAGCCGCAGAATCAGGTCCAAAGATTTGGTTTAGGTCTTTCTTGCAAGTTATTTTGCAGTACCACGTGTACGTGTTGAGGCCATTCTGAGAGGCTGTTGATCTTCCTCCATTTGGTAAACATCATGGAGAATAGAGACATTTCCACCCTCTCACAGGACCGTGGAAAGGGAGCAATTGTGCTTTACTCTTGCTTCAGTTCTTTAGAGCAGTTGTGGGAAAAAGTATAATTTAACCACTATCTGTCCTCTGATGTCATCAGAAATAAGATCTTATGTATAATTCGAGCTGTTCAGAGAAGTGTAACTCGTAAAATACATACATTGAATGGATGCTGTGAAACTGCATATTTGAGAAGACCTTTCTCATCTGGAATCCAAATTGCTAAAAAGTTGTAGAAAAAAATATATATAAACAAGAGACCTAGCCATATAAGTAAGTTCTTTTTGCGTTTTAGCAATATATTCCTTCCATGTCTTGTTTATTCCAGCAACAAGTACGTGCTCATGAGAGTGATCACGAAAATAATTTTGTAGTTCGTCAGCGCAAACATCTCTAGGTTAGAAAGCAAAGAAAGAAAACATGTTCTTTAAATATTCATATATTTTTAAACAAATACTTAAACTACTGTGGGCTCTCTTTGGCTTTGTTACTGAATGCGTTTATCTTAACATTTGGTCTCTATTTTAAGCTTCAGGCAACAACAGGGTGTGCTGATAGTGAACGTACTTCAGAACTCTTTGAAGTAACATCTGTAGATCTTGTGGAGTCTTTTTCATGTGAAACTTAGTGGGTCGGTCTAAGTTTGATATTTGTATTAGCCTTGTACAGAGGAAGAGTAGCCTTAGTATATGTAAGTGGGTGCAGAGATATACCCAGAATCCATGTTTAATTCTCCATTTTACTGCCTTTGAAGGCAATGTGGGCAGAATGGAAAATCCATTCTTGTGTACAAAGAGCCAAAATGGTAAATTGAAACTCTTTGAACATGTGACAGCAAAATATTTGGCATGTTTGTCTTGGAGAGAACTTTCAAGATTCAGATTAATTTTATAACACCTTAATCTTGTATAAATATTAGGACCAGGACTGTACTTTGGACCACCTTTTAATATTTATGCATTTAAATATGGAATAAGTAGCATTAAAAAATCTGGCATATATTGAATTGCCTTGACTATCAGTCAACGGAATAATAACACTGTGCATATTCAAAGAAAGTTACTTCTTGCATATAAAAACTATTATAGACTGTATCCTTCTTAAGAGATCTGAAAATGTCTAACATGAGACCATTAAATATTCCTTTCATTACTGTTCCTAAGACTCGCACAGTATCACACTTGGCAAAATATCATTCAGTTACTGCTTTTGGCCATGGAATTCACTGAAGGAGTTCATATTAAAGAGTTTGGCTGGAATTAGAGAGATTTAGTCAGTGCTTTTTATTGTTATTGTTGAAGTTTTTATTTGCTGGCTGAAAGCTTTTAAAGTAACTTCAAATATTTTCATTCTAATTGCTTTCCTAAAACTTTTAAATCTGTACTATCTGCAAACAGTGTGTCTGATGGAGATTTGAGGATATATGAATAAAATATAAATGCCTGTTTTTCTTTAGGATCTTGCTCAAGTATTTTAACCCACTGAGATTTTTTTGGCTCTAAGCAAAGAGTAGAGAATGTGTGTGTATACATATATACATGCATAGACACGTGTATAAACATATATATAACAATTAGTGTGGCAGATGTTTAAGACTTAAAAATTGGAATCTAAATAGTCCCCTGCATTAAAGGCTTTTAAGATTTTAAATATCAAAAGACTGTCAAATGTATGGTGGTACAGATACTTATGTACAGATTCAATAATTAATGAACCACTAATGAGATTATTCATTTGCCTAAAATTCAGCATTGGGGATGTGATTGCAAAACTGGGTACTTAGATACATTTATTTTAACCTTTTGTGCTCCTCTCTGTTTTTGGCTAGTTTCTCATCAGCGATGTGTTCTTAAGCAAATTAAGCTTTCCGGTCTGAAATCCCCTATAGGAACTCCTTTTGTTTTCAACAGGGCCTGCGTTTCCTCCTGATTATTGCAGGATACTGATATGGTGTGTTAGAGAATCCTGATGTGGAAGAAACGGTGAGAAATAACTTGTGTAGAAAGTTCTGGTGGCCAAAGTCACCAAGGCTAACACTTCCCGGGTAGTTTTTCACATGTACATGAAAAATTTGTAGGCAGAACCTAGCAGGAAATGAACCCACTTCCAGAAGATATATCTACTGAAGATAAGAATAATGGTGTAATCTGTCTCAGAAAGCTGATTTCTATTGTACTATCCTATAATAATCACTAATTGTAAATTTGCTGTAAGTATAAGAATGGAAAGGCTCAAGTATAAACTTGGCATATACAATGCGTGTTACCTAGTGGTCCAGTACTTCATTAAATTCTTCAAAAATTGTATCTTTTGCTGACAAAAGCATTGTTTCTGTGCATGTATGCGTACCCTTGTCCACACACGCACATAGCGGTTTGATCTTTGATGCAACTGGGATGTGTTATCCGCTTACTGACATTTGATCGAAGGCTGACCCAAATGGACAGCCTTTTGACTGCATCTGGTCTAACTCTCCATCTCCTTTATACTCAGTGACTCAATCCTTAACCTTCGATGGCTGCATTTTGTCTATGGTAAATAATACTTCTTGCATCTGGCAGCGCGTGCTGTTTCTTCCAAAATGTTAGTGTCCTGCCAGAGGAGTACAGAAATTTCTACAGATAGCTATGTAGTGTCAAAATCAAGGATACCATTTTGCATTCGTTCTGCAATAAAATTACTTCTTTATTTTCAAGGTTTTAAAATTCAGGTTTTAAAAGATGCTTCATTCACTTCTAACGATATAAATCCCTAACAACTTTAGTGGTATTGCATCCATGAACCAGCTACTAAAATCTGCCTTATTGTTTCTAGTAGCAAAAATAAAATAGAATACTTGTGTTTTATAAAATAATACGAATACCACCTACTGCTTCTGAAGTATTGAAACTGTCATGAAGGACTTGCTCTTCCAGAAAAGAACACTCTGCTCCTGCTACGAACACATCATACTTAAAAGTAAAGCCTCTACAGAGATTAGCTGGATATCTATCTAGAACAGAAATGATTGGAGAATTCTCATCTGTTATTTTTATGTTCATTGAGAAAATAAATTGTGTTTCCTGATGAGAAAAAAAACAATATTTAATACATTTGGTGAGGACACTGTTGTTCATAGATAGTGATAGTTGACACTATTAAAAAAAAAAAAAAGAAAAATTCCCCTTTCCCAACCCTCCTCCTACTCCACCTACTTCTGTTGCCAGAATAATTTTAGTGTATATTGTTTTGTTTGGAGTAATCAGGCTGAAGTAGCATTAGTCCAGCTTCTCATCTTTTAATTACAGATAGTTTATTGTCTATGCTGTCCCACTTTCTGCATGGTTCCCCACCAGCCAGCTAGACTTAGCAATCTCCATTAATTTAATTTGGCATTTCATTCAATCAGACAGGCTGTGAACATGATGATTTTTTTTTTTTTTAAATAACACAATGCTCATTCTTAATTGATGTCCTTATCAGACATTGTATTTGCCAGAGCTGTAATTATTGGTCAGGCAGCAAAATCAAATCTGCCCAAATGCAGTGAAGATGTTCTCCGGTGAAATTATTAAGATACTGTACTTAGACCTGCAAAGTAATTTAGTTTTGGTCTGTAATTACATCTTTTGGGATCGTTATCTTTCTTTTTACTCACAAGGATAGTGTAACCTCTGAGGAATTAATTTGCCAAATATGAAGATAGAACTGAGATCCTTGCCATAATATATATTTGTGCAAGTAGATATTATTCTATATAAAAACTATGAGCATGCTCACACCATAAAAGAATGATTTTATTAATGGCCATATTTTAAAAAATAGGGCTTCTAATTTTATTGCAGAAATACTGGAAGTGTGATCAGTTGAGGCTGCCATTTTCCATAAGCAATAAATTGGCATCAGAAATGATAGAATTTGGATGTGTAACTATCTAAAATACATATGCAAGCGGATATGTAGTGCTGTGACAGAACTAGTGTAGAGGTAGTTCTGCAGGCAGTAGTTCAGCATCAAGCCAGTGAGAATTTTGTCTGGAGATACTATCCTGAGAAACTTTAAATGTGTATCTTGTTCTAAACATTAACTAATAATTATGAAGGGACTGTTAGTGTCATAACTGAGTCTGAATTCTGTTTTGCAGTAAGGGTTGGGATAGGGCTTTCTTTAATTAAAAAAAAAAAAAGGCGGGGGGAGTGGATTCCGTAATGACTCCATTAGTTTTTTAAATTTATTCTTAGATATATGATATGTAGTCTTTGAGTACAGAATTGTAGTCATTCCTTTTAAGCAAAATGTAAGTCTGTGGATTAGTTATGAGAAGATGATAAAATGTTTTTCATTCCTGTTCAGGATATATTTTGTCTGAATTTTTCATTTGGGACATTTATTCACATTCCATGGTTTTGGTGGTGTTCTGTGCTGGAACAATAACCCTTCCAATGGTTTCTCCTTCCTTGTGGTTGCACTATTAAATTAAGCAGCAATATTATAAAAAGAATTATTTAGGAAATCTAATGTATTTGCCTGATGAATCTAATTTTACCGTTCAGCATAAAAATACTAGTATCTTAAAAATTCATTTTTGTTCCATTGAAATGCTCAGATAAAAGTCTGGGCTCCTCTGTGTCTGGTTTTAAGTTACTTATGTATTTCTGTATTTGCACTTTTTAAGAAATGAATAGTGGGTGTGAGTTCTAATGTTTTTCAGATTAGAGTTGCACCACAATTGAGTTGATTTAAAGACAGAAATGTAGAAAGTTGTAATAAATGCTAATGATTGAATGTTATAAGTAAAATAATTCCTCCATTAAAATCAGTAGCGAAATTCCCATTAACTTTTATACGTTTAAAAATGTTATTCTGTGTGTCCATAACACCTTCAAACTTAGTTACTGGCTTTACTTTTTATGCTTTTTTTAGTATTATGGTTTTGTGGTGTAAACTTCTCCTTTGCTTGTTTTATTTCTTGCTGTGGCTTTTGACTCATCACAGTTGCAAAAGAAGAACCCAGACAGCAGCCGCTATTTAACCTTTTGAGATTTCCTGAAAATTTTTTTCAGTAGGAATTCAGACTCTGGACATTTAATCACTGATTTGTATCCCAAACTGCCAAGGTTTTCTGTGATGTTCATCAGATCAGACTTCTCTCTTAAAACAACCATTCATTAGTCTCAGCTTTCATAACCAACCAGTTTTAAGCTCTGGTGAGTGCGAAGGGTAGCTTGAGAACCCAAGCAGCATTGTGCTGAGCTGATCCAAAGTGGCTAATCCCTTGATGTGCAAACAGGTATCATAACATCTGGCCTAGGAGGTTTGGTCTATGAAAACGTGCAGTTTGTAGAAGTGGGGCAGTGATACAGTTTTTATATCCCCAATCCCGGGCAGGAGTTGATTTGGTCTTCATTGGGGCATGCATTGGGGAAGGAATGAAGGGCATGAATTTTCCCTTAGCATTGCAAATATACACCCTTCCTAGACAAGATGAATAAGGCTAGATGTTGGGCTTCAGGTTTGGTAGTCAAAGCTAAGAGAAGAGCTTCCACAAGCTATTTTAGAAATAATCAATTTTCTTGACATTTTTTATACAAGGTATTAGTAAGCAAACATCCAGTCTCATTACAGTCTTCATGTCGGTTCTTACGGATTTCAGTAGGGCCAAGCTTCAAGTGCCCTTGCAACGCAGAAGAGTAGAGGACTGAACTGTCATAGTTCTAATGCAGTGATTTGCATCAAGAATGGAAGCTGTGATTCAAAACAAGTTCGGAAGAGTTCGTTTGCAATCCATTTCATGAAATCAGCATATGCGTGTGGTTTCCGTTGGTTTGCTGTGGCTGTAAGTTGTGGTACTCACGCTTAATATATTTATAAAAACTTAAGGTGGAGTTTGTTGAACTGCTGAAATCAAAGGAAACAAACAGTAGTCTGTAATGCAATGGTGTGTTGCCAAAGGAAGCTGAAAAGATTTTATTCTTTCGTAGGTACAGAGCGAGCATGCTCTGAGATCTTTAGATGCAAAAGTTTATACAAAACCTTGCTAATTGCTATGGCTAAGTAATTTGCAAAGCATCCCAATGCCAGCACAAACCAAAAAGACAGCTGGACTAGGTGCTGCATCCTACTCTCTTTCTGTCCCAGGGAAATCCAACAGGTGGGGCCCCCCAGGAGTGTACCTGGGCAGACCAAATTGTTGGATCTTGCTTTTAATTTGAATGCCTGCTGTCAACTCTAGGAATGCTCTGAGATGTTTATGAGGGGTCTGAGCAAGGGATCCTTTAGAAAATAAATGGAGAAAAATGTTGACTGCAACAAGAGTCAATTCACAAAAAACATCTTTCCCAAATTATTTTATAAAATAGACAAGAACCCCTTGTTCTATTTAGAATGATTTATAACTGTTCCCAGCTGATCACAAAGTGTTTCTAAATTAAAAGCCATTAATTATAGCCTTATATAGATACAAAGATATGCAAGAAGTGCTTTGTAATTCCAGCTCTGCACTTCAGGTGAGAGCTTTTTAAATTACTTGGACCATTGGAGCCACCTGCTTGACTAAATGCTGAGGGCCCTGTGTTTCAGTACTCATCAGTGCATTGCAGTGTTAACATTGTTACTGATTTTTCTCATTTCTCCAGGGCAAATACTAATTAATGGATACAATTCACAGCTGATTAGCTGTAGTTTCTTCAGTAATTACATTCGCAGACTAACTGTTCAGAAGAGGATTTCTAACCCAGTTCTTATTTCACTCTGAGCTTAATTTGTTTTTTGAATTGTTTAGGTCCTTAAGATAATAACCATTTTATTTTCTTTTGTTGTTATAGGTACCATTAGATAATAAGGAAGTTTAATCTTAGAAATACTCACTGATAATTGTTGTGTGCCATCAATGGATTTCTAATTCAGAGACAAAAAATAAATTTAAATAATATTAATTATGATCCATACTAACAAAAGCCCAAATATGCCAGGTTCTGACATCAGTGCCTGAGGCAAACACAATTGGGTCTTAAACATTGTAGCCCAAGAACAGAATGAATCTAAGGATATGTACTTGTAACTTTTAGCTTTGACATTCCTCGCTACGCCATGTGCTTCCACAGTCTTAATAAAATGGAAAATTATGTTGTCACTTTCCCCTTTCTTTAATAAAACAAAAAGGAAGAAACCCACTTGGCAATCAGAACAGCAGTAGCTGCAGCGTGAGGAATACATGTAGATCAAAACAATGTAGAATTTTACTCTTCAAGGTAAAAATCAGCTACATTTCCATTTTGAAGCACTGGAGCCCCTAGGATGCTAAGCCCATTAAAATAGGATAGGGCTTGTTCCCACTTATTTATGCAATGTTAGAGCTATACTTGTCTCTTGTATCTTTGCACTTAGGTACAATTTGAAAACCTGATTTAATTTTTTTTTGCTGCTGTAGAAAGAACAGCTCTATTGGAGCCATATGAGTTTTTCATGTAAATCCTTCTTAGTTTGCCACTAACTGACATGAAAAAAATCTCACTGTTGAGCTGAAGTACTATGTCTTTGCGCAACAAATCCACACACACACATCCTTATGTGCCAAAACAGTAATTTGAATGTGCAATTTTATTTGAATTTTTTAATCTCCAAAAATGGGTGACATCTGGGCTTTTAAAAAATGGATGACATTACTTGAGTATCTGCATAGCTGGGGATAACAGAGTTTTAATAGCTATGAGGCAGCCTACATATTGTGTTAAGGCCTCTGTTGCTTAACATGTGTTATAGGTTGAAAGATTCAGCATGTTAAGTACACAAATGGAATTTCATACTTCAGAATGAGGAATCTCATCTCATATTCCTTCTTTTCCGTGGTTGTCTTCTGATTTTGCTGATGTCCTGTTTTGTCAATCAGACAATTCATCAGGTACACGAGGCTCCAGTTCTTTGTGTCCACCCTCCTTTTTTCATCCTCTATCACTATAGTTTCTTTCTCTTTTTTTTTTTTTTCCCCCTCCTTTTAACTTTTGTTCTTATTTTCAGAAATGGATTTTGGAGTTTTCAGGGAAAGAGCTTTTCTTGAAAGGATCACTTTGGCCCCTCCACTGCTGTAGGACCCTGGAGGAACTGGAGAGAGTCAGGGTCTGAAACACTTCCCTGCTAAAAACAGTCAGGCACCAAGTATTACAGTAGCAAATTGACCTGGAGCCAAGTGATTTTTTCCTTTCAGGACAGGTTCAGCTGCTCTGAAAGCGCAACAGAGGTTCTTGCTTGGAAAGAACAATCTGTGCAAGTGCATTGTTACCCATCCTCGTGCACTTGTTGCAGAGCTTATGCTGGTAGTGGTGGTGGTTGCTGTTGTGGTTTGGGGAGGGGGGAGCAGGTCCACCAAGATCTGGCAAGATACAACAGAGCCTTCCTGAAAAAATTTGCTTTACAGAACTCGAAAATGGGAGTTAAGGGAAGAATGCTTAGTGTGGCTTTAGCAGGAGTGATGTGGCCAGGCATTGTAGGGACAGCACAGGGACTTTTCTCTCATTTGATACTCTTACTTTGCAGTGTGCACTGTGCCTGATAATAGAAATGTGAAAATGTGAGAGCCTGTGATTTAGTATTTTAGTGGTAGCTGCATGATATGCGTGGTGTCTGTTCTTGAAGCAAAGACTCTAGACGCCTGCCTGCTCCAGGAACACATGCAGAAATGACTACCTGCTTTTTGGAAATGCTGTTTAAGGGAATAAGGCACATTAAGTGCCAATTAACCAAATGCTGATAATCTTTCTTTTCTGTGCTCAGTCTGTAAAAGAAAAAGTACTTTTCTTCTTCAACAAATGTTCATACTTGAGAATTTGGAGGAAATGACTCTATGGCATCCTTTCAGAGGATCCTTTCAGATCACTCATGTGTGAGAGGAGTTGCACCTCAGTGGGAGCAAGTGGGCACTTGGCCCACGCCACTCTGGGTAGATCTCAAGGTCTCAGTGTGATACCATTTCTCTGATTCGCAAAATCTTCTGGTGTTAATGTTCACTGGGGGTGTGGGAGCTCAACTGGAATGAAGGATAGACAAAGGGGAATAGTTTGGCTTTTTAATTTTGTGGAAAGAAAGGGATTTTAAGAACAACGCTGCAGATTCTCATTCTTCCCCTTATTGACCTTCATCTCTTTAAAACCAAGTCTACTTGGAATAGTAATATGCCAGCTACTTCTAGCTGCAGCAATCATCTGGATCAGGATCATCTGCAGAAACATATAATGTGTGTCAGGAAAAATGTAGTAGAGTAAAAATGTCTTTTCTGGAGAATAGTCTCTTTCTAATGGACACTTAATTTCCAAAGTCATCTCTAGGTCTGTGGGGTGGCTTTGCTACGTGGACAAAGAAAGTTGAAGAGATACATTTGGATATCTTCCATGTAAAGACCTGGGGATGCAGAGTATGTAATAATAATAATGTTGTATCCAATCTAGTTCTGACTTCAAAGAACATCTGCAAAATGACATCTTATCTGTTTGTTGGTTTGGTTTGGTGGGTTTTTTTCCAACTTTTTCTATGCCAGTGAGGAGGTAAAGAAAAGTTTATTGTGGCATGCATTGAAATCCAAATATTTATTTTTCTTTCAGTTTGGAAACAATAACAACTACATGAACATGGCAGAAGCAAATAATGCATTTCTTGCTGCAAATGAGGTAGATGTTTTTTTTTTTTTATCTATGCTCATATTCTGCTGTTTGCTGTGAAAATGTAACAGACTTTGAATGGATGAAGAATGAAGTGCCGAATTTCTGTGTGTTTTATGGAGCACAAAATAAAGACTTTAACGAGAAAGAAAATAACCTGACAGCTCTCCATTACTAGTCAATTTAGCTGTCCATAAGGCTGTTACTTACATAGCATGTCAATAGAAACAAATCTGCTTTATGTGTGAAAAAAATTATAAGCAGAAGGAAACAAATAAAAAGCACAGTAGGTGTACACTTAGAAAGCAAGCTTAGTAATAGTCATTACTAGCTAATGTGCTAATTTCTGTTATAGATACAAACATTTTAATTTGGGTTCTTAATACTCATATAAGTTAGAAAACCAAAACCAACTTTCTTGCCTGAAGTGTATGTGCTGTGTGAAGGAAACTTCTGACCAGGATCAAGAACAAACCCAGGGGCCGGGCTGGTGGAGGCTGGCTGGGTTGTGGAGATGACGTAGTTGATCACTGCCTTTGAGAATGGAAACAGGAGAAAGGTGGTATGGCAACTACAGTCTCCATGTATTTGTTACAGTGGTGCTGCCTTACAGCCAGTTAATAGACTATCAACATGCTAATACTGACCCCAGGTCCAGACAGAAACACCTTTTGCTCATCACTAAAAACCAACAGCTCTTATTCCAAAGGGAAGGATGGAAAGTACAAGATGCACTGTCTAGTAATGTGCATAGCATTATGGAGAACAAGAACTAAGTATTTATATAGGATGCATGCCATAAATGATCTTTGCAACATGAGGAAAGGTTAGAAAATTGGGCAGCTTTGATTTTCGATGTTGTAAGTGGTGATTCAGTCACAGGTATTCTTGTGCACTTTTAAAAAAGCAATCTCGGAGAAAATAAGCAGAAAGGTGTAACAATAAATATGAAGGTTACAATTAAGAGTCGTGTTTTATGAATCATTTATACAATGGTCACCATCTCTTTTTACCCAGCAAGACTGCTTAGATAAGGGAATATTGTTTGGCACTAGCTCCAGTGTTATTTGTGATAATGAACACAAACCCCATCTGTAATGACAACATGATGTTTCTTTCTGTAGAATTTCTTTCCTACATTTGAATCAAACATTGATGAAAGCTCTGCTGCCAGCAGCTGTTCAGAGACAATTTAATTCCAGCTGTGATAATTCACCGTGTCAGACATTGGCTGTTATATGTTGATACAACAGTTCTCCAGATTTGCATTTTTATCAAAAGGAACAAATGTTTTGAACATTTCAGTACAGATGGCATTTAACCATGCACACATTTTTTTTTCTTTTTAAATGTGTAAGATATAAATATTTGAAAAGTTAATAACTTTAAAAAATGTGATTGGTAAGATAAATCCCGCAAATGTTATACCATCTTTTGGTCATAACAGCACCTTTCTGCAATCCCAAATTGCATACTATTCAGGCTCTTTTTACAGGCTCAATAGCCCAGTGATTTGGATTTAAGACTGCTTCACTAAGGGGCTTTCTTTCTTCTTAGATTACATCTATTTTATCCTCAATTTTAGGGCTGTTATATGTTTTTAAAAAAAGATATATACATATTTGCACAAGTTATATTGTGAGAATTAAATTCACATTTAAAAAATGTTAAGGTATTCATCAATTTACTCTCCCACTTGTATTAAGCTATAAGCATTAAGATGAATGCTACTTTTCTAAGTAAAATATTGTATTATTATCTAGCTGTGTTACGTATTTATACAGCTGTCCTAGAGTTATTCTGTTAGATGGGGGAAAAAGATCCAGTTCTTATAATTACTACTATCTCATAAATATGTCAAGTAAAGAGAGGTTCAAATGTACTAATAATACTGATTTCACTGAACCCTTTTGCTTGAACAGGGAATAAAAATATGATTAAGTGTTAGTGTTCACATTAAAGCGTGAACCTAACTTTGCAATTACTGCATTGCAATGTATTTAATTATAGTTTTTTTGCATTAACATGAATGTAGCTTTCTCACTGATTTTGGGCCTGAGCACTGCTTAGCTAGAAGCCTATTTTATTCCTGTAAATAAAGCCTTAAGAGTGTAATCCTAGAGTACATTCAGGCTTAGAAGCCACACATTTGCTTTATGTTTTCTGTCTCTATGTCATGATTACTACGACCCATTTTAAAGCACCTTAAATATTTATTGAAATAATATTTCAAGTGTTAATTACAGTGGTAATGAAAACAGCCAAATGCCACATATCAAGAATGAGTGTTTATCCGTATTGTTAATGTGATATGTTAGATTTCATTAAGCAGTAATGGGGTAGCAAATGAGTCACAAATTACAGTTGCATCTGTTACTAGACCGCATTAGTGCCAAAATAACTGCAAATGCAGCCATAGGGTTATGTTCATTAGCCAACCACTTCTCCTGGCCAATCCATCCTTTGTGTTTGGGAACTACAGGGTCCACCGGAAGAAAAAATCACACCTTTTGTAATATAGCAGCGGGGAAGTCAAACGTCTCCCTAATCCAGGCCCAGCTTTCATGTCCAGAATTAAGTTACAGTCTTGCAGTTTGAGCGAGATGGGTAGAGTCTCAGCAGACTCTGACGGTACTGCAGACTGCAGCAGTCTGGGACCTCATCATTTCTGGTGTGAGACCAGTAATGACAGCTGACAGGTTCTATATGCAAGCAAAGGTTTTTCTTGTGTTTCAGTTTCCATCTTCTCTCAAGCGGTTATTAATTTATATCATCATTAACAGTTTGAAGGATGACAATTTGCAGCAGTTAATGAGATCTTTCACTGAACATATCATTTTTAAATTAACTGGCATTAAGTCACTCTTTCAACCAATGTAAATAATACATAAAACAATTCCTCCCCCTCCCCAACTTGAATCCTGAACTAATGCAAACAAACAAATCCCAAAGCAGCCTTGCATGTCCAGAACAAGACAAGAGTGCCTATTTTAGGATTGCCAACTGCCCAATTTGATCAAGACAGTCCTGATTTGGGTACATCTAAAATGGCCTAATTTCAAGCACTGAATTTCTATTATTAAGTAGCAGTGGACCTGAAATAATATACGAAAGTTCACTTAACTTGCAAGAAATTTGAATAAGCATAGCTCATTTGTTTCCCAAATAAAAGTCAGCAGTGTTGAAGCCAGATAGACTCTACTTGAATAAAGATTATCTTTGACAGACACATGCACACGTACAAACACGCGCAAACCCTGAAGATAACTGGCAGTAAATGTTTTGCTCAAGGCATCTTAACAGGTGTTTAGTTCGTAACAAACCTACTGTTCAAACAAAGCTGGCTTGCTTCAGAAAGCACTGGAAGCTGCTGTAATCACCCTCGCTCTTTTATACGTGTCTCTCCTCCAAATTACAACCCTTGTTTAAAAGGGTGCATTGTGCTTTTGGGATGGAAAAGAAAAGAAATAAAGACCAGAATTGTAATATTTCATGTTTATTAGTGGATAAAAAGGAAACAGAAGATGTGAAATGGTCAGTGCTGAATTAATGTTGTGCGTGTGCTACAAAATGGTCAGTATTTTATGAAGCATGAGAGTAATGTAAGCTGTTTGTGCTATTTTACTAACATATCAATAAAGTGGCAATTTGTTATACAGCCAAATCCAATGTAGCTGATACTCAGACTAACAACAAAGACAGATGTTGCTAATTAAGTACGCATTAAAAAACTGTTAATACTGATACTCCATTAAAGCCATATGATAATGAAAGTTAAATCTTTAATCAGAATGATCCACGAACCCCTTCAGTGTACGAAACTTAAAAATTTTGCTGCATATAGAGTTTGCATTTGAGAACAAAACAAGATTTGGACTGCAGGTCTGAGGGTGGTTGCTGAGAGCAGTGTGCCCTAACGTGCTTTGCCTTGTCCCGTCCTTTTCTAGCAGACGTTCCATACGCCAAGCCTTGGGGACGAGGAGTTCGAGATCCCACCCATTACCCCCCCGCCCGAGTCGGACCCTGCGCTGGGGATGGCAGATATACTGCTGCCCTTTCAGGGCCTTGGTGACCAGCTGCCTGCACAAGGAAATGAATTTACACCTCAGTTTCCCCCCCAGAGCTTGGATCTTCCCTCTATTACAATATCCCGAAATCTCGTGGAGCAAGACGGCATCATCCACAGCAATGGATTGCATATGGTAGGTCTGGTTCTTTGTGTGTTTCTGTTGCCTAATATTGTCTGTCAAAGCATAGTAATGTAGATTTGTGTCATCTATCAGTTTTAATTGACCTCTCAGAAGATCTGTATGATTTCTTGGTGTTGTAGCCTGACCAAGCATTTGCCAATGTTCTGTATCATGTGCAGGCGTATTCTGTATGAATGATGCCATGTGTTGTCAGTGTTAGACTGCAAACAATGGTATGCTATTATTCAGTTCCCTAAGGCAGTTGGCAAATGGTTAAGGGTTCAATATTAGTGGATTCAGGAAGATAAACATGGTTGTTAATGTACAGTGCAACGCTATACTGTGTGTGAACAGATCTCTTGTGAAGAAGCAGTCAGGCTTTATAAGCACAGAATTTTAATTCTGGGAATGGACTTGGAAGCCCATATCCATTGGCATCATGCGCATCCCAAGTGCTGCTAAAGTTCAGAAAGGTGTTACACAGCTGACACTGGCATCAAGAGCTGAAAGACCATTGTGTTGGCTGGGGTGAAGTACAGCATTTAGAAGGAATTGCTTGTCTGTATTTCAAGTATAAGACCCAAAAATGACAGCCATCAGGATATTTTGCAAGTGCAGTATCGAGAGTAGCTCAGAAAGGGAGCCAGACACAGTATGTCAGCAGTAAAAAAACATATATTTCCCTGTATTCGGTACATTCCGTGGGCTAAATCTTTATAAGTGGAAACTGATTTTTTTTTTTTTTTTGTAACTCATAATAGAAGTGATAGGGCTGTATTACCTTGACCATACTCCAAAATACAGGGCCATAAAAAGACTTTGTTCTGTCCAGTGCTCTTGTTGACCATAGAGGCTGGGGCAGGTTGGGCCTGTTTCTCCTGTTTCTGGGCTGTTTCTGAGCCTTCTGGAATGGGGAGGGATGGTCTGGGCGTGGGGAGGGGCTGAGTGGTGGGAACTGTTAGGCTAATTCCAATGATCGTTCCTGTTAATTGGAACAATGAAAACCAAGGCTGTGTGGAGTCTTCTCCAGAATCTATACACACTTTCTGGCTGTGATCTCGGTGGGAGGGTATACGGGGCAATTTCCACTTTCTTGTTGTATTTCCCTTTCAGCTTTAGGAGATCTCTCTGCTTGGGTTTCTCGAAGCTTTGTGCAGCAACATTCATACTCGTAGTGATGAGACACAGCTGTGAGTCAGTTTATCATACTTAGCATTTTAAACTCAGTGGTTAGAATTAGAATTAGTTTCTGTATTGCATATTGAAGACAGAATGAATGTTTAGCTTGAACAGATATTTTACATCAACTATATTTTTTCTGATTAGCTGTTTTATATAGAATCTTTTGCTAAACTTGGTGTAGTGAAAATACAGATTTACTGCTGGACTGTAATAAAGGTCATTGTGTTGTCATGTTATGATTTCATGCAAATCTTTTTTTCTTTTTTATTATTCTGGCAAGCGAAAATTAATTAGATTTACGAATCAACATGCAGCAAATATTTCTCTGGAATTCTGCAAGCTGCTGGCTTTGTTACAAATTTTAATATTTCCTTGGAGGTCATAAAGAGTAGCTAGCACTAATACAGAATTAAGCACAAACTGCTCACTGCTTAGGAGGTAGAGAATTCAGTAATTCCATACGTACAAAGCCGGGACTGCCTAAAACAGGCCTTGAAGGATATGATACTTCTTTTCAGATCCCATTTTGCATGGGATTTTGTATGCACTGGACATGTTAGGTGACTACTAAAGAAAGACCAGATTGATAAAACCTGAGAGTCAGGAATGTTATGCCTGAAAACTAAAGTAATGGAGCATGTGTACACTGAATACAATGAAACTTGCTCAGAAATATGTAATAAATATCATGGGCTGGATCAGTGTTGTGTTACGTGTATGAGTATCCCCTCAATGTTATCAAGTGGTTTGTAACCTGATCCCGTTTTGCCTTTTAATTTTGCATCCTTTCACTGAATGTGATTCTTCCATGAGTAAATGCTGTTACCTTAACAGTTCCAACCAGAAGAGGCCTCCTGGTTAGATATCTCTTCTCTCACCTCTTCTTGCTCTGGATGAGAGGCTTTACATCTTTTCCTTTTTTCTAGACTGTGCAATGTAGAAATTAATGGCATAGCTTACATTGACTTCAGTGGTAAGAATTTGTTCCCGTATTAGGTCAAAGACCTAGAGAAGCTCGTGCCTTCTTATCCCAGTAGTCCAGTGGTATTTTCTAGGGTGATTGCCAGTTCAGAGCTGTGGGTTGGGAACTTGTATGTGGCTTTGCTGCAGAGGATTGATGAGGAATTGCGTGATTTGATATGGAGGAGCCACATAGGGAGGTTCGTGTGTCAGACACTTCTCCACAACTGCTTGATCTGTTTTATACTGTGAGATGGAGTGGCCCCTGCCATTGCATTTTAGTCAGTAGGCTTTTCTCTTCTGCTCATAAATGTTGGGTAGCTGCAGGAAGTTTAAAAACATTAACAGAGAGTCCTTGCATAGGTTTCCCCTGGACTCACATAGCTCTCTTTAGTACTCAAATTTTCCAGCAGTTAATCTGTATTTCAAAAATAGAAAATGAAAACATTATATCATATTTTATGTGAAAAATGTGCACTTTATTAAACTGGTAAATATTTATTAATAATATTAGAATTCATCTTTAAATTAGACATTCCATGAATTACCTTGCCTTGGAGCTATAAAAACTTTATTGCAGCAATAAAAAAAATGTAAAGGAGGCATTTTGACTATGAAATTTCATTTCATGGTCAATTGAATTTACTATATCTGAAAGAACTAAAGATGGGGTTGTAAAATAATTATGATGTTCGTATACACTTACAGAACAATGTTCTTATCCAGCGATACTAGGATAGTCTTATTTAAAGGCTGTATTAATGGTGTATTGCTAATCACTAAAGCTTCTTTAGCTGAATACAAACTTAAATTATTTTAATATGAACTGCATTGAGTTTATTGGTAGTCTTGTGAAGCATTAGAGAGCTTTACTGTAAGCAATATTTAATTTAGATAAAGGTAGTCCTACCCTGTTGAAAAGTCCGGTAGGAGAATTTCACCTTGAAGAAATGTCATGAGATTTTAAATCACGAATGTTGAAAAAATAAAATGGGCTTGGACAGAATTATGATTAATACTGTGTGTCTTTGGGTTTTTTTCTATGTACTACCTGACATGTTCACCTATAAACTTGAATGCAGAATCGCCAGAGGCATGGTTAAAAATAGGTTATGTCAAGGTTTTCCTATGTCTCCCTTAGGGTATGGAGTTGGCTAGCTACCTCGTAATACTTCTGCAAGTATCTCACATATTTCCCACAGGAAGACCAAAAAAAAAAAAAAAAATCTTTCCCTTTTTAACATATTCTTTGTGTATTATTATATTGAAAAAATCATTCATGGTGCAAGAAAGATATTTATTCTCAGCATAAATGTGGCCTAGTGATTATTAAAAGATCGTATTGATGAGTTAAAAATTGTTCATACTATTCAGATATACATACTATGGAAAGAGTGACAATTTGTCACAATGCTGATTAACTTCGTTATTATTGGCAACAAACACAACACATTTATCTTCCTTAACAGCATTTTTCTGCATTTAAAAACAGACAACAGCAACAAAAAGAGGAGATAAAATGGAGGCAGTTTGATTAATTTTAGTATTTTAATAATATGCAAATAAAATCCTGATGTTCAAAAATGAGTCACTGAAAAATGGACTGTTGATGTACATTTGACTTCAAAGAACACACGGATTTACATGATGCAAATATTATCCCTATAAATACTTGAATATAAATAAGTGGAAATCAACAGCAATATCCTCATTAAAAATGAACCCCCAATATTTTACATTAATACTCTTTTCTGTTGAGCTGCCCATAGAAAAAATTATTTTAATCTGCAAACTGTGGCAATTCTATAAAACTACAACTTGTGCTCCTGAGGGTTCCTTTTTTTAACACCTCTCTATAATCTGCCCAGCCTGCTGAGTAGCATTGACATCAGTAGTACATCAATTTCAGAAAGTGGATTATTTTTACTAGACAGCTATTGTGACATATTGGGTCAGTCATAAATGAAAGATATTCATGCAAGCATGCAATACTTGTAATGAAGTCTCACTCTGACCTTCTGTATGATTGATTCTGTAATTTAGTTTTCTCAGGCAGTGCCTGAAATGAAATGAAATCATGTTGAACAAGTTTTGAATACCCACAGTGCACCAGGAGAAGAAAAATCTGCAGCCCCAGAGGCTTGAGAGAGAGCAGCTGAACGATTTATCTCCATGCTATTATAGCCTTTGCCAGCATTCAACATTTCTTTTTTTTTTTTTTTTTTTCTTATTTGGCTTAAGTACTTAATTCTGCAGGTAGCTGTAAATGGGAAAATAAAATGCTGTTCAGATTTAAAATGACAGGACAGGAGTATGTGCAGGGGACTGATAAAATATCTTGAATAGAACTGACCTTTCATGTAGCTGAAAGTTACTGGGGGATTCATCCTCATAATTACCATATAGATTATTTTTATTTCTTTCCTGCAATGAAACATTTCAGAGAGCAGTAGTGCTGATTGAATGAAAATTGAACTTGTTAACATTCTTTTCAGCTTAGCCTGTTGTACATAACAGAAGGTTAGCTTTGATGAATTTCAAAATTCTCTTTCTGATATCTAAGAAACAGACAGTAAAATAATTGTCTCTTTTCAGTCTGATTTTTTCTTTTATTCAAAAAAAGTACAGATGTTACAAAAACAGACTGATAATTTTACATATATTACTCCCTGTATTACTTATGCTGCTAGAGAAAATGTGTTTCCTATTTGATGAAGATTTGAGCCCGTTTATATTTTATAATTGTTGCAGTGCTGTCAGTGCATTCAGGATTCTGCACAGATAAGGCTAATTCATAGTGGGATACGCTCATCTTTAATTACTTTACTACTTAGGAGTGGCACTGTGCACAAATCAAAGACATGATGGTGACTATCACTTTTATTTCAAGAAGAGACTTTTTAAAGTAAACAGCTCAATGATGTGGCTTTAAAGAGCTGAGTTGCAAATTTGAGCTTATTAAAGGCTGCATACAACAGAAATATTAATGTTTCAGAACAGTGGTGCCTTTTACTTTAAAGGTCTAAATCTTTTTTAGTAATTTAAATTCTCAAATTACTAATTAACATTAAATGAATAGATTAACAGAAGATTGCAAGAATAAAAGCTGAAAACGTTGCTTTAAAATTGGCAAAAGACAGTTATTTCACTGCTCGCCTGCCTGCCTGCCTCTAATTTATATGTTTAATTTTGTTTTACGAAGAAACTTATTTGTAAATCTCTCTTTTTATCACCCGGTCTGTAAGCTCCTATCTAGAGAGAATGGAGTAGGTTTTCAATTAATACAATGTTATAACAACATTGTTTAATGTGTTGCAGATGAAACAGTTATTTCATGGGTCATTAATGTGTTTAACGCCTGGAACGGTCTATTAAAACAAACCCTTGTTATTGTTATGAACATGTTTTTATTGTCATTTTTAAGACAAAACATACAACTAATTCCAGAAGGTTATAATTATTCATTTATAGGAGTAGCAACTATTCTTACTAGAAAGAGAGATTGTCTTCAGAGATTTCCTATTTCTGTTTTTTCTTTGATTACTACGGTGGATTACTAAACTCAAGTTTTAAATCAACAGTGTTAAGTCTGGTTTGTATTGGACTTTCGCAGCAGAAATGGTAGCTGTTATCGCCACTGTTTTTAATAATTTGTGGTACCAAGAAAAATTAATCTCAAACTTAAGCAATACCAAATTAAATGATGCCCTGGTGGCTCAGATCAGTGACGTTTGGCCATATACAGAACCTTTCAAATGGTGGCGGACGCTTTGTAAAATTAGACCTTTAGGACTCAGTTGGGATTTTGCAGCTCTGGTGCCCGCTGTCAGCTCAGCGCTATAGCAGTCTGGTTTCTGCCCACAGAGCTGAGCTGTGTCCTTTGCTGATAAACTTTCGAGTCTTTACAGAGTCATTTTTTTTGATTGGTGTATAGTAAATATTTTAGTTTACGTCTAATGGTGTAGTTGTGCGTTTTTTAGTTACCTTTCAGAGAGCGTGCGTGCACAGCTCATGGGGCCTCGGGGGAAGGTGGACAATGGGCTGAAAACCCTGGAGGCAACAGACAGCAGTGGCTTCTGCACAGACGCTACACGCTACGACTTTAACATGATATGAAGACGGTGCTAGCCTGATGATGTACTAAATAACAGGATTTTAATAGTGTGTAGATTTTCATGTCCTCAGTGACATTGTAATAGTTGGTGTGGATAATAGTCACTTTTCTAAGAGACATACTCTTCCCTCCTTTCTCATCGATGCAGACACAATGAGCCATCTGTTAATGAGCTGTTATGGCTGGAGAACGAAACGTATTCTGGTGTTCTTTTCAAAAACAGGCAACCCGTAGTAACTACAAGAAAGGACCTGTCCATAGAAACAAAATGGCAGCAGTTGCCAAAGACACCTATCTGAATAGCAGGTACTGCTGGTGCTTAAAAAAAAAAAAAAAAAAAAAAAAAAAAAAAGATGCAAGTAGGTTATTACCTATCAAGATACATGAAGGACTTCTGCACAAAAGAAGGGAAACAGAAACGTTGGCAGAACAGTCTGGGAAAAAAGACTGTGACTATTTTATATTAATAATGCCTAAATCAAGATCTACCAGCTCCAGAAGATATTGTGAGGTGCCATATGAATATGCAGAAAATGATACACCCCACTGGGAAAGCTGTCAGGAATTGGAGCAGATGCTGAATCTCTGATATTCCTAAGAACTGAGCTCAGAAGGAATGCAGACATCTATGACCATGGACACCAGCTGTGCATTAAGCCCGGGCCATGGCTTTAAACCGTTCTGCTTCCTGAGTTTAAACTCTAAAATCAGGTGCTGCTTCCTTAAGCCAGCCAAATGAGGCAGATGCTGCAGCTGGTCTGGATATGTTGTACCTGGCCAAAGGCTTTGTTGGGTCCAGCCACCCTTGTTCTTGGGTCATTTGAAAACTTCCTTTGAAATTCCTGCTATTCTTTGCTGTTACCACCTGTGTTTCCCCTCGGACAGCTTACCCAATACTCAGCTTCCACTTCAAGTTCTCAAGCTGTAAAGAAATGCTAAGTCTCTGTAGAGTTTTAAATTATTCCATGTTGTCAGGTAGCTGGAAGAAAAAATACATGGCTCTGGTTATATGAAAGATAATTAGATCTACTTTTCTGATTTGCTTTAAAAACCCACAACAAACAAAGAAAACCCAAACAAAAAACCTCAACCCTCCAAAAACCCAAAGAAAAAATACCCCCCCCCCGAACATAGCTACCAACACTTGTAGCAATTTTTAAACAAACAAATGCCATGTAACCCCCAAGTCGGTCCCCCCCAATTCCGTGCACAATTTCTGTTACCTTTGATAATGTTTGTTAGTTGTCATGCTTGCAGTCTCTCCCTACGTTGCTTACTGCATAATAAGGACCTTTGAAGTCTGCCTTTGATTTGGTAGCTGAAGCACCTGAAGTTGCAGAGGTTGTAACAAAACTGCTAACAGCATTTATCTGACATTCTGGGATTTAACTTTAACTACCCAGGGTTTGTTTGCAATGTGCCTTCGCTGTTTGCATACAGCAGACCTGAGCTTGTACTGCTAATTTGGAGAGAAGCTCCTCATGCCAACAGACTCATCAGATCAGAGCCCAGATCTGTGATCTGAGTCACACATGTATTGTGATCATGCTGTTGGGTACCTTGTCCAAAAGGAGTGTGATTCAATATGCTTTAAAGTATGGTAGATGTTTGGGGAGAAGAGATTGGAGAATCTGTTTTTAAATGCCTCCACAAAATGGTGTAAAAAATAAATCATAAAAAAGTTGTGAATTAGGTGATGCTAAAGCATCAGTAGCAGCCACTGTGGATGGGAGGAGGGCTATAGCCAGCCTATGGTGCTGTCCGTCTGTAAGAGCAGAAGCCTTTCCAGAGCAGAAGGACCCAATAGCAACTGAGCAGCATTACCCCTTCAGCCCACTTTGGGAACTGCATGAGGATCCTGTGGGGTCACAGGAAAGTAAATGGGTAAGAACAAAGTTCCCAAACAGCAAACGCTCCGTGCTAGGGTGGTGGGGCATCTTGGGTAAGAATTATAAGCGTTTCGGGGAAAAGTCTTTGTCTGTTAGTTTGGTAGTTGTGTGATTTTTGCGTAGCTGTCAGCTTTTAGTATTTCTTCACCTGGTAATGCAGCATTTTGTTAAAGATAGCTGAGCGCTCTGTGAATGAGCTGGTACCAGTAGAGGCCACACAGCAGTGTTGCAGAGGTGCCTAGTCCTGGGACCCGCAGCAGTGTCGGTCTGGCAGGTGCCCAGGCTGCTTGGCCCTGTCCCTTGGCACCTTCTTGCTTGGAATCACATCTCTCAGGTGGTGCTGCGCTGCCTGGTGTTGGTGTGCTCCTGCTCCTTAATCCCCAAATGTGGTTCCGTAGAAGAAGTGGTTTTAACTTGTGATTTGGTGGTCTCACAGCACTCTTACCACCCCCTGTAACAGGTCAGGCTGGCTGCTCTGAAGGAAGCTCTGTGCTGCACAGGGGAGCCTGAGGAACACCGGCCATCACTGCAAACGTGATTGCAGATCAGACCCCAAAGAAAAGCAAGGGAGAGTACATCAGAAAGATTTCAATAAAACATTTTAAACTAACTTGGTGGTTGCAGCTGTATAAGAAAATTCGATCATATAGCAGGAGATTAATTTCTAGAGACATCTGAGATTGCCAGAACAAAAGGACATAGTTGCTCAGTTTTGAGGAATAAATCAGTGAGCCCTCATGTTGGTTTGGTTTGGTTTTTTTCTCTTCATGTCCCTTCTCTGGCTTACGTGCTCTGTGTGAACAGAAAAGAGTAATTTCTAATGTAGCGGGACTGGGGGAGCACACAGACCAAGAAATTGCATATTCCTCATGTTCTTCAGGCAGCAGAATGTGCGTAAGCCTCCTGTCACCAACCGATCTTTTAGATCCAGCTGCAGACATAATTTTTTTCTGAACCGACATGTACTGTTTATTGTAGCCTTTATTTGGGAATTAAATTAGGTAAGGTTTACTTTTCTACGGAGACATGAAGCAAAACATGGGAGTTTTCTTATTGCCAGAGAAAAGAAGCTGCTGCTTGTAGTGGATCTTCTGATAACTGCAGTTTGACAGATCTATTACTGACGGCAGTATCTGAGGAGGGGAGAGGAAGGACACTTCTTCAGTGGTGGCAGTACCAAGTGCAACTGTTTTGTATTCTATTAAGTAATGATTTAATCTCTGACAGAGAAAAGCATCCTGTTAGTTTGATTTGCAGTGAATTCCCATCTTGTAAAAATTTAGATTAATGGATTCTTTTATCTATACTTTACTTGTGGAGAAAAAGAGTATTGAGGATTTCTTCTAGAGATATGCCGACTTGCCCAAAAGTAAAGGGAGTAATTTACAGACAGGGACAACTGAGGATTTCACTCGTTAAATTGCAGTGCATTTGCTTCAACTTAAACATATCCTTTAAAATATTACATCAGCTTATGTTACATTGACAGTGATGAATTCCTAAGGCAATAGAATATATAATGTTTTAAGTCAACTTCTGAAACCGGGGCACAGTGAGCATAACCATAAATGTTGGGTTTTGCAGAGTTATTTTTGTTGGCAGATTTCTCGCTTTCCTTGAAGAACTGGCTCATGCAGTATAGGGTCAGATCCCAGCCCTACATCTTCCTGTAGGCACTTCCATCAGCTCGGTCCTGACGTGGCTAGGAAGAGTCTTACTGGAGGTGTTGCCTGTTGAAATGATTGAAGGCTGTAGACATTGATTTTAATCAAGACTTCAATATTACTCAAAATGTTCTAAAAAGTCATTTCCTAGTTATATTTTTAAATATCATGTTGAATGTTGCTAGAGACTAAAATTATATCAGGGTAGAAATCCAGGATAAAACTACTGTATGTAAATGGTTCTCAAAATGCAGGATAAGTGGAAATTGGGGCATCTCTCGATGTAATGGCTGGATGCGTTTAACTGTCAAAATAAATACTAGCTGTGTTACTAGCTGTATTAACTACTGGATGCTTAATGAGTTGATAACAGAAGAATGAGCTATCTTTTATTACCTTAATTTTTCCCTTAGTATTCAGTGGTATGTTTTGCTTTCGCTGGCTCAGGTACAGTAATTATTGAAAAACACCTTTGATAATACTGTATAAATTAAAGCGTGGGAGTTCACACATTCCTTTCTTTTAAGTCTCATTACTCTGTTGTTTGCTTTCCAGTGGCTATTGAGGAATTGATATTTTATCAGTTTTTGAGAACTTACACTTTTACAAATCAAAGTAAAATAAGCCTATATATTTGGCATATGCCGTGAGACATGTGTCCTTTGGCAGTGTGACTAAATATGACTTCTTTGGCATGACTGTCTAAACAGATTAGAATAGTTGAAAGTAGGATAGTTTGATGGATTGATATCCTTATGGTTCCTTTGATGAGGCCTTCTATGCATCAAATGCTGAATGTCTTTATAATGTGTGCTATTGGAGCTGTGCAAGAGAGCGGTGACAGAAAGCCAATGTGCCTAGATACAGTCACCATTAAGTTGTTTTGAGAAGGGGGAAACATTTTGGACCGTATTTTGCTTTTTTTATCCATGTGTATAGTTGAAGAGAGCTGGCTGGCATTCCCATCAGTAAATGTCTCTATACCTTAGGTTTTTTTGTAGCACTCACATAGGACAACAGAGAGATCTGAGACAAAGTCATTTCGGTCTGCAGGGGAATCACACTAGTTATTTCTCTTTGGTTCTCCGTTTCACACATTATGTCGTTGTTTGATTGTCATGCTGAGTAAACCAGTGGTTGAGTTTTGCCTGACTTGTGTTAAAATCACTAAGTTTTGCCTAGCTTCAATCCACAACTGCAAAGCAGATCAGGCTCAATCAAAACTTGATTCTGTCCACTTGAGAAGTTCATGAATTTTTGTCAGAACTAATCTGTCATTTTTGCATAATGTTACAAAAAAACCTGAATGCTTATAATACTTGTGTATCACTTTTACTTCTGGTTAAGTTTATGTAAAAGAGCTTGTGACATTCTCTAAAATTTTCACAGTATTCTCAGTGGATTATTTTGAATACACGAGCTTTTCAATTTTCATGTAGTAATGTAATTAGGATGTCATGTGGATGTTTTAGTGCACTTATATTTCCATGCATGCTCCTGATATAAGATGATTTTTGTTGTTAAACATTTATTTGATAACATTTGGTGCATAATGAAATGCTACTGATCCTTTTGGCTCAGTGTTGGTCTTTGTAGCATAAGGGAAAAAATAAGAGTTAAGATAATTGATGGAAATTTTGTTTTCTTGATTATAAATTCCTCCTTAGAAGATTTTGTTTGCTCAGGAGCCATATAAAAATGCTGTAGACTTTAGTGTTGCTCTTGACTAGCTCCCCTACCTTCTTGCTACTTGCCAAACCACAGTACAAACATAAATAATGGTTTAGGCTTCCTCATCTGAAAGCTCTTCTATAGGTACCATAGGTTGTTGAGGCCCACAACACTATACCACAAAGTGAAAAATGAAATTCCCGTTCCTTTCTTTGTGATTTTTTTTTAATATTGATTAGCCACATAATTTAAATTCAAAGTGCAGAAAATATATTGTTTGTCATTATCATGTGCACATAGGATGTAAATGATGAGGATTGGAAATGATACAAAGTATTTTTTTTATATAATACATCTTATCTGTTTGCTTCTAGATAGCCAGTTAGAAAATATTGTTGTTTTCACTTCTAGCTTTTACTGAAGTTTTTAAGATTAAAGAAAAAAAAGCTTGAAAAATTAGGAAAAGATACAGAAAAGAAAAACTGGAATTAAATAAGTGGATGTGAAAAACCACACAAGCATCAAGTAGTGTCAGAAAAAGGGACAGTTAAGAATTCATGGGTGTGTGTATAAAATTAGATTCTGGGTCAGTGCAAGTCAAGAGAATTTAGTCTCAATAAAATCATAGATGCAACCGAAATGACAGGACTTGGAGTAAATGGTTTGTAACCCATGTCATCACATTTTGTTGCCTCAGTGTAAAGGCCAGAAAGGCCTGTATTGTGTAACAATAGAGAGGGAACAAAAGCTAGTCTTTTAGATGTAGAACACCTCCAAGAAAGTACTGCCTGCAAAATAATGAAGAAAGTTAATTTCCATGAGAGGTCATTCTGATGATCTCCACCTTTGCTTCACCAGCAGAGTTTTTCTTCATGCAATAAAGTGATGTCTGTAAACTAAAGTGGATGGAGTAATATGCAGAAAGTGATATCCTTTTACAAAAGACTTTGAATGACTTCCAGATGCCACTGCCAATACAAGTCACAATCAAAATGACCCTATAGTTAACAGCAGTAAATTTTCACAGAAAGGTGCCCTGAAGCAAATGGGTATTTCAACCAATAAGTCTGATGTTTTGATCTTTCTGTATCAAGTGTTCCACTTTTGGCACATGCGTTCATCTCTAAGGAACTGCACTCCTTTACTGAAAATATTAAAAGAATTTAAGAAGTAGGAAAAGCAGCGTGGTGCGGTATGGATAATGAGCTAAGCTGACAATAGCTTGGAAATCATGGGGAAAATGAGGGTGAGACCTAGCGTATAGGATCTGGATCATGAGCTTGTGGAGTTAACTGCATCTGTACTGGATCCAGGTGCAACACTACGTGTACTTTTATGCTAAGATGAATTTCTTTTTTCCATATAGGCTTCAGCAGAGACGCATGAATGCCAAATTCAGAATTAATATGATTTATTGCTATAGGGAAGCAGTGCACTGCAGCACTTGTACATAAGATGGATGAGGCAGGGTGTGCATCTTCTCTAACACATGTATTGCTTCTTTGTATGCCTGCACTCGTCCCATCCAAGAAAATGTTTTCAGGAGCACAGAACAACTGGCTCTGTTGAGGGGAGAGTCATAAAAAGTAAGAGGAAAGTCTCTTGGGCTAACCTTACCTCTATGCTGACACAGATTTTTGAAAACTGGATTGGGCTTATCCACGCTTAAGAGAGCACTGGGAAGGTCAAAGTCCGTTGTGGAAGTCTGATGGACTGTACGCTGGGCTCCCAGCATTGCTGTTTTGTTCTGCGTCATTTCATTAAGGATCATTGCACCTGCTACTAATTGCCATGTAGGTTATTAATAATGAAAGAGTTTTCAAAATCTAATTTATTTCTCATGTTTCTGTCTGTTCAAACAATGGCTGTAGATTAATCAGGTTGCTGAATCAATTTGTGAGCTATTTATTCTCTTCACTTAGTAAATGTTTTAAAAATCTTCTTTTCTGTTTAAATGTTCCTTCATTGTGTATTGATCCGTGTGTGGTTAAAAATAACAAAACTGAGTTGTTCATAGGCAGATTCCAGTTGACTTTACCTTCAGAGTCTCACTTCTTTTTATTTACAAATGTGATAAGTGTTGTGCCAATGTAGAAGACGACATAGTTTGTGCCCTCAAGAAAGAGTAGAAACAAAACCATGCAAGCACTTGAGTTTCTGAGACATGAAGTACAAGAAAAAGAAAGTCGGTGATCGGTACACAGCGTGCTACTTCCACATGTGTTTGATTGTTGGATTAAAGATAAAAATGTGTAGTTTTGTGTGATACTTGCGAACAAGGATTTTTAGGAGTGATCAGGATTACTCGAACGGTTCTCCAGCGTGCTGCGGTGTCTGCGCTCGAGACCTGGCAGGGCAGTGTTCTTTGTTTAAAACAACTTTAAAATCCCACTCAGACAGGATTGTTTTATACCTGCTACTGTTACTAGTAACACCTAAGAATAATTGAATGTCAGCAAAGGAAGATGCTTTTCTCTATATCTATATATCACCCCCCCTGCCCTGGCTTTGTTTACTTTCTGCATTTGACAGCAGTTTCTGTCTTCTCAGCTGCAATGTTTTCTCTGTATTGTCAGTCAGCCTGTTTCCCTGTTGTTTATACGGGTATTTCACACTGCATCAAGAGAAGAAATGTTTAAAAATGGGGAAATGCAATTTTTATTCCACAAGAAAACCCCACCCACAAGTGGCGGAGAAGTGAAGTCCAGGAGAAGTGTGGTAACTGTTGCTGCATTGAATTTATTAACAATGCATTTAATTCATTAAAAAGAAACAAAACAAACTGCAAGTTGACAGTGTCAGTTCTGTAAGCCTGTGAAAATAACTTTACCCGATAATGCTATGTGGTAACTGCTAATGACTAAATAATGTTTCAATCTCTTTTAGGATCAGAGTCACACGCAAGTTTCCCAGTATCGCCCGGATCACTCTCTGATTATGAGATCTATTGTCCATATGACTGATGCTGCTCATTCGGGAATTATGCCTCCTTCTCAGCTAACCACCATTAACCAGTCTCAGCTAAGTGCACAGCTGGGGCTAAATTTAGGAGGCACTAATTTGCCACACACTTCTCCCTCCCCTCCTGCAAGTAAATCAGCCACTCCTTCCCCATCCAGCTCTATAAATGAAGAAGATGCAGATGAATCAAATAGAGTAAGTTATTCCATGCACTGTAGTGAGTAAGCTTTACATGTCTATATGTATATTTTCATGAATGTGGCAGTATCATCTCAGCTGCAATGTGGTCATATAAAATACAAATGTTACAGTATAGCGGAATATGATTCATTTGCTGTTTAGCTTCTTTACTTAAGAAGTTTCCATAATACCTCCATAAAAATACATGTAAGACTATACATATATATATACTTGGTCTAATACATTCATAATTCATTTCAGATTGTATAGATCTGGTGAATCTCTTTAATCATCAACTTTGGACAGTTTTGTCATTGCGGTGTTCTCTGGAGTCATATAAAACATAGATGCATTTAGATAGAAATAAAATAAGCTGCTTATAACTGATAGTTTAGTTAATTTACATTTTGCTTTAAATAAACCTGTTCTAAAAGGAAAATTTTATCAACAAAATAAAGCACAAATGTTATTATAACAGTATATTTAAAGGGCCTAATTTAGATTGTTCCATGAAAAGTTTTCTCATTAAATTAATGGAAATTGTGGATACGGAAAGACCATTGTACAGGATCCTCAAAATATCGAAGTAAAGTGACTATCATAGAGGTATATTTAGAGTCACTGTATCCCCTTGTTGCAATAATCTGTGCATAGTTCACCAAAAGAGGGTACAGGGCATGAGGAGCACACAGGGACCAGAGTTACCTGTGACCCTGCGTGTGCTGCTCTGGGGGTTCCCCATCCCAGCGGGAAGTGAGACGTAGGTGCAGGGCCAGTGCCTGGCAATAAGGCAGAGCCTCCAGCGCTGCTGCACAGGCACCTGACCCTGCACGAGGAGGTGGGTGGTGGACACAGTGGGTGGTGGGCACAGTGGGTGTTCGCCACAGGTGGATAGAAACTGCAGAGTTCCTACTGCTTTTGCCTGAAGGGTGGGCTTTTTAACCCCTGACCCATGTCTAAGTTGACAGTCTAAGTCTGGGAATCAGGAAATGCCTCCAAGCTCTTGTCTTTTGAGTCTCTACTGCTGAAATTACATCTTAATGGAAAAACATAGATTGCCTATTCAAAATATACTATAGATTAAATCTTAATTTTTTTTTAATACAAATTAGTGTTGAGGTGTACTTTTTCAGGTCAAGCTCATAGGATTTAACTCTCTGAGCCATGCTTACAATGAGTAGTAACTATTCATGCATTTAGTTCCAGTAGATCTGATGAGATTAAGCTGAGAAATTCAAAGCCAATTCAAAGGCTTGCAGAACAGGACTCTCCAAAACGTTGCCTACATAGTAGCTTTTTCCATATATTATTAAGCCAGACTGTCAATAATTTTTCGGAATTAATCTGACTTATTTCATGCATATATTGACTGTTCTTGTTATTACTGTTTCTTAGGCTACTGGAGAAAAAAGAGCTGCCCCGGATTCTGGCAAGAAGCCCAAGACTCCAAAGAAGAAGAAAAAGAAAGATCCCAATGAGCCACAAAAGCCAGTGTCAGCATATGCCCTTTTCTTCAGGGATACACAAGCTGCAATTAAAGGGCAGAACCCGAATGCTACATTTGGAGATGTTTCAAAAATAGTGGCGTCTATGTGGGACAGTTTAGGAGAAGAACAAAAACAGGTACAAAATTGATGCAGGGTTGTCCCACAAGAAGTAAAATAGTAATCCTTATAAAAAAATCCTTCTACCTCTGCTCTGAGTGGACCATGCTACTTGCTGATGTAGACCTCTTACTCTATAGAGCTCAGGAGCTACACTGATTTTTGAACTTGCTGAAGACCTGGCGTCTAAAAAGCATTTTGTTATAAGAGGCAGTAGGTAGTATTAAATGGCTGTATTTGTCTTTAAATTTTAAAGGGCAGTTTGTAAAAAAAGCTCAGGTGATATTGTCCTAGAGTCCTGTTAAGACCATCTTTTGATGATTCCTATTTCAAAGCTCTTGTTTCCTATTAATCAGAAGTTAGAAGAGAAAAGGGGAAGGTACAGCACATTTACCATTTTCCTTTGATCTGCCTTATGAATTTGTTACGAAGCGTGTTGATTTCCAACCTTTGAAGCCAATCCTCTGTGCCTCATTACAATGTCGTGTGTGAAATGTTATCTCCAACTCAAACTTGGTACAGAATGATGAGTTTTGTTCTTCCTTGAGGGTTATTCTTCTTTCTATACACATGTAACTCCTACACATGGATTGAAGGGAAAAAAAAAATCCTTTGAGGCTGTTTGCCTGTTGATACTCTGATACTCTGTGCAGCTCCCAGTAACGGTTAGTGGAAGCTGCGATGGAAGAGTAGATTCCCATATAGGACACCTTCTTGCAAGATATGAATGATACTTGTTTGTGAAATACATGTGGAAACTTTTAGTCTGATCTAACAGATGATGGTGAACATGATTTAAAGGTGAACTTTAAGTTTACTGATGATTAAAAATACAGATTAATTCATTTTTGCCTAACTGTTCTTGTGTAACTCAATGGGATTCTCTCATACTGGCTTTGGGGAAAGTGAATTGTCCAAGCTCTATGAACCACATTTTCTAAAGGTATAAAGATATTTTTTTTTTAATACGTAGTTCGAATATGTGTTTAAAAAAAAAATATTGCATAGCCATTTTTTGCTATTTTATACTACTGCAGATAATTTTTAGCATCTGAAATACTCAGTGTTCTAATATCCCCGTTACTTAGAGTGATTAAAATATCATTTCCTGGGGAGGTAAAGTGTGCATAGATAGTCTTGTCAAACAGTTGGCTGCTCTGGCAGCTTTTTTTATTCACGATAAATCACCATAAATTGTGGTGCAAGTCCAGCAAGTAGACCTGAAAGTCTGTAACCACCTGCAAGAATATTTACGTCTTTCAGGGAAGAAAAAAGCACATCTAACAGTAGAGTGTTTTCAGGTTTTTTGGTCTGTGTTTTTTGTTTCTTTGCAAGTGATTTTGAGAGCATTCTGGCAAAAACATCTTAATATTGAAGTTGGTGAAAATGTGGTCTCTTTTAATAGGTATATAAAAGAAAAACTGAAGCTGCCAAAAAAGAATACCTAAAGGCACTCGCTGCCTATAGAGCAAGCCTTGTTTCGAAGGTAAGCCTAATAATCCCTTCAGTGTAACACAAGTTAGCTTTTGGCAATGGTGTTTAAATATGGCTGGGGTTGTGTTATGCGAAATAAAAGTAGAATCCTAGGATTTCTGTAATACAGCTTTACAAGATGTGCTGCTGCTTGAACCCTGCTTAGTCTCTGCAAAAAAAATTTCATCTCTCTAATGGCACAGTAATAATAATAACTTTGTAAATGGATGTCTTCCTTTATCTATGCAGGCAAAATAATGCACTTCCCTGCAAAAAGTAAAATTCAGTCATGAAAAATATACTGACCTTTTGACATTAACATTTGCAAGCTATTTGCAGAGTTTTGTTTTTCCTCAAGTGCTGCTTCTCAAAAGACAGACTTGTTTTGCATGGAGCTGGAGAGCAGTTATTGTATGACAAAGCTTAAGTATTTGTTGCAGGTGAGGGGAAAAAAAATGCATGGTGGCTCTGAATTTGGAGAGTACTTACAAATGGACTAGCTGGCAGTGAGCCACATGGAGTATTTTAGTGGATCCCAAGTTAAAATAAAACTCATGAAGAAAACAAAGCTCTGCTGTCTTATTTGAGAATTTACCTTTTTAACCAGCAGTACACGGGTTGTAGATCTGTTGCATCTGAATACCATAAACGGAAATATGCTTATGGCCATCTAAAATATGGGTAAAAATTAATCAAGGTGGTTATTTCTCTAGTAGTATTTCATAAAGATCAATTACAAGAATATCTTTGATCACAAGAAAGCAACAGAAGAAAGTGATGATATCTAACTCCTGAGAATACTTATTTGAATGTACAACGGCAGAGCATTAGTAAATCACACAGAAAGTTGCTGTGTATTTTAATTAATGCTTAGAAATACAGCAGCAGAAATTAAGACACGTGCGTTCTTGAAAGCTGGAAGATTTCTTCTCCTTGTGTTGAGAAGCTGCGTTTTTCTGTTGTCTCTAGGACTTAGATAATATTCTCAAAGCCTTTAGTATCACAATGCTAAGTTCAATGGCAGCTGGAATTGTAAATATCTTTGAGGGAATTTATTTTGTCAGTCCTAAGTTCCCTTTTCAAAAACACCAGAAATCATATTTTCTCCTCAAATCCATGGGACCTGGGCTGCCGAGCAACTTGTCGGAAGACCGTGAGTGGAAATTACACTCTATGTCCAGAATTCATTTCCCTTAAGACATCCTTGCTGTAGCTTTTTCATCTGAGGTTGTTGCTGAGAGTAGGGATGGAATAGACACTTCTGCAGCATAATTTGACACATTCTAAAGTAAATGTCTAAAACATGTCAGTTAATTGTGCTGGCAGAGACTTTATCTCTCCCTTGCCTTTATATAGGGACATATATATAAGTTGCCTATTTATATAATAGGCAACTATTCTACATGTCGTGTACAATGCAGATCTGCAAGACCGAGAGATGAATCCTACCTTTGGTGCTTGAATATATCTAATTTAAATATACACAATATATGTAAATATACCTAAGAAAACTATGCCTTCAAAGGCACCAGAACACCGCATTTATTGCCATAGGCCTCTTTGGACTGTAGTTTTCCCTGCAGGTGTGTCTCATCGGAAACCTGCAGGACACTGGAAGTAGGCAGGGTTCCCTAAGCAGGGCACCCCGCTGATGCAACTGTACTGCTTCCAGAGTGTTCAGCTGGGTGCCTTGACAATGTTCCCGTAGGCTTTTGTCTGTTGTAGATACTTGGGACTTGATGCCTTGGATGCGAAGAACTGCAACAAGCAAATCAAAAAAGTTGCTTGAGAAGTTTCATTGTTTGTACACCACTCTTATGCCATGATAACTGGTGCAGGGGGATATGCTTCTGCTCGGATTTGTCTCCCAAAGAACAGCTTTTTTTTGAAAACATATAAATATAGAAAGTGTTAGGCCCCTTTTAGGTCTTTCAGCCACACAATGTACGTGACGTCTGTGACTTTCTGGTGTTCAGCAAGGGCACAAGTTAGGTTCTTTGTCCCAGTAAGAACTGGAGGTACTGTATACAGAGACAGATGAAGAGGTGATGTAATGGATTGGTGGATCAGTGGTCTTTTTCAGATTGCTGATTGATCTTTTCCGATAGAAAACAAAAGATGAAAAAGTCTCCCTGAGTAGCTGTGACTTTTATTTCCATGTAAACAGTAACAATGTTTTTTCTGTTAAAAATACAATGAATTTCTTTTCCAAACACAGGCTGCTGCAGAATCTGCTGAGGCCCAGACAATTCGTTCTGTTCAGCAAACATTGGCATCCACAAATTTGTCTTCCTCCCTTATTCTGAATACTTCTCTTTCTCAACATGCAACAGTTTCGGCATCTCCTCAAACTCTTCAACAGTCCCTTCCCAGAGCAATTGCTCCAAAACCTTTAACCATGAGACTGCCAATGAATCAGATTGTAGCTTCTGTTACCATTGCACCAAACATGCCAACAAACATTGCAGCTCCCTTGATAAGCTCTATGGGAACAAATATGGTGGCAACGCCATCTTCATCTCAAGTAAGTCCCTCAATGCAAAGCCAGCAGCACCAGATACAGCAACTCCAGCAACAACAGATGCAGCAGATGCAACAGCAGCAACTACATCAGCATCAAATGCATCAGCAAATACAACAACAAATGCAGCAACAGCATTTTCAACACCACATGCAACAACATTTGCAGCAGCAGCAGCATCTTCAGCAGCAAATTAATCAACAGCAAATGCAACAGCAACTGCAGCACATACAGCTTCAGCAAATGCAGCAGCAGCAAATGCAGCATATGCAACACCAGTCACAGCCTTCTCCTCAGCAGCATTCTCCGGTAGCCTCGCAGATCACTTCTCCCATCCCTGCCATTGGGAGCCCTCAGCCAGCACCTCAGCAGCACCAGTCACAAATACAATCTCAGACACAGACTCAAGTATTATCACAGGTCAGTATTTTCTGAAGATAAACGATCTTGCAACATGGCTTTGTGTTGGTGGAGGGAGTAGGGGTAAACCATATTTGGCTGAAAACTGTAAATTGTTGATGGTAGTTATGCAGGGATGCATAACAGATCAAATGATCCTCTAAAGTGTCTATTAGATAGGCAATAAAGAACTACAATGTAGCTGTGTATCATCTTTTAGCTGACTATAAATCATTTTGTTTAAAAAAAAAAAAAAAAAAGCTGTGCTCTTTTTCATGTGATGCCTTTTTAATTTATTTAAGCTTTACCTACAATATGTGAATCAAATGGCCTAATAAATACCTGGACCTTATGACTGCAAAATGGCCTTTCAGAGTTATATGATATAACCCTTCTTTTTCTAAAAGTGAATAATGCACTTCAAGGCAGTATGAACTCATGGAGCCCTTAAAGCACAGTTGTAACTACCTGTAAAATGATGATTGGATTTCATACAATCATACTTGTATGACATGAGTTAGTTGATGGCATTTTTTGTCATGAAAAAATAGAGTAAATCACAGATTTTTGCCAAAGCTCTTAATTTTTTTTTTCTCCTAAATGTCTTCAGAAAAACAAACACAAGTAACTGAACTTAAATGTTTGACCCAACCTTTCACTTCATTTCTCCAAATAAACCTACCATAGTTGGTAAGAAAATATATATTGACATTTACCCTCTTACGTTAATTCCGATTACAGAACAAATGTGAATATTATATTCTGTGTCGAAGTGATGAGTTTCAGATTTAATACACTGTATTTTTAAAGGGAAATGCACTTAAATAGAACTGTTATTACAGAAAGCTAAGATGAAAAATGCAAGAGTTTTTAATACGCTGTAAAACCAGTAGAATATTTAAACGAAACTCCACAATCGAATAATCAATGTAAATATTTTCTTTAAAAGTTGTAAGTTTTCATATCATGTGTTGTAAAGTTTTCATAAATGAGGCTTTAATGTAAACACTGGTAACATGAATTATTAATTGCTACATTGCTTATTGTGTTTTTATGCTGTTTTATACTTTTTTATGAGTTACGATAGCAGCAATTAAGTTGTTTGTATTTTGCTTATCTAAAATAAATGCTTTTATCTTGCTATAGAATAAACACATTTCAGTAAAACCGATGGGCATAAGTCTTTGATACAAAAAACAGAAATGTTTCCTTATGAAAACACTTTCCTGGAAAATTTGTTTAACTTTTTGGATTTGTATTTTATCAAACACACTGGGTAAATAGGTACCGATCGGAGCCGAGCGTGTGATCAGCTCTTGTATCCATAAAGGTGCGCCGCTGAAGAGTCACGTACAACTTCTCTGAGGTTTCCACGCCTTACTTTGGAGAGAGAAAGCAGGTGGTAGAGTGACAAAGCATTCGTGGTACCCTGTGTTACGTTTATGCGCAGGAACAGGGCAGCGAACCGGTCTCTCAGCGGTAGTGTTCAGAGATGCAAATAAGCACAAATTGTGTTTTTCTTTGTATCTTTGAGTTTCAGATGCAAACGCTGCTGCTGCAATGGGCTTCCCATCTATAAGCCCCTAACTCTGATTCCGAGCTGTCTGACGTACATTTTATCATAAAAGTAGGGCGTGATAGAGGAGGGGTGGAGAGGGCAGGTATTTCATATGAAGGGTGGGGAAACATTCACATCCAATGTGTTGTCAGGATATTAGTGCTGTTTATACGTTTTTACTCTTGACAGAGAGGAGAAATCCTTTATTTTCTTCTTTCCCTTCTTTGTCTGCCATAGCTGTGCTGCGAGTGCAGTCTGACCACTATCCCCAGTTGTCTTGCATGATTAATTACAGCATCTGTCCTGTCAGAAGCTATAATGAAGAGGTCTTGATAAAAATTGCAAATTACCACTGGCAACAATCTTAAACTGCTTATGATAAAATGAAAATTAAAAACAGCAAGTGTCAAACCTGAGCAGAATCCTAATCCTGTTGGAGGCGGTGTCCATGGCTACCATGCGCAGGCCACAACCAAAAAATAATGGAATATAGATCCCCAAAAAGTTGCAGCCAGACTTGAGGGAAGAGGCACTATACCGTGTGAGTTTATTAATAATGAATTCAGCTTTCAATATTTCATCATCCTCAGGTACTCTGTTTATTAGGTACAAATATTGAACAGCAAGAGATTCTAATTATAAATTTATAGATTTCTTGGAGCAGAAAAAATCATGTATAAATCGAAGCTTTTCATAATAGGTGTTAGTTGACAGCTACCCACGCTGATAATAGCCTTAGTATGATATCTAATAATGTCTGGGATGGCGGGGGTTTATTCCAAGCGCGAGGACGCCTGCCTGCATTAGAAATGGCATGGCAGAGGCTGGTTGGGAGAGATTTTTGTGTCTGTCGGTTTTAAGCAATGTTACATAACAAAGGGAACCATTTTATAGTCGTTTTGAAACCTTTAGACAAATGTCTTCAGAAATAATTGCTAAACTGCATGTGACAGTAATTGCGTATTAGTTCTATAATTGTCATTTTGAAGACCTATGAAGTATCGTTGGAAAAATGTCACTAGTGATAAGAGTTAATTACAACTGAAGTCTGTTTTCAACTATTTGCAGCGAGAAGCAGGTGTTATTACACTCATTAAATGATTTCATAAATCCTGGGTTTTATCACATTTGATTAAGAGCTGCTGAACTACTGATGGTCAATTCCAGGAAAAATAGTTTTAATTACTGCAGTTAAAAAAAATTAATCATCAAGCAGGACTGTACATTTTAAATATCAAAATTTGAATCTTGAAAAACTGCAGCATCCCCCTGCTCGCTACAAGATTATATTTTACATTACCCACAATAGCATATTGCAGAACATCTTGTGTTTCAAACTGTGCAAGTTGGTGTTCATATTCCCCAAGTCTAAGTGAATAACTTTGCTATCATAGGTCATAAATAAAACTGTTAATTTAAATCGCTTAATATGCAATTTATACCAGAAAAATGCAGTATCCGTATGATTTCGGTGTCATGCGCAGTTTAAAGAATGTTTTCCTTCATATCATTTACAAGCACTTAACTGCTCCCTTCTTTTCCCGAGGTTTCAGATGCTTTATCACCCCGGTTAACCACATTCTACTTTCACATTAACCCAGGTTGACACATGATGAAAGAACATAAGGAGGTTTAATTTTTAGCTGACACAGGGTCATTAGTTTCTAACTTGGAGAACAAAGGCTTTAAATACCTCTATGCAACATAATCTCAATTTTATATTATCACCTGACCATTGTGGTTTGCAGGACAGATGGATTAAATATCTCAAGTTTAACCAGAAGTCTTGCACTGACTCTTTTCAATGGGGATTGGCTATTTGAATGGCTCCTTTTCCATTTCTCACTTCATGGAGTATTTTGCAGCACTGGACTTCATTCTAACCTTTCCCTCCCCCCTTTGTTTGGCTTTTGTTTTGCAACAGCTGTTATTATCGTTTTTGGTCAGCTGTGATTGCTAGAGGCAAAATAGGACCAGATGGTGTTTTGCTATGCATGAATGGCGAGTTAGAGGAGTTTAGATTGAATAGGCCAAGTTTGAATGGTGTCTATGCACCACCTGCCCTCTTCAGCAGCAGCATACACATCATAGGAGCATGATCTGTCTCAGACCTACTAGAATTGGATGGGAATGGAGAGAGCCTCGTTGGATTTTCTCCATATTTATTGATCTTCCATGCACTAACAGCATAATGCAGTACACAGTCAATTTGAGATAATTGGATATGACACAGCATGTACATGTAATCTATCACTGTAGTCTCCTGGTACACTTTAGGTTTTGCTGCCACAAGAACATGCAGTATTAGCCTGCATTAATAGGCTAAGTGGATGGAAGTAAAACAGGATCATTGTAGGGCTTGATGTAACAAAATATACTGTAGTTTTAAAACGATGCCCTCGAAACTGCCAGAGATGCAGTTGAATATGAACATTTCGCATTTGATAGAGTGGACCGAGTATTTTGGCGCAGAACAAAATATACCTCATTCCCATGGTTTTCTGAGAGGTTTGCCAGTGAAATTTAAATGAACAGTTGACTAAAAGTAGGGAGCAGCATCAGTAGTGATGACCAAGTGCTGTTCAGAAAGGGGCGTGTGTTTATGTGGAGGAATCTACCTTGTAGCAGAAGGGATATTATATTAAGCAAATTCTGATTACCAGCCGCTAAACCACAGAAATTAAAATTAGGCATCCAAATTGGGTTTGGAGTAGCAAAGGGCTGCTTTGGTGTCCTAAAACTGGTCATAGAGGTAGAATTTCAATGTTACAGAAATTTAAGATCTGTTGTATCCTCCGTTAAGGTTGACTGAAAGACATTGGGTCTGCAAGAGCTGTGTCTGGATGTTAGGGAATAAAATACATACGTTACAAAGAAGGAATAAAATATATACGTTACAAAGAATGAAAAAAATATGTAACAATAACATATAACACATAAATCACTTGAATTGTTACAGCAATTGGATGTTCAACAGCCTACTGACGTACGTAACCGGGGGTTGCGATCATGCTCTGCCTAAGTTGGCAGGAGCTACTCGCTCGGTGTCTTTGTCTGTGGTGTCAGGTAGCCAAGTGAGCTACTTTATTATGAAAATTGCATTCAGCTGAAAAAATGCTAAATATTTTCAAGTGCCTGTGGGAAAAGCTAGGTTTGTATTAAAGGATTTGGTTCTTAAAGTCACCAAGAAGTTAATGCTTCTCAGGTGCATCCAAGGGAGAGAATTTTCAATTATAATACTAAAATCTTTCAGAAGAGAATGCATTGCTTTGAATGAGCTGTTCTGACACTTCAATAGGCCACGCTGGAGATTTATAATGTACTCTGTTTACCTCAGTTAAAAAGTAGAAGTGGTATTTTAAATAGTGGGTTTTGTCCAAGTTCTTGGGGCATTAACATCTTCGGCCCCTACGCAAACCAAAGTAGTGCAGAGTTTTCTTACAAGGTTTGAAATGAAATTTATTTTAATCCTCTAGATAAAAAAAGTTGACCAGATAATTATATTTGATGTGGTGTAGTTATATGGGCACTTCCTACAGGTATCATTTATTCTCCTTCCCCTCAGGGAATATCTTTATTGATACTGCCACCTTTGGTCTGTTAGCTTCTCCAAACTGGAGTTGTTACATTACTTTAACTCTGCTGCTCTAATTGAAACAGAAAGGCTTTGATCCAGCAAATCACTTAAAATAAGTGGATAATTCATGTATATAAGTAGTAATTTCATTAAAGTGACTACTCATACCCTCCGTTGCACAGTTGCTCAAGTGCTTGCATAGATCAGGGGTCTAAGTGCAAAACGTTGTATTTGTTTTCCAAACAATTCCAAGTAGCGATAATAAGAATAATCAGCATCTAGAAGTAACGTACCCTAACTTACGTTTTCTGCATTTTCTTTTATTAAATTCTATTCTAAACAAGTCACAGGTCTGATTTTCAAGTACAGGTATCTAACCTTTGTGCTGGTTCAGTGACTGTGCATCATCATGAATGTGTGAAGAATTAACCACCTGACTGGTGGTTTGTATACTCAGTCATTTAGATGGGTTTCTACTGTGCACGGGTCTGAAAACCTGTACCTGGATCAGCAGCCACAGCTCTTGACTGAGCAGATGCCTTGACCAAATATTTGTATTTACAAAACAGAGAGTAAACGCAGGCAAACAAAACACCATTTTACCTACTGGCAATATTTGTGAAACCTAAAGGGTATAGTTACTGCAGGCTGGTTTATTTTTGATGCGATATCCCATAGTGTACTGATAACATACATATACATTGCATTAGCATAAAGTACATAAATAATAAATCCCATGTGTTATACTTTTATACTGGTGGTTATAGGTGCTTAATTTTGGAATTTATTTTGGTGTTCCACGAATCATGAGAATTGACCATACAGGACGGATATTTAAAAAATAAGTGGCTGTACCATTGCTTAATTTCTTTCCTGTTCCTAATTTTGGAAGTGCTGAAAATCATAGGTCACTTTTGAAAATTCTGCTGTTATCAGCTGTTGATTGGGGGATTCTCACTGCTGCACCGATGTATGTATGTGTGTATATGTAAGTATAAATGGGTAGTAGCGAGCAATCCATGTATGTGCTCCAGCCTTACACGAAAGCGCCCTTCTGTGTGTGCCCTTAGCACGGGGTGGTGAGCGCTTTGCCATTGACTTCAGTGAAACTGGGCCAAGCAGCTGTGGAGCTGCGCTGTGGCATCAGCCAAATCATATTCCCTGTTCCTCCCAGCTTCTTCTCACTTTTCCTATTGTCCCTGTCCACCTTTCTCTCTGCTCTGCTGCTCACAGCAGCAGCCAGGGCTTACTTGCCCCAGGCCAGCTCTTGCACCTTGCTCCAACCTGCTCACCACCGATGGAATGCTCCTCTTGAAGAGCTTCTCCTCTCCCAGAGCCCCTTCTCGTTCCTCCTATTCCTGATGATCACAAGGAAACGAATAAATAGTCCACATACAGGATACATATTTGTTTGAATAAAGAGATGTCCAGATGTGTGCATTTAATTTTATGTGGAAAATGTCTAAAATATATGTAAAAATGAGACATGCATTTGGGGACTTTTTGGGTAAGATTCTAGGTGCTTTGCAGCATGGGCTGCCGAAGGATTTGGTTACTGCTCAGCATGCTGTGGCACTGGCAGAATATAGATGAAGCTAGTGATAATTATCATCCTTGTATAAACAGACTTTCTCCCTTATAATATTGTGGCAGATAAATCTATAAGTGTTTTGGTCACTTACAGCAGATAGCCTATAACAGCATATCTTGAGCTCCTGGTGGAATACACGTAATTCCAAGTGTCAATTTAGAGATACTTGTGTTTCTATAAGGAATGAGCAGCCTTTCTTTTTTTCTTCCCCTTTTTTTTTTTTATCCCAATGCAAATGCAATCCTTATCCATCACTTCAGAAAACAGCCGGAGCTTGGTAGCAGCCTTGGACAAATTAAACATCTTTGAACAAGAATAGTAATGAAAATGTAATATTCTCAAGTCTGCTGAAGCTGTACTTGGCTTTAAACCCAAGGCTGAGTTTGTTCTGATTATTTCTTTCCATTTTCAAAGCTGCTGATCAGCAAAAATTAATTGATACATGATTCTGCATCTCTGCCAGTTCAGCAGCACAGCAGGCAGATCCCCATTGGGAATCTGTGCCAGGCCCGGTGCCTGCAGCCCAGCTGATGGACACGGCAGGCAGTGAGTGCGAGTCCATGAGCGCAGGCTCTGTTCTCCTCTTATTTCACATCATTTCAGTGCTAAAAGTCAATGCAAGATATAACTGATAATTTGAAAGGGAGGAAGATCAGCCGGTCTTGGACCACTGCATCTTCTTGGCCCTGTCGCAATCGGTTGTGTAACTGCAGTCACTTTCGCGGGGCAGGAGATGGCTTCTGTGCCATTAGGCCAAATGCTCCGCATAAGCAACTCCACTGAGCACCGGACCTATTAAAAATTAAAACCAACTTTGCAGTGTACTCAGGGCTAAATAAGAGGTCGTGAAGCCAGTAGAAATAATCCCAGTGGTTTCAGGGGACTGTGGGCCCGGGCTTAACTGAAGATGGGCACAAAAATGCAGCCATTATGCGCATACTTGTAATTTTTTCAAATGACGTAGGAATAATTCTTCCAGAAAGAGAGAGAATGCGAAGGAGAGGGAGGAACAGCAATTTTCCTCCTGAACTGAGAAAAAGAAAACTGTTGGGTATGTGTTGCTATCACAGCAAAGTGTTTCTATCCAGGCTCAATGCTTCAGCATGTAAACAACTTCCACTGAAATCTGCAAAGTGACTGTGCAGAGCATCTGGGAAAATATTTGTGATTTAAATGCATTAAGCGAAATGATAATGTTATTTGATTTGGTTAATCAATAACAGAGGAGAAATGTAACACTTTAGTTTGATTAACCTTCTGCCATACAACACAAAGTCAATGAAATCAGAAATACTTTGTTCTTTTTTTAAATTTGCATAAAAAATTATAGTGGGGTTTCATTTCTGGGAGCATGCAGCATTTTCCCTATCGTTATCTGTATATTTTATCTGAAATTTGTTTGTTGCTTTAGAACAACGTATTTGTCCACTGTAGACAAAATACACACTTTGTTCAATTCCTTACTTGGGGTCAAATTCTCTTGAGGAGAACAAGTGTGGGTTGTGTAGCTGTCAAAAGAGGGTTTAGTGCTTGACCCTAAGAAGCATTCAAAGCCCAGATCTCTCTTTTTTTATTGCTTCTCATTTTCATTGTTTGTACTTTATACTTAAGAAGGGGCCTCTGCAGAGGGGAAAGCCCCTGCTTTGGTATTCACAACTAGCAGCCTTCTACTGAAACACCTCAAAAGCTTTTCACGGCAAGAATCTGGAAACCACGGCTCTGTGTCAACCGCTGGTGCATAATCATCGCCGCGCATGGAGGGGCCGGGGCAGGACGCGGTGGTGCACGCGCCGGATGGAGCCCAGGGAGGGCTGGGTGAGGCGAAGGCAGGGATTCAGGGCATGTGCATCAATGTGCCTGCAATAAACAGAAAGTACTGGAGGTACGTAAGCTTGGATGCAATGAAGCGGGAGTGTGAATCCAAAAGGGTAAGTTGCTGAATTAATGTAGTTTAGAGGAAGATACAGACAATAGCTGTTTCACTGGATGCTCACTGAAAAGTTGATGATACAGTTTTATATATCTGTGCTCAAACAGAAGTTGTCTCTTACATTCTCTACAGATGGTGTTTATATAGTGTACACAAACTCAGAAATAGCCATAAAAAAGCCTGAGATTTTGTATAATTATTCACAATTACATTTGTGTAATTGGAAAGTGTAAGTATTATATTAGATTTTACTTTATAGAACTACAGTGCAATTATACTTGGTAATAGCTGTTAACAGTATGAGGTGCCTTATTTGTAAAAAATGCAAAATACTTGCAGTATTCCTAACTGAACATGAGTTTTGGCTAACATACAAATGTAGTAAAGGTGGATTTCAAGTCCTTTCCGTCCCAGTTGGCAAGACCGTTGGCCTTATCTTTTTTATCTCGGGTAGTAACTCACGATTCTCCAGGGCCATTCCAAGGGGGCCAGGAGCACAGGAGGACCAAACAAACAGATGGACTGAGATAACATGAACCTGAGCAGCGGAGGAAGGTCACCTCTTTGCAGAGTTACACAATTCTTGCGCGAGCCTGGCCGTGGCAGGGCCGTGGCTCTCGTGGGGTGATTTCAGGTGCTGCCAGGTGGGAGGGTGGGGACTGCACGAGCCCTCCCCTCTGCTGGTAAAGGCATGAAATGGAAGTAGTCTTAGGAAAAGGAAACAATATTTTCTCAGCTACGTATCTTGGGATAGACTACATATACTATGTATTCTGGATAATTTGCACCCTTAAGAAACCCTACCAAGGAGCAGTTGCTGCCCTACTCAGAGCAGAGACTCCAAATAAGCGTTTGTGTGGGGAAGCATGATTTTAATTACACAGATCTTCAGCCAGCGTCTGGGAGCCAAGGAAATGCAAGGGTACACGAGCACTCTCTATCAGCATCATCTGGTGCAGCAAACCAGAAGCATTTTGCATGGTACTGTCTCGACAGAGAACACAGGCAAATAGAAGTTGAATAAGAAACCATAATAACTCATGAAACCATACAAACAAGAAATAAAATAGCTTTCAGGTTCTTTGAAAGTATCAAAAATGAATTTTTTTTTCTCTCAAAATTATGAACTGCATGAGCTTTTTTATGTGCCGTAAAAATTCCTCCAGAATTGTATTTGTTGCTCCTAATATTCAACTGGGAATAACATGACAGACTTGCAGAGTCCCTGCAGGGCAGTGTGCACGTGTAGGCGCTATCCAAGCTACATTCTGGAGGGCAAATGTTACTTTCTGTTTGTTACCACTGGGTCAGTACTCTCATTTTTATGCAGACTTGAGGCCGTATCATTAGTCTCTGAAGCCTGTTTTCAACAGCCGGCTGGTCCCAGCAAGGCAACGTCAATGATAAAGTGACTTTCAGGACCATCATAGGAAGTCCTTGAGATGTGAGGGAACATTCCCTGTGAAACAGGGCGCATGGGCTCGTGTTGGCCCTGCTGTGGGTTAAGGGCATTTTGACTGCTGGCTGCGTCAGGCATGGGGAAATAGGAAGGCGCTTTGCAGGTCTCCTCTGAGCACTTGCCTGGGAGGTCATGTCAAGCTCCTTGTCCTGCTGATTTAAAGTGCTCCTTTAGGCGCTGCCTGAGCAAGGCCTTGTAGGAAAGAAAATCTTGCCTGAATTGGAAAGCTACGTCTGCTGTGCTGGTGCTCGAGGGTGCTGGTGGCCTCCAGGCTACTGGTGGCAAGGAGGGGCCCTGCTGTGGCCACTGTGCTGGCTCAGCCACAGGCACTGCTGGCAGCCCCGATGGAGGCTGTTTGCAAAACACCAGAAAGTGCAAGCTGTAAACCACGCAGCAGCATCAACAGATAAGCAGAAAGAAACAAGTGATAGTCAGTGATGTTTTTTGCCTTCAGACACCTTCACTAGAGGATCCAGAGCTACAGTCAGTATGAATTTATTGGAAAGGACTAGGTTAATGCACATGCAGAAAATGTTATGTGTCCCTTGTAAGATTAAAAGCCTGGGGAGAAGGAGGGACATGAGAGAGATGATTTCCAGCCTCTAATCCTGCACTTTCGATTGTTTGATGTTTTTCTGTTTCCGTTGCAGAGCATTAGCTGTTTAAATTGCAACGTCTTGGGGTCAAGGATAGTTTGTTCTTGGGATGGTAGATACTGTAATGTGGCACTGATCTGTCCAGTGCCGGCTGTACGCTGCTGAAAAATAATTGGTAACAAGGCAATGAGGAGAAAGGTGGGACTTGGTGTAATTGATTGGAAATGCCTACAAAAGGAAAACAGTTCCAGGGGATTCACTGCCATCCTCCCTGTCGGTGCAGTTTGCATAGTGAGAAGAAGAGCGTTACTACATGCACGTTCAGCTGGCTGATTTTGTAACGGATGTTGGGACTGGGATTGCGTATGGGGCACTAACCCCTGCGGGCTGGCCTTATTGTATTTCAGCCCTTACTGTACAGTGCAAAAGCATGTGTTCAAGCCTATTGATATTCAGGTGAGACTGATTCAGCATGTGTTTAGATGTAAAAATCTGCTTAAATTTCAAAGATTTTAATTACAGAAAAAATATAAATACTAGTGAAAGCCCCGATCAGATCAAACCAGCTTAAGTCTCCCACAGGCACCAATGGCCTCTGTCGCCCTTTGAACCTGGAGATAAGTTAATGGTGCCTGTGGCCTGCTAAGAGACCATTTCTGGTTGCCAGCGTCCTGACTCTACCTTGTTCCTCTTGGATTCGATGACTCTTAAGCACATGCTTGAAGTTAAGCTCCTTATGAAGTATGTTCCTGAGCAGGAAACATAATTAAGATTTAAGAACAGTAGAAAAGCCTGTAACTGCTCATAATGCATCTCATCTTTCTCCAGGCCTTGGAAATAGAAATAATGAGAATTCCCAAAGGATTTGTGTTTTACTTTTATTTTACTTTTTGGTTCTGTTAAGGATTTCATTCTATGACAGTGAAGTGAGAAGAAAAGTTTGTTAAGGAGGTTTTTGTTAAAACTGAAGCAGCAGATTAAATAGGTGACTTCATGAAAAGGTGAACCAGGTTGCTATTATTCTTGGTAATTAATTAAAGTCTGGGATGTTTAAGTGCTGATAACTGTGCCTGTTTCTCTAAAACATCCTCCTGGGTCTCCTATATGGAAAAGCACGGGGTGAGTGGCTGATTGGCTGCAGCTCAGGGCAAATATTGCTGTGGCTGAGATTTGCTGGTCAGGTACTGAAAGAAACTGAGTCCTTGGAGCAGAGTAGGTAGATGACTCCGCTGTGAATTCAACAGCACTTGAATAAAGATTCATTAACCCATTACAATACCGTATAAAGCATTTCCATCCTATGGTTTTAGTTTAGTGCCAGTGGGGTTTCAGCCATCACCTCTTGAAATTAATTGTGAAGCTCACAATGGCTTTGGTGCTACTGGACCAAATCCTGACAGAGCAGCTTCAATACTTTTATTAAGTAAAAGAATTATTATAACTCAGAGCTGTGCTTAAATGCCTGCTGTGAGGTGAAGGCCGTTTTGACTCAGAGCCCAGTGCAGCCATGTTTAGCTTTGCAGCCCTGCACGAATGACTGTGAGCAATACCGAGCTTGGGGAAAAACTGGGGACGCAGTTGGTGGTGAAAGAGTTGATATTGTTTCCCCTTGAAGTATGGTTCGATTCACATATTTGTGAGTGCGGTGTCTCGCCTTCCACACCTAGGCAATTAAGCAGCTAGTCATTACAAAACCAGATGCTGTCTCCACTGTCTTGATATTTGGTCACAATCAATTTTGCTATCTTTTTTTTGTCTTCACATAGTGGTGTGATTAGATTCCTTTCCCTATTTCTCTTCCCACTTTTGGTCCATATACAGCTCTTTAAAGCAATATGGGTTTGCTTCAAAAAAAACCCCTGGCAGCATAAACCAAACCCAACTGTTTTCATTGAAGTGGTTTTTTTACATCATAGCTGCTACTTACCATTTTTATTCATCTTGCGTTTATAGAGAAAGCTTGTCTTGATATCTTGAAGGCACTTTTAATGAGTACACATCATGAATTTTCCAACTGCTTTTAGATTGAAAATGATTTCCTTTCTATTTGTCACAGAATCATGTTATTTTACATTTAAAAAGGTTCTTGCACACCTCCCCAGCACCTGGATTGTAAGTGATTATTGGCTATTGTAGTTTGAAAATGAAAGCCAGTAGAGTTTACTTCAAGCCTGTTCAACTAAATAAAAAAGTTAACTTCTGCTTAAAAAAAGAAAAGAACAAAACTGCCACATAGCGAGTGTACTCTCAGTTAAAGACCTGCTCTGACATATTCACAAAAAAGGTTAAATCCTGCACTCCTTGCCTGTAAAGCACCTGCACCGGCCATCCCAGTGCTCTTGCAGAACATGTCATCAAACTGTGGGACTCCTGACAGGATGCTAAAAGTTTATGGGGGTTCAAAGGACAGACAGGTCAAACTTATCAAGGAAAATCCATTCAGGTTTATTCAACACAAAGACACCATTTCTGGTTCACGAAGCCCCCTAGATAAAATTTGTTGGAGACTGGAAGGCAATCTGGGAAAATACCATGTTGTGTGTGTCTTGTGCTTACCCTCATCCCACAACAGCTGGTTTTGGACACTGGAGAATGGGCTAGGTAAACCTTTGCTATGCCTATTTTTAGGTCTTATGTTTAAAGGACTCATTTTAAAACCACTGCAAAGGTTACTCTGGCTTTGGGAAGTTTCAGAATGGGGAAGGCAAGGCTGAGTTTCATGAACAAACTCTATAGGCAAAATCTGTGATAATGGGAGGCTAAGAAAATGCGAAAATTTACTATATTGAGTTAAGTTAGTCTCTTCCAAGCCTTAAGCCTAATTGTCGAGCTCTGAACAGTAACTGCTAATTTTCTCTTTTAACTGAACTGTAAGTAAATGAGGAGTTTTTTCTTATTTTATTTTTCAAATATTACTAAAGTTGAGTACCACTGAGCTTTGACCTAACCCTGCTCTGCCAAATTGGCTGAGTAACTCTCAGTTTCGACGTGAACAGATGGAGGCTCCTGCCTGTAAGACTGTGGCTGTTGTTTGATCACCACTAGTCAGATGACTTTACTGACCTTCACTATTCAGTGTAAGAAAATAGTGCATATTTTGGGCATAACCCTGTAAAACTTCAGTTTGCATTTAAAAATATTCAGAGTGAAGAAGAATAATGAACTTTCACTACCCACATTAAATAGATAATTAAGAATATGAATATTAAGAAGCCCGGTTTAAAGTGCTACTGATTGATTGATTTGCTGCAAGTGACTGTGAATAAGGTCTGCAAGGAGAAAAACAAGATTACAATTTAAAGATTGTAATTAAATTGGTTAGAATTTGTACTGTTTCCCATTCTCATTACATTTGCAGGAATAAAGGACTTCTGTCACACAATTTAGCAATTACTAGGGTAAAAGAGATCTATCCTTTCTGTTGCTAGTTATTTTGATGACCATACAGTCAATGCCAGAAAGAGGCCAAAACCATTGTTATTTTTAATGTAGGTTGATGACATGCTTTATTGTCTGGGCAAACATGGCATAGAGTGGTAAGGACCATGTCCCATGGGGGACATGAAATGGAAGTCTTGCTTCCATGGTTTAACAAAATTAAGCAAGAAATCTGCTGGAGAGCATCATGCTTCCCCTGGTGATCCCTGGAGAGTGCAAATACTTCCAGCATCGCAGGGGTGACGTAGTTAAGGGCTGCTGGTTTTCTGTGGTGTGGTTCCCCACACTTTGAGCACTTTTCAAGTGTTCCCACTCTGAGTCCAGCTGGGTGGGTTTGTGGTCAGACCACTAATAGTGGCCTTTGAAAGGATTCCTTGAAATGGGAGGCTCGGCAGACTCCTGGCAGTTCTTCGGGCTTACGCAATTTAATGCTGATGCCTGACGCCTAGGATCTAACGTACAGTCTGCTCAGTGTTCATATTTAAGGACAAATTTGCAGACAGGGAGCAGAGAAATGACTTGTTTTTTAGCTAGCTATCACATATGGCTGTTCAGTTTTTGTGTGAGGTCTTTACAGAGAGATCTAAGACTTGTTTTCCAAAACTCACCAGCAGAGAATATGATGGCAGTTCTTATTAGGAAACAAACACAGCTCTATTTATGCAGAAAAGCTGTCTGTTCCTTAATGATCTTATGTAGGTAATAGCAAGCAGTAGTGATGGTAATTCATTGCTTGGAACACATTTTCCCAAAATACTTGCATTTATTTTCAGAGAAGATGACATATACTGACTTGTTCAATACAGATATAAAGAAATATCTGTTGTGTTTTACAGAACAACTGTCTTTATTCTGTTTTTTCCTTTGTCCTTTGAGCTTTAGAGTATGACTATTTAATTAAAGATTGAATGAGAGACCAAGTTTAATTTTTTCTAAACAATAAACTCCAACATATTCAACAATGTCTCATGCCTTCCTGGCATTTTGACGTACGCCTGCAGCAGAGAGTCTATTGAATTTGGTATGTGACTAAAATCTAACAAAGAACACTGTCTACTGAACTCTAAATCTGCTTGGTTAAATCATTCAATGTGCTGTACAATTTGTACAGCTGAAACTGAAAATAAGCAGAGCCCTTACAAAACACAGCCAAGAAGAAGCTTAGCTAAAATTCTCAAGACATGACTTAGGAGCTTTGGGTAGTTTTGACAGTACAAAACAACACTGAAATTGTTACTTTATATGAATTCATCTTTTTTTTTTTTTGTTACTTATCACTACACCATTACTACTTCAGTTAAAACTGGGAGAAATGTGTTTGGTTGGATCCTTGCAACCAGTTGCCACAACGCTTGTTATTTTGGTAAATACATTATTGTAGTAAGAACCCTGTCCGACTGGGACATGGAATTGGCTCAGCATTGACATCCATACAGTTAGACAATAAATCCTTATTGTGGAGGATGTGAAAAAAAAAGCCCTCTACTGAAAAATAAAAGTCCTCTTTTGCATCTCCAGTACATTTTTCTGTCAGACTGTACTCTGCAGGGGAGACATTTCCATGTATTGGCACACTGTAAATAATAAAAATAACAATAAGACAGTACATTATCACATTTAAATAACAAATAAAGGAAATGGAGGCAACACCCACTGAACTCTGAGAGATCTCTAAAGGCTACATTTCATGCTAGATAGGGCCTAGAGGAATGGGCAAAAGGAGATGAGAACACTCTTAGAAAGCTGATGAAACAGTTTGTTATAAATCCTGGGCTAAGGATTCATCTTTGGTCAAACTCTGTTGAAAGCAGTGATTGGAAATAAAAAGTGAGGATATTTATGAGCTGTTTAATACAATAATCTGAAGCCATGTTAAATCTAAATGACCTCTTCCACATGGAGATTGCACCCTGAATCATATTGGGGCACTTATAATGAAAATAGCAGGTGTCCTATTGCTTTTTGGTCAATTACAATAGTTAATGAATGAAGCAATTTTTTTATTACAATTTAATTACCCAAGATTGTTCAGCTCACTTGCAGCATCTGTTTTTCTGCAAGGGCCTACATTTGACCCCAATTTTTTTACAAGTAGGTCATCTAGAGCACAAAGAGCTTGATCCAGCACCATGCACATGAACTTCTCTACCCAGAAGGATGGGAGAGGAGCCCCAAGGTCAGGGACTGCATCCTCTTGTGTTTCAGACTGGAACTATTGCATCCGCCTCGGAGCTGAAGTCTTTCCACCTCCTCACATTTTGCCAGAGCCGTGTTTCTCAGCACTGTGTTTTGCAGTACCATGTTTCTTTCCACCAATGACCGTGACCACCAGCAACAGAAGGATGGGATTAATATAAATATGCTCTCTGTTTTCAGGCTGTCACTTCTCCACTCGTGTAAAGTCAGTTGCCTTAACCATTGAAAAAAGAGTTCCTCTTAACAAGTACTTTCCCTGGATGGCTGTCCTGACCACTGTTTCTGTTGCTGTACCCCAGCCAAAATGCTAAAGCCATTAGCCTGAGCACTTCCAGCATGGTGGGATCTAGCCAATACACAAAGGACCCAGCTCTTACAAATGGGACATCAGGATACCACAAGAGCGCTTCACTGCATTGTGTAGCCTTGGCATATTCATTGCAAAATATCCTTATGGCTCACGGTGCAGTAAATACCTGTGGCACTGAGATGCACTCCTGCTACCAGAAGACATCAGCTCGATAAATGAATTATTGAGTAAAACTGTATGGTCAGACTAGGTAATCACAGTGATCCCTTCTGGCCTTAAAATCTATTATCTTAATTCTCATTTACCCTGAGGCCATTTTACCCCCCTCTAGCAATACAAACGGGCCTTAAGGTTTGAATATTTACATCCCCTTTGAGGTATCTTTATGTTGCCAGAGTGATGCCTCAGTAACCTTTGTGTGAATGAGAATGAGGAGCTCCGAGTCCCTCAACTGCCATGTTGGAAGCTGGCTCAGGGGCTGGGGTTTTGCTTGTTTCTGTGGTTTTCCTTGTCTGATCAATACATGTAGACTGTTTGGGAGTCCTTGTTTTAATAATTTATTAACATTGATTCATGTAACTTTGCTTATGCCTTTTGTGCTGGGGATTGACTAATTAGTGACATAACGAATAGATCCAGCTGTCTTTGGCATAGTGCTCAAATCAAGGTGTACACATTTCCCAGATGTGATGTGAAATAATACCAACCTGTGGAGAAGTGAAAAGAAACCAAACAGTAAATCTAAAATGGTCTGGACTATAAGCTTGGAAATGAGTCCTAGTGGCCCACAGCTGGACATCAGATGTCTCTCTAGTGTTGGTGAGTCTCAGCTAGTGCAAATCTGGGTGGCACCAGGAGCTCCGTGTGAATGTAAACTGCTTGACCTAATGGCTACCTATTAATGTTATCGTGGCTGTGCCTCCAAGATTGGGTTTTCTGCATTAAAACCTGCAGTAGGATGGCCCTGATGAGCAACACATGCATGCATGCTTTAGGAGCAGCCTCAATTGAAGTCAATGGCTCTATGTCCAGGTGGAGACTGGTGACAAGTGGTGTCCCTCAGGGTTCTGTCTTGGGACCGGTGCTTTTCAATATCTTCATCAATGACATAGACAGCAGGATAGAGTGCACTCTCAGCAAGTTTGTGGATGACACAAAGCTGAGTGGTGCAGTTGACACACCTGAAGGACGGGATGCCATCCAGGGGGACCTGGACAAGCTGGAGAAGTGGGCCCATATGAACCAAATGAGGTTCAACAAGCCCAAGTGTAAGGCCCTGCACCTGGGTCAAGGCAATCCAAGGCATGAGTACAGACTGGGAGAACTCACTGAGAGCAGCCACGCAGAGGACTTGGGGGTCCCAGTGGACAAAAAGCTGGACACGAGCCAGCAATGTGCACTCGCAGCCCAGAAAGCCAACCGTATCCTGTGCTGCATCAGAAGAGGCGTAGCCAGCAGGTCGAGGGAGGTGATTCTCCTCCTCTACTCTGCCCTCATAAGACCCCACCTGGAGTACTGCATCCAGCTCTGGAGCCCTCAGCACAAGAAAGATGTGGACCTTTTAGAACGGATCCAGAGGAGGGCCACGAAGATGATCAGAGGGCTGAAGCACCTCTGCTATGAAGACAGGCTGAGAGAGTTGGGGTTGTTCAGCCTGAAGAAGAGAAGGTTCTGGGGAGACCTTATAGTGGCCTTCCAATACTTAAAGGGGGCTTATATAAAAGAGGGGGAGAGACTCTTTATAAGGGCAGATAGCGATAGGACAAGGGGGAATGGTTTCAAACTGAAAGAGAGGAGATTTAGATTAGATGTTAGGAAAAAATTCTTTGCTCAGAGGGTGGTGAGGCACTGGAACAGGTTGCCCAGAGAAGTTGTGGACGCCCTGTCCCTGGCAGTGTTCAAGGCGGGGTTGGACGGGGCCCTGAGCAACCTGGTCTAGTGGGTGGCATCCTTGCCCATGGCAGGCGGGCTGGAGTTAGATGGTCTTTAAGGTCCCTTCCAGCCCAAGCCATTCAGTGATTCTATGATTCGTTTTTCATGTGGTCTAAACATGATATAATAACAAACAAAAATTCATGGTGGGTGCTTGGATTAGATGAACATCTCCTCACTAATATGTTTTTAAACTGCACAGTGGCTCTTCCCTGTAAGCTTTTCACTTGGATGAAAAGATAGTAAAGAATAAAAAAATAAAAACCAAGAGAGCAATTCAGATGCTCCAGATTCCTGCTGGATGAACACTGGCATTCAGTGCTTCCTGGAGCACAGCATGCTGCTCCATGGAGCCCTTCATGCAGCTAACGGCGACCCAAACGCCTCCTGCAGAGAGGGGCTCTTTTTGTTTCATTGGGTATTGAATGCAGTGTTACAAGCCATGACTTATGGCACGAGAAGAGCAGACACCCGAGGACAGATTCCTCTGTTGCATAATTCCACAGCTGAGAAATATGCCAGGGAATGCAGAATTATGACCGAGACTTTTCCAGCTTTCCTTCTCGTTGTCTTCATGGCCCAGTAGAAAATTGTGACAGCTGGAAGTGAGGAAAAAAATGGAGCTTTATTGCTTTCCAGACCAGTCAGATGGCCTTCAGCAATTATTGTAAGAAGTGAGAACTGGTCCTCTTAATGGATCTGTTGCAAATCTGTGGACTTGGTCTGCTTATCTATTGCAATTGTTCTCCTAGTCCCACAGTGCTCCCCAGGCGTCTCTGAACGGTAAATGCCTCCAAGATCTTCCCACTTGCAAATCCACAACTGCAGCTGCCTTCAGCAAGTGTTCAAACCATCGCTCTGCCTCCTCAGTGCAAGGAATAGCGAAGTGGGACAAGCTAAGCTTAAAACTACATGTCTGGTAAAGTGCCATTCATTTTCAACCCAAAATTGGAAGCCGTTCAAAGTAAACAGCAGGGAATAACTTTTGTTGCTGTTGGTTTTGTTTTTTGTTTTTTTTTTTTTTATTTTGAAATATGGGAACTCTCAGCAGGTCTGTGCTAGGGTATGTCCCCACATGCTCCAGCCGCTCCCTCTGCCCACAACCTGGGGGCGGGTGGTTGCAGCGTGGTCTGGCCGCCCCGTGTGGAGACTGGTGCGGGGTCCTGTGCTGACCCTGCTCAAAGCGGGGTGCTGGGCTCAGCAGACCAGGAGTATCGATTGCGGCAGCACCCAGCCCTGTTGCACAAGTGCTTTAATGAGGCAACAGGCTCTTTCGAGCTTATTGCTTTGGATTACACCGTGTCACCTTCTGTTACACTGCGTGAAGCCCTAAGCTGGGCTGACATGGTGTAACTCAGGGGACCTTGATGTGGAATGACATTACATGATGCAGTGTGTGAGAAAATCAAAGTTTGTCTCTCTTGGCGTCGACTACTCACTCCCCATTTCCACAGCGGCCGTGCAGTCCAGCTTTCAGCAGGTGATCAGCAGGGTAGGTGTTTGGAAGAACTGGGATATTTTCATTAAGCAATTTCAAATCTCATTAGCAAATGTTCATAAAGTGATAATGCAGTAGCAATATTAGCCTTATTAATCCAATATGAAAGCCACTCTCATGACAGAGAAAAGTGCCAATAAAAGCCTTTCATTTTGTACAGGCTAACAGCACATGCACCAGTGTGTTCTTAATTAAATGATGCAGAATTTTAATCTCCCCGAACTCAAAGCTTTGGAGTACAGTGTATTAATACCAATGGAAACAGTTTTAAAGGTTCATTTTTACCTTCATAACAACTGCCAGTAGTTGCTCAAATCAAGAATCATTTGGTTTAAAAAAACCCACAAAACTAAACAAAACCCAAAAAACTTTTTATTTAAGCCTGACAGGCAGAAGAGATGTGTGTTGTCGTAGAGCTCCAGATAAAAGCAATATCTAGAACTGCGTTTCAGTTGCTAGGATGACTAACCACTGCCACACACTCAGCCCTGCTGACTGCAACGGGAAAAATCAAACAGTGAGTGATGGGTCAGCTCAACCATCAGCCTCGGTAGCAAAATAAAATAGTGGGGCTATGGTGATTTCTGGATTCTGCTCATACTTGGCCAATACTTCGTCTGAAGAGAAAAAAATAGGGCCACCATCAATTTCTAATTTCGTCTTCAGATCTTAAAGCTTTTTGTAAGGACGTAAATTACAAAATAAGTCCAAAAGTTCATGCATTTTGCCAGCCACTTGCTTTCCTCTGGCTCAGTCATTTTGCTCACGGTATGAAATCTGTTTCATAGACTACACCATCTAAAGCCACCTGAAATCAGAAACCACGTCTTGCCGTACGGCTGATTGCACAGGGCAGAGGGAATAGGTGCAGGGCAGCGCTTGCCCTTCTCCCATCTCCCAGCTGGTCCCGTCCTGGTGGGTCACAGCGAGACAGACCAGCCCTGTCAGCAGGTAGGTGAACCCCCTCTGCCACAGCGTGCTTGTTCACGCTGTTCCCAGTACAGATGTCTTACCGTAAACTCAAGCTTGTATGCAAGCAGACACTCTGAGGAAGGTATAAAATCAACTGTATTTAATTCCAGGCTCAGACCTGTGTCCTCTCCATGTAGGGAGCATCAGCTGGTGCCAAGGCACAGGGCAGAGCTGTGCAGGGTCCAAGGTGGGGCCAGTGATTAATTCCAGCAGCGGTTACTGTTACAGACGAGGACTAGTTTATGCACAAGAAATTTAATTAGGTGCTGGTTTCTCTTTACTATTTCAGCAGTTAGTGGGAGCACATAGTGGTTTGTAAAAAGATCAATAGGGTGGGGTTTTAATTACTTAGAGAACATTATTTACATTATTTATCCCATGGTCAGTCAGGTGGTTTGTGTTTATAAAAGGGACTTGGAGGTTGCAGGGCTGCTGCTGCTGCAGCCCTAGTGAAGCTGGTTAACCACTCGTCGTGTAGGGGATGCTGCTCACGTGAGTAAGTGCTCTGCAGTTTTGTCAAGAGATGTAGATAAATGCTTCCTAGAAGTAATCAGTTTCTTTAGTTTCATACTGCATAAAGAGTTTCTAACTTTGAAGACTCTTTTCATGAATGGGAAAATATGAAATCAATTCCCTTTATCTGAATGAATCTTTCAGCAAGCTCAGGGTTTAGTGTGGGGGCACTGCAGGCAAAATGTAACAAATGCGGTAGCATAAAAATGATTAAAACATGATGAGCAAGGTTATAGAAATAAAAAATGAGAAGGAAGGAGTTGGAAAAGTGAAAACAAGAAATCTGTGTGATACTAAAGGGTTGTTATTATTTTTCATGTTTACTTCTTCTGTGTTCATAATTTTTTTGTCCGTCATCAATCACTGTCAATTTGAAAAAGTGCTATACTTAAGGTCATTTATCCAGGGCTATTGGAGGCTAAAATTATGCAGTTTCAGTCAAATATACATGAATAAAGACTGTCATTTCTGATTAATGACATGTGACTTCAGTGTCTTACAGAATTATCTTGCCATCCAAGCTTTACAAAAAGGTTATTATGTAAGGCCTTTTCCATAATATATCTACTTTTCCTCTAAGAACACTGCAGAAGCCATTTTGCTCACATTAAAATCAGTGCTGATATCCCTTATTATGCTGGTGGTAATTGCTCTGCAGATTTTGAGATTGCCAGAATAAGTAAATTTTTGTGGGACTTGAAGTTACATTACTGACGATGGTTTCCAAGCTTGTGGTTTTGGTGCTGTTTCATAGTTTGCTTTTTATTTTCGTTGTAAGAGAAAGCCTTTTCTTTTACTGGAAAAAACAGGCATATAAAACACTAATCTCATGCAACATATTAAAAAAATTGCCGCACATGCCATTTCAACATTAATTACTGTTTTTCATGATTCACCATTTCCCTTATCTCCCTGTGCATAATGCAGCCTTTGTATGCATTTGTCTAAGAAAGGAGAGTTTAGAAACTTAAGGGAAATGTCACAAAACGAGAGAAGGGGGGAGAGCAGGAAAGGAGAGGAGAGGCGCCCATGCCAGGGGCTGCAAGAACTTCCCCACAGCCAGTTTGTGCACACACTGGTGCTCGCAGGGAAAATCTCCTGGCTGCCTCTGAAGCAGTGCCGTGGCAGCGCCGGGAAGCGCAGACTGCAGCGTGCCGTATGTTCTGTTACAGCCTCTCAGCTACTTCTCACTCCTCTAAGCGGACTGCATATAGCACCATCATACAGGCTCTCTCCTTTCAAAGGTGTTTTTTCACTCCAGGACAGATCATTCCTCCAAGAGGAAAGCTTTGCTTTGAGGGGAAAAAGAAGGAGCTTATCTGCCATTTTGTGTCCCATTTCTTATGGCAGGGGCAGAGTTTACGGTTTTGCCAAAGACCTTGGAGTCTCTGGGTACCCACAGAGGATGCTGCAGGGAACCCCTCCGTGCTGCTGTATCGCTGTGAGGGCCCCTCTCTTCAGCTCTTCATGGTACCAACAGCAACATTAGTGGTTGCAGCCCTCCAAATTCCCATTTCTACAGCAGATGTGATAGTGGCTAGGCTACAGCTGTATTTACTAGCCATTGTAACATTTTTTTCCTGGTACCGTTGCTGGTAACAAGTGCTGCTCTATCAAAATATATAAGGGCTTCTCTGAAGTCCAGTTCTCACAGAGAAACCTGAATATTTTTTTTTTCCTCTTCCCTGAATGTCATCAGCAAGACATACTTCTTCACTTGGGAGGCCATAAAACAGAGGAAAGTTTGATGAAGGACAGAAGGAGTATCATCAGAGGAACCGAGGCACCTGCTGAGAGCCTGGCTGCCCATAGAGCTGAGCAGGCAGTAGTGCAACTCCTACCCTTGGTCATCCTTTAAAATCCTATTTTACTCCCCCTGGTCCCTAGACAAAAAGTCCAGTGAACAAATATTCCTGCCAAACACTCTTCCCTGACCCTTCATTTCTCTGTATCCCCTACATATATGACTTGATACCAGAAAATTAGATGATCCCAGGTGTTCCGTATTTGGGAGGCAGGTTGCTCAGAGGGCTCCCAGGTCCATTGCTGCTGGTACGCCTCTCCCCAAGCCACAAACCCTTCTTCCCACGTGAGCCATCACCTCCACGCAGGCTGGGTCTCCACGTTGCTACTATTTGCTAACTGTGCCAAAACCTGCGGTATAGCTCCATGTGTCTGTGCACACAGTAATAAAACCAGGCTTGGAATAATCCAGTAGAAGGGCCTAGCAGCCAGATGAATCGATATTTATCATATCATGTCAGAACAGAGCCATTGGTCCAGATTGTCCCCTTGAAACCTCCTAGTTTTAATACTTATTGCTCTTTTTAAAACTGGAATTTGTAATTCATATGAATTCCATACAATGAATGAGAGGAATGGCAATAGCAAGAAGTATAAAAACTAACACGTGGAAAATTATTAACAACAACAAAAAATTCATTCTTTCTCTAAGGCATATAATTTTTTATATTTCTCAAGAAGATCAAGGTAGAATTTTGTGTTGCTGTGTAGGTGCACAACACATTTTATATTTTTACCTATTTTGTTTGTTCAGATTACTTTAACTTTGTTGGGAATCTCCTTTGACCCAAATGGAAATGCATTTTTCAGAATAAATGTGGAGCTAGACAGAGTTCTCCTTGGGAACTGTATTTCCAGCCCCGTGAGGTGCCACTGTTGGCGAATGGGCTATGAGCTGAGTACTGCCCCTCGGGCAGTCACTGACTTGGTCAAATCCACACTGGAAGAAGCAAGCAGCTTTGGGGTGGGATGAGTTTGAAGCCCACAGCATCTCCAGCAGGCCTTATTAGCTAACCTTTTAGTTGATCTGTTATTTTTAGATGCTTCTTTTGTAAAAGCTTTCTGTTGTTCTGCTTCCTGCAATGTTTGGGAAGTTGCTGAGGTGCTGTTCTTCACTTCCCCCTCCCAATCCAATTGAAGGCTCAAGTATTATCCCTGTATGTTGCAAATTTTGATCATTATCCAAATGGTTAAACAGACTAGGTTTAAAGGAAACTTTCCTAAACCAAACCAGCATTTGTCTGAAAGCGAATGTTATTTTCTTCCATTTTTTTTGTATGTTCATGGTACTGTTAGTAGAGAAAGACCCATGTGTTTGGCTGTGATAATTTACATAGTGTTTAACGGTTAAGAGCTACAGACATGGTCAATGAGCTAATTCAATAATCTCTCACCCTCTGCTGAGTAAGTGATGTGTTACAGGAACGTGTTTGTACAGGTCCTAAATGGCAGCAGGACTTCATGTCACGAAGTGTCATTCTGCTAGGACATAGCAGCGGCTCCAGGGGTGGGCATGTGTTTTGAGAGATCGCTTATGTAGTAACTGCTTTGAGACCTTGGATGCTGTCACCACTTACTTACATTTATGACTCTGTTTCTTGTAAATTAGCCTACATGATGTACATAGAATCAGCATTTGTTAATGTATGTATATGTGTATTAAGGTCTGTGAAATGTGTATGTGCATGCACACACACATATAATGATGTCTGTTATATGCATTAGTGTTCTATTGCTAGCAGTATTAATGGATAAATTTACCTACCGCAAAAAAAGGTACTGCTCAAATGTGAAGGTCTTGCTGGGAAAATAAATTACATGAAGGGGAGAAAATAAGAACAAGAGGAAAAAACCCAAGATCACAAGCCAAAGGAAAAAGATTTTGGGTGATCAATATACACCACCACTAAGAGTAGTGAGGAATGTGCAAAACCTCCTATTTGCATTGCATAGTGCAACATTGTCCTATTTTATGCAATTTTTTTCTCTGCAAATCACATGGTATCCAGAATCATGGTATGATATAGTTGAATCAGCTCTCATCCATTATGTTTAAAGGCCACAACATGGGGCATCTGTAATATAGGACTGTACATATTTCTTGTGGTTCTGATACTATTAAAGCTACTTAAGTGTCATGACGTGTTTATTTATGAGATCATCAAAGCCACTTAATAACTTTCTCTTGGTTACTTGTTTACATCTGTATAATACAGAGCCAGATTGTGCAGCCCACAGTCACATCAGTGAGCACTTACTCATGCAAGTTGTGCCACTGACATGAGGGTTTCACAATCTGGCCCATAATGTATCAAAATACATGAGGCCAAGATCTTATCACTTACAATCATGTAAATCTGGCTTTAATCCATTTAAGCTCCGAGTTAGGTACCTAGATATAAATCAGTGAAATTTCGTTGGCTTCAGTATTTGATTCAGTGGAGCTACTCTGATTTACGCTGAGAAGATCAGGTCCATTAGATCTGCAATTTAGAAATGCATTTGCTCCACTGCATGTATAAACGTTAGGATAGCTGAAATTAACATCACCACAAAAAAGATTATTTTCAACGCTGGCTATTTAAAATATCTCTTTGCACAATATAAACAAAGAGAATTATGTTAGAGTTAGAAGCAAGAAGGTTTAGGAGTCACATATGTCTTAACCTTTACACTGGCTATGAGTACATCAGTTCCTACAAGATGAACTGCATTATAAAGTAAATAGATCTGCTTTAAAGAAAGGTCAGGACACATGTTCTGCTAAAATCTAATTTCAGTCTATTGCCCTATAACCTACTGCTCTCTGGAATACAACAGATATAATAGTAAAGAGCCTGCATTTAATTATCTGTGATATAAAGCTTCCTTATCCCCCTGAGAATATTCACAAGAATAATAGAAGGTATTCTCAAAATACTGCATTTACTTCTGTATAGTGATTGCATTCTGTTTTAACTGTCTTTCCTGCTTTCTGGAAATATTATTGTAGCACCTTTTGTACCCTTAATCTAATGTTATATTACTTTTATGTCCTGAAAGACTAGATTGTTTTACAGATCCAAGCAAACTGCATTGCATACCGTTAGCTAGTGGTAGGTTCCTGCGAACATATTAAGAGCAAGCTTTGCTCATCATCCTTATGCATTAACTGTTTGCTGCTGCCTGTTTCAGATGAATTACATTAGGATTCAACAGCTTAATAATAACATTAATGTTGCCTGATACAAGCCAGAAGAACTTTAAAGTGAAAGGTACTTGCCACAATCTCAGTGTTAGCCTGGCAGAGAAACCCCTAAAGATAATGTGTAGACTTAAATAAAAGAATAATTAAGATGGGCTTAGTCATGTTATAATTGATGTGCCATGCAGTCCTAAATCAACATGTCATTTAGAAAGGAGTTAGATGGTAAGTTAGCTTTTAATGGTGATCATTCAAGCACCTGCCTGAAATATTTAAACAATTTTCAGGAAACAAAAGAGAAAAACACCTGTCTAGGGCTTAGATCTAAACGAGGAAATCTTTGTCTCATGTTTGACACTGCATATATCATTGCAAACAGGCATGTACAAACTATATTCTGAACTGATATCAACTGGCCTAATTACTGAATTAGAGTAACTCCACCAAAATACAACAGCTGAGGATCAGGCCTGAACCAGCCATAGCAATCCATCTCACCTGGGTCCCAGGAAGGACTGTCCTGGAGGATGCTTTAAAAGTAAATGCCTCCTAAGAATTAGCATTTTAGCAGACTTTAAGAGGTTTCTAATTTGATTTTTGCAGATGGGTAAGGATCGATTCCCTATAGTTTGACTCCAGAAAATGACCATGTTCATAGTGCACACTTCTGCTGTCATTCCTCCACCCATCACCAACTCCATTATCTTAAGATGATTGTTCAATATGGCGTTGAATTAAAACTTCATATATTTATACATGCACTTCCATGGAGTCTTTTCCATGGAAGACAGTGATAGTCATTTAAGGAAGTATTCTGTTATCATTTGAAACTCATCACTCCCAAGTCCAGGGTGTTCTGAGAAAAGAAAGAAAATGACAGGAAAGGAAGGAAAAAAAGGAAAAGGAAGGAAAGGAAACAGGATGGCTCCTAAAACTGTCCCAGGAAAATGAATAGCCTGAATTCTTATACCTATGAGTAACTTGGGAGTTAGACTGGAAATGCCTATGAAATTGTTAATAAAAAGAAGTGACATTCTCTTTTCTTATGAAATGTCTCACTATGTTACTCTCTTGTTGGAACATGCTGCTCTGGTAGAGTTTATGGCAGAAGCTCCTTGTAAGAAGCACATCACTTTTGGTACCACTGTGCAGAGACTATTGACGTTACATCCATGAAGGTCCTCTCTCCTGCCAGTCCCCCAGTTGCTGAAGCACATGGAAAGTCTTGCAAGAACCAGGTGATTAAATGTTTTGCTATAGGCTCTACCAGCACAGCATGGTGATGAGTTCAATGTACTCTTTGAATCTTTCAAGGAAAAAAAAAAAAAATCACAACATAGTAAATACTTATCTTATGTCAACTGTTTCAGTCTTGCTGCTTATCGATTCCCTGGCCACATATCTCTAAAAGGCCTTCACACCTGGTGAAAAACCACACTACAAAATGAGCTACTGGGCCACTGGTAAGTGCAGATTTATTCTTTTTACTTTTTCCTGTGTCTCTTTCAGGGATCACCACAGGGCCTACTTTCAGTCTGGGATTACTCTAGCATGGCTCCTTTGTGGAGGAAAAGGGCTGACATGACCCATTGGGGAGTGGGGGGACTCTGAGTGACCTCCCTTGTAGGCATTTTCTTGTCCTGTTTGGCAAGTCCATAAAACTGTTGCAATCTGATGCACTTTAGAAGTATAAAAGATGTTAAGGCATGTGACTGTGCCGGGGAAGCTGGTTTAATCATACCCAACGGAGACCAATAAATTCCACCTAGAAGCAAGAAAAATGCCTCTAATTCTCCTTTAGGGAGCGTCTATGTAACTAACTTTCCTATTCCAGTGCACTGCGACCTAGCAGTCTCTGCAGAGACTCCTGGTTTTAATGTTTCAAGTTTTCTTAGAAAACTTAATACTTCCACACAGGAGAGTTCCTTTTGGGGCACTAAAATACAGATCCCTAGGACCTCTCTTCCATTTCTTGCAAAATTAATGGTAATTACCAGGAAAGATTAGCAGGTTCAGTGCTTATTAGTCTTACTTTTTAAAATTCTGAAACAAATGTTTTTTCTTCCACTGTAACTGATCATTTTAATTTCTCTTCTTTGTCTGTAATAAAAATTGACGTTAAAGGATGCCCGAGGCAGTGTAATGAGAAAATGAAATTAGTTTTTCAGTTGGCTGGTCAAAAGCATTTTATACACGATAATAAACAGTTTATTTTACTCTTTTGCTTATGACATAATAAATGATAAAAACATTTTCTTGAAACAGATATTGCCCACTTTGCTACAGAGAGCTCAAGCTGGGATCTTTTCCATTCATGGAGTCACATAACAACTCTGAGGAATGTTTGCCTTCTTAATCTGCTTTTCTTAACCTTTTTTGGGTTGTATGCAACAGTCGATCTCCACACTGAGCATGACCAAAAATTTAGGGCTTTTTTCTTCCTTCTTGAAGACCTTTCTCAGAAATGCAGGGTCAATTACACTGTGCAACCTAGGAGTAAATCTGGCTCAAGGCATTTCTGAAGAACTCTTCAGAAGTTCTCAAGAGTTTTATATATAGTAACCTTAAAGCCAAGCCAAACCACGTATTTAAAACGAATCGTGCTGTTTCATTTGCAAACCGTTCAGCAACAGAGCAAGCCTGAGGAGGCACACATGAAATCCCACTGCACTGGATAAGCCCATTTCTTCCTCTCTGTCTTTAAACTCGGGGGGATGGGGGAGGAACTGGGGTTGTTAATGGTTTGCATAAAGTCTCGATTGTCAAACTATCCACTGATTTCTGAGGCCATATTTGAGGATGTTTGCCGATAAGGGGGGGAAAAAGAGGCTCAGATATCTATGCTGAAGAACTGTTCAGGATTCAGGGAAAGTCTGTGACCACTTTGAGACTTGTCCCGTTTCAGCTACCTACCCCTGCATTCGTATATTGTGAGACTTGTAAAAGCCTTTTCTTCCCAGGAGTTCTTTCTGAAGTGAACATATGAGACTCCTTGAATTGTTTAGATTGGGTTAGATTGATTATAGCAGCTTCTTCAAAGCAAGAAATGAAAATAGGCTAGTGGTGAGATGAACACATAACATATTGATAAATGTAGTTACATATATGAAATGGGCAAGAAAAAGAGAGAAAAGCTGAGTTTCTCGCATATGATTCTTACAGTTCTTGACAGCTCGAACTCCCACATGCTTGAATAGTTCAATACCAGATTAGTGTGATGCCTGCTTGGTGGATCCTGTGGGGCATAGACTCACCAAGAAACACATCATTCAGGATTTTGGGGACAGCTTGTAAACTGTCCAACACTACTGGCAATCCCACTCAAAGTCAAACTTGAAGATGGAACAAGTGGGGGGGGAAATAGATGCTCTCTTATTTATGCTCCCATAATTTATATTCTAAGTTGTTATTAGTCCATTTCTGTAGAATAGTGCCAATGAAAGATTTATTTGTAAAATAATACGAACTGCATCAAGCAAGCTAGAGCAGGCTTAATCACAAAAGCAAGAACGAAAAGCAAAATGGACGTGTAAGGACTGGACTGAAACCCTGATTATTTATTTATTTTTACTGAAGCCCATGGCAAAACTGCCATTCTATTTAATAAAGCCAGGGGGTTACCTATTAACATCAGGACCTGATTTTTTTCTGTGCTTAGGGAAAAGGAGAATTCTCACTAAAGTACATGCACAGCTTGGTTGTAAATGGCAAGCAATTGTGTTGAATTATAACCTTTTGGTGGGAAAAAAATAATCTATTGTTAAAAACGTATTGAAAACTTTAGCATCTTAACAACTGCACCAGTAATATTAATATTCCTGTTAACATGTTAATAGCACCACTTTTATTATGTGCCAAGATAGTTTTCACTAGAATAATCAAGATTTAAGAACAAAGAACCTGTTTGCATATTCCTACTCATATACGTTTTCCCATTGACATTACTGTGAGTGTTCATGAAAGTGAAGATCGCATTTCTGGTAAGACTAGCCTAAGGTAAGACATGCTGCATCTATATGATGGGTGAAAATCTTAAAATAAAATGTGGGTATGGGTATGTATTAGAAACAGAGACCTGACACTATGGTGCTCATGAATCCAGCAAACAAACCCAAGTCATAATGTAATAGATGGAAAATGACCATCAAGATTCAAAATAAAGAATGGCATAAGTCAGTGTTGGAAAGACTCCTCAAGTGGTCACCTGCTCCAGTTTCTGAGGGCAGACCCGCTATGTCAGCATTTTATTTTTTTGACAGATGCTTTGAATCTGTCCTCAAAAACCTCAGCAGGGAGAGCCATTGCATCTTCCACTCCTCAAGGGGCTGCCCAGAGTCTCTACTGCACAGGGAGCCCAGTGCTCCTCACTGTAACCATCACACAGGATTCCTTTCCTCTGTATCAATGCCTTCTACGAACTTTTGAAGACTACTGTTGATCTCCCCTCTGTATTCCCCCCCACCTTGTTTCTGCTAACAGTGCAAGTTTAGTTCAATTTTTCTTCATGAAGTGAGTGGAATTCAAATCCAGCTGAGGTGCCACTTCTCAGTGGATATTATAAGGACAATTAAACAGCAGAAACTATTAACAAGGAATACAGTAATTTGTCCATTCTTTAACATTGTTAAATCACAGTGTATCTGCTGGTACAAATGCAAAATACTTGGATGGATTATTGGGTGAGATTTGGTGGCCTCTGCTCACAATTACAAAACTTGTTGGGAAACAGTAGCTACAGATATTTCACAACTTTTAGGAAGCAGCTTACTTGCTATCCAGATTAACTGTGTCGCTCTTCACATATGTGTACGTGAGGAAGGCCCAGGAAGATGAAGAGAAATGTGACCCTTACATCTGAGGTCCATTTTCCCTGCCGAATAATGGCTATTTCAGTTTTCAGTGCATCTCTGCTGGGACGGGGCCGTGCAGGGTCTGACCATAGCCATGCTTCCCCAGCTCTAAATCCAAACCCGAAAAGGTGTTTCCTTGTCTTGGCCCCAGCACAGACCTAGAGATGGTGGAGGAAGGCAGGAATGTGAAATTTCAAATCAAGCTAATGCAGTTAGTGAGGCTGATTACCTAACTTATACCTTGAAATTTACTCCATCAAACTACAAATGAATTATCTTTTGTCATTCCAGATATATTTCCTGATAGCAATTTAATTTTGGAGGCAGTGAATTCTCCCTCTTAAATTTCTCAAGATTACATAATTATCCAGGATTTTCCTTCAGATACCCAGAAAACATTTTAGCCAACATGAACATTGTGGCAGCGGTAGCAAACTTGAACCTGTATAGAGCTATAATTAAAATGGGGATTGTTCCACAGATATTCTGGTTCTTTTTTCTCCAATGATGAAAACAGTGAATTTCTGAGGAAAACATCGTTCATGCTATGCATTCCTTGCTTTTATAAGACCTTAGATAGATAAATTAAATTCCTGAAGATTGGGGTTTTTTCCTCTGCAAAAAATGCAACTGTTTCCTACCTCATTTTCTTGAAAATGAGCAAATTGATATGTTAGCTAAAATAATATCTACCTCTGCTTAGCATTTGATATCAAAATTTCATTTTAGAGATATTATCCCCAAAATATTTTATTTAATTCAAGTGTTTGTCATAAGTTAGATGACAAATTGAATTAAGAATTTCACCTGGCTGCCCCTCCTTGGGGTGTGCAGAAGAGGTCATGATATCTTCCACATATCTCTGACTTTCAGTAATTTTCCAGGAAGCCCAGGGACAAGTAGACTGACCTCCCTTTGGTTTTTAAAACTCAATTATGGAAAATAGAAATGTGGCAGGTAAAAATCAAACTTTTTTTTTGGAGAGGAAGCAACCACTTTTTGGCACTCAATATTGCTTCTCCCTTTCCAGCTCAGCCCCCACTCATGTGCGGTGTCCATATGGATGAGGTTTATGAGTATATATGCCCTTCTAACATATCAAAATATTTACCTTGTGCATTTCAGTACAACATCATTAATTTTACTAACCTCCTATTCTCAGTAAGTGCCAGCTGTCTTTGGGTTTCCAAGGCACTCGGATCTGATAAGTGAGCTCTTGTGTTAGCACTGTGACGGTCAAAGGTCCATGTCAGGTCAGGACCTCTGCTCTGTGGGAGATATAAACTGATTTAAAACCACCAGAGGAAACAAGTAAAGGGAAAAATGGAATTTATAAAGCTTATGAAATGTCATGAGATGTGTTACAGCCTTTCGGACAAATGCTGAATGCAGTTAACCTGGACGAAAAAGGGGGAGATCAAAAGATCACCTGCTACTAGAAAAAGATCCAGTGCTAAGGATGAGTGGGACATAATGAGATCTTTTGTAGCTGTATCTGCAATGATGCTTCCATTTCCTTGTAAGAGACGGGAAAGGTATAATTAGGAACATTTTTTTTCCTCTACAGATTCAGCTTGTGAGCTTTATTTAGTACAATAAAAAATCCAGAGAAATAAAACCATCATATTTAATTTGAGTTCACAGTATAACATTTGTTAATATTTGTATATTTTTGGTTAAGTGGATAAATCACATAACTATTAAATATGCAAGATATAAACCACAGTCAATTAAATGATAGCTAAGGTACTGTGGCAGACCTGATTAAATTGGTGTGTTATTAAGATTATATACACAACATCCGTGGAACACCATCTCGGATATGTGCTGTGAAATTGAAAAAGAAGTTTGCTGGAGTCCCAGCCACCCCGATGTGGCTCTCATGTGCTGAATATAAACTCTGAACCTTTGGACTGTCTGGTCTGAGCAAGCCCTGCGAGTTGTCCCACCTACCTGTAAAGGTGATCTGGATCTTCATGTATTTATTTGTACCAGCTGCCACTAAGAGAAACAGCAGGTGACCTGGGTGGAAGGTGCTTAGGTGCAGTTATCCCCCTTTCCTCATCAAAAGGTTGTGCCCCTGGGGAGGCTCTCGCTGGAGTCAGGGAAAAGGCGACAGCATTTGAAATCGGTGCTTGCCGTATTTCAGAGCAGGATTTAGCCCTGGACTTTCAGGCATTCCCAAGCATGAGCGCCACTTCATCTCTTCACTGTTTTCCCCAATGGGAAGCACTTGACATTGAAGTTCCAATGTAACTTTTAAAATCTTTAATGGAATCCTGTAGTTAAGATTCAATGGAAAGATTCATGCTGGAAATAATAGGGTTTTTTTTTCAACTGTCAAATCTGGAACAATATTAAATGTGTCATAGCAGAATTAGTATTATCTCTTCTCAAATTCTTTTCCTAAGTTTTTTTGATGTGAACAAGTGAAGGTATTAGGGAAAAGTGAACTAGTTAAGAAAATGTAACTAAATTGTGGATCAATTTAGAACTAAATCAGAAATAAATTTATATTATACACTGTAATAATAAATGTATACCGCCTTTTTTCAGTTTTGCATTTTGAGACATCTGTTAACATTGGCAGGAAGAGTTATAATGCTGTGTAGCAAATAATTCTTGCGGAGATTCCATCCACCCGACAAAATGGATCAAAATAAGATCATTCTTTTTTCTTGTCTTTTCCTAATAAAATTTTGCATGTTTAGATTAGTAGGAAACTAATTCTGTAAAACCTAAACTAAATGAAATCTAAAGAAAATGCTCGTGTTTGAAATTGTAACTAGACAGTAAAATCAATAATTGTTCAGTCTTCAAGCATTTTCTGAGATGTTTTAAGATGGTATTGTAGTATTTTCAGAATTTTTTTTTGAATGAATGCAAAAGATTTTGATTTGTGTTTTTGTTGGGTTTTTTTGTTGTTTTTTTTTTTTTTCCTCTTCCGTAGATATTTGCACAGGAATAGACTTGCTGGGAAATACAGCCCAAGAATTGCTTAACTCACCATTTCTAAAGCAGATACAAGAGTCTCACAGTTGCAGCATCTCCCCAGGTACACCACGCATGGGTGGCTTTTGTTTCTGCTCTGCCAGCCTTTACAGCATATATGAAGTAAAAATGCATTATCTTGGCACTTCCTATTTTAATTTCTGCATGGCTAGATTGCTTTTCTCCTCCATTTTTGTTAAGAAGGGCGAGAATGGTGCAGAGTTTTGCAAAGCTTTGCCAGGAGATGTTTCTTGCCTATCAAGAAAATCGGGCAAAAGCATGATCAGACAAGTGTGCGCATTTGCCATCTTGCTCTGCTCTTGCAGTGCTGACTCCTTTGTCAGGGATAATAACATCAGGGAGATGTTACCTTGTGAGGTAAACCACACATATATTTAGTCTCTAAGCTCTGCTAGCATGTTGGCTGAAGTATGATCTTTGTCAAGCCCAGAGATGTAACTACCCTGAGAGTTAATGCTAATTGGTTTATCGAGTTTAATTGGATATCATTAAAAATACTGTCGTCTTATGCAGGAACTTACTCTTCTAAAGGAAGAATGATGATTCTTACTTTATCATTTGTGTATAAGCTTAATTATACATCATTTTGTCACAACAAATTTTGGATGAACAAGGTCCACCACTGAGGACATTCTATTTTTAGTTCTGCCTACTAGTCTCAACCTTTTCCAAAGTTTTGGATGAAGAACTTGATAAAATGTTTGATGATATTGCTAAGGTTAATTACAATTTCAGCTATGGCAAGAGACATGCTGTAAATGATTTAAAGAATAATAAAACTATAGAGGTCAAAAGAGCTGATAAAGGAGGTTTCAGTCGTCATAATGAATAATGAGTTGGAATAATTAGACAGTTTTAGTGATGATTATCAGAAATTAACATGTGATCTCACTAAAGAGTTTCAACTGCTCTTAGATGGGATTACCGATAAGGTTTTGAAAAAGGGGCAGCCTACAATTAATAAGGGTATTTTTTGTCATTGCTAGGATGGCAACTCAGTATGGTGTATATTATTTAAGGACACAGGAATTTAGATGGTCCCAGATAAAGATGGAGGTAGAGTTTTGGCTTTGGATGTAGAAAGTAGGAAAATGGCAACATTTGGGCTCATTTATTTGTAATTACGACATCTATTAAAACACTCCCCTTTTTGGGGGTCATAGTAAAAAAAAAATGTTTATTTCCTAAAACACCAGGAAAATCTTGGACATATGGTCAGTTAGACAGCTACGTTATGGCTGGGGAACTGAAATTTTGGGGAACTGTCCACAAATTCCAACTCTTTTGTTCCACTTAGAAAGACTTCAAAAACTAACCCATATTTTGTTCTGCTACTCTAATATTAAAAGGGATGGAGTGATCTGGACTTCCTGGTATTTATTTCATTTCAGATGTGATAGGTCTTGACCAGAGTCCTAAAAACCACTGTTTTGCTAATAATGCACACCTGGTTGTGATGGGGAGGACACCAGTAGCTTCTCATCAAATGCTGGCTAAATCTCAAGACAGGTCATGCTGATTTCAAGTCATCTTCAGCATTTTTGCAAGTAAAATTTTGCAGAATTGGGTCCAAATACGGTAACACATAGAAGATGGGGTATATTGAGCTTCCCAGTTATTTAGAATATATGATGTTGTAGTGTAATAAAGATAGGGATCACAGAGTGTAAATCCTTTATAAAACTTAATTTAAGCTTTCTACTTAATATTAAAAATGTATTAGTATTACATTCTACTCCAAGGCCTGTTAAGTTGGTTTCCTTTAGTTTCTCTGACTCATGGTTACTAAAGCATCTCCAGTATTGGAGGGAGGAATACAATAAAAATATTTATGTTATTTACTTAAATTTAAAAGCATTTCTTATTTAAAGATATTTATTGATATTAAAGATACTTATTGCATTTTCAATATAAACTTTATTTTATAAAACTTTAATTATACAAAATACAACAAATTCTTACTACTCTCTTTTATATTTAAACTAGAGACAACATTAGACAAATTTTTTCCCAGATATGTGGGAGAAAGAGAATCCATATAAGTATATGTCAATATTTAATAACCAAATTTAACATGAATTTTAAAAGCATTTGTGTGGGAACGCCCTCATCTCTTATCCACTTCACCAGCTATACGTAAATCTCTATTTTAAGACAAACGTTGGTATAACTGCCTTTTATTGGGTCATTGGGATTAGAGATAAATAAAGCCCACACTGCTGAGAGCTGATTTTTGCAGGTGGGCCCAATAGAATTGCTATTGAAGTCAGCTGAGTCTTGTTTTGACTTTTGCTAAGTTTGGCTGATGGGAAGTTACAAAGAGGTTCATTGTAAGGCAGCAGTAAAAATTTCACTGTTAAGCTTGTTTTCCCATTTTCTAGCTGGAAGTTGGAAGGATTTGAAACTCATCCATGGATTTGAAACTTCAGCAATTTCTTTTCCTCTGATATACTTCAACCAGGCAAAGAAAATTTTCAGGCTGTATTATGACCTTAATTCCTCCATATAACCCATTATCTGCTCATTATTGAGCTATAATAAACATGGAGTCCTTCAAGGACTTTTTTCTCCCCAAATCACTTTAAAAATGAACGCTAGCAATATTGAATCAAGGACATATTGTCAAATGGAATCATTTCAGGGTAAGCAGAGTTTTCTTTGAATTATGGCTGGTATCTTGGATAGATGGGTGTAATTTAAAAAAAGCAAGGCTAGAGTTTATATCTAAGAGTGAGCTTAAAGGGGGTTCCCATCAGTCATTAACTCTGGGGTTTTTTTATATGTATCTGATAGCAGAACTAACCATAGCAGTATTGTATGATTTCCTGGATAATATGTAGTATGATGAATTAGATTACACAAGTTAAGTGGCTATGTATGACTAGCAGTGGCAAAGAAGTTACATAAATAAAAGAAAGTTAATTAAAATGTTAGCAAATATAAATAATCCAAGGTTAGTGAACATTGTTTCATTTTAAATTAATAAATACGCAAAGGTAATGTTTATAATTAAAGCTATAATTTATCTTCACGTTCTGCTTGTTTAATAACAGTGGTTACATGCAGAAATGTAGTAATAGATTTGTTTAGCACTGACATTATAAACAAATGTCTCAGTCTATTTATTCTAAGTTATGATACAGATTCTTTTCACATGCATCTGATGGCCTTTAAACCATTTAAAATGAACTACATTAATGTAATCTAATCTTGATACTGAACATAACATTTCAGTTTGAATTATCCAGAATCCATGATCCATTTTATTACTCACAAAGCACTTTATACATTTATGATAATGGCAAACCTTGCTCTGTTATTTAAATCCCATTTCAGATGGGAATTTTTTTTATTATTTTATTTTTTAAAACATTTTTGGTAGTAAAATACAAATAAAGAAAAGTCAATGCTCAGTAAGCCCTTTAACAAAGCAAACAATTCAGCTTTTTATGACATTAGCAAATAATAAAGAAAAGATCTGACATTTACACTTGATGAAATTTTATGCTATAACAGAGATGAAGAAAATGGAATGGAAATCACACATGATAAAACCTGTCTATGAAATTCAGACGGGTCTTAAAAATAACCACTGCTAAATATTTTGGGAGTTCTCTTGCTTTATTGAGGTCCATATTTTACTGGAAAAATCTGTCCTATAAAACTCAGTTCTTCAACACATGCAAATACTCTATTTAGTTGGAGTCATTCTGGTAAAATAATAAGGAGGGACTTCAGGGATTTATTCATGTAAGGAAGAAGGCAATGTAACATGGTATAGAAATTCTCAAGTAGAGGTTTGTAGGAATTAGAATTGATTTGATGTAGTAGTCACAAGAAATGAGTTTAGTTTTCTTCTGGTAAATGTTCTTGGAATTTGCATGTAATCAACTTGATTTTGAATTCCAAGTATCTTATATTTATAGTTTGTCTAGATTTTCAACTCATGTGCCCATGGCCATGCTTTCTGGTGGTAGAATATTACATGTGATGCTAGGAGCTGTTATGCGTATTAACTTATTGCAGTGAAATTTATTTATAGTTAATTTGCCCTTTTCCATAGATGAGATCACTCATGTGCATAAAACTAGCATACACAAGACCTAAACCTGAGGTGAGCAGCTACTAGCACCTTCCTTTAAATAGTACACTACATTGATTAAATATCAGATTTATTTGACTAGACTTTGAAAGCACAGTTCAGGCTGGCTTTCCTCATCTACTTTGTTAGCATCAAGATGACACAGAGCTGCAGAATCAGGTATCCAGTTCATACACAAAGCAGTGCCCTGCATATTAAAGGAAGATGACTGCTATAGTCCAATATCATGAATCAGAGCTTATCTGATCAACTCACCAGTCTAAAATAAAAAAAGGCAATAAAACATATTCAGTGTCTGAATACTAAAAATTAAATTAAAAAAACATTCTGGATTTTATAGGCTTGCTGTACTTCTGATATGTCACAAAAATCAGCTCCACAGCAGTTGTGTATGCACAAGGCCATTATTAATAAATTGCAATTTTAAGAAAGCATTTTTAGAATTATGTCATTCACTCCTGTGGGAAAGTTTCTTTTGAAACCTTCACCTTCAATGTCATATCCAGCAGAACTTAGTCCTTAATAGAAATGATGCATGAATATTTCTTTTCTCTTTTTATCTGCATATTAGCAAGGGATTTCAGTAGGGACTTAAAAGACTGAAATACAGCTGACGTTATAGGGGAAAAAAAAGAAAAAATAAAATCCTCACCACAAAGCTAAATCTACTCTAAAAGTGTTTCATTATACTACAAAAATAACAAATGAGAAAAAAATCTAGTGAAGCATGGAACGTATAGAATTTCACAAAGCTGTAATGAGTAAGGAAGTAGGTTATGAACAGGTAAAAGTGATGGTGTTTAAAAAAATGATGTACAAGAAAGTAACAGAGGCAGAAGTGTCAGAGATTGTGTGATTTAATTTACATGGTGGCTCTCACTACAATTTTGGTGTCTTGGATAGTGTGTCCCTGTCAGGGTTTCGAGGCATGCACACAATGTTTGGCCAAGAAGAGACATTAGATCTAACCACAGAGGCGAATTAGGAGCCAGGATCTCCTGGCTCTTAATTTTCAGTCCCAAGACTGGCTCCTTCAGTTGTGCTGGACAACTTATAACTGCTCAGAGGCATTTTCCTTGTTGTAAGTGTGAAGTCGGTAATAGGTTATTTAATTACCTTTAAAGAGACTGGATGGTATTATTTAACTGATGACCATTAAACATCTTTAAAATAAGGCATGCATTTGGTGTAACTTTTAGTTGTCATTATTAGGGCAGAGCAAGAGAATATTTAGACCGCTATTTTTTAGATGTTTCATTATGCCAAAAGGAAGACCTCCTAAAAGGTTACTTTAAATACTGTCTTTAAGGACAAAAAAGAAGAGAACATTTTTACAAGAAGTTAAACAGCAGGTTTCAGCTGTATCATTCTCTTTAAATGGCCTTTTATAATAGGAGACAAAACAAGAAAGGTACCCTCAAAAGTGGTACCATACTATTTTCATGTTGATTGCAATAAGTGATGAGAGTAGAGTGCATTCTGTGTAAAATCAATGTCGGGGGAGGGGGGGGGGGGGGGAGAGGGGGGAGAGAAAAAAAGGCAGCACAAAGTCTTGGGGATTTATCCTTTAAGTGCCTCTCCGGGAACAAAGCTGTGCCCAGCAAGGGCAGGAGCAGAGGCCAGGAGGAAGGAGGTGGACAATAGAAAGGCTATCACAGGGTGAAAGGGGTAACGCAACAGGAAGAGCATCAGGAGGGAACATCTTCATTAATTTTATCATGTATTTACTTTCCTAAATCTTCTTGTGTGTTCAGTCAACCTTGATCCCATTCTGTGATATCCTTGCAGATTTATAGTAAACATCTCCCTTCAGGGTAGTGAAAAAGAGATAAGCCTGAACTGTAAAAGAAAAAAAAAAAAAAACAAACCAAAAAAATCCAACAAAAAAACCCAAAAACAAAGGGAAGAAAGGAAAGCTTGGCACAATGCTATCATCACTGGTACCATCTGATAGCACCTGAAACTGATAGTCACAAAACCCAGATACAATATAACCAAATTACTCTAATACTCTTTCACAAGAGAAATCTTTTTCCCTTTCTTCTTCAGAAAAACCTTTCCTCAGAATAATTATTAAGGCAGGCCTAGGGAACTGTGTTCATTTCGGAGCTTTCATTTTTAGAAAGACTGTTTAATATTTATATAAAGCTCATGTTAAGTTTATGCACCTGTCAAAATACTAAATTATATGATAGTGATTGCAAAATGAGCTATTTATCAGACAGATGTCTCTACCAAACCTGGAGTACATAGATATGGAGGGGCAGATCTCCTCCTGCTACAGGGTAATGGTGCTTTATTTATGACAGCCTGCCGGGGAGAGGATGTGTTTAACCCTGCTGGCTCCGAAGGCTGTGTGGGGTAAGTGAGCTCTGCCAAAGAATGCCCTTTCCACCACAGGAGATATAACACTAATAACTTTTTCTTGAATAAAGCCTTGTGAAGCATGAGTAGCTATTCTGGTGTGTACTTACCTTCGTGTTTCCTACAGTGTTCTTCAAAAGTTGCCTTGTTTTGATACAGGGTGGCTTCTTTCTCCAGCTGTGGCCTTAGGAGTGAAAAAAATATGGTGAGGATACATTTTAAGTGGAAGACAGATGTTGTCACGAAATAATTCTATAATCAACAGCATTGTAGAATAATGCTTAGAGGTGTTAAAGTCTGACCTTGGCCAGCTGTAAATTGTAACTGAAATGTGCTGCTTGTTACTGCCGGGAATAGGTCAGGGTGTCAGGAGCCCAAGTGAAGGGGCAGAGCTCAAGGGAAAGGTCGTAGCAGGAGAGGATGGAGAAGTGACAAGTTGAGTAACACAGGACATCAGTAATACCACAACCCATAGCAAATTTAAGCAGTTTCCTATAACTTTCTCCAGATGTCTCTGAATTTATGCCTTGTATTTGCTTTATATCCATTTGCCTTGGAGCCACCTAGGCTGTCGGTGCCCCTGAGCTGTGCCACTAAGAGATGTACAATGCAGTGTCTTATTTTCATCTTTAATGGACAGCTCCTGGGCATCAGAAACCCTTGTATGTACAAACCTGGATATATATTAAAAAACAAGTATGCTGGTCCCAGACCTTAGATACTTGGATCTGGCATCTAGGAAACGTAGCGCCTTGCCTCCAGCAGGGTAGGCTTCTTTTACAGTATCTCAAAGAAAAATTCAATGTCTTTATGTCCAAACTAATCTTGTGCTGCTTTTTTTAAAAAAAAAAAAAAAAAAGTATTTATTTATGATGAATAAGCTGCATGGGCTTCACTCTGCTTTGGAGAGAAATTCTTTGTAAATACAACTAAGACTCTCTAATCCCTGTTATAATAAACTCCACTGATCTGAACAGGTGTATATCACAGTTGCTGCTTTTCAGCAGCACAGCGCTTCCCGTGTGATCCATGGAGCACAATTTCTCACATTGGGAGAAAAACAAGAAAAGGGAGAAGGTAAAAGAACTGAATTCCTTCCTCAAATGCAAATCCCTAGCAGTTTGCTACTAAGCTCCCTTGAACGTCTGTGCACACAGAAACCAAGAAGGCAACCGGCAGCCACTATCGGGCTGGCAAATCACCACCTGTATTATCCAAAAAAGCAGGGCAAAAACCTGGTAAATGTATGTTTGGAAGCATGCAGGTTTTTTTAATAAGTTCTCAAGTTCAAAAGCCATTAGGGAATTTTGCAAAAATTATTTAAATATATTAGCATAATAGATAAAATATACTGCGTATCACTTGTGTGTACTGCATATCTGTACTTATTCCAGTTATTTAATGCATATATTAAATACACTGGGGAGAGAAATAGTTTTTTACTCAGTTTGCATTTGTTTTGATTCTGTGCGATGGATTATGAATTACCACGTTACTGGTATACCTATGCGAAAATACAATGCAGTAGATGTCTAATTATGACCTGAAGTGAAAATGAATTATAACTCCTCTTGATACTTCTTATGATTTGCTGCATTATAAATAACAGTGATTTATTATTGTTTCACCTACTGCTCTGCTAGTGATGGATCATAATAGTAGATCATCATAATTTTGAAATCAGAACAGAGCTGTTTTTTCTTCCATATAATTCAATTTTAACTCCACTAGTGAGGTTGTTGAGTATCACAATCCATCTACTTTATGTTACATTTTATTAGAAAGAAGATATGTTAATATATTTGGTAGCTGTTCATTAGTAACATCTGTTTATTAGACTTCTTTGTTAAACTGTCCAACATAACTTTTGACAGTCTCATTATGCTTTCAACATGACCCACATGGCAACTACCAAGAAAAACAGATGATCAAGGACCAGTATTGAAAAGAAAGACTTCCCTTTCTGTATGTGCTGTATATTTAAATCAAAATTGCTGTAACATTATTGTAAATTTTCAGATCAATATGGTCTTAGCACCATAGTATTCAGTGGTTCAATAAGACCCTTCTTTTATGCATTTGGTCCCTGGTAGTGCTTTATATTCAGTTATTCCATATATTGACCCCCTGTTAAAACAGTTGGGCTGGGTCTCATCCAGACAGTCCTCAAGCAGTGGGGCCTAGACGAGGACCTTCCCCTGTGTGAGTGTTTTCATAGGTTCACCTCTGCAGCGGGAAGTCTCTCATGAAGCAGGAGCATCCCTGCCATAAGTCCAGCCTGCGGTAGGTGCATGAAGCCTGAAATAATTTTGACCTGCAGGAGTACATTTATATGCAACAGTTTCACAAAGTATTTCCCTCAGAAGACTCTGAGTCTCCTCTCCCTCTTGCTGCCACCAGATTCCCCTCACACGGCTGTCATCATGCTCTGCTTTCTTTTTGATGCTTTAGCAACCTGCACTCCCGTTCTTGCTAAGGGCCCCAGCATGTCACTGCAGCAGATGCTACGTAGCTAATGAGTGGCTGAAGCAAGACTCTCACTGGCAGCTAATAAAAACTTTATATTTGAAATGAAGTCACTTTCCCAGGGAGAAAACAGCCTTCTCCAGCTTCACCGATAGCAAGAGGAGGAGCTGACGGATCTTTCAGTGGAACAGATCAGGCACCATTGGCCATCACTATTTGCTGTGCAGAAACCCCTCATTGCTAACAATGATGGAGTCTTTTACAACAGTGGTCACCCCCATCTATAAATACAAGGCTGTGTCTTTTAAAAATCTGTTTCATTTTAATCTTCTTATTAATTTAGTCCATGGCTGTGTCCAAAAACCTCCAGCTGCTTCTGCAGCTTCCTTTGAAGTGGACTGTGCCAGAGCAACTCTCTAGAAAATAGCTGGCAGATTAATGCAGACTGGCTGCCAGAGATGTGGAGCTGGCCACTGAGGCTCTGTCTCACTCGGCAGAGAGCAGAGGAGCTGCTGTGGACAGCCGTACGGTGGCTCTGGCTGCAGAATATGGACAGCAAAAGCATGAAGCAAGCTCTGCAGAAGACAGTGTGACAGTGTCTGCAGGAAAACAGAGGCGGTGCTTGCTCTTCTTTGCTGAAGTACTAAACCTCAGCTGATGTTAGGGGCTTGGGAAAAGGAGAGAGATACAGACAGCCTATGGTGAAGGAGCGTTCATTTTTCAGATGTGTGTGCACCATGGCCTAAAACACACAGTGGGAATATTATTGAAAACTGTCCTAGATGGCTAAATCTTTATTTTTTAAAGGCTGTGAATGGTTCATTGAACCTCAGATAAATTATTTCAGTAGTTCATTATTATCTTAGTTAAAAAAAAAAAAAAGTTTACGCTATCTCTGGCTTAACAATTAAGAATTTAGTGATAGGACAAGGGGTAATGTCTTTCAGCTGAAAGAGGGTAGATTTAGATTAGATGTAAAGAAGAAATTCTGCACTGTGAGGGTGGTGAGGCAGTGGAACAGGCTGCCTGGAGAAGCTGTGGATGCCCCATCCCTGGAAGTGTTCAAGGCCAGGCTGGATGGGGCTTTGAGCAACCTGATCTGGTGGAAGGTGTCCTTGCCCATGGCAGGGGGGTTGGAACCAGATGATCTTTAAGGTCCCTTCCAACCCAAACCATTCTATGATTCTATGAATTTGATAGTTACCTTCTTTATCCTGTGTTTGCCCATGAGCAGACAGGGTGGGTTTGCTTGTTTGTTTGAAATGATTTCTGTAAGTATACTGCAGTCCATAAAATGTTTTCAAATTATTTTCTGGCTGATTACATTTCAAAACTGGAGGTGTTCTGCCTGGACATAACACCACCTACAATTTCCCTGACACCCTGTGTGGAGCAGTAACTCTTTACATTTGGGTGAATGAATATTTATGATGCAAAGTGCATTTTCTCTGAATATTCTGCAACATCAGTTCAAACTATTTTTTATGACTGTGTCTACCATTAACTTGTAAATGTATGGAAAACAGGCACAAACGGAGTAATTGTGTGGCTGCATTCGCTCAGCACCTTCTGTAACAGAGAGTTTCTATCATGTAACAGCTATTGGGAGACTCTCTGAAAAGAGATAGATGGTGTCAGACCTGCTCCTCAGAAACAAGCCGCTGAGGTCCACTGCAAACCCGCAGTGAGAACTGACACTAAATTGCAGCTTTTTGAGAACCTGACAAAAGGAGGTGAGAATGGAGTGGGACAGGGTGTCCCACCTTTGTCGCAAGGTGACTCCTTCTAATTGCACCTGAATAAAATAGTAGGGCAAAAGAAAGTAGCTTGCATTGTGGTTGTCTGGTTTATGTGCTCTCTAGATAATGAGATTTCAGTCTCTGGAGCTATCTTTGCCATATTCCGCAACTGCTAATTTCATTAAATGGCCGTGAGAAGGGAGAATATTAACCAGTCAATATAGTTTCACTTTTCCTTTCCTGTTATTATTTTTCTTAGACTTCTTATCCTTTGTATTGGAAAGGAAATGCATATGAAGTTGTATAACCAGTTCTTGTTTATTGAAGAACAAATAAATACGAGCATCTGAAAACTTTCACAAAAGCCAAACTTTAATGGACCTCAGAAATCTGGGAAGAAATGAATAAGTAAAAAGAAAAGGAAAAAATAGAAAAACCTAGAAGCGCGACTGAAATGTGTATATACACAGTTTTAAAGCTCCTGCTTTACAACTGAATAAATAACTCCTTGAGCAATAATTTATTTGCATGCTGTTAATTAGAAGCATAATTAATTTTTGTAGATTATAAATAATGGTGCGCAAAATGTCATTCCCAGCAGATCAAATGGAAATAATATAAACATTCTTAAAAAAACAAGAATAGTTTGCAATGAAACTGATTTAAATTAGTTATGATTTTTTGTGATGCCTTGTACTAATGAAAACTATAAATTTGTGTCTGAAGTTAGTAATTTATTGGTAAAATGCAAGGGTTCATTAATCATTCTGCTCTCTCTTATACTTGGCACATATGGAAGGAAAATCTCTCTGTTTATCACTGCTTCAAATAAACAGTAGCATAAGTAGATTATTCCCAACAGAAAGATTTTTCCCACACCCTAATCTCAGAGCAATCATTCACTGATCTAAATGAGCAGTTACTTAAACCGCTAAGAAGGGATGCTAATTAGCTAAGGAAAACTAGGCAAGAGTATTTAATTTAAAAAAAAAAAAATAAAACCACATCATTTTTTCCCTGCTATCTTATTTCTAATGTATTATTTACTTTGAGTTTGCTTGGATGCTGTCTCCATGACAATATCATACTTAGGTGTGTCTTCTCAGGAGGGTAAGTTCATTCTTAGAAACTTCTTTACTCTGAAGCTTTGGTTTTGTAGCCTTCACTCTGCTGTGGTTACACCTCTCACTTCCCAGTTAATTTAGGTATATACTGGGGTAAAAATAGGAGTGAATGTGAGCCCGCTTTTCTCTCTGCAAGCAGGGAGGGTGGATGTGGGTCTGCCTGAACTCTAAACCCTTTAAAACATGTGAAAGTTTTCATTTTGCTACAGATATCTAATGCCTTCAGGTCCAAATAGCTCCTAACAAGCTATGTGCCTTAGAGAGAAATATCTTTTAGCTTTTGATGCAAAACAGTATCTGCAGCATGTGATGCACAAATAACATCAGAGCTCTGCTAGGCTTGTAGATAATGTTGAGTGTCTGGCTAAAGAAAACAAAAGCTGCTATGAAGTTAGATTGTTAAGATTTATTAGATCTTCTCTGATGAGGTCTCTTGGCATCCTGTGAGCAATGTCTTGAGGGCTTGCCCAGCAAAGATGCTCTGTTTGTTCACCATCAGATCCTGGCAGCCTCCTCTGATGATCTGGCCAGCAGTGGGGATAATTAGGTGGCACTTAGGAGACATAAGGAAGGAGAATTTTGTTCCCCAGCCATGGGAATCCTTGTTCCTAGTCTGTCCTAGGCACAGACCTGTCTCTCTTCCATACCTCCAGCAGTGCTGAAGACAGAAGGGTTGGGATTACGGTCACTGTTGGCACGGGACTGGTGTTTATGTGTCAATGTGTTAATCCCAGGCCAAGCACATCTGGGTATGAGTAAAATAGCTGTAGAATGGTGTCTGCCATTGGATTTCTGGCATTTCTGGTCAGCCATAAGGGTAGATTTTTGTGCTTGAAGCATCACAACAGCTTTGCAGTGCTAACAGTTCTGCTGCTGTCGTGGAGTCAGGCTGGCATAAAGCTGGTGCTGTGTTCCAGAGGTCGTCTTATTTTTTCCTAACTGTTGTCTTCAGAACTGTGAGGTTCTGATAGTAAGCATCATGTGAAAAGGGACAATAATCAATACAAAATAAGAGTAAGCCAACATTTTCATAGATCAGAAATTCTGTTTTCAACTTCTGGTTCCATTTTACTCATTTTATTTTGCCCTCTGACTTGCCAATGTTGAGGGATGCAAGGAAGTGTCTTTTCATGGAAAATATATGGACATTGTCAATAGTCAGCTAATGGCTGCAGGCAAGCTTTCAGATTTTAAATTTATGTATTTATTCCATTAAAAATGAAATGATTCTACAGAGGGGAGAGGCACTGTGCAACAATAGCACTATCACTGAATGGATGGAACATACTGGATATGGATGAAATTCTTGAACTGTCTTACAAGCTATCTTGCTCTTTCATCCCTGCCTGTAATTCCAGCAGACAAACAATGCTTTATAGAGCTGACCTCATCTAAGATATAACTTATTTCCTCTTGATAAATTGTATTCCCTTTACATGCTCTTTCGCAAGTACAAGAATCTAAATCTCTCATACACTGTTCTGCAAAAATCCTTCCACCTCATTTTTTGCTTTAATTCTTCAACTAGAATTTTAATATGTTGTTTAAAGACATTTTCAGGAGGGTTGGCAAAGAGAAGGTTCTAACAGATCTAGGTGTTAGAGATTTTGCTGATATTTCTAGAAGGCTGCAAAAACTGTCTGTGAACAGTAGAAGCACAGCTGAATGTTGTTGAGCCCAGGAAAATACATCGAGCATATTCCTGCATACAGAGATTAAAAATGGAGCACATGTAAAGTGTTTAGATTGGTCTTTGTTTTGTCTGTGAGCTGTGATTCACCAGTTTGGCATTCTGTTGAGTAGCCAGGCATCATTGTGGACCTTTGATGTATTCTCCATTAAAATGCATGTGCTGTACTTCTGGAGGATTGATGAGAGGTGGAAAAATTGAAGACGTAGTAGAAAGAAAACAGAATAAGAAAGAATTCTCATAGGCTACATAGACACAATTCATGTCAACATGTGAATAAATACTTCATGTACCTATGGCTAGACAAAAAACACTGAGAGACTTCAGTGCTCTGCTGCATTTTGTCTACAAAATTACTAGCACAGAAAATTGTTCTAAACAAGACACATCCTGAAATAATGCTTTTGTGTTCAAAGCACAGTATTTGGACATCTGCGATTATGGGTTCTGTTCTTAACTCTGCCACAGGCTTATTTTAAGATTTCAAAAAATCTTGCAAAATACTGCCCGTGTTTCTCATTCTCTATTGGTAAGACAGAATAAAAATATGAGTCTGATTAGGACATTGTTAATTGTAATTTGTGAAATGCCTTGAGGTCCTCTGAGAAAAGCACTAAAGACATGAAAAGAAGTATTATTTAATAAAGATTTAATGAATAAATAGCCATGGGGCCTAAATACACTAAACCTAAGGATAAATTGTTTTATGACAGATACTTTCACCTGTTTAGTATAACTGCTATGAAAACTAGAAAAAAAGGGCTTGAAGTTGAGAAAGCATCCGAACAATTTGTGGTTTAGCATCAGAATTATTTTAAATCCTGACTTCTAGATGAGACCTGGCATTGGATAGATGCATGGTTTTATATAGTAATATACAGAAATAATTGAGAAAAGGAGGATTCAGAGCTATGTGACTGAAAGCATGAAAGGGCCCCAAAGCCTTTCATGTTATCATCTTTGAATAGTGCTTTGGTCTTTTGTTCCTCTTATGATAGATGATGCTTTAGTGTTGCAATGACAGTGAAGCTCCTACTCTAAATTGTAGGGGAAAAAAGTAAACAGAGATTAAATATATGTTCGCTTACCCACAAAATCTCTTTATAAAGCTAGTTATCACCAATAGTCTTTTCATCTGTTATTGATGATGTATTACTCATGTATGACTGCTTTCCTTCACATCACAGTTAAATATAATGAGCTGTGTACTATAGCAAAAAAATGTTAAATTTCTTCTTTGAGGAAAAGAATTAGATTTTGAAAATATCACAAAATAGCACCATGATGAACTTTTGTATTAAAATGCCAGATAGTGGCTTCTTATAGAGATATATGTATCATCTCTGATTTTCTTTATTCTGAATTATAGTTACTTTTTACTATTCTGTGCCCAAGACTACAACTTTTATTTTGAGCTATTCCAGAAGCTTTAGTGAATCCAAACTCTTATACAAGTTAGAAATGACAGAATCTGGCCTGGTATTATTAAGTAAGAGGGGAAAAAACAACACATGAAAATACTGGCCTCTTCCTCTACCATCACCTTTTCTATATGAAACCTAGATGGAAAGATTATTTTTTTTTTTTTTTTTTTTTTTTTTTTAGTAAGTGGAATCTGAGGGTGTAATTACTGAATGGGTAATTGATATGCTGTACTACAGAGCTTCTTGGCTTATGACACTGTTCAGAGAAGCAGGACGGTCCCTTTTCCTTATACTATTTGATATAATCATGGGGCTGTGGCAGCATCAGTTTGTCCTTTTTGCAGGGCTCTATGGCTAATCTAGACCAAAAAGCACATATAAAATAAAAATGGATTAATTTTGAAATGTGTGCTTCACCAAGGTGCTCCTGTAAGACAACTAGTTTTTTAATGCAAGCCCTCCCTTACCCAGCCATCAAATTATCATATAATTAAAGCTTTTCTTTGCTAATTATTAGGTCATTAAATGTGCTCTGCCTCTTGCAAACCTAAGAAAAAGGCTATGGGAAGCATTGTAGGAGATGACTCAGAGAACCTCAGGAGAAGTCCTTTAGAGGTTGCACTGTATATATCCACTCTTATGCAAACACTACAGGGCTACATTTTATTAAATGGCATTGGAGAATACTCTGCATTGGTTATATTTCACTGGGGTAACCACTGCAACTGCCCAGATCTTGCAGCAAGACTTATATCAAGTTAATTGAAATGCAGGTTGTTAGCAATTCTATTTTATGTGTTTTTTGCATTGATTTTACACAAGTTTTTAGGCTTTCTGCTACTCCTGTTAGATGCTTTAGAGTTCTGTGGTTTTTTCAGTCCGGTCTAGAGCTTCTGAAAGGCATACTCATAGCACAAAATGAGGGAGGGGGGATGCTGGTAAGTGCTGTCAGCTGTTGTGAGTGGGTCACATGCCCTAATCTTAAAGGACCACAAAATGAAAGTCTTTAGAAACAGGGAACTCCGCTGCAGTCTATTCCCTGATGGCAAACTGGTATGTTCCTGTTAATGGTTGTCACCTTTTGACCACAATGTCTAAAAATTAGAAATAGAAGAGAAGGGGGTTTAACTGGCTCATATTGGAGAAATGCTTTACAAGAATGATGAGCTTGTTTGATTTGTACATAATAAGCACCAGGTGCCACACCGTATGTGTAAGCTGTGTTACTCACCATCCTGAGTTTCAGGAAAATTGTTGTGCCTGGCCTCTTGTTTTCCTAAATCAGTTTATACTAAACTTCACATGGATGACAAAACCTCCAGAACATTTCAGATTAATTCATTACTGCTGCCCACCAGAAGGTAATATGTATACAGGTAATAATGCATTCAAAGCAAAATACCTGGTGCTTGTGGAGCTGTTTAAATCTCCAGATGTATATTTTGTTTGGTTTAAAGGCATTATATGAATGATATAATCTACTATATGAATAGCAAATTATGTTTATGGAAATATCTGTGTTTTATATATTTTAGAACATCTTACTTGGCATCTAAATGCAAAACAACTTCATTTTTACTGCGATGACATGGTCATGAATAGGAGATATTGAGCAATAGAATAGATAATGACCCATATGTAACAGTTGCTTTTAGATATACGGCCATGTTTACAGAGATTATGGGAAGGCTTCATGCGCTTCAGTGCAATTTACTAAATACAATGTGGGATGGAATTGCTGTTGTTGGAGCACAGGACAGCTTTAGAAATGAGTAGCTTGGGGGGGGAAAAGCCTTATGTATTCACCTGGAACAAAAAGCATTAGTATATTTAGATGATTGCTCTCTTGAAATAATTTACAAAATTGCAATACCTTTGACAGTGAATTCCAGTTAATTGCTTTACCATAAGAGAGCACTTGTTTTTCCAGGAAAAACTCCCTTATGAACCTTCCCTAATGAAGTCTTGCAGATTTCTGTCCAATTTCTTCACGTGTGTTCTGTCATGTCAGCAACTTTATTTTCTCTCACCACATCATCTCCATGGCAGTGCCTCAAAGTCTTTTCCATGTTCCAGCCCTGTGTTCCACTGAAGTTGTTTAATTTAGTACTTCATAATCCTTCCCCAATAGTTCTTGCATAGTTAGAGGGGCAAAAGACAGCACGTATCACTGCTAGTCCAGGGGTAAGCATGTCCTCAGCACGAACAGCCAGCAGTAATGCTGTGAGTATGTACAAGGACGAAGTCCTCTGAGCATCTCCTTAATGGGGACAGTATTTGGCTCTGGCCTCTAACCAGCCTCTGGCTTTCATTAAATCTTTAGCAACAGTCTCTCTGATAATACTGTTGAGGGTAACTGGCCAGCAGATTCAAAGGGACAGACAGAGGTACAAGCACAAAAGACTCATTTTTTCAGGAGAGCAGACTAAAAATAATTTGGCCTTTAGATATCTGCAATATGTTACAAATGCACGGTGTGTTACCACACAATTCCCTTTCCTCTCTTCTACCTCCTGAAAAACGTGTGTGTGTATTTTTTTTAAATATTGTGAAGTATTCAAGGGTCTCTATGTAATGCTATCCAAAGCATCAATGCATGTTGAATTTAAAATAAGATGAATGCAACTTAACTGCGAAAAGCCTGCAATTAATTTATGAAATATCTCCTGAAATGGAAGAACACATCTTTCAGTGGAAGTTGTGAACACTTAATGGAGATAGCTAATAGGATTGGCCCAGCATAGTTGCAACTAATAGTGTGCAGTGGGATTTTCAAAAGCACTAAAGGAAAAAATACTTTAATAAAACTCCCATACTCAATCTTCTCATTGTTGCTAAGCTTCCAGGGTATGAACTTCTAACTTATGTTAGGAAATATTCTCCTTGCTAGACTTGTGTTTTCAGGTTACAGAATTGGAAATTCAGTTTTATAAAGTGTTCTTGGTTTTGATAATAGCTTCCATACATTGTACTGTTCTATAAATCATCATAAGCCTAGTTGAGGTAGACATACATATATCTGAATATGAAACCAGAGTAATTCTTCATTACACTGAACAATTAAGGTGTTTATGAAGCCTTAATGTAGTAAGTGATGTAATCTGGATGAACAGAAATGGGAAAAGCATTGTGTTCTAGCATTCTTATAAGAGGGAGAGTGGGCCCATACATCTACGATGGCAGTTTGTACAGTATGCATGCTTACTAGGTAAGTAGCAGGGTCCAGATTTTATGTAAGTGTTCTATTTCATGACAATTTAGTTACTTTCCATGGAGATAATTATGTTGTCACAAACTAAGGGTAAAGATTTCAAGTGCAAGATAAATAAGAGGAGCACATGGACTTCCAAACAATAAAGATGTTCTTCTTTAGCTCTGTAGTAACAAAAGGCAACTGTAATCACAGCAGTGAAAGAGTGAGCTGTCTTTGCTATAAATATTGTTAGCATTCAGTATATCAACACCCTGTATTTCATACTATGCCTCTCAATACCTTTTTCTTTATGATTGTGCTTTCAGTGAATAATAGATTTCACCAGTTACACTAGAATGGGGCCAACTCTTTAGCTGGAATAAATCAGCCCAGCTGGACTGCAGTCAATGAAACTGTGCTAAATTAAAGCTGAATTAAGCTGTGCTGAATTAAACCATTTGAGAATTTGACTTCACATTGTTCACCTACCCTGCCAAGTGATCAGGTCAATAATATAAACAACAGAAGATAGATACCTGATGGATTTTTTTTTTTCCCTCTCCCCCATAAGTAGATGCTCCCTTCAACCCTCTGAGTTATTCAAGACAATAGTTTGGTCAAGCTTCTGGTTTACCAGTTGCCCAACCTGTTCCTCGCTGAGGGTGCGGGGAACTCCTGTGTTTTAATCACCATTCTGGTCAATTAGTAAGGCAGCATTTTGTTCTTCTTTTTGTTATTCCTTTTTTGTTTTTTTCCTCTCTCTTTTTTTTTTTTTCTTTCTTTTTCCTTCAGCCATAGTTCTTTAAGTTAATGACAAATGCTTATTAAAGAGGTGGGCCTGTCATGTTTCGTAAGAATATTTGCATTGCTCCTCTGTGAAACTCTTGGTTGAAATTGCTCTCAATTTTTTAACTTTTGGACTATGGCAGTACTGCAAAAGGGTCTGGATAAAGCCGGAGTGCAGGCATCTATGTATGTTAAAAGATAAACGGCAGGTGAGTGGAAGCATATTGGTCATCTGTAGAGCCACATCCATATGTTATAGATTTGTTAGCTATTGGTTTTGCTGTTTACTTGTTGGCCTTGTAAATCACATCTAACAGCAAAATAACAAGGAATATCCTGTTTGAGTGGATAATATGCTCAGCTTTTTAAATTTAGAAGCTACTCAACACCACTACAAGCAAAATATTTGATATACGTTGTTGATCATGGTTCTGAACATTGACAGTAGAATTTGGTTGCCTGAACACAGGCACCCAGTGCCAGCCTGCCTCAGGGCTGCCAGAGCTGATGCAGGGTTTAGGAAGACCTTCATATGCTGGGTGTGTAGGAAAGACAGTATAGAAGACTGTAATGTGAAGATGCTCTTCTCAATGGGTGGTTATTTGTACATATTGATCTCTATTGTACCCATATAATTTATATTTTCTATATAATGCTTACAGATGCATTAAATACATTAGTTATACATAAGTATTAGAAGGCAGGATTGTATCTTTCTGTAAGGAAAGATATATGCATGATATATATAGCATACTTTATATACTTAGGTTATAAATATATGTAGAAATTCTGCCTTTTATTTATTAATTCAATGGCACTGCCTCAGTTGCGTTCTTTGTTCGGCACTGACAAAAGCTTTTGTAACTTAAAACATCTGAGAGAGTTCTAGTTTTCTTTCTGTGGTTTCATGTTACTTGAGTGAGAAAGATGCCCTGGACAGTGCTGCTCTGTAAGCTCAGGCTCTCTGCAGGAGCCCCAGCTGTGGGGGGCTGCCATGCTCCCCAGCTATGCTGGAGCCCAGCCTCAGCGAGCTGCGTCCACATATTTCTCCTTCAGATCAGAAGTCCTCCCCCATTCATGTTATTCTCTCATTCTGCCACCTGCTTTTAATCTGTGAGTGAGGCTTATTGCTCTTGTTGGTCTCTCATCTGCTTATTTTGTCTTATTAGATTCTAAAGTATATGGTAATTAGAATGAGAGAATAGCAACATAACAATAAGCAGAAAATTCCTTCACATTGCCTTTTTTTTTCACTCGTAGTTGTTTTTCTTATACCCTCTTTTCACTGTGGATGTCTCCTCCTTTTTTTTTTTTTTTTTTTTTCTTCAATATTATGTCTTGATTTTAGCCTTTGGGCTGGGATCTTGCTGTTTCTATCCTACAGTGATTTCCACCACCCCCCCCCCCCCAAAAAAAAGAATACACATTTAAGAAACTTTTCAGTTTTCTTTGCAAACTAGACTCAAACAGTGACTCAGAACTGAGCACTGAGCTGTCTGAATGATATTTGTCAACTTGAGCAGTGGAATCTCATACCATTTAAAGCAATTCAGATTTTCTGTCCAGAAGTTAGTTATGCTGTAAAACTGAACTTGGGAATGTTCAAGAATATAAGAACTGTGTGAATTTTTGAATAGTATGTTTCTAAAAATATTGTTTTCTTACTGTGGTGAGATTTTAATAGATGCATTTCAGAGTTACCAGCTAATCTATGTGCGGTGTTATTGAAACCTGGTCTTCCACAAACCATAGGTACTGAACATTAAGGCCTACCCCTGCAGAAACCCACAAAATTTATCTTATCCTTCTGAATTTCCAGTGGGGTTTTCAGTGCTTGCCATGTGAGAAAAGAACAAAGGTTTCAGCTGGATTTCTTTGTCTTTGAATTTGAACTTGAATTCAGGCATATCCCACAGAGACATTTGCTCACTTTAGGGTTACATGCACTGCTTGATCTATTAATGAACTAGGATGGCAGCTCTGAAGGGGCAGGTTCAAGTCACTGTTTATATGATGAAGCACAAGAATATGAATAGCATATGCACTCATTTTCTGCTTGCAGAACATGTGATTATATCACAGAGTAACACAACTCAAGTGCAAGCAGTAATGCCTTGTTAAAGAAGAAAGATCCTAAAAGTTGTACTGAGGTCCATTAGCAGAGCTGAGGGGAAACCTGTGGTACATCAACTCTTGCCCAGGCTTTGTATTTCAGACCATTATCTTTACTACATTACTTCTGCAAGGAGTACACAAAACAGAGGTTGCATACAAACTCTGAATATCCTAAAATCAAAGTATTTCTCAGACTGTAAGAATCTGAGCATTTTATTCACATATATCACAAAAGACAAGAGCCCAGGAGATGCTAAGCATCAGTATCATGAAGAAAGTGGACAGAGATGCACCCTCCCCCTCTGCCCCACCTACAAGCTGAAGCTATTGTAGGAGCCTTATTTTGTTCTTTAAAAGGCCAGAAAGATAGATTTGGTAATTCACTTCTGTGCCATAGTGACTCTTTGGCATTTAAAGATGTCTCTCTTCCAAGATTTGATGCTAATACTATAGCATCAGTTAAAATTCTCCGATGGTGGTCGCTGTTGTGTCTGCTACAGTTAGATAGGGATATCTATCAGACCTTCAGGTTATTTAATCCTATTGAACGACACTATGAGATGTAATAATTGATTTATTCAATGATCTCTGGCTTGCATTTATACTGTCTACCAAAGGACTCCTAGGTCCCAACACTTGTATTGAGAGAATTTCAAAAGGCTCATAGGGGATGGCAATAACTCAGATTATATCAAAAGACAATTTCTGTGCCTGGGAGTCTGGGATAGTTAGCAGAGTGCTTCAGTGTCCTCAAAGGTCAAATTAACCACAGCATGTTGTATAGCTGCTGTTAGTTTGGTTGCAAATCAAATGCCCTTCCTTTGGTAGAGCTTCAGAATGGAGCATTTTGTGAGAGTGTTCCTTGAAGCTTCCTGGTAAAGACAATGATTTAAAAAATAAATCTCTTCGATAGGGTTTAACCTTTCATGGCAAGAATGTGTTAATGGCAGTTCTTCCCTTCAGCAACTTATTATGGAAAGATAAGCTTAGAAGCTGTTCTCTGCCTTTGCCACAGCTATTTTATTTATCAATAAAAATAAAAATTCAATGGACTACGGTAAGTTTGCAGTGGGAGTGTGGAGGAGAGGAGCAGCTTTAATGTCAGTACTTGAATCATTGGGATTATATTTTTCCTTGGCCATTATTTTTCTTAAAATAAAAAACAACAACAAAAAACCACTGACAAACTGAGAATAAATATGAAGTAACGTAAAGGCTTGTCACTCTTACTAGCTCTAGCAGGGTTAGGCTTTCAGGTCCTGGTGCTGTTTTCTCCCAACACCCTGCCTTCTCCATCCGTGCTGCTTTCATTGGAGACAAAAGGATATGTTTTTTTCTTTTTTAATTTTGGATGCTGAGGAATTGTGCCAGGTTGAGCTGGCAAAGAGATAAGTGCCACAGCAGGGAGGAAGATTCATAAATGATGAAGACACAATCTCTTAAACTCCCTGGCTCACAGGTGTTTTGTTATTAATGAAGCTGAAAAAGATGCTCCAAATTATGTCTCCTCCTTGACATGAGAGCTTTGGCAGCCCTTTGTGACTGAAAGCTCCTGCTCTTGCAGGTGTGCGGGATAAGCTTGCAAGCCAGAATGGGGAAACAAGAGAGAGAAAGAAAAATATTCACATACCCAAGGGATCCTAGGGATGGAAGAGGGAGGAAGCAGGGAGAGAAAGAAAAAAACTCACTCTGTCAGTGCATTGTGAAATGTATTCTGTCAATATATGGGAAAAGAGATAACTACAAACTTCATCTCCATGCATCTTATTTATTCCTCCAGCCCACATACACCTGGCAGCAAAGAGAATTGTAATCTGGTCTGTAACCCTACACTGACATTCTTTTTAAATTCCTAACCAGAGCAACCTAAAGGCTAAAAAGGATTTATAAAGTTTTGCAAGCTCCTTTCCAAAAAACAACAGTGATGACATCAAAGCTTTGGAACAAAAGAAAAAGGTTTATTTTTGTCAGATTTTCATCTTTTGTCCCCTATGTGTTAAGACCCGACTTATGGAAAATAATTATATTATCCTGGGTTTTATTGCCTTGTTATGGAAAATGAAGTTCATTTTTGCCTTTTATTGGCACCATCTGTTTCTTTTCTGGCAAGTATCTAAGACAGCATCATACGGTAGTATCATACATATAAATGGGCTGGTCCTGAGGTATTCAGGTTGTACTGATCATCAGATGCTCAAGAACTCTGTTTTTCCTTATTTGTCCTGCTTTTGCATAGTCTGACAAAACAAGACACACACCCCCACCCTAAACGCTGTAAGATACATCTTCTGTTGAGAGGTATAGCAAATAGTTACCCATGAGAGATAATGAAAAATTTAGATAACGTGTTTGAGAAGAGTTTCACTACATTCTTCTTGCATTCACCTTTCTAAAACACTGGAAATATCAGTGAGCAATGCCCTCCCCTCTGCAACCCGTGGACCATGGTGCACAACTGCATGGTCAGGGTGACTGCATAGGTCAGTGGTGGAGGGGGACGTGCTATAGTTTTGAGGCTAATTAGAATTTTGTCATTGACTTCATTTCCAGACAACACCTTACTCTTAGATACTTGTTTTGAATACATGGGTTGACTCATTATCTGTCAGTACCTATTGATTTCTCTTAACTGTAAACGGAGCCTAAAGAATGAAGTTAAGCAAGATGTATCCCACTTACTGTTAGGTACAAAAGCAATTCCAGATATTGATATAACAAAGGAATATAGCCTCATTTTAGTATTCATTGCAGTCAAATAAAAAAAAATAAAAATCCACCCTTTCCTAAAGGCTTTTATAGAAATTATTTATTTGAGGAGGTTTTGGGAATCTAGGGTTGAGCCTAAAGAGATCCTCAATGATGATTAAAGGTCTCAAATTAGAAACAGAAGAAAAATAAAGGTAATAGGAGCTTAATCTCAGAATCCATTTTATACTGTAAACAGTATTCAGTGTTTTCTTTGGTTTGTGAGTCAGCATCACGTGTCAACAATTCATAGTAATCAGAGACCTAATGCACTGTTTAGGTTGAACATAGCTACACCTAAGCATAAAAGAACACTGAGGCATCTTTCCTGGTGCTGAACAGCTAAGAAGTTTACTTGGCCCTAATCTAATGATTGACTTATTTTTGGCTGCTTAGAGGTGGAAAACAGTATTGTTTTAATAAATTCCTACTAAAATGGTTCGTAGGTTTCTATGAAATCTGCCGGTGGTGACAGTTTGTGCGGTACATGCATTTACTAGGTTTTCAGTAAACAAGGTCCAAATATTGTGCAAATGCTCTATTTCGTGAGAACTCAATTAGTTTCTATGGAGACAATTATGTTGTCACAAGCTGAGTGTTATGACTTCAAGTGTGAGATAAATAAGAAGAGCATGGGAACTTCTATTCAGCAAAAATGAACTATTTTTGCTTTATAATAACAAAAAAGCAACAGCAATCCACAGGAATGAAATTAAAGTCAATGCTTTCTTTAATGTTGTCAGAGAGTAATGTATTAATATTCTGAATTCATCCTGTGACTGTGTATACCTGTCGTCTTATATTACTTCTCATGGTTCTTCCGCTAAAAATTAGCATCACTTTTTAAACTGCTTATCCTGTGGTAGTGAAAACAAAACTAGTAAAGCACGTATCGGGACTGATATTTCTTTAAGAACCATGTGGCAGATCAGATGACAGATGCATGCACATTCCCCATCTAATGCTTCACTTGTGTGATGTAGCTGGGTTAGAACTATTTACTGGCATTTTAAATCTCTCTTACTTATGCATTAGAAAATGAAATATAGCCTGTAAGCTGGATGACATACTTAGCTTTTATAAATGTTCACTGTTCATCCAGTGTACATTTTAAAACTACGAGAGCAAAAAGTGAAGATTTGGTACTTATCATTGCTGTACTTCCAACCATCTTTTCCTTACACTGAGCAATACTTTGTTCTAGAGGAATTGTAAGGGGATTGTGGCCTCAGGGCTAGACCCAGCCTACACCTTTATTTCCTGTAGCCCAGAGTCATAAGATACTTTTCTCGTGTCATTATTAGATAGCTGTTAATATGCTAAGGTCTGTTTTATCAAAGATGCGTGAAGGGGTCATTCACCCCAAGCAGGGAGGATATCCCCCTGCTCTTTAGGTATGGTGTGTGGAGTTTGGGGATGCTATTCAAGGAATATACACTGAGCATGAATAAGATATGAGTCTGGTAATTAGACAGAACTATTTTTGTTTTGACTAATGAAACACGGAATAGGGAAATATACATAGGGGACAAATTTTATAGATTTACTATAGCTCAGCATATACCTATGTACAAGTGTGCATATTAATATACATCCACACAGTTTGCATCCTACTATGCAGTGTAAATATGAAACTATAGTAAATTTAGAATATTTTCTCTTTTGGTACACACATATACAGACATGCACGTTATATATTTATATCTAGGCTCCATCTTTCTCTTTTATTTTGTAATTCAGTAGCACTGTCTTGGCAACACAAATGGCTGGTTTTCTTTGTTCAGCATTGACAAGAGCTTTTCCAACTTAAAAAATCTGACACAGTTCCAGCTTTTTTTTTCTTTTCTTTCTTTTTTTTCCAGGGTTTCATGTTACTTGAATGAGAAGGATATATACTGGTTGAACCTTCTGTGTTCAGCTGTTAAACTGACAGCTTTTTCTTCTGCCATGAGAAGGCTTTCAGTAATTTGGATGTGGTGCCTTTTTCTTGTCACTGCCAAGAACAATGCTTCTGTTCAGGCTGACATCAGAGGTATAGAATTGCTCTGTGTTTGACCTCTGATAGCTGTGCATAATAGATCTGTGCATCACAAATACTCCACAAATAGTCTATTTGGGTGCATGGCTCAAGTCAAAACAGCAGTATATATTACAAGGATGTGTAAGTCAGAGGGGGGAGAGTTTAGGGGGGAAAAGTCATTGCTAGACTTGCCATTCTGTATCAATGTTTACAAAGGAGCTATCTTCCTTATGCAAATGTGATATACCCCATCCCTGCCTCAGATCTACTTCATACTCTGAACAATAGCATTCAGGAGACATGTTTCTTGGAAGTTTAGTTTAATTTACCTACCGATGCAAGAAGGGTTTGGAAGGCAATTTAGGTTACACTTCCCATTACTGTTGGCCAAAATTGGAATATGAACTTTTTTGTATAGTTTTCTAATATTCAGTATGCAGTGTAAATAAGGCAAGATGGCACTAGCCAGTAAGTTGCAAAAAGAAATGAGAATTATTTGGAAGTGAGGGACAGGCTGGTTCCATTTTCATGCTAGTGTTGTTTTAAAAAAAAAAAAAAAAAAACCAAAAAAAACCCAAACCAAATACCAAACTCTCTTCATAGATGTGTCATATTCTTCAGGCTCCTCTGAAAATCTCTCTTAGAGTCAGTTATTCTCTAATTAGAATTTTATGGGTGTTGTTTTGTCCTTATTTTAATCACAATAGAACTGAGAAGCCTTTCCAGTATAGTGAAATATCAGACTGTCTATAGGTATTTTGATTATGAATAACCTTTCTTATATACCTGACAGAATAAAGTTGCCTGAAATCTATGGTTTTGATGCATCTTTTTTGCTGCTCTGAAATAAACAGGTAAGTCAGAAAAAGAACGAGATCAGACATATCTCTCTCTTTACATGTGGAGAATCAGGTGCGAGGGAATTATTTAAGCTACTAAGGTCACTAGAAAGTCTGTAGCAAGAGAGCTGGTGTGTCCCTGTGCAGTATCCTAAGCACAAAGTCGATATGCTGATGACCTTCCTGTTTGGTTTTTGTTTTTTTCCTCCAAGAAGTACAAGAATTTTAAACTGAAATTGCTATGGAAAATCTGTTTTGATGTGTCTGTAGATGAGTAAATGCTCAGTGTGCAATGAGCTTATACAGTCTATGTTGAGACTGATGCCACTCTCTTCAGTGGTACTGATGGCTGAGCTGGTTAGGCTAAGTCAAGCCGAAACTTGGGGAACGTGTAGTACTTTCTGCAAACACCCATCAAATAATGTATGTGACCGCAACCACATGTAAAGCTGGTAGCAGATGTTATATGAGGGCTCTCTCACTCTATCGCAAATATAACTAATGGAAAGGAGAAGGCAAGATCTCCTTTAAAGGAAATCCCAGAATGTTTACATCAAGGCATCCTTCAAAATAAAGCTTTTATTAGTTCTGTTTGAATAATAGTTGCATCTTCATATTTGTTTCCTGCTATTTTTAATAAACTCTTGTTTATTAGCATTAGCCCCCGCTATTGGCCATGTCTTAAATTGCACCATATTGCAGCTTTGCGTAATTATGCTAATTTGTGTACTTTGCAAAGTTTTACTTAGTCTTGTGATACTTCCTGCATCTATACACATACAGTAGGTGCGTTCATATGATTACATATCTCTAAATATAGTCATTAGTAGCAATGGAAGATTAATTCCTATTATAACTGCCCCTTCTTTCCAAAAGACTTTCATATACCTTTAAAATATAAGAGAGTGATATCTTTATTAGTGGTGTTCCATAGAAAGATGAATGCAATTGAGAGGCAACATATACATAGGGCTAAGTAAAACACCACTGTGGTCCATTGTTGTTGTAATAAATCTATTTATCCAGATTTACATCAGAGATAAATTTGGCCCAGTAACTACTGAAAATTCAGTAACTTTTATTTTTTTTTTTCTAAAAAGATATATCGAATTTTTATGAGCAACTGGAAGGAACCCCTAATGCAAATGTTCTTAGCAGGAGAAAAACATATTTAAATATCCATTCAAAGAAAATTACAAATTGAAATTAAATGCAATAAGTCTTAGTCGTATCCCTTGGTACAATATAGGAAATGTTAACCCAAAGATGTAACTGGGAAGTGCTTGACTAACCTGTCTAGTAATCCGAGAACTTAATTTGACCTATTATAGGCCCCACCGTTTACAGAATCTAGTCCCATTAGTGATAAAAGCTGCTGTACTATAATGAAATAAAGAAAAGCCCTAATTTTTTTGTATGAGATGGACAGTTCCCTCTGGTAAAACAAAAAAGGTAAAAGAAAGTTCATATCTACATTTGAAAAACTTGCCAGCTTAAGTATAACATTTTTCCCTGTTTCATTGTGCAATTTTATTTGACATATAGCATTAGTAACAATTTGCTAGTTGTTTAGTGAATATTTTAAATACTTCACCAACTGACAAGCAATTTGGAGCATTTTATGCTAATGGTTAGAAATGGTCAGAGTTGCTACTTAAACATGATTCATGGAATATGTATATGTGATACGTGCCTAACTGATTTGCACAATATTGAGCATCAGGCGTCTAATGCTAAGAGTTTCAAAACTTATGCTTGTATTTTGGGCAAACAATTTACAAATAGCTGTTTCCATCTTAAATAGCTTGAGTATTTTATGTTACGAATCCATCCATGGAGAGAAGTAAGATACATAGAAAAGCTAGCTATTTACCATAGATTTATCAATATCTGATGCTGGAGTTCTTAAGTAATAGGTAGATGGTATAATTCAGTTGTGTTCCACTGAGGTTTGGAATTTGGAGCTATTCCGAATGACCAAAGCTGGGGATATTGAAGTAGTTCAGAGAAGAATGTGAGGGAAATGTCTTCCTCGTTGCCTAAGCATAGATCATGTTAGTACCGTTTTCTATTTCCGTCCTGTGAGAAGTCGTCAACAGGCCTGATCCTCCACTGTGTGCATACTTCATCTGGTTGACCAAAAGGATATTAATTCCTGCAAATCTCTAAAAGCCTTCACTACCACAGAACTTTGGAAAATACAAGACTGTGGCTCCGTTTCTTTTGTTTTCTCATCTTCTGTTAAAATAGGCATCTCCTCAGGAGACATGTCATGGAGTCCTGCTTTTAATGTAGCTTCTGGCACAGATCAAGACAGGATGGAGACAGGATGTTGGACTGCATTCACATTAGATCTATTAAAAAATGGTCTGTATTCTTCAGATCTGTGTAAGATCGCTGTACATGACCATCAAACATGGCATTTTAGAAACTATAGTAAACCAGGAAATTATTTGGAGATCGTAGTCTGTACATAGCTAGAGTTTGGCAGTCTGCAGATATTTAATGTTATTCAGATAACTTGATCACAATTAAAATGACAGCTTTTTAGGGACTGGTGCTTGGTTTAACTGTGAATTGTTGCAATACTGAATGTGTGGGAAGTCAATGTAAATCAGCTGCCATCTGATGCCATCACATTGGACTCAGGTCACATCATAACCTATTAAGAATCCCTGACCTGTCTCTATTTTCCTATAAGACACATTGCTGCGTCTCGATGATTGCCAATGAGAGCATCTTAAGTCTACAATACGACAACTAGAACTTTGTGTTGATCTTGCACCCAAAGACTGCAAAATATTGATTAGCAAAGACAATTGCTAAGGAACAGCAATCTTGTAGAAAGGCATTTATATTGTCACGAGAAAATTTATGATCACACTTGCCCCAACAGTGCCCAGCTCAAAACTGAGCATTAAGAATACTGCAAAGCCACAAGCACATGAAGTATAAGAGGGCAGATATTTGAGAAAAAACAGATTTTCCTTGCCACCACTCTGTTTTATTCTTTGCAAACTAATAAAAGAGAAAATCAAGCAAGCTGTGTAAAAATAATGCTCCCTATTGTAACCATGGCTCTTACAGCCTAGGAGGAAGAAAAGGTAGGTAACTTAGAAATACTGAATAGCTTTGTAAAAACAGGTTAGTCAAGGGCTACTGTAGGAAGAAGTAAGGTAGCGTTCTTTCTTTCCATGACCATCTCATGCCAAGAGCTATGCAGAGAGAAAACTGTGGTGCAGATTTTTTGGGATAAGAGCAGTGGTTATTTGTCAGTATGGAACTGGTCCAGCTCTCAAAATGTAGGTTAAATCCACAATAGGACCAACAATGACTGTGTCTTTATGTGAAGATGAGAGAAAAAAGGCATTATTTCTACCTTTGTTAGCATAAAAATGATGACTTTCTTCTGTCCTTTTTCTAGAAAAAGGTGGACACTTTGAAGTCTGAACCCTGGCTTTTCATTTTTTAACTGAAGACAGAATTTCAGTTTGGTTTCTTTGGAAATGGACATTATAAAAGAACTCCCGTCATGTCGGTGTCTACCATTTTCATCTCATCACCTTAGTAGTGGAGCAAATTGGAGTGAATTACTGATATTAAGTGAATATATTTAAGTGAAGTCCAAAGCCTACTAGTTTTCTTTCACCAAATTTGCTTTAAGTTAGTCTAACCAATCCATTATTTACAAACTTGTGAATATTATATACCTGCTTACATACGGCATTTATGGGCTATTTTGTAAGCAAGCTGCTTTATCAGAAGTTGACTGTATGGTATGGTAGTTGCTTTTGCTTTTAGCTCAATACAATAAATTCTTTTTCTCCAAAGCTTTTGCAAAGTAGAAACCCAAGATGATCTTTTTTATTTTGAGATAGACCTTTTCTTCAAATTAATTTTACTGTAGGGAAAACAGATTTCTTTTAAAAGCTGGTATTTATGAACATACTTGACCTAGACCCCTTCTGCCAGCTGGGGCAGGCAAAAGCCCAGGTTAAGTTCTTAAGGTTTTCCTAAACAGTCTGCTCTTTTTGTTTGGTTTCTTTTTGTTTAGATGTTCTGCTACTAACGGATGTATGTAATTTCTCATTAATTATTGACCAGAACTATCTCCAAAAGACATGTAGTGTTTGTGTGTATGTGTGTGAAAGAGAAATTTGCCAACTCACTGCTTTCAAAATAATGTAGGGGGCTGGTACTCAAACTGAAATGGCTTCGTGGAAAATCCAACAAAAATATTCAAAAGTTTAAGTAAGTAGGTTAAGATCTGATTTTCAAAAGAGTGGAATTCTCAGTTAAAGCTGTCATATTTGTCAGAAAGTTAACTCCTGATACCAAGTAGTTGAAAATCTAGCCCCGAGCTTTTGAATACTTAGAGTTCAGTGCAAATAATAAGGTGAAATATGTCTAGAAAAATAAATTATTTTCTCAATTAAATAATTTTTTATTCTTGTAACTAAGACAATACAGGAACATGATAAAATTTGCAAAAAACAAGCTACTGAGCTAGCAACTCCAAGCTCTTCTCTTATTCTTGGTTTACATTACATTAATTGCTGAAATATCCTAGTATTTTATACATATGATCATGCAATTATACCAAATAATAAAAGCTAAAAAATTATATGCAAAGTCCATGTAAAGAAAAACTTTATATTTGTGCCTAATGTAATTTTATATTCTTTTTTTGTCAGTTTTTATTCCTAGAAATATTTATTTAAAATAATATGAAAAAAAAATCAGTTTTACTTGATTCTTTTCTTAGCACCATGCATTACTAATGTCTTAGGGAATTTCCACTGTATTTTCTCAATACAAGAGGTCATGTAGCCTATCTCATGACAGTATGTGCTCTGAATGGATGTCTGTTTATCTGTGAATCTTCTAGCAAGATGTATTTGCTCAATCACTATATCTGATAAACAGATGAATAAATCAATGGTTGTCACTTTGATGATACTTGTTCACATGTATTTATAGAAGTTAAACTGATTTAACTTTTAATATTTTTCTGATGATCTATAAGAAAGCAAATAATCATTTTCAGTCTCCTTAGAGACATCTGTTAAAAAGTACCCTCATCTTCATAAGGGATCTAGTCCTCCCACCTTGAGAACTATTGATTATTACATGGTAGTAGAATATATACTAAGATTTAGAGTCCCAAAGGCACTTAGGCCCATAAATCCCATTGATCTCAATTGGAATTAAATTTCTCCGTGAGTTCAGAGAACTAGGTTTTATTGGATTTTTTTTTTTTTTTAATATAATTTCACTTGTCAAATTATCTTTGATTAAAAGACAATGAACAAGTAACAGCAACAGCCTTTGAGTCTCCTTCAGATGGAGTTAATTCTGTGGCCAGGTTTAGCGCTGTTGAAGAACAGTGGGAAAGACATGTTTTTGGTCTTAATCTTTTATTTGGGGATGGTGAGAGCCTTGGAAGTTTCACCATTATTACAACTATTTTTGGAATATGCTGCTGCATTCTCTGTGAGAACATCCTTCCTCCAGGCTTCCTCAAGAGTTTTCCAAGAAGTCCCTGGAGATTAATATAATAAAAAGGTACCACTGTGGATCTGCTCCTTCTTTAGGTAGGAAAACAGGTGTCGTGTTTCACTGGCGTTGACCTTCTGCAGTTTATGTACTTAAACAACAGACAGCTTTGAAGCTGGTAATTAGAATCAGTTTAAACTCTTTGATTGATTGATACTTAATTTGACTTTCTTTTCCTTGACAATGCATTAGTTATTTCAGACTGCAAAAGTGTCAGTTCATTTAGGGATTAGAGTTGCAGAACTTTGATAAATCATTGGCCTGTTAAGATTAATACGGAAGAAATGTAGTTCCTTGAATATAATTTGGTTTTTATTAACATGCCAGAATGTGAAATAGATTACAGCAAGCAGTGGGAACACGTAACGACACTATTCCCTGAAAAATCTGTTTGTTGAAAGCAAATTTACACATCTGGTTAGTCTGACACTTGTAATCTCAATTTAGTCGTAACTGGCCACACAACACAAAATGTCCTGGGCACAGGCCTTGCATGTTTTGTTTGTGTGATGTGAACTTTGTCTGTTGTGAATATTATGCATGGCTCTGTTTGCAGACTGACCACCGTAACTACACTCTTTTGCACCTTTTGAACAAGGAATTCACAGAATGGAAGAGAAGGGGAGGTAGAGGGATATGTGAAGACAAATGGTGAGAGGGAAACGCTTTTATAAGGAAGGGGAGAGAGCGCTGCACACCAACAAAGCAAAATGTCTTGTAGAATAAAACACTTCCCATGGGGAAAAAAATATTATGAGAAAATTTAAAGCTCTTAATGTACATTATCACATGCAAATGCTTTAAATTATTTCACTCCTTTAGTTGTGAATTTTGAATTTGTTCTCTAGTGTGACAGATGAAAGCCAAAAAGATATGAAATCTTCTTGACCTCAATTCCTCTGCTGTTTTTACCTACTTCTTGGGAAAGGATCAGTGGTCCTGGGATATGACTGTTAGGTTAAAGGAAGCCCTGCCTAGCAGCATCTGTTTTACTCCAAACATTTCTAATCCCTGGTGGAGAAAGCAATAAAGTTCTGTGCTTCAGGTCACGTACCTGAGTACTGGCAGTTCTTTTCAATATCTTAGATTAAATGAACTGTGAAATATTTGTTTTATTAGAAGAGCTTTAGTTTACTTGTGAGTTGTTTTCTAAATCATTTCTGTCCAGAGTAGCTTTGGAAATCAAGTAGTGTGTATTGAACACAGTGTTTAGAAACATTTTTAACAGTCTCATGCACAATGCTTCATTGTTCTGATTGTTAAAACATTCATAGAGGCTGTTCTCCTCTTTGGATGCACGCATAAACCTCAGGAAGGCTAATGGGAAATTGTGCACATGCGAGGAGAGCACAGCTCCTCTAGCACTGTTGGTAAAGGTGTACGTATGACACAATTTCTTGATGGAAAGCAGGCAATAGGAATAAAGGTTTCTGCTTGAGGGGCTGGATTAGGATTCACAAGGCCCATGTAAACTTTTTGTTCAGCTACATGTTTGTGTATGTCCCCAACATGCAAATCACACAGGACGTTTATGGTAGGGGTGCAGGTACCAACATGAACTCTGTTCACACTAACCCCAGCAGGGACCTCCTGCTCTAGGTGACAGCAGAACAGAGGGAGTCTAGGAAGCTGCTCAGGTTTGGACTAGAAACAGTAAATCCACTACAGGAGGCATCAGTTTGGATGCTGGCTGTCTCAAGAAGCTTCATATCACGTTTCATCTCTATTGCAGGCATCCACAAAGACATTTACAGATTAACTGTATGAAAATGTTGCTACCAGAATGTTTGCTGCAGTAGAGTTTTGCAGATATACATTCACATCTGGAACCACACTGTGTTTTATCTCTGTGCATCTGGAAATGCAATAAGCTATTTCTGCTCTGTGGTGAGTTTCTTGGATGTTTTTCAGATAAGATCACCCCGAGCAGTATTCTTGTAGAGGAGTTGTACCTGGAAGGGATGAATGCCCAGGCTTTGCCAGAATTTCAGCCAGTGCTGAGAAATTCTGTAGCCGATGAGCCGTGAACTTGGGGTGTGAACTCCTTATCTGGTGAAGGTCAGCCTGGATGTGTGATGCTCTTACTGGCAGACAGCGAGCCAGCTCCTTAGAACAGACAGCAGGTAGACCTTCCCTCTAAAAAGCATCAATTTTGGAGTAGTGCTGGGTACTGCTTTTTCTGTTATTGATCTTTAGGCTTGCATATGGGATCCTAAGAGAAGGATTTTAGTGAGGTGCTCAGTTAGAGACATGTTATACCTAGACTTCTACCCTCACCTTATCTGACTTGTCAGTAGAGTTGAGAAACTTATCTAATATTTAATGGGTGCTAGGTTTAAAATGGAATGTAGATTTGAGAAAAGGCTGAAATAACATTTATAGTGCAGATAAAGCAATTAGAGAAGCCAGCAGAGACTCTATCTGTCCTCTTAATCAAGAAGGATTACCTGTCTGTCCTTTGTCTATCACTTTCTAAGAACTGTCAGAAGAATAATACACCAAAATAGTCACCTCTCTTCACCTCCCAGTAAAACTGCAGTAGGCAAAGAAACTGAAACAGGTGGGCATTGGCCAAACAATTGTCATTGTCACAATTCTACTGTAAGCTTGTAATAAATGGGTTTAAAAACATGGTCTGTGAAAGAATTAGGATGGAGTGAATAATGGAAAAATATTCAGAAATATGTTATTCAGAACATTTCATGTATTCATAAATTATTCACCCTCACAGAACTGCAGGTGCCTCAGGATTTTTCCATGTGATGTCAGATCCTCAGCTGGCACAAGCTGGCACTGCTGCATTTGTTTCCATGGAGCGACGCCAGTTTACAAGGATCTGGCCCATGTTTTCTTTTTGTTTGTTTTTTCCTTGTTGTTTTTCTGTTCCCAAGCATTCAAATACATGTAACTCTACACAGGTAGCTATGTGAAGTCTGGAGATGAACCCTGGGGCACTATGATAGTGCAATCTCTTTAAGCTTTACTTTCACAGTTTCCATGATAACATCAGTTCTTTTTTATATGTGTTGATAAGGTTGCTGCTCACAGTTACCTGCATGCGCTTTCTCGGTCTCCTGCACCTGTTTGCTGTGTGTATGTTAAATGGTCAAGTTCCATTATCCACCTATCTTCAGTTGCTATTAAGTTAATTTATGGATGGATGTAGTTAGCTTCGTACATATTTTCAAAACAGAGAGTAAACAGAATTGTTTTTCCTTATTTAAAATCCCATTATAGCAGCTGCACTATAAAGTGTATTTTTCTGCTGTTAAATATTTTATCTTGACCACAGCTTGCATATCAGCAAACTTGTAGCAGTATGTTGACTGTTATCTTCTGTGTACCAAAGCACAAGATAGTTTGGAATAATTAAATAACATCGCTTCTCCATTATCCTTGGAGAGCTGATACTCTTTTCTTCAAAGAAGATAAAAGGTAAACATAAATTATAGCAAATCAAACTGTAGTATGATAAATACCGTTGTAAGCCAGGATAATAATATAACAAAAAAATAAGATGAAATCCACCCTTTCCCACTTGTATCCATCTTCTATATTTATTTTTGCTGATACAGCTATTGAAAAGGAAGACAATGTCTGTGGCAGTGCTTTTGCAAGGCCATTAGACATTCCTGAACAACACAGTCATCATTACTCTGAGCCTTATTTGCTCAAGGTTTTATAAATATAGATTGGCGTATGGGTTTAGGTGGGAAAAGTATCAAAGACAGATACATAACTCAAGTCAGCACCATTTCAAACCTTTTTTGAGATTCAGTAGCCTTTTCTTTATAAGATTTCCAGAATGATTTCTGTAGCAGAGAGTTGTGACTATGTGTTATCTGTGTATTCCCCACGTTTTCATTAGCATGACTGATAGTTATAGTGTCTGTAATTCTTCAAATGAAATGAAGGCATTCCCAGGTACTACTGAAATTAAGATTTCAGAGGATCAGAGTAGAAAATATTTTTCATGATAGTTTTGTACCTAGTATTTTTTCCATGGCATAGATGTTTATCCAAGAACAAGGTTTCATTGACTTCTGGTCATTACTCAAGTGAACTACCCAGATGAAACCCATTTTTAATTTGAGAAAAGCCTGAACATTAATTTAATGGAATAATGGGTAGAGATACAGATATGAAATAGTTTTAGATGTAAAGGGTGAAGTAGTAGTAACAGATGGGAAGTCTTGAGGGAGTTAGGACGAGGATAGAAAAGTCCTTATGGCACAGATTCAGGGTAAAAAAATAGAATAAATTGAGCATAAGAAAAGGGTGTGATGAGGATCAGGAGGTATCAGAGGATGAAAATATAATTCAATCTGCTAATCTTTGCTGCAGAACTTCATGACAATAATAATTAATAAGACATATTGCTACAGCTTAATTAAAAAAGAAAAACACAAAAGCACAGAAAATCCCCATTTTTTTTTAATTCTTGAAAATTCATGTTGTTCAGCTGTCATGCCATTCAAGAAAATATGCTTGTAAATGTTACATATATTCTTTTTTCTATTTTATGTTGATTATTTGAAGACTCTGAATTAAAAGGAGTCTTCAGTTACCAAAAGTTCATTTTCCCTTTACTGTCCATTAGTGAAACTATCACTAGCGCAAAACCTTCTATCCCACTGCTATGATTGGCTAGAGATAAACTCCACTTAAAAGGCACATATAATTTCATAATTTTCAGTTAAAAATGGTGACTTACATCACCTACAGATGAGCTCAAATATTTGTAAATACTCAAAGTTTTATATAGAGCATGAAGTCCTCTAAAAATGAAGTTGCCGTGAATTCCTTTTAGATTATTGAGTTTTGTCATTATTGCCATTATTCTGCTATTCTCTAAAGGTGCCTTTACCCATTTTTGTTTACATATAGCTATTATTAGAGTTTGTGCTAGGAAGTATATAATTTACATAATCATAAAATAAAGAATGCACATAAAGATGTGAACTAAAACAGTAAACATTTTTATCCGTGAAATGTTATTGCCTGACCTGATGTAAATTAAGACCAACTGTCATTTGAATAGTAATTATTTCTTATTTTGAAATGCTGATACTGAAAATAAATGAGGAATTTTTTTGGTATACTATGTGTTGAAATAGTAATCTTTTGTTCAATTTAGTTTAAGTCTTGGGATTTTATAGAACTGTATCTGTCATTTAATTGTGGCAGAGATGAACAATAGATTCTTGTATTCATTTTGGCAGATATAAACGTGTAAACAGAGTGGCCAGCACATATTTTCAACTGCTACAGTCACAGGGAAAACTTTATGAAACATTTAGTTGTTCAACAGAGTAGCAATGCTTAGAGGTTGACCTTGAAGTTTTTGAAATGTGAATTGATCCACTGGAACAAGTACAAAGCCAGCTTTGGTGCTAAATGTAAATTGTTAAAAATGGTGCTGCATAACATCTGCCTTGTAGTACGCCTTAATCAGCACTGTGAAAAATGAAAGTTTAACGATCTACTATAGTGGCTTCTAAGTGAAGGATAAACAAAGGATGAAAGAGTTTCCTTGCATGGTTTGTAACTGATGGCATGAAAAATGTCAAGAACCATCTGCCTCAAACTTATCCAAACTGTCATCAAGTATTCTAATCCAGTCAAAGGAGATACAACTAGAACAACCTATGTAACTTGCTGAAGGCTTATCAAAAGAGTTGTAAATAAGGAAAAAAAAAAAAGAAAAAGAAAAAGAAAAAACGGGGGAAAAAACCCCCACCCCTATCAACTGCATAACTACAGATTTCTGCCAGCTTGCCTGTGGCTTTGAAATTCAATCCCATTTCTCTAGTCTGACAAACTGTACTAAATGGTAAAATGGATTTTTATTGCTTTCAGCCATTTTCATTCCAGCTGCTATCACTAGGTAAGTACTCAGTTTTCTAATATGAGAATTATATTTTTTTTATTTCACTTTTCTCTTTTGTGTGTGTATATTGACTGCAATATGCACAAAAACCTATTTTTGCAGAGCTAGGGTGTAAATGGGGACATTTACACATCTGAGCTTAAAAAGCCGCTACTCCTTCTAACCTAGCACACAAAAGAATCCCAAATATAGCTATGTCACTGCAGAAAGCTACATTCAAGCAAACAGACATCTTTTTTGCATTGGCTTTCACAACAGATAGGAAAACACGATTTTCCCAAGAAAAGAAACAAATACGTTTGAAGCTGACCTTACTTAATTACGCTAAGAAATAATCAAATGACCATACTTTTGCTAGTTTGATTTTCAGTTAGTTATGCAATTTTCAGTACGTTAGGCCATTCTGTATTTTAGGCATAGATCTACCTTTTCGAAATGTCCCTTAATAACTAAAGGGTACAAGTCTCATTGAAAGTCAATGAAAAGTCTTTTGCTAAGTCAATGAATTGAAGCGCCATGCCTCATCACCACACTTTACCTGAGTATATTGTTTTTTTACTGCAAGTAGTCCTGCTCCTTGTGCCTAAGTGATTTCAAGGGCTGGGAGATAAATCCTAAGGCTTACTCTTGCACTGTGTATTCCTATGGATTCCCCTCGGTTTTGACTCGTTTCCAAAATGGGTGAATTGGGGACTTTTTGTTTCTCCTAGTGTTGTGAAATTGGGGCTTAATCTGGGCTAAAGCCGGTGTGACCTCTTTGTTAAAACTTCCTCCAAAGGCATTTGTTGAGAATCGAAACTTTGGGGATGTTGGATAATGATTTAGATAAGCAAAAGGAAAACATAAGAACAAAAGCAAGGGACACAGAAGGAAAAGTGAAAGGGTAATGAATTCCAAATATACTTAGTATTTTCACTTGTATTTAAGTATCACTTTTTGTAATATGTAGTATAATGCAAACTATCTTATAGCTGGAAACTATGAATTTTGGGCATGGAATGCAAAACATGCAATTTCATAAGGTTCCAGTTAAGGTTCCATATTGGCAGTCTATATTGATGTATTTAATTTTCACTCAAAATTCAGAAGTCTTAGAATGCATACAAACATCCATATATTGTGTTGTTTGAAGTTGTAATTTTTTATTTGCTACCAAGCTATGATATCTTCTAATAGCTGTGTAGCGTTTAAGGGAAAAAGAAATCTTTCTATTAAATGTATCCATACTTTTCATTGGCTCTTGAGTGAATTTATACAATTGATGTTGATACATTTGTCATGGAATATTCTAGTGTACAGGTGGAAACAGATGATACAGTATTACTTTTTTTGGTGACAAAATGGTATGTAATGCATTGGAAGATTAGTTATCCATAGCAGTTATATGAAATGCAAATGTCATAACAGAGATTACATTTCCATAAAACCAAAATAACACTTCAATGTATGTGATTTAGTTTTACTGTGCACATTTTTATTTAGCAGAACTGACACATTGCTTCATATTTGCATCATTTTTTTGCCTTTCACATTGAACAAAGAGGTGAAGAACTATTTCAATGTACAGTAACCATTTCAGTGCCGGCAAAATCTCTCAAAAGGCATTCCCAGCTTAATAAAAATAACCTCCCACTTTTTTATCTCTAGTGCTAAAAACAAGGGGGTACCTAGGCCAAATATTTAATCTTCTCACCGGACTTCCACTGTGGAAATCTTGCCCGTCTGAAACCCCACTTTGAGGCAGCTCTTAGAGAAAAAGAACAAGGGAGAGGGAACAGGGAAGAATGTAGTAAAGGGACAATTTTTTTGGCATCATCTATTCTTTATTATCCATCTGAATCAATTCATTAGGTTTACTAGCTGTTTGTAAAGACGAACAGTTTCCTGTCCAGTCCTTGGGACTGGCCCACTTTAGCTAGAGCAATTCTCAGCCCATCTAAGTTCCAAGCATACAGGAAAGAACTGGGAAGAGTAAGTTTCGTAAGTAGTTAAGCATCCATCAAAGTCTGAACTTCTCTCTTTCTTTGTATTGTTTAATCAGTTGGCTGCTTATTAAAAAAATAGATGTTAAATGGGACCACTCATCCTCCAGAGAGCTCTGGTAGTCTACTTATTTGATTTTGCATTTTTTTGTTCATTAATTATTATCATGTGCTTACATATGCGGATAATGAACTCCTTTAGCTAGGATGTCAACAGGGTACAAAAAGCACTTTCAACAAAGGGTTAGTAACAAACTAAGCGGAAGATGAGAGGCAGCAGTTAAACATAGACAGAAGAAGCTGTTCCAGGAATGAGAAAATTCCCAGTTTGGTAGGCAGAGATCTCATCATGCTGCAGACCACATCATACTGGTTGTAGGGTGTCTCAGCCTGTAAAGCACCATGTATAGCTGTGGGGATCACTAATATGCCATTGTTCTCGTCCATCTGTAAGATAAGCAACCACCATACATTATTATTTAATTTCTCTCTATAATCAGTGCAGGGGTATAAATACCTCTGGGTTGTTAGCATCTATCTTCAGACATCCCCAGAGGGGGATGCATTTCTACTGATCAGTGGGGGGAATAACTAACTTTATACAGCTAAAAAGCGAAGAGCCAAGTCCCATCCTCTATGTGCTCTCTCAAAGAGCTGGCAGTCATTGCCTGTGTGGGTTGTGGTGTGTGTGGTGGGTCGTTTTTTTTTCCTTTTTTTAAAAATTTCTACACCTGCATAACTTCATCCTGTTAGTATTCATATCCAGAACACTTGGCATGCACTGGCACTTAAAGCTAAATTACTGTTAATAGTCTGTAACACATCAGTACTAGCATGAAGTGCTACTTTGTGAGATAACAATGGATGCTGTAAATGGAACTTGATTTTTCACAATATCTGACTGTGGCATGAGAAAAGTGGAATCTAAATGGTCATGATACAATAAAGCATCTGTGGACTAGCTGAGACGCTAAATTAGCATTTTTTGATAAAGAATAGTGTGGTGCATGGCCTGTAAACCACGCTAATAGCTGTATCTTTGTCATTCATAAAGCATATACAGCACATGCAGGTGGTTTCTTATTTTTGTATGGGCAGAATTGTTTTGAGTCTTGTACTCAGGTATGTATTCCATGAATTCCTGGCTTTCTCACAAACCAGATTACTTGTTTACTGTTACTTTTTAATTGCTTTCACTGATTGATGGTATCTGTTGTGTTTTGCTATAAACCCCATGTGATTTAAAGAAAAAAGCACTGATTTCATTGCATATTATTGTTGCTGTTATTTTGTAAAGATGTTAAACAAAAATCACGTGTTATTACTATTCACCTTCTTACGGCAATTTCACTTCCAGTGGTCAAAGATATGTCAGTGATGGCAAAACATCTGCATGCACTATAGTAAACTACTAGATGTTTATTTGTATTTTTGTTGTGGGTTAAGCAGTCTGGAGCCACTACAAAAACTAAAACTTTCCAAATAGTGATGTTTGGTTGGCTAGCCTCTAAACAGAAGCTTATTGGAACAAGTTATAAATGGCAGGAGAAAAAAACCTTTCTCCGTGCTCTGTGGTTTGCCGTAAGAGATCTTCAGAGGTGTGCTGGTCGTGCAGTCATTTCCATTGAGATACATGTGAATTTTAATAAAAACAAACGGGCATCTCCAATGGGCCTTTGCCAGTAAACTATATAAAACCATTGGATGGAAATCAGCAAAAGAGCTGGACACTTGTGCTCAGCATGCCTGGAAATATGTTAATGCACTCATGTAAATGGACTTAACGGAGAGAATGGAAAGTGTCCAGCTACAATAGCTAACTTGATAAATCTCAGCATGCTGAGCACACTGTTCAGCCCCGCTGACCTAAAAGAAGGTCAATCCAGTGAGGAACTAGGGTGAACACCACTACCTGGTTTTCCAAAGTAAGGCCTTGGCACCCCGGCATTTAGGCTGTGCATGCCACACTGTGCACACCCTACCCTGAGGGAAAAAGGTGATTTTTTTTTTTTTTTTTTTTTAAAGGTTGTGGGGCTGCCCTGATTTTGTTATTCTCTGGTATTTTGCAGTGGGGCAGACTTGGAGGTTGCTGGACTCAGGTTGACAGTGGACGAGCACGAACAGAGCGCTGCAAAGTGGAGCACCCACCAGCTGGTGGACGCTGCCTCAGCCTGCGCAGGCCCCGGCCTACACAGAAGGGACCCATGGCAGCAGGGCGAGCCCCGCTGCAGGGCCCGTGTCCTGTCAGCTGGCGCTGGGGAGGGACCGCGGGTGAGCCCCACCACAGGGCCAGCCTCCCTTCAGCTGGTGCCGGGGAGGGTGCTGAGTGGGAGTGTGCCAGGCCCTGGCACCTGCCAGGCGGCTGTGGGGAGGACGAGGCGCCCTGCCTGCCCTTCCCTCAGCTCGGCTGCGAGGGACGCATTTCGGGTGTGCGGCAGCGGGCGCGGCCGTCCCCGTGTGGCCTCCGCAGCCCCGGCCTCGCCCGCCTCGGAGGCTTTAGGGTGTGATTTGTCCATGAATCCCACGCTGGAGTGCGAGCGCTCCTAACAGGGACGGGGCGGCGACGCCGGGCTCTAACCAAACGCCCCGACACACACCCTGCGTCCTCAGCTGGCCACAGTTCACCAGTGATACTTCTTCCTCTGCTCTTGTTTATTCTGTATCGGTGCAAAGTGGTTGCCGGGGTGTAAACAGGAGACTCAAAAAGCTGGAATTTGTGCCAGGCGCAAGGGTGTTTTGTGTGCTCCCCTGTCCACACAGAGCCAAACTTCTTATTTGAGGACAGGGTGAGAGAGGCTCCCCAAGCCCCTGGGCAGCGTGGGAGAGTGAACCCCAAAGCCCGAGGGGGACGGGAGCACGTGAAGCCGCCAGCAGCCGGCACGTGCTCGGCGTTTTGCCTCAGGAAACACTGGAAGTGTTTACCTTGACTTAGATAAGCAGTTGAGCTAGCGTGGGGGGAAGAGTCGCTACTGTGGCAAGGGAGAATAAAGTACATGAATTACGATTTCTAAGTAAATGCCTGTTTCTTCAGTTTTATATAAAATGGATTTCTGGCAGTAGTGGCAGAGGGCAGGGAAGAAAACCATGAATATTGATTACTCTCTTAGGAGAAAAGGGTCATTTGTTAAATGTAACCTAACATTTGATTGCAGGGGAATAGGTTAATTTCAAAGAGTGATTTTCCACATTTTGTATATTGAACATATTCAAAAAAAGAAGAAAGTGATTGACCATGTTTCATTAAATCTTTCTTCCAGCCCTCAATACCTGTGCTTAACTGACAAGGACTTGGAGAAAAACAAGCAATAAAAGGTTAAAAAGCTTTTTAACTGTGGCTTAGACACCATTGCTTTACTGCAGGACTAAGGGTTCAGCTTAGCATGGTTTTGCAAACTGGGTTTATTTTGCAGGGGGGTAGAGAAGAAGTTGTTACTACTGTGAGGAGCATCTAACATAGTATGACTTTTGTTTCCCAACTAATTAGGGCTTGATGGCAACATTTAGTCATATCACAGAAGGAAATGAGGAATATGGTTCCATATTCATTGTTAGCGCCTTTGCTGTTGACTCACTTTGCAGCGTACATTTCATCTCCTATAAGCTCACAGTCTCTTGCTTATTTGAAGCCCCCACCATGAGCAGTGAGGTGTTCATGACAGCTTTTGGGCTTTATGCTGCAGACTAGAGCTGATTCAGCATGTTAGAGCCATTTAATCAGCTGATCCTGGAATAAAGATCTATTGGAATAAGGTCTTAGAAAAAAAATTGACTGGCTGTGTGATCTTAACTAATTTCAGGAGTTTGGATCATGTGGCATTTATGATCAAACACTAAAACAGAGGTGATTACTGCATGGAACCACCAGCTGAAGAGTTGACCACAGCTGATCAAATCTTTGCTCCCTGCTCTCCTTTCCCCTTGCAGGTGTATGTTATTAAGGGCAGAATCTGTAATGATGCCTCAGCCAGTCAGGCTGTTAGTGCTGACTACTGCAGTCTTCCAGGTGATGGAAGACACATGCAGTTTCTTTTTTTTTTTTGCCAGCTGATCAAAGTAGTAGTGTTTTCCTACAATTTCCTGTAGAAGCTGTGGTGTGCTTTTCCCAGCAGAGCCCCATCAGGACCTTGCAAGCCTAGCATCAATGAATTTATACTTGTTGAAGAGTTGACCTATGTACAAGTGTCTGTTGTACAAGCTATGGCAGTATTGGAGTACCTCGTCAGGACTGAGGTTCCTGCTCTTCCAGGTTGTCACTGCATCAACAGACATGTGGAGGAAAGATACAGGTAACTTTTAGCAACTCTTGAACTTCTCTAATATATAAGCCTATATATGAAATATTAAAAACAGATGTTAATTGGTGGTTGTTTTAAGTATGGTTATAAATGTGGTTTTCTTTTTAGTTTCTGTTCTCTCTTAATTATGTACAATGAGTTCCGCAGTCTGATATTGTGCGGTATGTTATCTAAAAAAAACATGGCTTGATCTGCAATAGAGTTTGTGGACTTATTACATGTTTTGCCTGAGATGATGCATATCTAGAGGATAGTTGATATCTTTTGAATAGCTCTTTGAAGGAAAAAAAAAAATAGTGTAGTATTTTAATAATTGTTAAGTGTATTAAAACTCATTGAAGTCTGAAATGTTTAATGTCAGGAAAGTTTTTTGGGTCTCTTTTTTTTTTTTTTTTTTTTTTTTTCTTCTTTGAGAATTTGGAGGTTTTTTAAAATGCACTTGGAGCCTTGATTGTCTTGTCTTCTCAAGTGTTTATGGATAGCTTTATCATTTCCCAGGAAACCTCTAGCAACTATGCTGTTTGCTGTGATGATGTAAGCTGCGTCTATGGATGAATTAGCACCTATGGTAGTGATGTTATCCACGTGACTATAATAACATTATCTTTCATTTTCTCTTCAGACAGAGGTGTAGAGATACAGGAAGGACAATGTTCTTTCTTGCTTGTGTTTCCAGCAGTAGTGTGCCAAGCGGTTAGTTTCTATGGTCTTGAAGTAATCAATAAGATTCCTAACAGTTAAGGTGAGGATAATATCCACTGTTGTCTTCTGAAGTCTTTGATGCAGGAAACTGGCACATTTCTCAGGTTTCTTCTAAATGGTAATGCAGATATTCCATAGCTGTGTGGATTTTTTTTTTTTTTCAGAAATTAGTAACAAGTTAACAACTTAACATTCATACTGTCAGTCTTTACCTGCCTGACATTTAATATAGACTCCTAAGATTCCCAAAATTAATTGACTATAAAAAATGCACTGGGGGGGGCTGAGGGGGGCAGGACAACCCCCCCCCCCAACCCCCCCAAAATGACAATACCCCCAAAATCCAACAACTCTGCCTTCAAATTTTTTTGTGAAACTTGAGCTTTACTGTCTGGCAATAATTCTTGCTCTGTGGAACATAACACCTTGCCTGAAATAATTTGTGAACGCTGCTGCTGAGCTCATTGGTGCTGTGATGTACCGACCACCTTATTTTGATAGTTCGCTTCATGGTCTCCATACTGAGGTCTTCCTTTAGCAGAGCCACTTTCCCATTAAAAACTTTCAGTCAGGCCTCCTTCTTTTCCAAATGTCATCATCTGCACAAAGAATCCTTAATGACCCAAGATTATTCAGAACTTCTTTGTAGCCATGGGAACAGAGCTCTGATCTTGTGACAAAAAAAAAAAAAAAAAAAAAAAAAATCATGAGCCTGCACTACTTGTTGTGGTGGAGACCTTGTAGGAGAATGTATATGTGCAACAGTTACTGTATACAGCTGAACTCTTCCCCTTCTTTTCAGCTGGATACCTGATGTTTGGAGTTTTTTTGGGTTTTTTTTTTTTTGTTTTTTTTTTTTTTTTTTTTTTGTTTTGTTTGTTTGTTTGTTTGTTTGTTTGTTTTTTCTCTTAGCTGCTTCTGGATTTTTTTGAATTACCCAAACCTTTAAATGTGTTTTGAGGGGTAATATGCTTACCTTCTAAACTTCTGTACTAAATTCCTGAATTCTCTATTTTTGAGTTTAAGGGTTTTTATTTCTTGCTAATACGGTATTATATGTCAACACTGTTGACTGCTGTGACTAATGCTGTTAATCAGTAAAACTGTATTTCTCAAAAGAACTTTCAGGTTTGTCTATTTGTTCATGACTTTAGATAAATAATTGTTCAATGGCATGACAAATTTGGCAGAAGTTCCAGCAGTAAAGTGTTGAATTGAGTGTTTTCTAGAATGTGTGGTGTGTGATCAGCCTGTTCTCTGACATTTCAATATCAAGCTAATATAATGGTGTTTGTAGTTCAGAAGGCACTTTCTTTCTGATGATATGCATTTCTGTGACACATGGTATTTTGAACAAAACATTTCATTGGTTGAGAGTACAGCATTTAGAAGTGTGTTTGGTTTTGTTGGGTTTTTGTTTGTTGGTGGTTTTTTGTTTTGTTTTGGGGGGGTGGTTTTTTTGTTGTTGTTGTTTGTTTTTAAATTTAAGGATACTTCAGCAGATCAGTTACTGACTACCTGGTTCAACACAGGGAAGAGAAACCCTTCCATTAACTTAAGTTATTGGATTTGGACAATAGCAGGGGAGGCTGACAGGCTCCAAAGTTGCAGAAGCTTCTGTACATCACATATCAAAACATGTCAAATATGAATTGCTGTGTTGGCAATACCATAATGCTAAGCAGGTTCCAGGTTTATGCTAACTAGATTGTGAAGTGAACAAGATGCCGGGATAACCTGTTGTGTATTTTTGAAATGCAATAGAAGACATACTTAACTCCTAATCTATCGAAGTATTTCATTTGGAATTAAAAACAGGTGACTTCTGGTTTTGTTTTATCTTGTAGGTTAGCTAATGAGGTAGAGCAAGTAATTTCTTCAGCATTTCTTCACTGCTGTTGTTTTAATGGAAGTTAACGAGTGGAGTTTTTGCACCTGCTGATGGTTAACAGAGAAGACTCTTCTCTTGCTGGTGCAATATTTGAAGTTGTTCTAGTGTTCTGCTAACTTTCTGTAATTTATTGAGCTCACACTGGTCAGAAAATCAACTATAATGTATTATGACTCATAAAGCTCAAACCAAATCAGTCCAGAGGAGTATACAATCTTTCATCACATAGTATTTCCCATCTTGGTACTTCTCTTCAGGAAATTGGCTAAAGAGAGGATTGGATTCTTCCTCTCAGATGAGCTTATCCACTCAGCCTGCCAAAGAACCACTTGGTAAGGGGTGATGGAGAACAGAATTTGCCTTTACGCTCACGGAAGTCTGTCTGCATCTTTGAAGAAATATAAAAGTCTGGAGGAATTAAAGCCTTAGTGTTTTCCATTTAGTTATTTCTTTTTAAAAGATGCAAGAACGAAATTTTTTTTTTCTTTTTTTTTTTTTTTTTTCTTTTTTTCTCCCCCTGCCCCCCATCTGGAATGGATATGAATGGCAGTCTTCCGTCTAAGTGTCCTGCTGTCCTGGAGGAAGAAAAATACTGACCACTTCTAAGGAAATCAGGATTTGGTCCACTTGAGACAAAATAAATTTCTTGTTTGTAAGCACAAGCTTCAGGTTTTCTCTGAGCGACTACCAGAAGGTCAGAAGCATGAATCACTATTTTTTCTGAATCGCATTAAGTTCTTGCACTAGTGCAAATTAGATATCAATTACGATGAAGTTAGAAATATAGCACCCCTTTTTACATTCTTAAGACTGGTTAAAAAAGGCAGTTGAAAAAGTAAGACAAATTGAAGTGTCTATTTAAGCTCTTTAATTGGCAGTAGTGAGTTCTATGAAAAGAGTAAAAAGGAAGGGGCTGAGATGATCACTAAGCACGTTTTGGGGACAGGTGGCATTTGATCTAAAAATGTCACGTTGCACTGTGAATACAAGTCTTTCACTATAAAGTTATACTGGTCCCCATAATGCTTTTTCTTTCTAGGCTGGATTATGCTGACTTTCAATTCAATAAGCATAGGAAAAAACTTTGCAGATTTTTTGTCTGCTTTTGGGAAGCTTTATATGTTTAATACGTGATCTATTGGATACTGGTTTCTTGTTTTGCACTTGCTTTTCTTTCTCTTTCTGATTTGGAGAGGAATGGTCTTACCAGTTTACAAGCCTTACTTTCTTGTAAGTCTATAACCATAATGATTTCCCCAGCAGAATAAAGTCTTTGAGTTTTGAGAACTATGCTATATGGCTTGCAAAATCGCATGTACTATTCTTATGAGTACATGGTAAATTTTTCTCTCTGTTGTCATTCCTTTCTTATTTTTCTATTGTCTAAGACTTTGTTCTTATCCAAGCTGTAGCTGTGGTTTATTCCTTTTTTTTTTTTTTTTTTTTTTCCCTTCCTTGTGTGAAAGTCTTACAGACAGTGTCACTTCTAAGAGTCTGTGCTTGGTGTTCAGTGTCAATCCAGGCCTATGAAGAAACATCACGTATCAAAATTTAAAGTAGGCCTTGGTGAGCTGGTTCAAATAGATGGAAGCCCAATGGGCTGGCCTTCTCTCTTTTTTTTTTTTTTTTTCCCTTCTTCTTTGTAAAAAGCATAAGATCATGTTCTGCCAAGCACATTATTTTCTTTTAATTTGTAAAACCCTAGTTCAAACTTTCTCTTTCTAATTTTGAGTAAAAAGCATCATCCACTTCTCAATTTAGCACGAAGGCATAAAATACTTAAAATGCTGACAGGAAGGCTATGTATCACAGTCCTTCTAGCCAACTAGAAATTCTCCAGGAATTGAGAATTGCTGACTAGAAATGTCAAATTTTAATGCTTATCTGAACAGAGCTGTAACTACAGATCTTTTGTGGTTCACCCTTCATTGCTTTTAGAGGTACTGTAATTACTAAGGTTCAAGAAGGCCATGACTTAGAGAAACTGAACTTGATTTTAAAACATTGTCTGAAATGCATGAAAGGGAGATTAGAATTCAACTCGGTGCATTCCTCGATCTGTTTAACATATCACTCATATTTTACCAACCAGCGACTTGTCTATTTTGTCACAGAGACTTTTCCTTTATCAAAAGAAAGTAACTATAGAAATAATGATGGTGAATTGTACGTGCTTCATACAGTCCTCCAAAGGAAGGCACAGGGGAGGGTGCTCAGGAGATCTTCAAATAGTTCTATATCAAAAGTTTGAATTAAAAAAAAAAAATTACATCAGTTTATATTCTTCATTTCTCTTCAGATGAGTGAGTGATAGTGGGCTCTATTCTTCTTTCATGAACAAAGCACACTGGACTCCTGAGTTGTTTGTGTGCTTTGTAGTGTCAATATATCTATACAGTATTTATGACAATAGCGTATTATGTTCTTTTATTGCTGGAAAAATGAATAGATGATACAAGGCCTCATTCCCATTTTGTATGGTTTTTGAAGTCATAATACTTTTTGATGAAAGTTAGTGAAGCTGTCTTTATAATAGCATTTTTTAAGATCATGTCTTACGAATAAGTTTGTGCAATATTGGTTTTTTGTCTCTTAACAGAGATGGAAGTTTTTTCTTGCTGGCATTTAACATTGACTAAAATAGAGCTCTTATGTTCTGAATATTCAGTATTTTCAGGGAATTCATAATAGACAGGACAATGTGTATGTATACACACATTAGTAAGTCTTGCAAAATGTATTTTAACTCAGGGAATTTAAAAAAACAGGGAAGTTTAGTTCAGAAACTCTTGGGTTTTCTACTTATTTGTGCAGTCCTTGGAACATTCATCATGTTAGCTTATCAGATAGTGGGTTTTCTTTCAGCTGAAATAGAAAATTCTAGATGATATGCCCTTGGCACAGTACTATAAACTAGCTTACACAATGTCTGTTGGTAAAGGTGAAATGTGGAGTTGTGGTTTTGTGAAGTCAGTTTTGACTCGGAGCTTCTGAAGTTCCTATCAGCTAGAGTGCAATAGGTATCCTGGAATCTCAGTATCCGTTTAGATAAGTGCCATGTCAATCTTTCTCAGTCTGTATTAACTGCTCTGTATTACGTATATATCTGGAATATATGTCTTGGGGTAAGGAAGGTTGAAAGAGAGAAAGAAAAATTGGAATGCATCTTCATCTGCTCAAGTGTCATTCCCTGATTCGTTTTAACACTTTGGGCTGCATGTTGATCTCTTCTACGAAGGCATGCGTTTCTGCATAACATGAAAAATGCATATGCTGCTTGAGTACACTGGTGAAGGCAGTTTTCTGAGCTACAGTGACGTTCGAGCAGACCTTGTGCTGATTCTGGGAATATTCTGTGAATATAATGGGGAACCAAACTAGTGGCACAACAGAGGTTCAGACTGTTTGTGGTTATTAAAAACATAAATAAAAATTCTTGGTATAAATGTATTTAGCTATAACATCTGAACTAAATTGAACTATGTTGCTTTGTATTTTGATCTCCATCTGACTCAGTAGAATAACACTGTATTCCTTTTCTCCAGTGAATTTTTGCTGAATGAACAGCTTTATTTCTTCCAGAAAAAAAACAATCAGGTGACAATAGGTGACAGCAAACACTGGTACTAAGTGAGTTTAGTGGGACTACTTTGCTTTGTCCCAACATAACTGAGTGGAAGATGAGACTGATGGATTCTTTAGTGGTGACCCCATTATCCTCAAAAGCTACACTGAGATCTCTAAAGGTGTGTAGATTTTGGCAAGCCTTCCTCCCAACCTTCGTGCCCAAGTGGTGCAGAGATCATATGAAGAATTGCAGAAGTCCCCCAGAGAGGACTGTAAAAAGTGAAAATAACGTACATAGTTTGGTCTAGTGGTTTGTTTTTAAAAACCAAGAGATTTGGAACCGAATACTGGAAAAGAGCCAGATCAGCCAAATAGGAAGGCATTATTCAAACTGAGGTGTATAATGCTCCAGGTGAAAATCCTGTGGGATCTCTGAGGAAGTGGGTGCTCTTCCAGGCTACCTTTGAGTGTGTGCAGACCCTGGTATAAGGGAGTCTTCAGCTGCACAGCATCAAGCATCTTGGCGAATCAAGAAAAAACAGTTGACTATAGAATGCATAACCCTCTCACCAGGACAGGCTTCATAAGTTTTTGAAGCAGGAGCAGCTAGAGAGTAGGATGAGTAAAAGTGTAAAATAATTAGAGGAAGGATGCTCTCTGGTTGAGAACCAGCCACTTCAGACAATGCAGTTCTCAGTTTTTAGTTCTATCATATAATGATTTTTCTATGGTTCGGAGTGCAGATCCTGCACACAGTTTAGCTCATAAGGGCTATTTTTAGAATTTAATACTGATATTTCTTGATTATGATGCAAATGTAGTTGTCATTGTGAGGTGCTCACAGTGTTAAAGGATATATGTGTATGTGAGCCAGTCCTCACTTTGAATTCCTGGGGAGTTAAGAGGGCTTTAATCTTCGTTCCTAGGAGTCTAGTAGTTCATCCTGTAGACTGAAAGTCAAAAAGATAGAGGAAAAAATAACTTGCACCAAAAACGACTAGAACAATTTTTTTCAAAGGATATAAACAAGAGTCCTGCAGAAATGACAAACTACATTTGTCTACTGAACCATATTGGTCTAGTGAATAAGGAAAATGCCTTGTGGAATTATTTGAAGAAAATTTAATGTGCCCTGAAAAAGGGGCGGGGGGGGGGGGGGGCGCGGAATGGAAAAGGGCTGCTTCATCAGTGTCTTTGTGCTGATGTCCTGCAGAGCTTACATCACCCTAAGAACTACAGTTCTCCTTTTACTTAGGAGCTACAGCAATATCTGCTTGGTGGTTTTTTTGGTCATCTTTTCCAGTAAGGGAAGGTGTTGAGAAATAATAGAACCTTATAACACTTTAACATCTGCCGTTCACAGATCTTGGAGTCTTTAATAAATATCAAATAAGCCACTCCTGTTACACAGCTAAATGTCACTGGCCCCACTTCATGAATGGGTAAATTGAGATTGAGAAAGGTTAAGGGACTTGTCAAATGTTGTTCAGAAAGTCTGTGTCAAAGCCATACATTCCTGACTCTGCTTTCTAGCCAGAAGACAATTTAATTTCTCTGACGTTTAATCAAAAATCATAATGGAAATATATGCTTAACAGGCAACAAAGATCTGCTGCTATTATCTGTTTTTCTACATGTTTTTATAATGCTTCCAGATGACATTAATATGCTTTTCAAATATTTTCAGATGCCTAAAGATGAAAAAGTTGTCATCTTAACCTGTCCTAATCTACCTTTTTTTTTCCCTGATGCCATTGTGAGGTGAATGGAGAGGTCAGGTTCTGTTTCTGAATCATTGTGTCTTATTCTGAGTGTGTTGCTGCTTGTTGCTGCTTCTCCCTGCCCACTGCCCCCCCTTCAGTTCCCACAGTTGTGTGTTTGTGTGTGCTGTTTTTTAACACCTAAGTGGAGATATAAAATAACTCAATCTACAATGATACATTTAGATTTCAGTTGTTATACTGGTCAATACGCTTATAGTTAAGCTGTCTTTGTAAAGTGTACTTTTTTTATTACTGGTGAAAGTGGTTTCAGGCTTGCTATGAGGAGCTGTGGTAAAATCCAGTTAGATTTATCATAGATGTATTCCCCATAGACATCTAAAAAGATACAATATCCCAAACTTATTATCCATTTTGAAACAATTCTTAATATTTGTTGTAGAGCACACAGAATGAAAATATCCCATTTTAACCTGTCGCACCTCTAACTTCACATTGTGTGGGGGTTTTTTTGTTGTTTTTTGTTTGTTTTTTTTTTTTCCAAGGAAGTGTGGTCAGCTTACTTTTCAGAATAATATTCTAAATTATTTCTAAGGGGGCTACTTGTAAACAGGACAGATTATATCAGAATGGTCATTTTGGTGCCATTAGGTATTTTTGTCACTATCAGGCTCTGGTGAGCCTCTGTTACAATGAAATGTAAAATTATTAAATATCAGTGTTATGAATGATCAATAAAAATAACTGTAGATTTTTCCTGAGGATGTGTTTGTGCACAGAATTTGCAGAAAGGCATATAATAACATAAGCAACTGAGTTCAGAGCATGTGGTTAAGGTCCCAAGGTTAAGAACTTATGAGGAGAGCTGCCCCCCAAAAGTCTGTGCTTGAGCCTCCTGTTTGTGGACTGTAGGAAACTAAGCTTTCTTTCCTTATGTGCTTTTTACCATGAACTCTTTTGGGGTACTGATTCCTTTGTTCTATTGTGTATAGCCCCGTAGATCTTTGGTCATATTTGTGGTGTTCCTTTTGACAAAAGTACCGATGTATTTTTTAGGGTATTACATGATCATATCAGTCAAGAGACATCACTCTCTTGAGAAACTGAAAGTCTTATTTTCCTCTGGTGCAGAAGAGGGTGACTCAATGCAAAGCCCTCTCAAATCAAGGAACTGACTCTAACCTGTATCAGCTGAAATCGGGTCTCATTTCCTTAAAAGCCAAATCTGTATCAGACCTGAAGCCTTCTAAATCATGTGCTTATCCTTTAATCATGCTTCTCTATGAAAGAGAAAGGGTTTGTGACATCTAGTGTGATAAATGTGTTCTGAACTTCCATGAAAACTTTATTTAGGTTGAGACTATGTGTCAGAAATTAAGGTAGCTAAATAACATGTAGTTTTATTTTGTGGAAAATGTAATTAACACTTGTAACATATTTGACTGTTGCACTTATGTTTACTTACTATTTTCTGTTTGATATCTAATTGCTGTAGTAACAAGGCATTAAATCCTAAAAGCATAAAGAGGCATTACATGCAACTGTAGGGTTTGGGGGGGTGGAGAAAAAAATTATGAGTAAATAATATGTTAATCTGAGTAAATGGATCTTTCCCTGGAGATCTTCAAGTTTTAGTGTTTTGCTAGGTTGCTGAACAGAGAGCACTGCTTTGATAGAAATGACTGCCAGATGTAGCTTTGCACGGTAAACGGCACAATGCCTGTACTCCTGCAGCAGCAGTGAGCAAATGTTTCTGTGTGGATCTCAGCTTGTTACAAAGACTTAGATCTCTCTGATATCTGGTTCCTGGGTTGCTAGGACACATGAAAAGTGTTTTCATTCATTTGACCGCAGCAAAAAAATAGGGAGAGAGCAGATGCTTTAGAAGGCAGGTTAGTACTGCCTTGATCCACTCCCAAGCTGTGTTCTTGTGCCCTGGGGCTAGCTCCAGGTGCAGGCCTATGGAGAAAGTCTCCAGGTGACATATGTTTTGGGTTTTTTTTTTTTTTTTTTTTTTTTTTTTTTTTTAAAAAAAGTCATTATGGGATTTGTTAGGGAAACCTGGCTGGAGTCTCTGATCCAGGTACAGGCGGAAACGAACATCACAGTGTGCTGCAGGAGCTGCACTGGATTGTAGAAGACCTTGCTAAGAGATGGTGAAAGGGCTGTTGTCGCCTTTGCGTGCTTTACATGCTTCATCTGGCAAACAGCTGCTATCGTATCCTGAATGAGTGAGCGAGAGTTAATATTCATTCAGGTTTATCTGTCAGACAACATGAAAGCAATCAGATGGTAGAAACCAGGCTTAATATAGAGAAGATGGAGTATCACCAGCAAAACATTTTGCAGTCTACTCTGCTGGCTTAAACATGCTGAAATGTTTAGATAGACAAACCTGTGTAGTTATCAATGTGGAGGAGTCCTTAAGTAAGAAAATCAAGCCTAGTGTTATGTTTTGGGATAATGCTGAGTGTAGGAGAAAGCCACCATTTCCAGTTTTTCCTGTCAGATCTCAGAGCAGAGCACCATTAGTGGTGTAAAAGTCTCTTGGAAGGTGAATCGTTTTAGTAACATCAGCAGCTGACTCAAGGTTTCAGCATTTTTTTTTTTTTTCCAGAAGTGGCTAAATTAAATCTAATTAAATTAGAGTGGATGTTTTATCACTTCACCTTCATTTTTTTCATACGTATCAATATACACTCAGTTTGGTATTGGATTCCAGAGAGATATACAGGAAATCTGTGAAACCAAGTCTGTTTACAGTTTGATATTGCCATTTTTTCCATTAAAAAAGAAATTGGAGTGTTTAAAAACATATTTCTTGGGGAGCAAGTAAAGTCTTCAGAAACGCAGATATAATTCCTTGATTTTTTCCATGAGCTGCTTCTGCCCTTGTAGAAGTTGGTCAGTCTGTCTCTCGGTTATGCAAAGTGGGAATCATAGCACATCCCTATTTCCTAGTGACTGTGGTAGAATATATCTACCAAAGAGCATGAGGCGACATTTTGGCTATGGAAGCTGTGCTGGGATCCCTTTGATGAAATGGCAATTACTGGATCCATCTCAAGAAAGGGCTAACAAACATTTATTTAGGTGGGGCTGACAGGTTACCACTGGAATGTACCTTCCATAGCTTTAGCAAACTTGTCCTAGGCTTTGTACATTGTGTGGTTTGTAACTGTCTGGGGCCACTTTTTTAAGTAGAAAAAAAACCAACCCAACAAAAAAAACCCAAACAAAACCCCAAAACACCACTTCTAAAGGACAACTTCATATGGTGCCAACTGACTTGCAACCCAGATACACAAGAGTTTCAGGTTTTTTTTGCTTTCTAACTAGCCTAGAAAAGATGAGTAGGAGAGACACCAAATGCATTCCCAGCTGTAAGAAACATGGTCAAGGTTGTAAGGAGTGTCTCCTAGCAAGACTGTGAACTATTTCCTTTGAATTTCAAAATGCCGCTCTGCTGCTTCAGCTGAGGAAGGTTCCACAACAGTCGCCCAGCTTCTGTGGAAACAGTTCCAGTGTAACACATAGGGCTGCAAACAACACAGAAAGCTCAACCTTGTTCTTAGATTTGCCAGGCTTAGCAATGAAATTTGTCCGAACTATAGTGTTTGCTCCCTTTTGTGCTAAAGCAGACCTATGACTACTATTACATGTTATAATGAGAATAACTTTTTACTTAGACTGAAAAATTTGTAACCCTTTTTTGTGTAGCTTAACTTTTGCTGCCAAAAAAATTTCCTAATTTTAAAAAAATTCTTTGTTGCGTCCTTCTCTCCTAGTAAGGGTAGGGAAGGAAAACATCCTACTGACTTGTCTTCCCTTCATTCTGTGACTCATACATTTCTTGTAAAGAAAGGCGAGGTCTCTTGTCTCTTCTGTGCTGTCTCACTGCCTTCTAGTGCCCAAGTAAAACACTTATAAGAAGTAAGAACTGGCTAATGCAGTTGACAGGTCTAAAACATTCAGCCTCTTCCTGTCTTGCAGAACCGCTTCTGTAAAGTAATGCCGCGTCCCTAATTTAGGGATGCTTGACTTCCTGCAAGAAGGATGCAAGCTGATGATTCTAGGCTTGTAGCTGTCTCTAAAAGTTCAGGACCCTCTTCTGGGTCTCAGATTTGTGATGTGATAAATATTTTGCCACCAGCCAGGCTTCCTATTAGTGGTCCTATGACAAACTAAGCGGTAGCTTTCTGGGGCTGTAGTATTAGAAATATGGTCTGGATGATCTGGGGGAGCATTCTTGCAAGATCTGGCAAGAACTATGGAGCATACTTTCCTTTCTATTGGGATGGAGGTTTGTGAGTTAATCATCTAGGTGCCAGTATTGCCCCATTGAACATAAGAGCTCTAGCCATGAGCCTTCTCTGAAAATCCTTGTTTGGTGACTTCTGATTAAAGTGTTTTGCACAGTCAATTTTCTTATAATTAACAATTATTTGGTGTTAGGAGGCCTATATATTTAGACCTGGATGAAAGAAAATGTTGAAGTACTTAAGTATATAAATCACAATCCCCTCTTCAGTAGTACTTCCCCCCCCCCCCCGACCCTGTTTGTTTTGCACTTCCCATGGGAAGTCCTGTGTATCTCTTTTTTAGCTAGTCATCTACCTCATATGGAGTTATAGCATATTGAAGATCTGGTTCTGTGGGGTCTGGAGTGTTTCCATGTGGTTTAAATAAGGAATACATTTGAGAAAATACAATCTGCTTGTGGACATGCTGGAAGCAGAAAAAGAGGCTAATTTTGTTTAGTTAATTATTCACTGATAATTATTTACTTAGCTCTACAAATTGATGGAAACTTGTAATCATGTTGCTATGGCACCTGATGTAATTTATAAATGCTGAGTGAAGCAGCTCTATTTAATTGTAAAACTGGACACAACTATTGAACAAATGAAATCTGTCAAACTGAATTTTGTGAGGGAAATCTTACCAACAGAGTTTGCAAGTTAAGCATCTAGTTGTAAATAAATTCTTCCCTGTGAACCTGAAAAACAGTTGCGCAGTTTTCTGACTCAAGCCTGCATGTTATTATCTTGTTAGAGTAAGCAACATCTGAATAACAAATTCTGTTATCTGAAACTGCTGAAGGCCCTTCTGAACTCTTCCTTCACTGTGAAACTATAGCCATTTTCTGTAATAGTCTTAGTCTTGCAAAACAGCCTTCCGGAGAAGACTGCTATACAAGGCTTTGATGCAAAGACTTTCTAAATCTAATTTCCCAAGCAGCTGATGATCCTCCAAGCATTAAAATGTGAATATTATCAGGCCTACAACATTTAAATGTTTAATCTGCAAGCTGCAAATAAAGCTTTAATTTCCTTAATTTAAGTGGACCTTCATTATTAATTCATTTGCTATATGTTTAATTGAGATAAATGGATATAGTACTGAATTCAGCTATATATTTCCATATGCTTTTCTTTGTAATCTGGCCATGTATAATGCATAGTTATTTTAACAGCCTTACCAGCAAATTATTCTGCATGTACTTCTTTTCTAAGTTCTTTAAACATTTTTCTATATTGTGTGATTTCAATTGTTTCTGCTCCTTTCTTGGTAAATAGTTGAGGAGTAAGCACATTTTCAAGAGCTGTAGGGAGGCTAAGATGCCAGTTGCATTTTAACGATATGGTGCATTATCATTCTTACTGTAGCCAATTCTCTTTTAAATCATTGCAGTTTCTGCTTTAGCCTCCAGCTATAGAATTCTTTTCAAACCGACAGTGAACTTGGCAGATCGCCAAGAGAAAAATAAAGGTGTTTTGGTCCACCAAAGTATTTTGAGTGGTCCTTAGTGATACAGTTTTCTTCTCTACATCTGCAAAACATTTTTTTCTGAAGTGAATTTTCATGTGAAAAGCCTCCTTAATAATCACCAGTATTGTTTGTTTCAATGCAGTTATTTAACTGCACCCCTGGGTGCTTACAAAATAAACAAGAGAGTCTTCTAAAGAGTTTTAAAAGTGGCAGGTGCTTAGTCTGTGCCCTATTCACTTAGTTTGCAATGACATTTTTGTGCTAATCTATAGACAAACAAGAGACAGGTGACACACAGCATCAAGTACAATGTGCTAAGTCGACAAACTTTGGTCTAGATAAGATGTTTGTGCTGCATATGCCCACAGTGGCAACACGGATTTATACTGTTTATATTTAAGGTGTACTCCTCAGCATTTAAGTTTGTGATATTACCAATGCTTATAAATTGACAGAGAATGAAGTACTTTAGGGGTTAGAGATTTCAAAGAATCTCCCACAAAAAACCCAGCTAATTTCTGTAAGCAAAGCGTAGTTTTCATTTTTAGCATTATTGAAATATGAATATTAACTAAACCAGATTGTTAAATGTAGTTGAAATAAAATTGTATCTCTAAGACTCTGGCTATGAATACAGTTCATTCATTATAAAATACCATGTCCGTGGCACTCTTAGGCTAATGGTATTGTACGCTCTAAAGTGGTATAGATATTACTAAATGTTATATTGTAAAATATGGCCAATAGAGAGTAGCACTAACTGAATTTAGCAGCAAATGGAAGCAGGATATTCATCATCCCTCCCCTGTTTTACAGTCTAATCCACTGAGAGACCAGATGAGCAACTGGCTCAAAGCTTTTTAATTATCTTGTTTGTAAGGAGGAACTCTATTTAGAGAGGATGAGATTGGAGGACCAAGGGAAGATGAGACAGCAGGACAGAAGATTGACCACTTTTTTTTTTTTACTAAGGCAGTCGTTAACCATTTCTCCAAGGGAGATGGTAAGGAAGAGCGGTATAAATATGTGTAGAGACATTGGGATGGCAATGCGAACCTACCATGCTATTTAAAAATGCCATTAATCCAGACAGATCTGTTACTTTAAGGCCTGTATTCCCTGCAACTGGTAGTTGTAGACTTCCTATTCCATATTCACATTCCTGTATTCATTTCCATTTATATACTACTTGTCCCTGACATCAGGAGAAACAGAATTATCTATTACATTATCAGTGTCACTGCTTTTGCGTCTGAGGCCATGTATCGAATTGCTTTCCCTTACAAAATAAGAGGGGAGCTGCAGTGTGCACACAGCTGTGTAGCTTTTGTAGTGCCTCACATTCCTCCTTATCATTCTCAGTGGGAGGTGTAGTTGATGATAGAAAGGAATGGGCAGGGGGCTTGTTGCTGCAACAGAAGAGAATGGCAGAGTTTTTTCCTACTGATTCATCCAAGCCCAACAAATGGGGCCGGTTTTGGGAACCAGAAGCTGGTTCTGTGTAGATAGTTTGTGCAACTTGGCACACAGCGTGAGCGAAAATTATTGTTGGTTCATGTCAGAATATTGTCCTTGAGTCAAGGACAGTTGTCCTTGAGAGATGCATGTGTTCTCAACTATCCTTTGCACATTCGTCTATTAAATATCCTTCCATCTCTGAGTGAAGTTCAAAGATTCATCAAAAAGGAAAATAAGATTGGAAAAGAATCAATTTTATTAATAATTGAATTGGTTGTTGTGGTGTGTGCCTTTTTTTTCTTCCCCAGAGTGAAATTTGGCCTGGACTTCAGGAAATGTAGAGTAAAATTTTATTATATTTAACCAAAACCCAGCCCAGGCTTTGATGTGGTTATTGATGCAATTATTGATCAGCAGGTACATAATTATCACCAACACTTCTTGAAATATGTTGTTTTTTTCATTATGGAAGGGGATAACATAGATGTAAAGTCCTGCTTTCCTTATGAGCACTGATAAAATCACATTCCCGAAATGGAATGAGAGAGAAGCTGCTCTCGAAGATAAACGATAATCTAGACAATAGAGAGGCAGTAGATCTAATTTTCTGGACTTCAGTAAAGCATTTGATAAGCTGTCGCTTGGGAAATGGCTAGTTAACCTGTAGGAGATTGGGATTAGTAGAAGAAATGGATGGTGAGTAAGGAAGGGACACCAGCATGGAATTTTTGTGTAAGGGATTTTTGTCACTAGTGGAGTATGCCAAGCTGTTTGATGTTTAAAAACTAATCTATTTAGTGTTTTTGTTAGTGATTTTTGGGCAGGGGAAAAAAAAAAAATGAGGGCTTGATAATGAGATTTGTAGATGAGGCATAGCTGAGAAAGCATCATTAGCACCAAAAGGGATCATAATTTTAAGCGGGTAAAATAAGATGACTATGAACTGCACTAGAAAGACTGAGACCCAAATAGTGCAAGTGCCTTTCAAGCTTTTCTATCTAAGGGGCTCCTGTTCCGCAGACGACAGCAATGGAGAAAGGCTGTGTATATTAGCTGATCACAAAGTGATTCCGAAATACAGAACTGAGGCAATGACATATTAGGCTGGACTGAGCAAAATGTTAATATTGTACAAGGTATTATATCGGTTATTGCATTTACATATGGGTCAGCCATTTGAGCAGGAAGGTAGAAGTAGCAGTGCAATCAAGAAAAGAGGTATCAGTTTTATGAATGAAAACTTAAAGTGCACCTATATAGTACAGCAGCACTGTACAGGCAGAGATACCCACACTGGCTCTGAACTTAACCATATTGACAGGGCAATTGGCTTTCGTGGGCCTAGTACGAGTGCAGAGGTAAGAACATTATTAAGTTCTTAGCTGAGAACCAAGTAGAAGCAAAGCAGATTAATGACAGAACCTGGGAGCTAGAGTATAAATCTCTTGCAAATCTAAGTCAGCTGTTTTAGTTCTATTTTTTCCTCCAAGTTGTGTGTCTCCTTCTGTTTATGGCAGGCAGGCTACTGCTGTCACTTACGTGCAAAAGCAATTAAAATAATTTCTGCTGTTCTGACAACTGACGTTAGTTCCCGTCTGCTTTGTTTTACAAACAAATGAGCTGCATTATTATCTATAGCACTGGCCATCCTTCCAAGTATCCTATCATGTAAGTAGTTTGTATAAATAATTAAAAGCTGGGGTTCACAGTGGTGTCTGCAACAATGGGCTTGTTTTCTGCAGCTTGATAGGAAAGATTTGATTTACATCTGCTCTGGGTATTTTATTCCCTATCTTATTAAAGCTTACAACTTAGATATACCATAGTTTTTTATGGGGAACCTTGCCAAACATTTTCAGATGAAGAGAAATTTTCTCCAATTAAGAGATAGTATCAGTGGAATAGAGCGTTGTCACAGGATAATGGTCTCCTGCTGCTTTGTTAAATGCCAAGGTAAACCTGAGGCATTTATCAGAAATTAATGTCAAAGCAAAGTCGAGAGGTTTATCTTGAAAGCTGGAAACACTGAGCCTGTGAAAATGTTCTGTTAGAGAGTAGTCCATGTTTCCTTCTGCATCCCTCCTCCCCCCAGTTACACTTGGAAGGAAGCAAATTTTCTTTCTGGCACCAAACGCTGCCCCCAAAACCAGATACCAACTTTCTCTTAGATGCATAAACAGGCTGCTGAATCTCTGACTTCAAGCTGAAGATGAGCAGTTCTGTCGATTGTTTTGCAAGTATGTGTGAGCTTTACCATTGCATCCCATTACACTGAGCTGGTCTAGGGCTTTAATTTTGTCAGGCTTCACGCAGCCCTGATCCAAAGTACATTGAAGTCAACTGAAGGAAAAGGGAAGTTTGAACTTGAAAAACATAAGTATCCTTCAAAGCAAATACATAATCTGCTGGGCTTGCTCTGTTATCAGGATAGGGCCTGAAGAAAGGGGTGGGGGGGGAAAGAAGGGGTGGAAGATAAAAGTATAGCTCAGTCACTTGGAATGATGCAACAAAATGTATTATGACACAGAAATAGGCTTTAGTGCTATGTTCCCATTTGTTCCTCACAGACACTGAGTAAAGTTTGTCAACTTGCTATCTATGAAGAACCTGTTTGTCTGTTAGATCTAAGGCAAATCTTGTTAGAGGAGTTAATCCCTTTAAGTATTCTTGCCCTTCAGTTGCTACACAACATTTTTGCTAGTGTCACAAGGTGTCCGCTGCCTTTTAAACCCTAAATTAACCATGTCAAATCAACCTTAATAGCTACTTAGTCATGTATTTAAGTAGTCCAGAAATATGCATGAATTTTGATAATTGTCCTCAAATTTTCCCCTTCAGTAAAATCTAAAATATTCATATTTGGAGGTTTTCATTTCTTTCCTTCCTCTTTTTCTTTATTCTTTTTGTAGCAGTGATTGCTTTTTTGTCACCTCCCTTACCTTCCACTGGTTTATGAAAAAGGCAATGATGAGTTGTTTTTTCTTTGTCATTTAATCTTAACTCAATCATACTGTAAATGAAAAGGCAAACCTCTTGAAATGAATGTTTCAAATTTACATATAATCTAGAGATTAGAAGACAATATACGTTCATCTCATGATCAACAGAATTATGTTCTTGATATTTAAAAATACATTCTTATAGAAAGTATTTTTAGCAAGGATTAGCTTACTTTGTATTATTTGCAGACCATATATTGCTTTACTGAAAATCTAAAGGTGAAAACCACTGTACATAGAAGTGAAGCTGAGCTGATTACTTTCTATTGTCCTAGTCTTGGAGACTGGAAAAATATACAAATGCTGACAAGTTTAAGAAGAAATGGGTTCAATTTTTAAAACTGCTTTTTCTTTGCCTGACTTATTCAGGGTAAATATTTTTCATTTGGGAGTGTTTTGCATCTCTCTAAAAATTAAAGTAACCCTGGGCCGTGCTCAAAACCTGAGTACTCCCAAAACATTAGGCATGGTCCGTGTACTGCAGGTTTGTCCCAGCTAAAACCAAAACAAACAGAACAAAACAAAAAGCCCTCTCAAACCCCTACAACAACAAAACCAACCAAAAAACCCCATAACCCCCACCCAAACCCACCAAAACCCAAAACATAATAAACCCCACACAGGTTTCTTGTCCATATTGGCAGCATATTCTGCTTCATCTTCATTTTAGATAACAGTTCACCATTTTGGGGCCCTGGTAGTTATTAATCCAATCTACTAAGAAGCCAAAAACAGATAAGTAAGGAGAAACAAGTGTGTTTTGTTTTTCTTTCTCTTTCAGAGTAGAGAGATTCATTTCAGGGCTGTTTTCAGAAGACTCTAGATATTGGGTTGTACTGCAGGATATAGTGTTTCATCAGTCATGCTGCATTATGTCACATTAGGTGTTTCTAAGAATTCGTTTTAGTTTCTGAGATTTACTGAGGTATGAGAGAGAAAGCCATCCCATGAATATCTAGAAGGTGCCAGCGGCGGGCAATCCTCTGCTACCAAATAGGGAGGACCTTTTTCATTTGAGACCAAGAGAGTTTGGGAGGAAAAGCCGAGATAAAATGGTGAAGCAGTCCTAACAAATTAGCACATAATATCAAAACCTTGTTCAGAAAAGATGTACGTGACTCTACAGTGTTCCTGGATATGGTAGATTTCCCAGCCGAGCGGTTGGCTCAGCTCCCCAGTGTCTTCCCCAACATCACTGACCTAATGTGTGCGTGGTGAGACAGGGATGGGAGTTGTGTGGTTCAGCTATGTCGTGTGGTGCGAGGAGCATGTGTAATACCAGATGGTAGGCTAACGTGAACTAAAGACCATATAGCAGCCCTCCCTGGAAGGAGGAGGGGAGTATGTACCTGTGTGTCTGTGTCTGTAAATAACCAGTTCTTGGTCAGTTTCCTCAAAAGTGATCTGCAGGAACAGGAATGTGTTAGTAAAATGTGCATTAGTATTCACTGCAACAAATAAATTCTTCTTTGTTTGTATATGTCCCTTGACTTGTGTCAAGCAATGAGGTGTCTTCAGAACCTCTGAATATGATGCAAAAGGGAAATTGTTCAATAGTTTGGCATGGTGGAATCACATTTTTATGGAAATGTCGACAGCCTTCTGAGGCGTGCTTTTTTTTTTTTTTGTGAAAATACTGTAGATTTCCATTATATTTCACAAATGTGAAGTGTTGCTATTCCATAAGTTTGATTGGATATTGGTAAATAATCTGTCTGGCTGAAATTGGTGAGAGTTTCGCGATTGATTTCTACTAGGCCATGATCTGTGCCGCTGGGTCTGGTTGGTTTGAGTTGGAATATGTAATCCAACAGGTTTCAAGACAGAATTTAGAAAAATGTATTTTGAATTAAAAAAGTGAATAACTTTCTAGATTATTTGTCCAAATCAGAATAACTGTGTAACCAGTGTCTATGAGCTGAAGTTAGTATGGACGTAATAGCGTGAACAGTATGTTATTCGTAAAGTGCTAGAAGTAAGAATAGTATGGCAGTAAAAATATACTATGAAATAGTTACACTGTCAGATCTCCAATTATAAAGACGTATCAGAGGGAAGAGAGTTGTAACCCATTACACTACTGCACCATCCCCAAGGGTGATATCACAGTAAGGCTGAATACTGACTACTTACAGTAATTTCTAGTGGCTTCAATGGTTCATGGCAAAGAGATGAATATCAGAAGCCCCAATAATAGACTTTCTTGCCTAGGTTTCTATTTATAATGAAATTCTGTTCAGATCAGTGGAAAAAAGTACATCCAAAGAAGAAAAGGAGTGAAAGCTAAATAGAATTGCCACAGGATTTATTTTTGCTTTAACTTGTAGATGATGATTAAAAATGTGTATTGATTTGCAATTTGCCCTGATACTTGAAACTGATAAAAGCGTAAGCTACTTCTTTGATTTAATAGCTTTATTAGAGCTGAGGCTGGATAGAGTTATGTGGCGTCACTTTTTGCCTGGGGTTGCCTATCGGTTTTCAGTAGAAGAAAAGAATAGGAATGAAGCACTGACAGATCCCATCTGGGCTCCCTGAGACAGCTGGTTTCAATACAGTCTGTCTAATGCTAGAATTGTGCCTTCAGTTGCTTTTGTTGGCATATCACAATAGTTTAATGTTTTGAGATAACACCTATGGAATGGACTGAGTCCATAGTGTGTTAGTAGCAATATTTCTTGTGAATTAGAGAAATATTAGATATCTATATACTGATGCAACTGTACAGAGTTAGGGGGTGTGTATGTGTGTGTATATATATATATTCATAGCACTTCACCATTATAAGTGCTATGAATACCCAAATTAAAGAAGATGAAACTAGGACTAATTTTAAGGTTTCCTTTGGGTTCATTTATGTCTTGGACTAGCAGTAGGAGATCAAATGGACTTGATATATTTTTTTAATTTTAGCATTTAAGTATTGTGTATTGATGCTTAGTTTGGCTTGGCTTATAAACATGCTGTGTAGGTCACACCCTTATTTAAATACCAAATTTTGAAATCCTTGAGTGTCAAACGGGCAGTAGAAACACCTGGACAAAGATAATGGAATCTGGTGAGACATTTTTGCTGTGATTGTTTTCCTAGAAATGACATCTTTGCATTGAATTTGACTTTTGGTCTTGTGTGAAGTGGCATTGATCATATTTAATAATTCTCTTTATTATTTTACTAATTGTTACAGCTATTTTTTAAAAATGTCAAACTTCCCCTGCCTGAAAGCTACCGGAAGAATAGTGCCCCATCTATGGGGCACGGAACATGAAGAAAACACCATAGCAAGCAACAGCAACTGCACAGGGGTTAGGACTCATTTTGGGAGAACTGAAATTGGAGTCTAATGCAGGGAGAAAATAGCAGACTGGGAAAATGGCCATATCCCCTCAGGAACTTCAGTGCAGGAATTCAGAAAAAAAATACTATGAGATTTCTAATGTACATGCAAATGCACACATCAGTATTGGTCCCTGAATCCTCTTCAGCTGAAATCTTATTTTGCAAAAATTAAGTTGCCTTCTGCCAGGAAAAATTACTGTTTGTCATTTATTCCAAGAGACTGCCTTGTCTTGTGTGATCAGTTCACTACATTTGCAATATGGAAACAACATATTTCCATTAATGCAGACATTCACTTCCATCTCCATAAGACTCCTGAAGCACACTACTCTAAATTTAGAAGTGCTCGCTGTTCCCTCCTGCCCCCCCCTTCTTCAATTTCTTTTTTAAATGATGTAGTTAGATAGCTAGGATTGATTCTATAATCAAACCCAGCCCGTAAGATGACACTCACTTTGTGAATAGATAGCTTATCCACCTCCTACCCTAATGTTCAGATGTACAGCAGAGAACAGTAATTCTTTTACTCTCCTCCTTGCTACCTCTTTTTTTTTTTTTTTTTTTTTTTTTTTTAAAAAGGTGGTTACCCTCAATGTTATACAGTGAGCACAAATTATTCACAGGAAATTATCTGTCTCTTATTGCCTGTTTCTGCTTAAAGTGAACTATTTTGTCCTGCAAACCAGAAATAAAATTACAACTGCATTGTAAGGGTCACTAATGGGAAGACCCATGATTAACACTTGCAACCAATGCAAGATACTCCACACGTTAGTTTTCCAGGATATTGGATGATGCCAGTAAAATCTGTTTGTGTTTTCATATCTGGTTCTCATCAGAAGAGTTTGTTTTGCTTTTGTTCCTGACATGCTTATAAACCATGAACTTGCACCTTGGTTCTTTAATTGCAATGCAATTTGGGGAAATGGAGGTTGAAAGATGGTAATCTGTGTATAGTGAGCACACAGGAATTCCAGCATGCTTTAAGAGCAGCTCTGGAAACAATGAGAGAAGTCTAAAATCAGGACTAAAAAGCAGGGTAAGAACAGGAAATGATAGGACATTTTTCTATTTGGAGAGAGATTTCACTGAAGAGTTAATAGAACTTTGATTTGACGAACTTCTGTAATTGTGCCTTTATGCTTTATTTTTTTTATTATTTAAATGGTGTTAAAATGAACTGCTTGAGCTGAAAGCAGGCAGGCTAAAAAGGGGGGGGGGCGTGGTCAGATAAAATATGTGCAACATACATTCTTTTACATTTGTGACATAGTGTTTTGTTCTGGGCATTTTATGGTATGTTCCAGAGCCTGTTGGAGTGGAAAACGATGCCCCTTGTAACTAACTCCCACGTCTTTGTGTTAAATCACTCTTCCTTTCCCAGGTCTCCAAGCAACAGTATCTTAAAGATGAAATATTCATTTCTGAAACCTAATTTAATTTCAGAGTTGCCTGAGCTGCAGAGCTTATCAGTTCATGGAATCCACAAAATTCGATGAATTAACAACTCTTTTCCATAGATGGAAGGTTATTTTTAATTTTTTTCAGGATCTTTTTAAAAAGCATCTTCTGATTTTTAACCTTGGTTTGGCTGGCTATGATTTACTCATTTGTGATACAGGGGATAAGAAAAACTAGAAGCAATAATCTTCCCATCAATAAATGCAAGGCATTGTTGCTTTATAATAGCTATTAGCAACCCTGAACAGTGCAGAGCCGTAAATAAATGAAGGCTAAAGCATTTCAAAGTTGTTTTCTATTTCCCTTGTTTTCATTCAGATTTTTTAAAACATATTTTGTCCAGAACCTTAAGTCTGTCTAACAGATCACTAGTGGCATATTTTAACCAGTTGAGTCAGTAACAAATGAAACAGGGCATAAAACATTATGGAAATAATGAATGAGTGCAAGAGTTCAGAAAGGCTGAGCTTTGTAAATGCTACTATAAAATGAGCTAGGTGAGCTCACCAAGAGCATCTGAGTATGCTTCCTTTATTTCTGTGAACTTTCAATGAGTGGCAGCTGGATGTCTGTGCTTCTGATGTTTACACAATTTTGCAAATTAGATACTTCTGACAATTCTCATAATTAATGTGTAGACAGTATTGTCTCCTTTTCCTCTTATACTAAATAAGTAACGGTTGGAGATGGGAATACTTGGCTACATTTTGGAAGTTCTTATCTGAAGCTAGGATTAATCAGGAGCACATGCGAGTCATAAATATTAAGCATTTATCCATTCTTAAAGACTGCCATCGTTCCTTGTAACTGTTGGGTCTTCCTGAAAACACAGAACAGCAGTGCTGGCAATGCAAGGCGTAAACAGCCCCCTCCTGCCCACCTGAGCTTGTCCCTTGTGCTACTTCTGGTCTGGCCTCATGCTCCATGGGCAAGCAGGTGTAGAGGTACCAGGATCTCTTCTGGAGTAACTCCTCTGGAGTCACTGTGGGTAGAACAGGGGTTCCCCTCCTTGGATGTCTGCTGCTGATAGATTTTACTGGATCTCCTTCATGAGACTTGTTACTGGGTCTCCTTGAGGAAAAGCTGAAAATAAGATGGTGGACAACATGAAATGAGTAGTGTAGTCCTTCTGTTGCTCTGCTCTACAGCATGGCTTCCACTGAGGCTATTTGGATTTATAGTATCCATATGGCTAGAAATATTTTCTCTCAAGAGAAAATACCCTGGAGAGTTGCATTATTGTATCATAGGTGTACTATGGAGCAGGCGTACGCAGATGGGACTTGAGCATCACTAACTTCAGCCCAAATATAAATAACATCTGCTGCTGCATGTGATGTGATAAAGATCAGTATTAATGACTAAAACCTGAATCTTTTACCTGATGAAAAAGATTTACTTAGCTGCATTTAGGCACACTCGTGTTCCGAGGAACTTGAATGATTAATCATTTCTATACTTCTGCATAAAAAAGTAGGATTTTTGTTGTTGTTGGGGTTTTATTTTGGTTTTCCTAGCTAGAATAAAAATGTTGCAAAGGTGAGACTTTGCAGGTATTTCAAAATATTTTCCAAGGAATGGTATTGGGAGTTCTTAGAATTAATTTGCATTTCAGGGCAAATTTTCAGTGTTTACTATGGTTCATAAATGTCAATAACACAATCGCGTTTTTCAGCAGGAGAAATTACAAGCCTTAATTCAAGCATGCCTCATCACTTACTAGCTATGCTTCTTTTGCAAACAACTAGGCAGAACAAACTGGCAAATGCAAGAAAGGAGTAAGCAGAAAGTGCTATAAAGATATGTATTTTCTGCACGGTTTATATAAAACTCCTATGGTGTCTACGTTTTTTCTATTTATAATACAAAGATGCTTTGGTTGCTTATGCATTTTTTTTTTTTTAAATATCAGAAAATGAATACATTTTTCAAGACTGTGGTGATTTACAACTAAATCAACCTAAATATAAATCATATAGCAAAATAATAACCCATTTTTGCAAGGTAAACTGTTTCTCTTGACTCATATGCTCAAGAAAAGACAGAGAAAATAGATGAGCATTGCAATGCTCTGTGAAGGGTAGTAGTCAGGGCTTCTGCCTGGGGAAATGGAGAGCTTTGGCACTCTGGGCAAGGCAGAACCAAATTATCACCCGTTTGTTTTTTAGAATTGTGGTTAGTTCTAATATTTCTTGCCAGTACTTGTGCTGTGGTTTGACAAAGTTGTAGCCCTAAAACTTTAAGGTTAAACAGCTCTAAAAAAGTGCAATTAAAATATAATGAGAACCTATCTGGAATAAAGGCTTCCTCACTGCAACGTAGGACACCTCCTAGAGAGACACAGTGGTCTTCTCTAAAATCAAACAAATATGTGAGAAAGTATGATCCCCAAAGAAAAGGTCATTCCTGGAGGGCATGAGCACTTTTGGATTAGTTAAGATACCGTTGTAGAAGAAGAATCCAGAGGCAGGAAGGACATTAGGCTGCTTCTTAACCTTTTGGCTAAGATCAAGTATAGTGTGTAGTATATCTCTTAGATATGTGTGATTTTTGTTTAAATCACGTGGTGGGGAGACAGGAGGATCTGCCTGGATTGAGGCAGACTTCAAGTCCAGAGAGCAGCTGTGAACCTATTGTGGAGAGAGGCAGTTGCTGTTCTTTCAGGAATGATGAGATCAATCTCTGTGCAATTGCTGATCAGCACATAGGCCTTGATAGTGCTCAGGACAGAGCTAAAGAGGAAAAAATACAACACAGTAAAATTAACCAAATTTGGTTGTCTGCAAGAAGCACAAATAAGGAAATTGTGGAATCAATTTTTTATACCTTGTGCAGTTATACGTGCATACATCATTCTGGTATGATGCAATATGTTTTAATATGCTGTGAAAGAGAGACCTCTGGATCACAACAGCAGTCAACAGTTGGATAATTTATATTTCAGAAGATAGGTTGGCCAGTGGGTGTTCCCCAGTCCTTTAAATGTTATGATTAGTGGGAGAAAATGCTTTGGAACAAGTGTTGTTGTTAGTGTACTCTTGATTATCAGTGGTATGTGCCAGTTCAGTGCAGAAAGTGTAATTCTAGATTTCTCCTCACTGCTGCAGGCATGTCTCAGAGCCAAGAGCCAGCTCTAGAAGCAGCGCAATCTAGATTCATCAGCTCCCTGATAACAGGTAGTGAAGACTTTGAGAAAGCTTAGATGATGAATACTGTGATTTTTGACAAAAATACACAGCACAGAAAAAGTATATGCCCTGCAGAATAAATTTTTGTTGGTATGTAGGACCTGAATAAAGTGGGAACCTAGGAATAAATCATAGAGAAACCAAAAGTAATTAGCACTATAGCCACTCCCCTTCTTACTGGCTCACCTTCAACTTACCAATGTGTTTGCTGATCATATATAAACAGACCGTTGCTAGGAAGGAGAAATATTTGGGAACATTTTCTCATTCACATTAATAATGAAAAGTAACATTTGATTCCCTCGGCACTTTTTCAGCTCAGGCTCTGAAACTGAACCTAATTACCAATGTTGCATTACAAAGTGGAGACTTTTCTGCTTAGGGAACAGAACAGACATTAATGAGAGCTTTTTTTTTTTTTTTTTTTTTTTAAGATTTTCTGCACATTAAGTTTAGTTTATTCAACATGCCACTCCTTGTCTTAAAGTAACAGACCCAAAAAACCCACCAAACCCCAACACCTTGTCTTTGCCTTTTAGTTTATGTGCTTGATTTATTTTTTTGCCAGAGAGAAAATAAAACATTTTAATTTGACTTCACTGTCATATGGTTACTTACCAACCTGAGATTTCAGTGAAATGTCCTTTGTTGAAGATTTAGAAAAACAATCAGTGTGCAGCAAATATTGATATGACTCTTAATGGCAATTTAGCTGATTAATATCCTTTCATGCTGCAAAGCAGCATGAAACAGAGCGTTTAAATGAACGCCAACAACAAAGAGCGTACCAGGTGTGTTACTAAGAAACAATCTCTAGTGTGATTTAATTAATCAAAGCATTGCATGGAGCAATTATGAGCAATCTTGTGTAAGTGGCGGTGGTACATGATCTTTGATTTAAAATTGGTTTTAAAGAAAGACATCATGGCTTAATAACTACGCTTTACCAGTCACAGAACGAACCTTTGTTTAATCAGGCGCTTGTTTTTTGGTGTGTGGTTTTTGTTTTTTTGGGTTTTTTTTGTTTTTTTTTTTTTTTTTCCTCTTAAGTGGAGGGAGAAAGAAAACACTGATGATTTCGAGTGTTGGTAACTGGATGGATGAAAAATCGCTAGTCTATTGAGTATGTTACTGAATCATATTCTTTCAGTGCCTTTCACCATGCACTTTTCCCTGAATCTGCTGACTTCATTTTTTAATAACTTTCTGAGGGGCTAAAGCTGCTCCTGCTGAGGATGGGACATTCCTGACCAGCCTCAGGTGACAGCTAAGCACGTGTATGTGATACCAAAGCCAAATGGCCTGAGCTGTGCTCTGCCGGGTTAGCAGAGCTACTTCATGGGAGCATTTTGGTGGAGAGGAATAGGGTTCAGCTCACAGTCACAGGACGCAGAAGCAGGAATGAAACATTTCCAAAACAAGCACCTGCCTGTTCCATTCAAAGCCAACCCAAAATCGGAATAGTCCACAGTGCTTAGCTGGAAACATGATGATTTTTCATTAAACATATGACTGGAACACAAACCTATTTAGAGAATTAGGAAGGTTTCCCCTCTGTTCATTGCAGGAAAAATTATCATGATTGACTTACCTGTCAAACAACTCTTGGCCTCTCAACAGAAATTGGAAGGTTTATCACCTGCTCTCTTAGCAAGATTACAGTTGAAATACATTACCGTACTGTTGCTAATTCCTCTGCTATAAATAGTTTTCTTCAAATATCAAAGTAGCAAAACCATTGTGTGTGTTTGGATCCTAGCATAAACTATTGATGTGTGGATTTTCCCTTGTCCAAATCCCAGCTCCAAGAGAGCCTTGTGCTTTGACAAGCACGCTTGCAGTACTGATATAAGGTCTTTCATGGAACTTAATATAGTGAAACGTAGCTAAGACTCATTCCTTCTTGCAGAAGCTGTGGGCATTAGCTGTTACACAGATGCACAATCATTTCCCCCTTAAAATTCTTTGTAGGGCATTTGTAGATGAATTTCATTCCCTCTATAAGCTGGAGGCAAAGGGAGGTCAAACAAAACTTCAGACATTAGCCCTACAAGATAAGCATGTGCAAAAACCGCAGAGAATTAAAAACAATAGCTGGACTAAGCACTAATGGATGGAGAAAACTTTATGTAAGATGAAAAATTCTGCTACTATTCAGCAGTTAGATTTCTGTTCAGGACACTTTTCAGAGCTTGTTAAATTAACACTTCTGTGTCATTGTGGCTTAAGATTTCATAGTGGAAAAAACAGACAAGTGAATACACAAGCTCTGGCACAACTCCCACTGACGTAATAGTGGGGAAACGGAGAAAGACTGAAGCTTTCATTCTTAAACATATGCAGAAACTTGGTATGCAAAAAAACCTGGTACATGAAAACCTTCCTGTTCATATCAGGGCTGAGCCCGGGACTTAAGAGGTACTGTCTGCAATTGCGTGTATGCACAGGAGAGGATGCATGTGCATTTTTGAACATAGTCTAAAAATTAAGCCTAATTTTTCTTTAAATGGAGACCCCTCATAGGCCTTCAACTGTCAGCAGAGCTGAAACTCTTACCTGAACTGCTTAATGCTGTTTTTCTGAAAGCAATTGGCTAATGATGTACAGCAAATCATTTAAAAAATGACTCTTGGTCCTTATTCAGCTTCCTTCTAAGATGGACAGGTTTGTACAGTACACTGATTTTTTTTTTTTTTTTGAACAATAAGAGGGAACTTTTTTCAGTTTCCTAGCAAAATCTGGAAAGAGAAGTTTAGCTCAAGATGGTGGACTTTGTACATGTATTTAGGAGTCTAGCTGTCCTCTATTATAAAGAGAGCTGCAAACATTTCTTTCTACTTGATGTGCCTTCTAGCTTGCAGTGCCACACAAAGAGTAAAACCAAATACCCACTCCCTTGGGTTCTTCACTGGAACACGAACATAGTATCCTCCAGATGAGAGGAGTGTGATGGTTATGGAAATATATACCTAGGTTATGGATGCCATGAATATCATGAAGTCATAAAGTAGCCTTGCCATTAAATGCATCTACGTGGAAGTGGAAAGCACCATTTCTTTACAGGAGCTGTATTTCATTTCTGCCAGGCCAGAGGCAGCGGAGAATCTTTTTTACCTTGATGGTTTTGGTCTGCTTGACCAATGAGTACGCAGAAATGGTTGTGTGAGCAGGGGAAATGCAGGGGCTGGGCAATAGAGCAGAGAATCACCTTCACTAGAACAGAATAAAGCAGCAGGTGTGTTGTGTGGCAGTGGGGGTCTAACACCATCTTGGAAGCACTGGGGAAGAAGGAAGGGACCTTGTCTAGTGCTATACTTGGAAAAGGTTGAGAAAAGCTGAGCTGAAGAGACATAGGCAGAAACAGATTGCAGGACTAACAGCACAAACAATGAGTTGCAGAGGTTCAACTCGGCACAATATAGGTATGCTTGGACTAGGCCCCACCGTGCTCTAGGTTAACTTAAGAAAATTCTTTTTATTTTTATGTGTTTTTATAAAATGACTTATTTTCTTAAAATTGACAAAGCAATTCGGTGGTTTTGTTTGTTGCTTGGTTTGTGGTTGGTTTGGGGGTTTTTGTTGTTGTGGGGTTTTTTTGTTTGTTTGTTTGGGTTTTTTTTTGTCAAAATTGTTTCTTTTGCTGTAAGGCTGCACTTTCCACTAACTTTTTTTTTTTTTTTTTTAATGTTATGTTGCTGCCTGCATTTTGTCTTAAAGAGCCATGGCATTTAAAGGATATGCATAAAAGAGTTAAGATGTCCAGAACATACAGTCAAACTTTGGTTTATTCATTGCTTTTGAAGATCATGTCTCTTTATATACTACATGTGCTGAGGAAAAATAACAGCAGAGAATGTTCTGGGTTACATTTGATGAAGTTCTGGCTTAAGCTCCCCTAAAAGAAACAGAGCTTGAAGTTTAGCCTGAAAGTCAACCTATTATGCCCTTTTATTTTGACACATAAAACTCATGGGTTTTAAGATCAATCATGCAGAGGCCCAGAGGAATAGAGTAGCAATAAAATATCTCCCTTGGCTGTTAATTTTCTTGTTAAGGCAGGCCTTTCACTATGTACATTGCAAGTGAGACCACTGTAATACATCTAAAGTAAGTGGAACTTCACATGTTGAAATTTAGTGTTAAACACAAGCTTAAATCCTTCCTTTTCTAGTAATGTCTTTAAGGAAGTTCTGAAATGTTGGATGAGGTTCACTTGACTCCAAGAGCTAGAACTTTAAAACAAACAGATAGAAGAGCTTGTGAATATGATGAAAATCCTCTAAGATTCTCAACAAGGAGAAAGAGCTCAAAGATGCTTCATTTCCCCTCCCACCTCCACAGTTCACAGCCTTTTGGGAGGAGAGTTTATACTTCCTTCTATAGATGTTCTGTAAACCTACTGCTGTCAGAGGCAGCAGTTAGTGCTTCTGACTTTTCCCTGCTGTGTGCTTTTGCTTCCTCTTTACCCTGTTTCTTTTGCTGAGGTGGAAGCCCGTATGGGCTAAAACTAGCACTGTCAGCAAAATATGTCAGCCAAAACTCTCATGATTTCATACTCTAAGGAAAAAGAATGTGAGCACAGAGCAGAGGAGATCCTAGAGAACATTTCCTCCTAATAGACATATGTAGAACTCTATATGCAAGGTTAACTGATTTTTGTCTCTTGGATTCCTGGACAGAGGGATTAGATATGCTTGGAAAAAAGGTACGTCTGAAAGATGGACATAAATACTGTTGTGCCTCACAGAGGAAGGAATGTTTGTTCATTTACCTCAGTTTTATGATGTTGATGGTATTTTGACTACATCTGAATGTGGTGAACATGAAATAGGTCCTTTAGTCCCTTTTTTCTTTTTCCTATTACAAAGTTGTCTGCTCAGAGCCCTGAACTGTCTGATAAGCCTACTTTAAAACAAACAAACAATACAAAAAACCCCAACAACAAAACAGACAAAAAGCCCACCCCACCTTAATATTAAAAACCTCAGTGAATTCTGTACTTTGGTGTTTTGGAACTATGGAATTGCCTATAGGCTTGATGATTACAGGCAACACACTGCAACTTCTCCAAGATCACACCACTGCCAAACCGTGACTCATTCCCTACTGCCACAGTCCTGCAGGGAACCAAGCTGTGCCAGACCTTTTCACAGCTTATCTCTGTCTCTGTGCTGGATCAGCTGTGCTGGCTGACAAGCTCTATCATTATCAAATCTAGGAATTCATGAGTCATGACTCAAAAGTTATGAAATTAACTTTCAAATCAGAAGAGTGTGTATATACATATATATGCACATGCATACACACACCTTCACATGGACACAAATTATACAATACATAATTCCATATATAAGGATTATTGTATTTCTTTTTACTTGACATCTTATTTCAGCCTTTCAGGTTTATATTTCACAGTGTTTTCTTTACATGCTTGAAAGTCAGAAGCCTTTGTTTTATCTTAAACAAAAAAAACCACTCATTTTCTTATTTCACTGAAGAGCTCTGGAAACTAATTTTTAAAAGAAGAGGAAAAAGAAAAAACAAGTGAGCAATGTTGTTTTGGTGGATCAGAGTCAAGGCTGAAATACAAACATATTTTCTGTCTGTGTCAGAAGCAGTTTTCCTCCTCCTCCAGGCTATGGTATGACTAGCCCACTCAGAGCAGTAAACCCTGCCTAAGCATTTATATCAAGGTATGTAAGGCTATACCTTTTCCTTTTATAAGATCCTAAGTTTCTGTGCTGTACTTACAAGGTAGGAACATACATATGTATACAATTTGGAGTTGAAATGGGCTATAATGCAGCAATATGACAGACTGGCATTTGAAGTGTATAAAGGCATATTTCTGATTTAGACTGCAGGAGCACAGATTATAGATTAAGGCTTCCAAATTGTCAGTGCTTTCTGAATTTCCACATAGAAGTAGTCAATACATAATGTATGACTTGCACATATTATGTTGTTCTTATCTAGTCTTTCCCTCATCTCTCCGTTTTGTGCTTTGACAACATACATGGTAGAGAGAGTGTCTCCGCTCTGCAAAACTTGCAAGACTGTAGGTGTCTGCTATTGCTCTTCAGGGATTGCAAAGGAGTTCTGTCACCCCTTTCTCTTGTTTTATCTACGGGCCCTGATTTAATTGTAAGTGAAGTTTAAAAAAAAAAGGTCTGAAATGTAAAACAGAGTGAGTGGAAACTGTAGACTTTTTTTTTTTTTTTTTTTTATCGGTTCAGATAGCTGTTTTTTGCTGGAACAGATTTTGCATCTGAGAATGGTAAATAAAACTCTGAGTCATGAGACAATTTACCCAGTGGAGGGTGCTCTCCTGATAGCAACCATGACTTGGGTAAGAGACTGGATTTATTCATGGTGCTGTGTAACCAGGGAGACTGCCACTGATCTCCATTTCCACTGGAAACAGTAGTAATGAGTTTAAACTGGAGCTAGAAAGATTTAGGTTAGACATTAGGAAAATCTTTCTACCAGCAAAAATTGGCAAGTACATAGATTGCCCAGAGAGATTATGGAATCCATATCGGTGAAGATTTTTAAGTCAATACTGGAGTCTAACATTGGAGGAACCTGTCACTGCATGACAGAGCTAACTCAGTGCATCGCATCTCACTTTTGAAGCATAATTGCTGGATAAAATAGCTCTATATTAACATGTGGCCCAATAAAAGTATACGAAAAACAAGGAATCTTTCCATACCCCTACATCAGGTTTACCTCCATCTTTCAGGAAATGGTGGTTACTTCAGCTGCGTCACTATAGTTCACTATGTCTTTAAAACCAGCCTCTTTAGAAACCTAGAACCACTATTTGCTCATGTCATGAGCTACTTTCTCTTCCTGCTGCTCCCAAGCTTTGTTTCTGTGCCATTTCATTTAGAGGAGGAACAAGATTTCCCTTGTGTATAAGTAGAATTTTAAAATGGAATAAAACCTACTCAATTTAAAAAATTAAGAAAAAAATCATATTGTAAACAATTGCTAAGACTGGAAGTAGATGTCGGGGACTGTCTGTGCTTTCACAGCACACTTTATCATGACTATTTGAAGGAGTGTGCTACTTTTCTTGTGAGCTATAGGACATGTTTCTCCTGGGCTAAAGTCAGAACTCGTGTTCACATTGGTGAGAAATGGCTCAAGTATGGACTATGTAAAGATTTCGGATTAGGTACTCAAAAAGTAAAACAGAACTGGAGAGGTTTTCTTCCTATAAAACCACATGATTTCTGTACAAGGTACAGGGCTAGGCCCCTCCTGGAATTTGGGACAGGCCAAAATGCCCAAGCAGAGATCAAACACTCTCGCACCACGAAAGCCAATCCAGCTCTTGTTTAGGGATCTGCTCCTATGTTACACCCCCACAGCTTGGCAAGAGGCAGGGAGCACAGGATTGCTTCTGGTTTGCTTTTACAAAAGAGGAGTAGACAAAGAACATATTGACTAAGAGATATGCACAATGATTTGGAAAAAAATCAGGTATTCAAAAAATGCATAGGTTAACGTAGCTCTTATCCTATTTGAGTGATTATGATTACCGTAGCTGAGAATGCCACTTACCGTAGTTGGAATATGTACTTTCTTCAAGAAGTAATAAAATAAATATAATATTGTACTTGTTTAAAACCTTCTTATTAGGAAGAAGTTATCAATGCCCATTTTTCTTTCTAGTTGTGAAAGAGGCCAGTGCTACATCACCAGCATGCGTTTTGTCCATCATTGTGACCAAAGGGCCTTAATGTTCTCTAAAAAGCAGAAGGAGGGAAAAAAAAAAAAAGTGCAAGAAACTTTTGTCTCCTTTCCTCTTGTTCAGTCTGTTTCAGGGGATCAAGTCTTTTGAGTAGGGACGTTTGTTTGCGGGTGTGTTGTATGAGTTTGATGAAACTAACGTTCCTAAATAATCTCTGAAGAAGAGGGGATGGAAAATTAATACTACTCAGAGGGCTAAGAAATTCTGTTTAAAGCAATACCCATTCAGAAAAGCAATACCCATTCAGAATATTCACTCGGGTTGAGCATGTTTCAGAAAACATTGGGCCAAAAATCAGCATGGTGCTGCTGAAATAACTTCAGCGCATGTGTGCCTTACTGACCCCTATTGAACCATCTGAAAATCGGACTACTAAAGCTGACTCTGTGTCTTGCCTGATGTCTTGAAGCCTCTGTGACACTTGTCATTTAATTGTTTTCTAAAAGGCCAGGCCTTGCTTCAGATGCCTGAGTGAGAACAAGCTGAAGTTCACAGGCTCTTGGAGGGTTAAGGCAGAGCTAGGAACAGGATCCAGGTCTCCTTTTGTTCATATTAAAAAAGAGCGAGAGACTTTCTTCCTCATATGCTTCAAAAGGAGAGCATGAAAAGTGGGGGAGTGGCCAAAGGATGAACTTTGGGCATATGGGCAAGAAGAGTCTGCAAAGAGTGAATTTTTTTCTTTTTTTTTAAGGTGCTGCTTTGATACATGTGGGTATTGGGCCTTCCATTGCATTAACCTGCAGCCTTTTCACTTGAATTCATCTATGAAAATAAGAGCCTACATAAGAGGTGTTGCTTATGTAATTAATGCATTATTTGTCCCTAAGTTTTAAAGGCAAACACATAAGTTGAATCCTTCTGTACTGACCCTCTCTTCAAATGCATATAGCATCTTAGTGGTTCTACACTGAGTGTGCTGCAGTACTGTACCTAAAACTTTTGTACTACATAGAAAAGCTGAAGTATTGCAGATACTTAGGATACAGCTGTGTGCATTGCAGCACATTTCTCTGGGGTTCTGAAGTCTTACGTTTGATAATTTGATAAGCATATGAAATTTAATAAAGTGTAATTAACATTGTGTAATAAAATGTACGGCAAATGCTGTTTATATATCTCTCACTGATAAACAGGACATTTTATGTCATAATGTCTGAACAGTTAGCTGCATGCACGCTAAGTGTTGCTTTTAATTAAACAATAAAGAATGTAACAACCTTTATTGTATTGTTGTAAATTTTGATGTGGTACAACAATTTGATTCCTTAAAAATTAATTGCCTAGGAGTGTGTTTAAGTAATATTGATTATGCTGGTGCCTTGTGTTGATCTGTGATACTTAACCCAGCATTTAAAATATCTTTTTTCCATTATACATTTGTGATGCAAGAATAAAAGCAAAGTACAAAACAAATAGGCACTTGAATTCTAATAGCAATAAGCAATAAATGTCAGGCATCTGGAAATTATGGTTGCAATTTCATCAGAGTACACTTTGTTCTTCTATTATGCCTGCATGAATTTTGCTACAGGCAAAATCTATTACAGATAACAGTTAAGAACCTTTCTAATCTACACAGATAGTCATGGAAAAATACTAGAAAAGGAAATGTTGGAAAATGTAATATTGCCAAGTAAAACTGACACTCATAGAAAATAATGTGATCATATTTAGAATTGCAGAGATAATTTCTTTAAGATCATGTTGGAACAGAAATTTCTGGGATGTTTGGTCCTGCTGAAGGGCATATAACTAATAATATGCAGTGTATCATTAAGTGTGTTTGTGTACTGTATATAGATAGATATTTATCTCTATACTATGGGCCAGTTATTTTGCTTGTTTAATGATTGTTACCTGAAATAGCAGTTACCAAGTCAGAGTATGCATTAGAAGCCAGTACTTTTCCATTGCCAATGATTACATTTGAGTAGTGGCTATTTCTGCTCCAGGTCATCTCTATTGCCCTATGAAGGCAATCTCTATTGCCTGTGAAAGTATTCATTTTATACTTTTTATCATGCATTATGATGCTTTACAACTCTTTAATTGACTCTGTGAAGATTTATGGCCTGTTGATCAATTATAATTCTGTCAAGTTCTAAAAGTAGCTTGTTTATTTTACATAGCATTTTGGTGCCAAAATGCTGTGTTCTAGACAGCTTAAATTCATCCTAGGGTTACATTGGGATAACACAAAGCTTAGACTTGAGTAAGGATGACACTGGTGTTAGAGAGACGCTTAATGTTCTGTACTTATACTTTTGCTCTGGGATATAACGTAGAAGTGAAAGAATAATTTGATTTGTGCTCTTTAAACAATCTCTTTACCAAATTGAAAGTGGGTGTATTGGCTTGCGTTCATCTCTACCTTTTCAGCAAGAAAGCCTAAATTTTTCTTTCAATGTAAACATCAGTCCTAGAATTTTTTCCATTCTTGCTAAGGAAGATCTCTTTTGACATAATAAAATGTGCGAATATGTGACTTGCATCTGCAGTTTGCTTTCTTCACTAACTAGGTGTTCTTTCCAATAACCGCTAAAAGGTAGATAAGCATAAAACTTGGTTCATGTTCATGCAGTAAACAGCACAATAATGGAAGTGTTAAAACTTGTAATTGTACAGTGGTTGCAGTTTTTTGTTTTTATGAATAGGTATCTTGTTACAATGTCATGAAATATGATTAAAATAAGTTTATCAGCTGAATTATATCCTGCTTCAGGAATGTAGCTTCTGTCCTCATGAGTCAAATAGTCTTAAGGGAAAGTCTTTGTTACCAAGACGTTTGGTGAAAGTAAGGGTGGAAGAGTTTTGAGGAATACATTTGGAACAAGAATTGGTTTTTAGCTTTTGATGTATGACTCAACATCAGTGAAACTGGAGAATTGTGAATCTCTAAAATTCTTGTCCTATTCCTGTTATTTAGGAAAAAAAAAGAGCTTTAAAAGAGTAGATGCAAGATTACCTTTTTACTAGTAGAAGAAAAAAGTTTATTTTATTTCACAATGAAAATTGAGATGCTTCTTTCACTCAGTGGTGTGGTATCTGGACATGCTTTGGGTTTTTTTGTTGAAATGTAAAAAGAAATTTTCTATCAATATAAAATAGTTCATGACTTTAAACAGAGTCTGTTTCCAGTTTTGCACATTTCAGAGATGGGAAAAATCCTTGTAACGCTTTGTTCATATAATTGTTTTTGGGAAAAGGGTAGTTCTCTTTGGCTCCAAGAATGTTTCCTAGTGCTCTTTATAAGTAGGACATCTTCTATATTTTATTTCTTTAACTGATAGGTTTGGAGTCACTTACATACTTGAGGAGTAAATGCTAGCTTGGGCTATTTGTATTTAGAAATGTTTTCTTTGAACAGAGAGATAGAATTTGGCTTCAGAAAGGGAAAACAAATCAGTTAAAAATGATGCAAGCGATATGATTGATTGCTTGGGGAGAAATGTAAGTTTTTGTGTTGATTCCAGCAAAGATATGTAGATTTACTGAGTCATGAAGAAGAGTCCATGCCAATTGTCCATGTAACTTGGCTGAAGAGGAGGCTGTCTTCTCCCTCAAGCAGCTGGATTATATACAGAAGTTAACAAATCTGTCTATAAAATTCAGGAACTAAGATGGCCATGGCAAACTAAGAATCTTTTCAGTTTCTTTCCTACTCCCTTGCCCCAGTCTTGGTGATATAGCCTTCAGTACCATGACCACGTGATAGTGTTGGCAGCTGTGATTACAAAGGTTTCAACAGCCCATATCTGTCCTCCCAAATGATGTGAACTAAATAGAAACTAAACAATCCTGAAGGTGAAAATGAGCCTTACTGTGAGATGTAATCTCTTACAATACTCGTGATGTCTTCTCATGGGTGTTCTTCTTCTGAAATGTATGATCAATCCAACTGAAGAAATATAAAAACACTTTCATGTTTAATATCAGAATGAACAAAGCATATTAATGCCTTTGATGCTGCTAGGGTTGCAAACCCTAGGGCTAGAATTTGTTGTGATTGTGCATATCTGTGAATTTTTAAAGGAAAGAGGACAGATTCTGACTTAAATGGGACTACGTGTGTGAGGAGGGTTCATGTTTCAGTTCTTCTTGTGAGATCACAATTGGACTCTAGTCTTTGGCATTATTTTTACAAGGAGATAGAGCATGCAACAATAGGAACAAACAATGCTTTTTAAAGATGCGTGCTGTATTAAGCACTAAGTTAATATTCAGTTTGCAGCTGGTTATACATAGTAACTTTTATATTCAGATCAAATACATATTTGAATAGAATTTATTCTGAATGGCTTACAAAGATCATCTCCCTGTATACTTAGTGGAATGTCATTTTGAATGAAAATGGTTTATCTGAATAAATTTGCTCATAATTTTGCTGATTATGGGAAGAAGTCTTGTATTTTCATGTAAATTTTTGCTACTGTAAGCCTTCTATCTCTATTTGTTGAAGTTTTGTATTTGGATAATTTAAAAATTCTAGTTATCATATTAAAATGTACAAAACATCTAAAAAGACATTTTTCATCAACCTGAGATTTTTAATTTAATTCCCTGGTATATGTCAAGAGCATTTTAAACATTAGTAGTTTATTCATTTTAAAGCCTTTTAGTTCTAATTGTGTTGAGCATAGCCTTAATTCAGGATCATAGAATTCCCTCCAGATCTATTCCTTGTATCATTATGACTCACTTGCCCTGTTGACCCTCACAACCCAATGACCCTTATTAGTGTTCCACAGTTGCCTTTAGATATTACTAATTCCTTGGTTCTTCCTCAGTTTTGCTCTTCAGCTGAGTTTGAGCAGGTTGCAAATATTTCTCTTCTCTCTCACAAGATCCCTGCTAGCCCGGGGTATATTTCTTGAATTTTGTGAAATGCAAGAATTATCCAAGAACCCACAACATTCTTCTTGTGGCTTCTGATTGGTTTTCTTTATAAAAAAACCCTTCCTCTGATGTCTCCTGAGGTTCACGTGACTATACACCCATGCAAATCACAATCACAGAGATAATTTTGTCATTGCTTTGTGCCATGCTGCTTTGGGTCTCCATTGATTCATTCTTCTCCATTGCAAATTTAAAACTCTGTTATCTTCCTGAAGGTGCTCTTTGAATCTGTTTCTTCCAAGTTCTTTGTTAAAGCTTTTTTCACTTACCTATGTATGTCCTGACTCCTCAATTTTGCCAAAAATAGCAAACTTTTGTCTGCTTCTCCCACATTTTACGTTTTTTCATGCTGTTCCTTTTTACCTTCCCTAAAATGATTCATGAGGCCACTGCTATGTGCTGCTTAAGACCTCACCTAACAAGTTGTTTATGAGGAATTAACGTTCTTACCTTGGCACGCTGAAGTTATGATACTTTTAAAAGATGGATCAAATGTAAGTTGTGCCCATTTGAATTACCTTCACTTTGGCTTTCTGGTTCTTTTCTGTGGTCCCAGAGAAAACAGGTCCTGCAAGCTGAGCTTGGTACCAGGGCCAATTTGGCAAGGACTCTCCCTGGAAAACTCTGAACAAGAGAAGTTAATTGTAACAAAGACCTCATCCTTTCTTATTGCTAACATAAGTTTCACACACCTTATAATGAAAATCAGGGCACTTCCATGTCCAATTTTAGGTTGGGACAGTACCAGTTCTGGGCACTTCTATCTCTCAGGTAAATTATTTTTGCTCCCCTCTTCCCCCCCAAATCCTCCTTAAATATTTCAGTACTTCTAGGTTATTTAGTCCAAACTTTGTGGCTAGGGGCTTAAACTGTGAACTTAAATATTTAGTTATCCTTATGTTACATAAATCTAACCTGCAAAATATGTGTTTTATTCTATGAAAGAAAAGCTGAAAATATAACATGAGCCGCAGATATTTATGATTACCATAAAACACTGATTTGAGCATGAATATAAATCCTTGTGTTATGTAGGGCACAGAGATTCTGTGAGAGATGCTGTCTGGTAGGTTCACCTGTGTTTTGTGTTGACTGTATCATCAGAAAATGCAGTTCAGATGTGTAGTCTGATGTGGTCTTGATATCGGTTGAAAATCTTGCAGCCTGTGTGATACAAACGAGAAAGACCAGATGCATGAAAAGCGCAGTGCAGAGCGGAAATTTGATGAGTGCAGGGATAACGTGGAGCAGCATGGACCTCAGTCAATTTGGAAACTCAGAGTTCTTGCACAATTGAGTTCTGGGCTTCCTAATGACCTTTAAAAAAATAAATAAAAATATCATTTTGCCTGCCTGCACCTATCTGTAAAGTGAGAATGGTGATATTCCTCTCCTTTGGGAAGCTCTATGTAAGACCAAGGGAATGTTATAAATTATTTAAGTAAGCTTTGCTACTCTGACAGCACAGATGTCAGGTAAGACCAGGACACCAGGCATTTTTCCATTAAAAGCACAATTTAGTACAACCTTATCAACTAAGCCAAGTGTCCTGATTCTGGATCATTTCTTCTACATTCTTTCTGATCGGTCTTTTTTTTTTTTTTTTTTTAAAATCTTTTTTTCTCACCTGTCATCCCTCTCTCCCCCCCTATTTCTTGGAAGAAAAAAAAAAAAAAATTCATGGACTAACTTGTGGAGTGTTGCCACCCTGATTTTCATTTACAGCCATGGAAAAAGGGGACTAACATTTACTATTCATTTACTAGCTATTCTATCCCATTTATTTATTAGATTTTCTTGTGTAGTGACAGGGATTTGTTGTGTTCAGAAAGGTTTGCTATCAGTCAATAGACCACAGGTAGAAGAACACAGTTTTAGATGGGGAACTTGCCGAGTGATATATTTTTCTCTCTTATTGTATGGATTCCAGATTCTCTGCAGTGGAAGCTGTGACCTACTTAACACAAATGAGATTGCTTAATGGCTACTGATTGGTGGTTAGAGTGTTTTCTTTAAATATACATATCCATCATCAGCCGCTTTGTAATAATAAATGTCTCCTGTGTTATCCCATTTGTCTGTTTATATCACAAAGTAATGTGTCATGCTATAAAATGCAAATGTGTTCACTGAGATAAGTTCGCTTTATCCTGATGTTGAGTTGTGTAGCTACATTACGTGACATACAAGGTGTCAACTAATTAGGTATTAACATATCTCTTATGTAATTGAATTCCAGAAATCATTTCTTTGAAGTGAATAGTCCTCTAAAGTGCTAGGCAAGAGCTACCAAAAAATGCCAGTGCACAAGAAATCATGCAGAGATATTCTGTGGAAGGGATTTGTATTCAGAGACGTGATAAGATGACCAAGGCAGTGCATAGATAACAGGAGGGGATAGCTAGTATCTTGTTATATTTTTGTCATCTTAATTCTGTTTCTGGTTATGTGCCTTGTTCGTCAAATGTAATGGCAGAGTTTTGCTTTAGTAGAAAGGGAAGCTATTTCTAATGCTGTTAAACTATAAGTGAACATGATCTGAAACTTCTGGGTTTTTCTCCATCAAATCATTAAGAAACACATGGCTATTTATTTCCAATATTCAGAATTGTTGTTGTATATTGCATATTTACAACTGGAGTTGTTAAGAACATCTACCTGATGGTTTCATAAATGACTTTATTTTGGTTGTGCACTATTAGAGAAAATGGGGGAAAAAGAAAAACCAAATTATGAAGCAATTGTTTGAAACAAATCCTTTAAAGGAGTAATTTATTTTTTCATAAGGAGTCATTATTGGAATCCTAAAGGAGTAAAATTAGTCTGTTTTGACTGAATTCAGCAGGAGCAAAGCAAGGTCAGTGTAAGATGTCTTGATAGTATGACATTAGGTAGTTGACATCCATGAATGCTGGATAGATCATCTGGAAGTTTAGAATTACAGTTTATTTTTAAGAAGTATCAAGCCCTTGGCTAGATTTCCAAAAGTGCTTCCACTCTAATAAAATGTGGTCTTTCAGTTTAAAACCCTTCTGGCCTTCTTCAGGAACCTCACTAAAGTGAAGAGGTCTGGACACATTCCCCTCACAGCTCTGACTTGGGCTCTCAACACAATCAATCAGTCTTTATACACCACACTTCAAAATCTGCAGTCAGGATATTCTTGCTATTCTGTGAATGCACTAATTGCCTCCCCAAACTGCAAGTTTATGGACGGGGAAGAAATAGTTTTCTTGTGCAGACGGTGTTCTTGCATGGCCGACTAATTTATATTTTCTCTGAATCATGCAGATGTGTTTGCTGGGGTAGAGGACTGTTACAATAAGAACTGTTTTACCCCTGTTACAAATATACTCCTTTACACCTACATGGGTTGAGCCCAACTGGCTAATCACTTCTGTCTACATTTCACATCATGGAATGTTTGCATTTTTAGTGTGAATTAATTCCCAAATTCATTGCGCTGAAAAGTCCTCTCTTTGGAAGCTAGCAAATACCAATTATGAAGATATGCCTCCCTAGCCAATTAAAATGTGCAGGTGCAATAACTTTGCTATCAACAGCTTTGGTGTTTATCTAGAAAGTTTTATATCAAGAAATATTTTGAAATAGCATTGGGAAATGAGCCCATTAGAAAAATGTTCTTGCTACTTGATGCTGAAAAAGCAGCTTAGGAGTAGTGGATCCAGTACTGACTGGCTGCGTTGATATGACTTAGCCCTCGCTATTTCAGTGACCAGGGAAAGAGTCACTCTGGATGAAGAGCACATAGGAGGAAAAACCATCTTAACCTCTGTTTAATTAACTATAAGGACTCAGATTACAAAAGAGGACTATCCTTGCAGTTAATTAGATTTATGTAGTTATTATGTAGGGGGCAATTTTGCTTCCATAGCCTGGCTATCCTTTGCACAGAGCAATAGTTCCTTACCCTGAAGCCAGTGGGAATACAATGAAACACTGTAATGACAGTGACAATAAAGCAGGCAGTTTTATTTAGAAAATGGAACATAATAAACTGTGCAAAGTGTTTGGAGTGAAATGCGTAGTGCTCCCCAGATTCTGATAAACCTTTTCCTAGGAACATGCAGGGGTTGTCTATTAAAAAGAGTAAGGCTAAACCCAGAATCGAGAGGGCTCCAGGAATCTATATTAGCTAGGCTGACAGTATGTGTTGTTACTGATAATAACTATTTAGGGTTAGGTTTCAGTATGCTGCAGTCACACTACACAGCAGCTGACAAGTGCTGCACAGTTTTGCCTGTTTCCAGCAGGAACTCTGAGAGCTTTGCCATCTCTTCTGCTTACCTTGCTCACTTCTTTCCCTTATTCAGGTTTCAGTATGATCTTTAAAGGCTTGTCTTACAGGTGTGGTTTCTCCAAAGTAAGCTGTGATTCATCCTTGCACAAAGCTGTGAGATAAGATATGGTATCCTAAAAGAAGGTCTTAGATTACTCTTCAAACAATGGGAAACACAGAAGCATAATGTCTTGAAAGTAGTTTATAGTTGATTTCTTCTGTGTGGGTTTTTGGGGGTTTTGTTTGGTTTTCCCTGCCAAAACTCCTGGTTACCTATACAAAAAAAACCCTAAGTCAAGTGAGTGATGGAGATCTGGCTAGGTCAAGTTTGCAAGTGTATTGGGAACAGTTTGGTGTGCGGTAAATGGTCTAAAGGACCTCTACCTCTTCCTCCTGCTAATGGTCTTGCAGATTCCACTGAGTCTGTTGTGGTCTGGTTCAGTGTTTTCCCACAGATTGTGCTTTCCCTCATTCTGTGATCTCACTCTTTGCACTCAGAAATTTTGGCTTTTGTGACATCCAACTGGAGTCATGCCCTAGTTTTTGACAGTGGTGTGACTGTTTCTTCTGAGCTAGGTGTATTTATTTTCATCTTTCTACTGTTCCTCCCAATGGTAACTTCATAGTCAGGTGAATAGCTGGCATTTTGCTATTGTCACCAGCCACCATATTTCTAAACAAAAGCAGCTCATGAGGAAGAAAATAATCCACATTTCCTCCTGCTGAAGTACTCACTTGTGCCATGACAAAACTCTTTGTCCTGAATGACCTTGGAATATGTATGCCAATATCTTATGGGGTGTAAAGCTGTGTGGGTGTTTGCTGGTGACCTCAGGCAAGCCAGGCTGGGACCTGGCTGCAGAAAGCACCTCTGAATGTGATCACAGCATCTTACAAACTCATATAACCAAACCCACACATATGAGTCAACTTTAGGAAGATTGTCATGTAGCTACTTAACTACTAAAAAAAGAGAAACAGGAGCTAGTTTCTCTTCCTTCTCTAGGCAGTTCTTCTACTTGATCAGGTTAAGCTTATAACTCTCGGCTTCTCTTCCTTCTTTGTGCAAGGGGGAAGATGTTCAGTCTAGTAAAATTTTATTGCCCACCTCCTACTTGCTAGTTGTAGACCTACACAGCTGCATAAGGCAGCTACTCCACACAAAGGTGTGGGACTTCCTTAACTGCAGTGAAGAAGGCAGCTTGATTTGCTCTAGTTAGTTTAATTTACACATTAACACTTGCTTAAGATATGCCAGGAGCACAAGCTAGCCCTTTTCCTTATTGTATATGGGTGTCTTTATGGAACTGAAGCCTGAAATGAAAGGCAGTGCTCATAAAATTTTCTTCCAAGGAAAAAAAGAACGGATATTATAATAAACACTATGCATAAATAAAAGATAAAGAGGGGAAAAAAAACCCTAACCCAAAACAAACTCGTATCTTTAGCTCAGTTGGGACTTGGTGAGTATTGGACTAGCTGCAGAATCATAACTAATGATTCAATGTCATTAATTGTAGTGGTATTTGTAATACCTCCAGTTGTTTCCACAGAGCTGGTACTAAACAAATCTTTCAGTCAACAGCAAAGTGATTGGTTAATGGCAGACATGGAGAATAGTTGACAGCTCAGCCAAAACATCTGGGGATGAAATATATTTTGTCAAAGAGCTAAAACCCTTCTGTTGAGAAAATGCATTTTTTTCCCCTCTGATCCATTCTGTCAACAAAATACTTTTCATCAGAAACATCAAAGCCGTTTCATCTGCAAATTTCATTTTTTTGAATCCCTTAATCTATTCTGTTGACAAAAATTTCTGTCAACTGCCTCAAACCATTGTATTAACAAATTTCTTTTTGTCAATCATGATTTATTCTTTTGGCAAATGCATTCTATAATACTCTGCTTCATTCTGTGGAGAGAATACATAAGTCAGTCTCCATCTTAATTTTTTAGGAAGTGAAAGTTGAAAGTAAAAGTAGTGTTACAGCTGCTAATCTACTGAATCTATCCACTGACTTGGCTCATTTTAAATAGATCCAGTTGAATTAAAGTTTCTGCTGAATAATGCAAAAATTGAAGTAAGGAAGTTGTAGGTGCAATAAAATCACGTTTCTCACTTAATGTTTTCTTTGCAGTATCTGTCTGCTAATCATAGCTTTCAGGCTCGCAATACAAAGATGATCTCTGATGAGCTGTACTTTAACTGGTTTCTAGATGCTGATGTACTGGAGACTCATTGTAACCTCACTACTATGAGGTTAACCTCACTGTACGAACTACTGAAATAGGACAAAATATTGCAGCTACCCCTAGTATATTCCATGCTAATTTAACATTAACCAATATAGTATAAAAATGAATTACTAGCAAGGTCATTCCTTAAACAAAGAATATATCTGTTTAAAAGCAGAATCACATGATGATAAGAAAAGGATAAGTAGAAGCTTTGAGTGTAAAATGCCAGTAATCTACATAAAAAAAAAAAAAAAATTAGTCTTATAACTACTCCTTGTACAAATGGAAAAGAAAAAAAATCACTAGAGTTTATGATCCATGTATAAGACAAGATAATGGATGGACAGTGACTTATTTCCTGTGCATCATTGGTCTGTATTGGATATATCTTTGCCTTGTCTGATTTTGATCATTCTGAGGTATTTATTTTTCAGGCATTTCCTTGATTTCTGGATCAAATATAATAAATGTATTTGGGATTATAAGGGAAGATGTAAGCATCCTAACTACTAGGTAATTTTTTGTGTACAGTGTATAACTCCATGTCTACCACGTGGTGAACTAGATTGCAAAATAAATTTGTCCTGTTAGTATCTTATTGAAAGTCTCTGCATATGGTCCTGAGAAAACCCTTCAGAAATGGAGATTCCACTCAATAAAATTGGAATAATCAGGTGTCTTACAAATTTTTCATGTAAGGGTTAACTTTTCTGAGCTATGGAAAGAATTAAGCAGTAACCTTGAGTCCTTGGCAGTGCATCATAACGGGTTTGAGTTGTAGTTTCAACAGCCTCTGCTGGCTAGAAAAGAGCAGTATGCTATTTCCTCACACCTGGCCAGTTCCTTTCATCAAAAATTCTGGATTGTGCCACTGTGTAGTTTGGCATGCATATATATGTCAAGAATTGGTGGGCACTTGACATACATGGCTGAAAAAAAATGTGCCCTGCGAGTAGTGAGTATGTGACTAAGGATATTTTTTCACTGCCAATAGAACTGTTAGAACAGTGGAAACTGAAACTGTAAGAGAAAGAAATCACTGCAAGAAACAGCAGAGTGGTACCAACCCTTTCTGATTATGTTTGAATTTTCCCTCTTATGTGTAGGGAGAAGTCCCATAGCTCTGAGTTCTCCAGCACATTTTGCTCAGTCTGTTAGTCCCCTGCCCAAAGAAGGGACAACCACAGAACTACAAAAAATGGCAACAAAAGATTAGTACAAATACTAAGATAAAATAGAGATATTCTAGGCTGGGATAAACTGTTACACTTGCATCCAGGTGCTACTTGAAGAAACAGTTCAGTAAGTCTGTAAAGTAATTTGTCGCTGGCTGCCCACAATGCCTTTACTTGTGCCCTTTGAAATTTTCAAAGCGAGGCTGTTGAGATACTATTGTTTAGCTGTGGATTTTGGTAGGACATAGATCGATCATCTCTCTCAGTCCTATGTTTAAAAACCATGCACCAAAACCAAGCTGCCTTTTGGACAAACATTAGCTAATTTCTGACTTCCTGCAACATTTCAGGGGTCCTGCAGCAGAGTATTCTGGGGTGGTTCTTGAAAGATGAATGCGAGCTGTGGTTTTAAACAAGGACTTGCCACAATATCTGAGGTAGACTTTTCCTGATAAGATCAGTCACTGGGGGATGCGTAGGCCAGCTGACCAGTCCAAAATCAAACACGTCCCCAAAGTAGGCTGCCTGTGATATTTATTTAATTGTCACAAATGTAAATCAAAAAAACTTTAAAAATGGTTCAACCCCTATTTTCTTTGAAATTAAATATGACTGTGAGGAGATGCTTTGCAGTCTGAACTTCGCCTGTTCTTTTTGTCAAGGAGTAGTCTGTGTTCAGTATTATTTCTGCTGACTAAAATATTTTTCACCACTGTGCAGTTTTGGAAGGCCTTTAAGTCCTGCTATAGGTTAATTTTTTTTCTTGCTGTGTGCTTCCTGCATTCTGGATCTTCTTTGCATGGATTTAATTTCACACTTTAATGTCAATTTAATCTCTGGAATTTCTGCCCTTTATCTACAGAGGGGCTACAAAACAGTCGCTTTGTATAAAGGCTGCAGTATGCAATCGAGTTGACAGGTCATCATTTATTAGCATCTCTCATTAGAATGTTAGGAGTTTGACATGTCATTCTATTGGAAATAATGTATGATTGATTGATTGACACTGATCAAAATTTGTTTCTTCATCCACTGTCGCAGCAAATACTGAGAATAATGAGTTGCATGTAATGTCAATAATTCCTGGAAAAATATGGAATAATCAAGGGAGTATTTTGCTCAACACTATTTCTGCTACTTTAAGAAGGGGATCCTAAATTCGTGAAGAATAAGACTTGTTAAGGTTGAATTTTTACTTCCAAAAGTGTTAGTCCTTGTCATAATACAAAAGCTAAAAATAAAAAAGACAATTATTTCTCTCCTGTATAACAAGTCAGAGAAACCCAATAGAGAAGTGTAATAAAAATTGCTTGTTGTTTGGATAATAATAAATATAATGTAAAGGGGGAATACTTTTATATAGCCACTTACCTCTTTAGGGCTAATTGAAAAAGAAAGTGGTTCTAATTTTGACTTTGATCCTGAGAACAACTGTACATGACAATTATAGCTTCAAGACAAATATTGGTTTTGAGCAATATGTAAACAATGTATGTATCATTGACTCATTTAGCACTAAAGGAGTTTTCTTAACCTGGAAAACCTGTATTGATCATAGCTGCCCTAATGACAGAGGAAGCTGCTAAGAAGAACAATTTGGTAGTAGGGGGAAAAGTGTGGTTTCCTGAGTAGAAAACTCGATTCTGGAGAAACACCTTTTACTCCAGGGAGTGCAGTTGTCTTCAATGGAGGCGTACGTTGTTGGAGTTGTGCTAGACAAGCTCAACACCAGGTCTGTGTGCATAAAGAGAAGGGAAGAGGGAGGAAATAGGGCTATTCAGTTGGCTGGACAGGCACCTGCCTAACTTTGAGCATGCAAGTACTCTCAAAAGTGAAGAGAACTATAGAGGAGCATTTACTTTTTCCCTGATGGGGGCCAAGTTAATAAAGAAGAATGAAAAGAATTTATTTGTTCTATGGATTTTTCCAGTGGTTGTTCAGTGGAGGCTAGGTATACTGGGAGCTGATTACAATTTAATGTGTTACTACAAAGAAAGGACAATGCTGTCTAGAAAAGATTTTTTTGCATAGAAAGTAAAAGAGCAAAATTTGACATTTTACTGCTTTCTCCAAAGGTCAACAATATTTTACTGTTTTGCTTAACGAAGGCAATAATCACCCATGTTCTCTCCAGCCTTTAAAGTCGTCCCCTCTCCCCCCCCCCCCTTTTTTTTCCCCCATTGACATGAAATGAGAGAGGCAAATGTGAAGAGGGTGCACAATGAGTATGTTGCTGAAGGAGAGAGGCCATGCTGTAGCACATCTTATTACTTTACTTAGGTCCAAGCTTCTCATTGAGGTTGGTGGGATTCATTCATTGCTCCTATGGCAGGGGGGAAGGTGTCTTGGAGCTGGAATATGCTCCAGGAGCAGTTTTCAGTGAGTCTTTTGGAGACGTGCGAGTCTCCTCCTTGGAGACATAATTTGCAGATTATTTTTATTAATAGTAAATTACTGGCCTCTCCCATTCTCATACTATAAAACAATAATGTTGGTGGATGGAACTGGTATTCCTCTATTTCACTTTGCCTAGGTAGGAAGAATGAAATAAATATTGTAATTTCTTAATGATATAAAAAAAAGAGTGTGCTGTAGTAAAGATTTGGTGGAGGTCTTGAAATAGTCAAGCAAATAGCTATATGTTCCTTGACGCAGCCATATCAGCTGGTCTACAATTATAAAATCTTACTCCTTGCAAAAAGATGCATTTTCAGTGGAACACACAGTTTCATCATGGCACAATAGGGGGAACACAGTGGAGAGGACTGGGCACTGGAGACCTGAATTCTGCTTCCAGCTTTGCCATTTTCCTTGGGAAAGTATTTCCTTTTATTTTGTTTCCTTGTCTGTAATATAAAATAAGGATATTTGCCCTCCCTTGTGAAGCACTGGAATACCCGTAGTATCACATAATAATACATTGTTACAGAAACCACTAGTCCTAAGAGTGAAATCACAATGGAAAACTTGTTTCAAGTTTACATTTCTTTTCATTTCTTCTGTAGACAGGGTGAACTATGTTCTGTGTCCCCAGTATGTTAATTTCCTTTGTCCTTTTGATGCAGTTTCGTCATACTACAACTGCAGAAGAAGGGTCTGCATCATTTGTTCACGCTATATGTTGTAAATTACATGTTTGTTTCTGAAGCTTTTAGCTTTTTGCTGCAGCACGAACAGTAGGATGAAGGAGTACCAGAATATACGTTTGCAACATTTGCCATTGGTTCCTGTGATGACCCTGATTTCACTTTAGCACTTAAAAATTCTCTGAGAGAATAACTCTGTCTACAACAATTTTCATGATTCACTAAAATCAGCCTGCCATTTAGCTAGATAGAAAATACAGTCTGCAATACCTGTGAACACACGCATCATTTTGCCCTTCATGATATATTAGTGGTGTCAAGTGCTGATGAGATCATACTTGATAGTAGTTGATGATATAGGATGAGCGGGTGGTGAGTTAAAGCATTTTTAAATCCATCTGTTACAGAATTCACTCAACTGGACCTGAATCCCCTCACGTCTTCTGTCAGCTGATGTAAAATCAGGAACATCTCTACTTGAAGGCAAGTCAGTTATGCTGTGTAGAAGAGGTGAAGGTAAGAAAAAATGATTGGTTCCTGCTCTCATCTTGTTTGATTAAAGCAGGCTGTGTTGCAGAAGACAATGGAGTTATATCTGTCTAAAAATTGTTGGATGAGAAGCAATTGTATGTTGACCAATTACTATAAAACATTATGGATTTTTTTTTTAACTTAGGCTATTTTATTCACTTTCCTGAAAAACCCCTAGTTTTCCTCTTTTTTGATAATAGTGCATTCCAATGTGGATAAAAGCAGTATTTACTTCTGTTCTTGAATTTTGTTGATTTGTTTGTCAACAATCCAACAATATGTTATATTTTGGACAGGTGTACTCTAATGGATGCCTCTAAACAATTTGAACATGGCTAGTTGACTTAATTATTTATTTCTTCGTGATAGCAAATATTAAACTCTGCAAACAGCTAGCTAAGCACTGAGTGCTGCCAGAATTTCATTGTTGAATACACCATTTTCTCATCTTTTATGCACATTTATATAGTCTATTTGGTTCCTGTGGAGCTGATCTGGGGAACTCAGTCTATTTCCTTTCATAGTGATGCTGGAGTGAAACAATGTTAGTGGAAATGAGCTGATTATTTGGAAAGAATGCCATATATCTATATTCATTAGTCTGTCCTAACTTGTATTGGCCCCTTACATTTTGCACTGTAACTTTTATTCTTGCTTTGGTGTTTAAATCTCCTTAATCGATAGCATGTTACATTGTAGCTTTCTGCTTGTTGTGATAGTTTTCTATACTCAGTATGTCTCTCTAACACACACAGCATATGTGCACACATACTCCTAAGAAGAAATCATTGTTTATCCTTCTCCATGGCATGCATAGTGCTTAATTTTATATAGACAGAGTTGGCATTCTAGGGATTCCCAGTTAAGTTTTGGATGAAAACTGATAGCTGTGCCATTGGAGCCAATTGCATGAGTAAGGACAGCATTAGGACTTAAACTGTCTCAAAATGTAGATATCTAACCAAACAAAGCAGGACCTGGTGGTTGAAAGCAATGTAAAATGTGCTGTAAACTAGTTTTTTGAACACCACTTATCTGTTTATATTTGTGATCATATTGGGCACTCTACTAGTGGGATTAGTGACTTGCTATCTGCATTCCAGGCAACCATGTTTGTATGAAAACCATGTTTGTATGAAAAAACTGAGCAAATCATGCATTGCATAGTACAAGGCTGAAACACCTGTATTCTGTTACTTTATCTGCACGTTTATGCAACGTATAAACCTCGGTGTTTCAACATTGCTCATTTCCAGCTCAATTAAGACTGTCTTCCTGAGAATTAATAATGGTTTAGCAAGAGCTGTCCTTCATCTACAGTGGACTTCATGGCTAAAGCAAGGAACACTTCTCTTTCAAATCACAGCTGCATCAGAAATTTGTTTTACAGTGTAAGAACTATGAAAGACATTAATTCAGTTCTCTGTCTTGCTGATACTGCCAGGCTGTCCTAGATTGCTCAAGACACATAAAATGAATAAAAGGCATTTGTGGGGTTGTGAAGCTATATTAGTCATTGCACCATAGGAATGTCTGCATTGTGTGCAGTACAAGGCTTGGGTGCAGGTTCTTTTGATGTGCTAAATACCTTTTCCCTTTGTCCTTATACACCTTTCCAAATTCTGCTGCTTTGCTTCATTTCTCCCAAGCTATCTGTTTTTTGTGCTGGCTTTGTATTGTATGTGCTTGGAGCAGATTTGAGCATTCCAGTGAGGCTGATTGTTTCACTTATGTGAACTTATTTCTGTTCTATTATATTAGTATCCTGTTTTTGCTGAGCAAAGCAGCGGAGCAGGTCCAGCAGCTGCCAGTGGTAGAGAACATGCCAGACCAAACCAAGAGCAGCTGTTTCTCTTTTTCCTAGGTTTGACATGGGTTCAGTTTCTATTTTTTATGTCTTTCCTGATATTTTTCCTTCCTAACCAAGAAAATCTTTGAGATAATAAATAACTGAGACTTGAAAGTGACACCTGTCAGTGGACAATCAGGTTTTCTCTGGCCTGTAGAGAAGATGAAGCCAATTATATTGAGTCAGGCCAAGTTCCCTACTGAGGTACTCCATGAAACGTTTTGTTCAGCTGGTGTAATACTGTATGTATACTAAACTAAGGAGGCAACCAGATTTAAACTAACATGGGCAAAGCATGCATCTTCCCAGTTTATGCTCCTTATCACTTTGGAGGTTGTGAAACCCTGTGTTTCTGCATGTTGACAACCAGAAGTGCGTGAGCTCCTGTCTGATTTAGGCCTTTGTATAGGCCTGATTTAGGCCATGTATATATATGCTCAAAGCAGAGAGGAAAGTTACCTCAGACTTTCCAGATTTTCTGACTTTCAGCATTAGGCTCTCCTTTGGTATGTTTAAAGAGAGACTGATGACCTCTCTACTTGCTGGGGTATTCTAATTGTTTTAAATGAGCTCCATAATTACTTTAAGTGTCTGATTTTACTATTCAGTGTCTTAAGATGCCTGTCATAAAAGCTGCCATGAAAATACATATTGACTTTCAACGAATACTGACTTTCCTGTGCTAACTCATCAACCGTTTATGTGTCTTCTAATACTGGGCAGGGAACGTGTCTGTTGACATAGAGGCTTAACGTGTAGACAGTTGAAGTCAGTGAGATTCTTTTCATTGACTTTGAGAAGAACTAGATCAGGATCCCAAGAATTTGGGGTGTGGGGGGGGTGTCCCGCAGAATGGAATCGAAAAAATGAGATTTATGTTGCTCCCTTTAAGTTAATGTAGAATCTAGTCCTGTCTTTCATTTTTAGATGAATATGGGCTAGTGCTGCTGAACAGTTGCCTCTTTACGTTCCCCTGTCTGCCTGCAAAGAATTAACTGATACATGAAGCAATACGGCAGAGGTACCGATACACCGCAAGGCTTGGCTGGTGCCTATGGGGATGGGACCATCTCTTCTCTTGAACCTTGAAATGGTCTGTTTGGTTGCCATGACTGTGGGCTAAGTGGAGTTGGATTTACTTCTGTTTCTCTGGAGTTAGCAAAACTTGCTCTCTGGGTGGAGAAGGGGACTTTGTACATGAGCTTTCCTTGACTTCATCCTTGTAGCAATTCTCCTATTTTGAATGCTTTTTTGTCATCTGGTTTTTGTTTGTTTATTTTAAACCTCTTGCTTTTTTCCCCCCACATTCCTTTCTGGGGAAGTGTGCTTACATGGAGAGTTTGCGTGCTGCAGTTTCCTGTCTTCATGTCAAATACCTAATTGCCACTAGTGAAAAACAAAGACAATGTGTGAGTGTGAGGAATTCTACAGAAATATTGTAGAGTTGCTGTTAAGTACAAGCCAGTAAAGCCTTGATATCAGAAATTACTTTCTCAAGAACTGACTCTGGTGTACTCTTCACAGAGCTAGCTGCTACTGTCTAGCAAATACACCACAGTCGGGTGCATTTCTTATGTCCAGTGGTACTGCAGGCTTGTTCAGTAGGGTGTGTTTAATTTTTTTTTTCCTATTGTACTTGTATAATAATATTGGCATTGCTAATCAGCTGTATTATTACAGTATACCTCCCTTGTGGATATTTATTTTTAAGCTTAAATCATCTCTAACCCATTACTAGCTAAGTGAGAATGAGGCCCTTTCGTATTGAATAGGGATGCTCACAAATGAAGAGTCAGTTTCATTTCTTTACAGAATATTTTTATATTGTACACTTCTTACTTTCATACAACTTCCCTATGCGAACAGGCCATTAGCAGAATCTATCATATTCCAGTTATATTTCCGAAGTGGCATCCATAGGCTGTAGCCATAATCCAACGGAAAATACATATTGCTTAGTGAAATAATATATGTATTTTACAATTACATTTCAGTGTTTACATTGGCATTTGTCTGTCTTTACCTACCGTGTTAACATGAAGCTGAATCTGGAGCTGAAAAACAAAATAAAGCTTTGCTCAGCTGAGGTTTCCCAGAGGTGACATGACGCGGAGATTAGGTTGAGACAGCAAGTCACATTTTGCTTGATGAAAGCATACTGCATTACACAGGGATGTTTGTCTGCAGGGATATGGGTTACATTAAATTGCTATTGCTGTTCATGAACAAAAGATGGTTGGTTTTTTTTTTTTGCGTCATCTTCCATTCCATCTCCCTGAGTCTTGCACTTCAGCGCTACAATAGTTAGTGCTGAATTTCTTAGTATCCGTGAGAATTCATAGATGATGGATCATTCCAGTGACATTGGAATAAGTACGTTGATATTTTACTGTCTCCCTAGCTATGTCCTTCTTGCAATTTCAAACATGCCTTGACAAGTTTATATTCTGTACTTCCTTGCGTCAGTCCCACTGAGGTTCCAGTGTAGCTGGTGAAGTTGTACGTGGGCGTTCAGTTTTAGTTCAGTGTTTAAAAACAAAGAAACAAACAAACAAAAACCAAACAAACCCCCCCAAAAAACTCACAAACAAACAAGAAACCCCAAACCAAACTTCAAAAGCTTTCTAAGAAAACCACTTTTTTCCTCTATCATAACAGATTTCTTAAACCAGTTCTTTTCTAGGGTTATGTGGTTGTTCACTTATTATACTTCTACTTTAAAGTTAAATCTGAACAAAATTATTTGTAGTTCACATTATTTAGATATGTAATTAAGGAATCTGCTGTCAATACAAAACAACAGAATAAAGCAAACTTGCATCGTAAATGCAGGTCACTACTATAAGTGAACATACCATATATGATGATGATAATGCATATAATAATAATGAAAAATATAAGCAATAAATAAATACCTTTAACATTAGGATTTCAGAAAAAATCCAACATTGGTCAATGAAATAAAAAAATAATAATAAAAAAACCCTGACAAAACACAGACCTATTAATTTCTGTGTGGCAAAGACAGGGCAAAACTACACACTTCTAAAAAAGTCTATCTAAAGGATAACTATATCAGACTGGTATCTTCTCCAGGAAGTAGAATATGTGCTATTGATGATAATTAAATCCAATATTCTAGAAAGATTTCTTTCATTTCCTGATCACGTCATGCCCCCAGGTTGTTGATATTCCCTTGTAATGATGTATAAAAATGTGTATACAGTATACTTTCTTTAACCATATACCTGGTTATCTTATATTATAATTACATGAGATTCTACTGGGAATTAATCCATTTCAGACTCTCCTGATTTTTATGATTTTCTAAATGGTGTTTTAAATTTAAGAAGCTACAAAACATCCTGTTTGCTATTTTTTTTTTTTTTTTTTTTTTTACAGTTATATGGAAGTAGTTAACAACTTCATTTAAAATATAATTTAATCCTCTTTGTGGTCATTTCCCTCTTGCAACTGTATATACAGACATTATATTGATGAAATGGTAAATGGTTATCAGCTTTAAAAGAAACCTTAAAAATACTCATTGTTTTCTTGTATCCGATTTCACTCTGAGCATACTGGGTATTCAAGTATTATTTCATATGAACTTTTCCCTGGTTTTGCTGACCAATGAACAGTAAATCTTTTTCATAAGAGTTAATTGTATGTCATTACTTTCAGTTTATAGACACTTGATCTGATCATCTCAGATACAATCCAACATAAATGTTTATGAGACTACATGGAAGTACAGTTTACTATAAATCTGGTAAACATATTCCTCCCATTTTCTTCAAGACTTATCATGATTTATATTTGTTCCCTGGTTCATTCCAGTTTCATATGGATCTTGAAATATATTTAGCTATTTGCTTTCTCTGTTCCTTAGAGGATTCTTGTTGAAGATGCTCATAAAATAAACATGGTATAAGACCCATTAACGTAAATGGAAACACTCTTACTCCATTCATTAATTGCAGCAGGACCTGGATCAAGGCAACAAATCTGATTCTGCAGTTAGGTGTTAAGTGATGGAGGTCAGTGGGATGTTCAGAGCACACAGCATCATGAAACAATATGGAAGTGGCGGTAGAGTAACATCCTCTAGTTCCCTTTCTATACATCAGAGAAAGTGAGACTTTCTCCAAGAAACACGACACTCTTGATTGTATCTTGCTCTATTAAATGGCATACAGATCTAGTCCTCCTCTTTGCCCCTCATGGTGCTTTCTTGAGACTGCAGTGCCAATAAAAGTACATCCTTAGATTTCCTTTAATACCTCTTTATAGAAATAGTTTCCTATATGATTTACTGGTCACAGGAGAGATGGCAATTTGCTACTCCGTAGACAATGATAGCCAAAGGAGATTAAGCTTTTTGCATTTTGACATAGGCAAAATATTAGAGTCTGGCAATTTAGTTTTGTACCACTTATCCTTCATTAAAATGTGGGTTCACACTTCCCATCCTATCTACTCCTTAGAACAATCTCAGTTTGGAAAAGCCAGATTCAAGTTCATAAAGTATATTTTTAAGTTGCCATATTTTAAAATCATTTAGTTGTCTCTTTCAGTAAAACACTGCATTTCCATTGAATTTGATTTGTGAGATCATTTTTTCCTGGCTGTTGCTAGGACAACAAAAGCAGTTTTTGTACTCCAGTACATTGAAGCTAGTACACACTGTATCTATTAGCCTTCAGAAGTACTGCTAAAATAATCAATATCAAATGTATTGAATATGTTAGATTTTTAAATTTCATTTACAGTGGAAAACAATTTTATTTTCAGTGTACTTTAGGATCTGTATGGCTCAGTATTGATTTTTATTTCAACTGTTGTGTTCTGGTATCTGGCTTGGCCATTATATTGGTATTCCCTCTGGAAATCCAGTTTTTCTACATAAGAGGAGTCATGCTAAATGGAAATGACTAATGACTAAGGAGAACAGTTACTATTTCACTGAATGTAGAAATCCAAAAGATTGTGAAGACTTTCTGCTGGTAGCTATTTAAACCTTCTCTCAGATGTCCTTTGAATTAAATTATTCTAGTACTGCAAAAATGGCTGCAAGTGAAGCTGCAAAGGACCAAGAGCTTCCAGTGATATGCCATGCAAACACAGTTTTTGCTGATCTCACTAGGAGTTTGAGATCACCCAGCATCCAGCTGGATGGGAGGGAATTACAGTGAGTTTCATTTGAGAGCTTGAACTGCTTCAGATCCAGTAAATAATTAAGAAAGCTCTTTAAAACATACTGCCAGTATCTATAACCAGGTGCTTCAAAAACTGTTTAAATTCGGGTGCTGCTCATGTTAGGCAGCCTAGCAGTAATACTGTTTTTTGCAGGATTATTGTATCACAACCATAATGTCATCATGGTTGAGTTAACAACTAGACTGAGTGGCAGGTGGTATTTTTATGTCCCTTAATTGTATCTTACTTCTAGGATTTAAAGGGAATTGACAGTTACACACTACAGAATGCTAGTCCATGTGAAAATAAAATAACTCTATACACCATTTTTACTTTTTTGGATGGTAAGTAAACATGCTACTTTTTCATAGTTTGAACATAGAATCTTACTATACCATCGGCAAGGGTATTACCCTACTGCTCTCATACATGAATACAATACATATAGACCACTGGCTCAGCTGCGGAGAAAATTTTAAACACATGCTTAAAGCTATACCATATACTTAGCACTGAAATGAATGTGTACAAAGCATAAAATCAAGCATCTCCTCATTGCTAGAGGCCCAACCAACTCATAAGCCCTCCAAGAGAGTTTCCAGCCCAAGTTTTCCAGATGAATGACAGATCATTATCTACTCATCCTTGAAAAGATACGGGGTTAGAGGAACCAAAAATATGTTCAAATCTTGCATAGTAGACATCAAATTTCATATGCTTCCCGCCATCAATACGTGATAAATTACATTGCTCCATGTATTAGATGAGCAGTTAATGTCAATATGTTAATTTTTTACTTATGTATTATTTGATAATGTCACAATGTACAATTGTAGACGTCACAACATTTACTTAATGGTTTGTGGTGGGAAATATAGTTTTTATAGAAAGACCATTCATACTGTAACAAGGACTGTATCTCATTTCTGTTTCAGTGTGGGTGTCAATCAGATAGCTATTGCTATTGGGAAGGGCCTGGGGAAGGTTCATTCTTGGTAGCTGATATTCAAAAAGTTCACCGAGGGAAGCATTTCCATTGATGTTTTGTTTGTTTGTGGGTTTTTTTTTGTGTGTGTGGTTTCCCCCCCTCCTTCTCGTTAGCTTTGTTTATGTAATCAGTTCAATTGCCCTTTAGGTGTATGTTGTTTGGTGGGGTTTTTGTTTGGGTTTTTTTGTTTGTTTGTGGTAGGTTTTTGTTTTAAATCCATGAAGTAGGTAACTGAGAAGTTTTATGGTTTGGGTTTTCTCAGTCAGGTGCTGAGAGATGCTGATTACCCTAAACTTTCACTGAATGCAGTGGGAATTGTCTCAGTGCATATCAGGATCAAGCCATGAAATTATTATGCAAAATAGTTTAATTGAAAGTGTTGTCTTGGCTTCTCAAAGGAACCTAAATGCTATTAAAATTCAGGGGAATGTGGGCATCTGGCTTCTTTTCACTCTGTTGAAAATCTCAGCCAATATTCTCTAAATAAATTAGAATTTTACTTGTTTCTGACCAAAATAATAATTTTTCCATTTCTTGATGGTTATATAATAGTAATTTCTCTGCTTTTGTGTACTAGTGTGCCCAGGCCAATAATAGATTCTTTGATGCAGCTGTCTTGAATTGCATTTACTATGGTTTTGGCAGTAGCTTCAGCTCTTTGTAGAAACAGTGTAGGGAACCTATTTCAACTTTTTATTCTGATAATCTACGTTATTTTTGGAGAGAGGATGCACCTTTTTATTTGCACATAGTTTGAACTTCGTTTTTCTCCCTAATTTTCCAGTACACCTGGAGCAGACAAAGAAACATGATTTCATCCAATTGTTTTGCTGGTGGTGTATTGTCACCTACCAGAAGAGCTACTAAGAACATTCAGTTCTGATATTTAATTAAAAAATACAACCAACAACAAAAAAACCCCTCTCAGTTTCATAGAAGCTCGTAATGACTCATAAGAATCCTTGTGGAAAACAACCAGGTAGATTTTATGAAGATATCCAGTGGGATTTTATTTTTCTGGAGGCTTAAAGTCTGCAGTGTGTATATGAAATGTGTTTAAAATAGATTCATAATTATGTTTGCTTTATCACTGATGAAACCTAGGTATTTTTTCATGATAGACTTGCACAGGCTGAAATAAGGAGTCTATGTATGAGTAAATGTAACTTTGTGTTACAATGCTGGTTAATTTAAATATAAATCTAAACATGAATTGTTCTGTCTCTTCTATTGAATGGAATTTCTTCTCCTACAGTATTGCAATTTATTGTTATTTCAATCTTATTGAACCTTTTGAGTTATTCTCAAGTTTCAAAACCAGGTGAATTTCATGAACCCTTTTTCTTTGCATAGTTACTACTTTGTTTTGTATTACTTGTACAATCAGTTCATTTCTTCTCTGATGTTCTTGTTAAGGAAAGACGTGTAAGTATCATCTCTGTATAAAAGCTGGATTGGCATGAGGGGGAGGAAATTAGATTCTCCCATTGATGCATTTTTCACGTATTCTGTCTGGTTTCCGTCTGCTTGCTCTCGAATGCATTTTACTTCCTGTTCCCTCATTTGAGTTTGTCTTTTCTCATGTCTTTCTGCTCTTCTTTAAAAATCTTTGAATTCAAGAACAGCTTCCAAATCTACAGTTTGAGTGAGTTTGAAATCACTCATGTCTAGTGCCTTGTATGGGAATTCAGGAACATATCCGAACACCGTGTCAAACACAGAAGCTGCTTCAACTGCTTCTAAATACAGAAGCCACTGACAGTGGTTTCTGGTGGCAACAAGTGAAACTAAGACACAAATAATGGTCCAGCCATCTCATTTGTTTCATGCCTACAGTCTGAGTGGCTTGACGAAATAAAATGTAGTTTCGAGCACTTCGGGAGCTATGAGCTCAGGCCTTAAAAAACTCTAGCATTGTCCTGTGTTAACATTATGTGCTGTTTTTATAGACACCACAGAAAAGGTGGGTATGGTGATGTTGTTTGATTCGGCACTTTATTCGGTGCAAAAGGTGAAGTCTTCAACTAGCATAAAACAGGTTTTTTCTTCCGAGTTGTAACCGATCTCAGGAAAGGAACCAAAAATAACATAGTTATTAACATTCCTACTGTGGAGGAGGTGGTGTAAATTGGCATGACTCTGCAGCTGGTTCCATGGAACCAATTTGCATCATTTTTATGGCAGCAGATCTAAAAATAGGAATGTATTGGAAGAAACCTTATCAAGCCAGATGACAATCTAACTACGGATGTTGAGAAAGGGTGTCTTTCTAGCTAAGTCTAACATTTAGCTGTCTATGTATGAGTTTTGGTTTGTTGCTTTGGTGTTTTGTTTTGGTAGGTTTTTTGTTGTTGTTGTTGTTTTGTTGTTTTTTTTTGATTTGTTTTTTTTTTTTTTCTTCGGAAGGGTTTGACCTTTGGAAAAGGAACTGGAAGATGAAATCCACTTATTTCATACGGTTTTGGTAACGTTGTCAATTTATGTTTGAACTGGGGATTGTCACACCTAGTAAAAGGGGGTTGTAAAAAGACTGCAGTGAGGCAGGTATGCCGAAGATTTCAGTTCCCATCACTGTCTCTGTGGGGGACTGTGAGTACAACTGGCCATACTCACTCTCTTTTGCCAGATAACTGGGCAGGTTGTAGACGTTTGCAACCAGGAAACTTGGGTTTATTCATAACTGTGCTGTTACATTTTTGTGGGGTCTTTATCAAACTAGTTCCTGCTTCATTTTGACCACCTGTAAAATGGAGCTGAAATGCTTTCAGTGGTCAAGTACTCTGAAATTTACTGGTGAAAATTCTTTATGATATATAACTGTTATTAAACACAGTATCTACATGAATTCTTGAATTCAATTCGATCAGCCTAATTCCTGAGTTGATATGGGCTCTTTATCCCCAGGGCATCTGCAAATTAGCTCATTCCCAGTCAGCTATATACACACCAAAACTTTGGTCCGAAGATCAGTCTGCTACTCACAATAGCATGAAAACAAGAGTGCAAGAGCTTGTGAAGAAGTAAGCAGTCACAACATCATAAGGATTATATCTTGGACAGAAAGGCTGAGACAAAGACAGAAAACCTTGATAACACAGTATACTAGAGGAATTAGTGTCCTTTTGTATAGGTCTATGGCTTTAAAGACCTGGATTATAAATTGACTGAAATATAGTTAAAGGTATGTCCTTAGTAACTGTGCACTGTAAAATATTTACAGTAGCCCTTGGGACAGTGGTAGCTATACTTTGATTTTTGCAGTCAAAACATCTCTTCTTGCTCTGCATTACGGAGCATAAAAAGATTTGTAACAATGGCTAGTGTTATTTGGGTATTTCTTAAGAAATCATTTGAGCTGGTCTTCCATTGATAGAGTCAAATCTGGCATGAAATTAAATCCAATTCAAGAACCTCATGAATAGCAAGAGAAGGTCTAGCTACTAAAGTCCTCGCAATTACTTTGTGGTCTTTACAGGATGGGTGTCCTGAAAACCGAAGTGACAAATCTGTCTGTGTTTGAGTGGTCATCTATGCCTCAGTAAGCAGACTTTAAAGACAGGTTCTAAAAGCCAGAGGCACTCAGATATACTCCATTAGAAAACCATTCCATTTCCCTTCATGGTCTGAAGATTTAGTATCTTAGGGGCTTTTGCTCCCCAGTCAATAGTGGTGTTTGATAAAGGGGAGGAAGAAGAAAAAAGGGGGGGCGGGGAGAGGGACTAGGATTCGTAGTACAAAGACTCTATGTAATATATTTAACTGTCAAGTACCTTTTCTTGTGAGTAACGGGCAAGCTCTCAAATAAGAGAACTGAAGTTGTGAAGAATTCTCATGGTGAGAGCGTTGTAAGAGATGCATCCACAACAGGAGGTATTGGCAGGGCCTCAAAACTACATTTTCCTTAAATTTGTGTGAGAATACTGTATTATTTATATTTAATTTGTATGCTGCTTTTTATTTTGTTTCCTGGATTTCTGGAAAACAAGAACAGAAGAACCCATTCCAAGACCTGAACAAAATGTAATGTGTCTTTGGACAGATGGTAGGGTCCCACAGAAGTCTGGAAACCACCAGCTGAAATATGGTAGCCATTGCAAATAGATGCAAGGCAAAAGGAGTTAGGATCCCCACACTGTATTGTCACAAAATCCCCAAGATGCATCAGTTAGTGTAGTGGCCAAATTCAATCCCTGTTTTCCACCTCTTCTATTTATTCCTAAAATGCAGAACATAACACTACTGAAGTCCTCTGACCTTTCATTGGTACTGTGAGATTGGAATTTGGTGGATAAAATATCACGTAACAAACAAACTTCATCCTACTATGCACGTTTTCTCTAAAAGCTGGGCTGGGCACATTGCAAACCATTTCTGTATACAGGGTTTCTTCCTTTAATATGCTGTGTAACCACATCTCTTTCCAGACCTCTCTGCGTGTGTGATTGTAAGCCTGAAGGCTGCTGCTTAGGACTATCCTCTTTGGTAATGCAGGAATATAAATGCTTCTAATACTTGAGATAAACTCATTGCTCCAAATTTCAATATCTCAAAAAGAGCCTTGTACTCTGTATGTGGACACTCATTGGTGAACTCTGACTTTTGATCTTGCATTCTGCACTGTGAATAATGCAGACAAAATAGTCTCCAGGTGCTTTGCCTGACCATTGCTCAGATTCAGTCTATGGAACCGTGTTTCGGTCTTGATGCAGACTGCATTATAAACACTCTTTGCTTCTGCTGACAGCAGAGAAACCACTCTGGGATAAACACTGGCATTAGCTCAAAATGTCTCTAAAGAATTGCAAGTATTTCATCAAAAGATTTATCTTTTGGTTTCTGTGGTTGTTTAAGGCTGTGCAATGACCCATAGGCAGAAGCTATGTGATGGATAGTCTATCAGTATTTCATATCACCCCAGCAGCCACCCTCTAGAAGGAGAGACTGGAATTAAAAGGTTAATATTTGTTAAAAGCTAACAGTTTTGTATTCTCAAGGTTCCAGTTCCTGAGGGAGAAGAACAATTTAATTTACGGGATATATTTTAGAGTTGTGACTTGAAAAGCATATTTTGTTTACTTTGTTTGCTTTCTGAAAAATCTCAGTCTAGGAGAGAGTCAATGTTACTCTAAGCCAACCAAGTTCCACTGGAGTCAAGGAACTATTTTAGCTTTTCAGCTGAAAGTCTGTCCCTTACATTCTTACAAAGTTAATGACTAGATTAGATAGGCTGGTAAATAATTGCAAGGGAGATGGAAACACAGTTTACATTTCAGTCAATGTCTGTATTAATGTGTTAAGCTGTTGGCCCTACAGCTATACCTGTGTACAATCTTTATATAAGCACTAAATGAAATTGCCTGAGAGAAACTGGAACCAGAAAGTGGTCCATAACCGGCAATAACTTCACTTCCACACTTGAAGTTCTCACGCAGAACTGAGCCCTCACGCTTCCCAACCAGTTAAACAGGGTCCTTCTGCAACACAGGACAAATTCCCAGCCAGCCTAATTCTATTGAAATCAATGGAATCCTACCAGCAGAATAATTTGCTCTGTTTTAAAATTATATCTTGTATTCCAGACCCCTTTTTCATTTGCTGTGGTAGAAAGGGCAAGATAATTCCTTCAGCTAATTTAAGCATGAGTCTACTATTGCTTCTACTTGTTAATTCCTTGGTAGTTTTTGTTCAGCCTAATACAATTCATTTTTTTACTCCATTTATACTTTATAACAACTGCATTTGAAAATATGGACATGCATCTTGATCATATTTGTAAATCAAAGTGTATTAAAGACAATATCATTATAGCTGTATCAGGATTAGAATCGCACCCGATGTGTGTCAGTAATGTTTCATTGGTGACCAGAGGATTGTCAAGTAGTATTTTTCAGTGTTCACTGGTGTGACCTAGTAGGATTACATTTTCTAGAATTCTTATCATGGACTTTGGATAGAATGATACCCCACATATGAATATGCTTCATTATTATGTTACTGCTTGAGACTGCTGGGTATTGTTTAGAATTCCTAAATACATGTTAAGTTTTCAGTATTGGCAAATTTATTGCAGTACTACACTGATTTTTTTTTTTTTTCCATTATATATAAAGCATAAAAATGTAATAATGCTTAACTAATTAAATATCAGTGTTGCAAATAGAGAATTATGGGATTATGTTATTTAAAAGTATAAATAATAATAAAGTATGCTTGTTGTCGTTTAACCCCAGCCGGCAACTAAGCACCACACAGCTGCTCACTCACTCCCCCCAGGTGGGATGGGGAGAGAATCAGAAGAATAAAAGTGAGAAAACTTGTGTGTTGAGATAAAGACAGCTTAATAGGTAAAGCAAAAGCCACACACGCAAGTGAAGCAAACCAAGGAATTCATTCAGTACTTCTCATCGGCAGGCACGTGTTTAGCTGTCTCCAAGAAAGCAGGGCTCCATCGTGCATAACGGTTACTTGGGAAGACACAAATGCCATCACTCCAAATGTTCCCCCTTTCCTCCTTCCTCCACCAGCTTTATACGCTGAGCATGACGTCATATGGTATGGAATATCCCTTTGGTCAGTTGGGGTCAGCTGTCCCAGCTGTGTCCCCTCCCAGCTTCTTGTGCACCCCTAGCCCGCTCCCTGGTGGGGTGGTGTGAAAAGCGGAAAAGGCCTTGACTCTGTGTAAGCACTGCTCAGCAATAACAAAAACATCCTCGTGTTATCAACACTGTTCTCAGCACAAATCCAAAACATAGCCCCATGCTAGCTATTATGAAGAAAATGAACTCTACCCCAGAGAAAACCAGCACAATGCATATTTTTTGAAAGTATACCTAATGGGTGAAAGAAAAGGATGAAAAATACTTATTATAGATAATTTATAAATTGTTTGATTTAGCAATCGTTATAAATCATTTGATTTAGCAATGATGGACTGGGTTCTGCAATCCTTTTTCAAAATTTCTTTTTTCTTACACCTTGACTAACCCCACTGATTTCAATAAAAATCACTTGGTAGTTAAGTATGATAGTGTAAAACAGGGCACCTGAATCTTTCTCAGTGGGAAGTGGTAACTACTTTTGGAAGAAATAATTTTGAGTTTCATGAGTCACTACATATTATTGTTTCTTTCTTCCTATTCATACTCTCTTACTCCCCAATAGAAAGAGAAGTCTCTCGATATAATTTGATTCCAGGGAGCCTGAGAGGATTGGCAGTTGTGTTTTGTGGCCAGGAAACACATAACATTTCTAGGGGGCCTCTCAAGTGTATCAAAACAAAATACACAATCACATCTATCACACAAGCTGCAGGTGGCATCATGAAACACCAACATTATCATCACAGTACAACTGATAGCAGCTAAAGCTCACCTTAAAATCATAAGTGCTTTTCATCTCAACTGCGTTGTTACTCTTTTAAAGTGTATTTTTCTCTTAAATTACTTATTTGTCAGAGGGAACATAAATGGAGGAAGAAAAGGGAAAGAATTTGGCAAAAAATATTGGAACTGAAAAGTTACTGAAGCTTGACTGTAAGGTCTCATAGTTTTTCAGCATGAGGCTTTCTGGAGGCCCAGGGGTTGCAGAGACTACTGCTGGTCTATCCAAAGGAGCCGGGTCCCCATGAATGCAAAGCTTCACGTTAACTCTGCTATGCAGAGACTGTGTCCAAGCTGACGATGCGGAAGATTCACAGTAGACTGTTACAGTCCATGTGGTTTTGGACTTTCTTTGGATAAGCATTTCATTACTCTAATATACTCAGTAGTGGGAAAGGAGTGGGGGGAAAAAAAAAAAAAAAACCACCCCAAAATATTTTAAGGTTCAGTCCAGCCATTGTCCTTTTTTCCTAGAAAAATAAAAAATTCAAAACTAAAAAAATTACTGTGAGGATGCTTATATAAGCATTTTCTCTTCCCATCACTCTAGCCTCAAACTTGCCTCATCTTTCTACAATAAAGTTCTATCTAAAACAAGACCTGCACAAATGGCTTCTAATTTTTCAGAATCTCAATTTATATAGTCACAATGAAATTCATATTTTCACTTCTTTAAGACTATTTCCATACTCTTATCTACTCTGTAAAATAAGAACATAATCTTTCAGCTGAGTTTCAGGAACATGAGTGAAAAGAAGATCCAGTTGTCTGTAGCAATTGATCTGTAACCCATGCATCTTACAGTAAAATGCCTGGAAAGGGTTAAGGGTTGCCTGCTGGTCACCTGATAATAATTTTAAATGGATGATATGTTCTCTTTTTATTTTCTTTGGCTAAGAAAACGAAGGGAAAAGATGATGGGATGGGAAAAGATAGGACTACTGCCCTTTTTGGAGCAGATGGGTTTGTTCCAGCGTTAGGAGGTTTCTGTTACACTAACGATTTATTTGCCAAGGCAAGAACATAAAGTGGATTGGGACAGGACCTGGGCTGCTTTCTGGGCAGATGGGAGAGCCCCAGCATGCACCTATTCCACCTAGACTTTGCTGGGATGGCTGAAATCTCAGTAGACCCTATGGGATAATATAGGATGATCCCAGAGTGGGAAACTCATTGGAGGTGATACAACAGTAATAATAATGAGCCAGTCCCCAGAAAATATAGTTAAAAAATAGAAAGTATTTAGAGGTGTAGAAGATCTATGAGTAAAGAGGTCACAGAAAATGGAAGGTTGTCCCTGAGAGAGAAGAGAAAAATTCAGATTTCACTTCATAATACTCTCTGAACTTAAACTCAGACATAGGGTCCTGTAAAGTGCAGTGGGAATAATTTGCTGCTTTGTACTTATCTGGTACTTTTATTTCAAAGTTGTATTTTTTGGTTGGTTTTTTTGTGTGTTTTTTTTGTTGTTGTTTTTTGGGGGTTTTTTGGGGGTTTTTTTGTGTTTTTTTGTTTTGTTTTGTTTTTTGTTTTTTTTTTAAATTCCTATCAGAGAGATTGCAGAACCAACTCATGTCTCTCTACATCTGTGACACTGATTTTCTTCCTTAATGAATTACATGGGATTTCTAGCTGATTCGTTCCTGTACTACCATTGTCCCTAGGTTTCTTCTTGAAATTTTGCAAGAGAAATGCACAATCCACAGCTTGATTACAACTGGGGTTAATGCTAGAGACATGTCACACGTATATTAATTAGTAGCAAACACAAATTAAATTCCAGGATAAAATACTGTCATATCTTAACACAGGTCTTTAGGGGGTCAATAGTTTCATGCTTTGCCAGAGATGAGCGCTGTTAATGTTAACATTGATTAAAGCACTGAAGGTAATACTTTTCAGATTATAGTATATGTCATAGTCTTTCTTCTGGCAAGATGATGCATTTAGTTGCTGGCTGCAGAACATAGTAAGATAATTACCTTACTGGCTATTATGGAGAAAAACTGATTTGTACCATAGGGATATATATCTGTATACATAGACCACTATATATCTGCTTACTAGTACAGAGAAAGAAACAGGAATTGTTGTGTGCCCCCATATACATATATGTGAAAAGAGAGAGAGAGCTAGATTGATTCCTGCCTCCAAAACCATTTAGCTGTTGGCAGAGGCGTGTTGCTTTTTCACCAACTGACCTACAAGAAAGAAGCCAGTGCCTAAGGGTATAAAATGAAAGAGCATGAAGGTGAAAATAAAGATGTCTAATTGTGGAGATAACTAACAGAGAATATCATATCTAATAAAAGCTGCGAATAATATTGTCTGCTGTTCTTGAGACATACTCTGACAGCTTACAAAGTACAGTGTGGTAACTTCCTTGAAACAGTTATGGTATGTGGATGTTTGTTTTAACATGTCACAAGCCTAGATATCATTTTAAATCTTTGATAGATAATTCTTTTATTGAAATTTGTGTTTGATTCTAGGTTAAGCTAAGAGCTATTGATTCCAATACTAGTTTTAGCTTGAAATTTGTACTTTTTTGGGGACCTAATCTGGTTAAGGGACTGTGCACCCAAATGTTTGCTCACTTTTTTCATCTGTATCGAGCCAAAGATATTGTCTCTCCCTATGTCTTTTATTTGGTTCTCTTATTCTCAAAGTACCTTCTCTGTCAGAGAAAAAGAAGCTACAACAAGATGTTTATGATAACAGGTTCCAGGCAAAACAAAATCTTCTGGTGGTTCCCCGTAACATATTTTATCCCTTCTTCTATTCTTAGTCCCAGCTCAGTTCCCACCATGGAGAGGTGCTGCTATGTATGTACTCTCATGATCTCTTTTCATCAGTGTAGCACCTGAGCTCCAGTAGGATCCCTGAGATGTGGCCAGCTGAAAGGGATAGAAAGAGTGGATGTGACCTCATCCTCAAAAAAGACCAAAGCCTTACCTGGGTATTAGAACAAACGAAGTGCTGCCTGAAGGGCAGTGACCTTTAAAACACCACGTAGATGTGAAGATGAATAGGGGATTGAGTGATAATTTTTCCTAGTAATCCCACGCTGGGTTTTTATAGAGCAAAGTCCATGTGTTCAGCACTTATTTAGGGGGTCTGGAGAATTGGCAGATAACTACAGACCTTCAGTATCAGAGAACCTCCAAAGCAATTAGTGTTACAGCACATCTGTCTCAGTTATCTCCTGAGATCATGTGGTATCACATGGGCATATGGGAGAGTAATAATTTTTTTCAGAGTTCCTGTAAAACATAAGTAGTATTCAATAAAGGATATTCCTTTGACCTAAGAAGGAAATTTTTCTGCAGGTGATGTGAGAGGTTATGCTCATAGGTAATGCTTGCAACATGGCAATTACAGATGCTCAGGAGCTAATTTATTGAAACTAGTGGAAAAGGGGTCGCTTCATTAATCTTATCATGAAAAATCATTTAGGGGAAGAACTGGTGAAATTTTCAAATCACGTTTTGATATTTTACTAAAAAAAAAAATTACACTTTTGAGACTGTGAGGGTGCAGTGAGGTCTGGCTCCTCTCTGGGGACCAAGAGCTGAGGGGGACCCTTGGGCTGGCATGACCTGTCCTGCTGCCTCAGCAAAGGAGCAGGGCAGACTGAGAGGGGCAGCCTCCAGCCCAGACATCAGGTACCTCCATGGGGATGGGATGAGGCCAGGCCAGGATGTCAGCTCATGAGTGAGGGGTCAGGATCAGGCACGGTAAGGGTAAGCAGGGTCAGACACAGTCCCAGGTAAGGCAGGTCATGGCCAGGTAATACAGAAAATAATATCATATATATAGTGCTTGCAATGATTTGTGAACATTTTTAGCCACTCTAAAGGCTACTCAAGTAGCTTAATAATATCCCGTCAGATCTATATGGTATGTACCTTTCCTTTACTGTAACTTTTTCCTGCTAGTACACTGTGTATTTGATAACATCTTATGTCATTGACAAATATATTTAATCTACTGCAATTTTCTTTTTACTATTCAAATTTGCTGGTGGTAGCATCAAGTGAGGAAAACTGCCTCATTGCTTACTAGCCCTCTTCTGCTCACACAAAAGGTGAGGGGCAGCACGGTATAGAGATTGCTCACAGTTTCAGATGTACTGTCTCGGTGATCAATACCAAAACATGTTATCTGTAGGCAGAAATTTGCTGTGCATTTAACCCAAATATACTTGACTAGGCTTACTGATCTCCAGTAAGAGTCTAGAAAGGTATCTGCCTTAGAATTACTGCTGAAATGTTTATAACAGTACAGAGAAAAATTGACAATATTGGGGCAAGCATCAGTTGTCAGAGACATTTTTCAAATGGGAATGAAGGGCTCAGGAAGGAGGTCAAGCTTCAGAAATCTGCTTAGTTTAATGTCAATATATTCTTGGAGCTCTTTTTTGTTAATAGCTCTATGGGGGAAAGGGTTTGGAGGCAAATTCCCCTTTCTTTAGGCACAATTTGTTGTTAAAAGCTTATATCAAATATTTCAGTCCATTAAGAGCTACGGTATTTATCACACACACATATGCAGAAGACTGTGAAACACTTACTACACAGTGGTTGTGAAAACTGTTGCTTCCTGTGAAGAAAGGAAAGAAAATTCATGTTCCAGTGTTTGTCTGCTACCCTGAGTCTACAGTGATTCATCTAGTTATTATCAGACCACTAGAGACAGTGCTCTATTAGAGCCAGTAGCTTATCATAGTATTTACAATTGCCCTTTGCTCAGAGATTCTTTCATGGTAGATCATAGTATCCTTCTCAAGTAGAAATAATGACATGGGATGAGATCCCTTTTGTTTAGCGGTTGTTATGTTCAATAGCTATGGTACTGAGTGATGGTGTTTAGTAATCAAATGAAGTGCAGGAGCATGTCTTTGTTCTGCTCCCATCGAGCCCTCGATAATTTTTTTTTTTTTTTGCAAGGAATGATTAATATTTTTTTGCCTCTGCCACTCACTATCCAGATCAAGTCCATTCTGTTTCTATTTTTCATTCCACAGTGAGTACAAATACTGCTTTACATGCCTCAAACATATCTTGATATATCAGCCAGAGTTTTCACTTTCCATAAGAACACAGTAATTTATAATTAGGCTTGATTTATGTATGCTAATGTGTCACATGGGTTAGACAACCAAGGGAGCTCCAGTAAAATGAGATACAAAATGGGTAAGCCATAGAAGTTACCTGTTGGCATTTGTTTTGTGTTGGTGTGTGTCTCTCCCCCCCCCCCCCCTTGTGATGATCTTTCATTCTAATTTGTAGGAGGATATTAGACGTTTAGTCATTTCTTGCTGAAATCAAGATTCTTGCCTGACATGTAGATTCCTTCAAGCTATAATAGTTAGTGGGAAATTTCATGCAGGTGTGTGATTATTCAGTTCATCTGAAGTGCTCTATAAAACTCAATGTCTGTTGCAAACTAAAAGGGGGGAATTTATATTTTTTCCAAGCACTAGAATGAAAAGATGCTTCTTGTTATGAAATCACATACAGAAGAATTTATTGGAATTGGCTACTTTTGAGACTCTGGAAGATGATAGAGAAGTTTTGGAAGTGAATGAAAAATCTATATCATGCAGACATTAAAGTTATTCACTGAGAGTAACACTTTTTTGATAGGATGAAAATTTTTTTTTGTGTTAAGCCATTTAATTTTATTTCTTTCAAATGTGAACCATGTCTGAATTTGTTTCATAAAAGTGTAGCAGTTAATTACAGATCAATTGATAAAAGATATTGACGAGAAATAGTATTAGGAGAATTTTTTATTCCCAAAGGATGTACATCACACTTTGGAAACCATGGAAATATACATGTTGCAGTGAAAATGGGTGAAAATCCCAGAAGTCTAGGTATCCTGTTAGGGTCATGGCCACCAAAACTTGCACATTCAAGGGAATTGTTTCCTAGATAGAAGATTTTTTTTTTTTTTAATTTCTACTTTTTTTTTGTTTAAATGAAAAAGCAAGGCTCAAAACTGGGGATGTTGGAAGTGGCATTGGTTAAAGCTGCTGTTTTAGATGAGGGTCAGGAAATAAGACTACACGAACTGAATCCAGTACAGTTACTGAAGCTGCTGGATAGTGCCTAAGAGCTCTACAAACTCCATGATTAAAGCAAGTCACATGAAAATGCCTAGCAAAAAGCGAGAAAAAGGCACTGATTTCTGAAAACTTCTTCGTGAAAGGGAGTTAAAGATAATTCCCTGTTTTCTTCTAATAACAAATCTTTTTATATGTTGGCTGCTGAAGTTTAGATTCTAAATATGTACATGACCTACCCAAATTGCTGCCTTAATACAGTAGATGGTACATTAGGATTTTGCTGTTTCAGTGTACTCCATCTGAGAACTGATCAGAGTGACTTTTAAAAATGTCTTTACTAGTGGATCACTTGCAAGAGTAAGATTTCTTATGCAATCTTCATACTATGCTTTCTTTCTCTTTCTTCAGTGTACATGTATATTTCCCATAACTTTTCAATTAGGGCCTCTTAGATATCCTGAAATTGTCTTCACTTCTCGTTAAAGCTCTACCTATATCTCTGCCAGAGGCAGATAAGCCAGAGCACAGGCTGTAGTATAGCATAGATAGCTGAGATTTCTGCTGTTCTACCTCCTATAATCAGTGCTACTGAGTAGCAGTATATAATAACCCAGGCAAAGTATATCCTGAGATTTTATTTCTTCTGCCCATCCTTATTATTTGCAATAGGACTTTGGCATCTCTCTACAGTTTTTGTTTCCCTGCCTTCTCTGCTCAACCCTAAAAGTAGTTTGAGTTGGGCTTCCCAGATGCTGTGGACTTCATCAGGATTATAGCCTTGCTAGGGGTGGTGACAATATTCCTTACACAGCAAAGACATGAAGATTAAATGAAAGCAGCCTAATCCTGAAGGCTACTTAGTTGACTAGTATTTGAACTACTTGCATATTAGAGACAAGGCTTAACTCATACTTTCATACTTTTTTTTTTTTTCTGCACATGTGTGTTCACACACTGGGGAAAATCAGAAAATTTAGAGAAAGATTTAAGGCTGAGTCTATGCTGGTGTTGCACTTGACCAAGGAAAATTAAATTATTCCCCATCTATCATTATATTGACAATGAGAGTTATTTCCCTTTTTTTCATCATAAATTTCTGATTCCTTTGATTAGTGCAGGCTTATGTTTCATATTTGCCCTGGATTTCATATATCACATTTCTAATGTATCTTGAAACACTATTAAGTGGCTTAAATATAAACCTTCCAAAATCAGCAGGTTTTGAGGGTCTGATGAAAAACATATTTTCAAGTTTTATTTATTGTGGAATGACTGGTATATCCATGGAACTGATGAGCACAGTTTTTCATAGACTAACTATATAATGCTTTGGTGTTTGTGAACCTTATATTGAATGGCTGCATTAAGTGGCTTTCCTTAAAACTTATGGGATGACAGCAGTGATTTTAATTCTATGTGCTCTATACTCAATTAACAAATTATTATGAAGCTGCAGATGGTGTTTTCATTTATCACTGAGACATTTTGGAATTAAATTATTCTTTAGGTAACTTGGTACATATTGTAATTTATACATAACCACTAGGAATCAACATCTCTAAATGATCCTGAATCTGTAATTCAAAATATATTACAGTAGGTGATTGTCAGTCTTCAGCTGCTGACTTGATTGCATAGTACTTTGACAAGCAGATGTTACTAGGGAGACATTAGCATCTTAGGTGGTTTTTTATAAACCTTATTTATGGGTAAATATTATTCCCTTACTTCGTTTCTGAAATATAATTTTATTAAAGAAAATTTCAAGTTTTTTTCCTTATGTTCCCGTTATCTGTTTTTGTACAAAAGTGGGTTGTATGTATTATTGCTGTTATGCAAGATTTGAAGCAAATCTCCACAGGGTGGTAACACATTCTTCTTTGATCAGATAAAGTCTCTTTAGGCTTTATCATAACATTTCCATAGTGAAGTTAGGTTCTTTTGCACATTAAAATACTATGAAAGGGTTTTGACAGTTATAGAAGTGAATGCTATCTACACTTAGTAACTAGGACACACAAACCTTTTGCTGTCCAGATAATCTTACAGTATCACTTCATTACAAAATGTCACATCAGAAATAGCATTTTAGTTTTTTGCATACTGCTTATTTCCTTTATAGAGCAAAAATCTTTGCATTTTCCCAACTTTCTTCATAATAAGAGATTTGGCATAAAGAATGCAATGTATTTGTGCTGTGGTCTGATTCTCTTATCAACCACTTGCTATGTTCCAGATAATTTTAACAAGTATGCCAGTGTGTAACAGTTAGAGTTATGGCTGCACAATTCCTTCAATCCATTTACTGAGCTCCCAATGATGATAATATGAGATCTATGTGTGGAATGAAAGCCATATTGCAATTTGCACCTGCTGTTAGGGTCTCTGCTAATTCACAGTTTCCTAAGATGAATGAGAAGTGGAAGTGATTTTTTAGTGGCTTTCTCCTTGTTTTGCTACAGAGATGATGTTGGGGCAGGTTTACCATCCATTTTTAGAATCTTAATAATCTACACCTTAATTTTATTCTTCAACTTGTATGGCATTCTTATTGAAATTATTACTTCTGTCTAAACTATCTCAAAATATATTTAATACTACTTGAAATATACATAGGCTAAATATATGCTTAGGACTTGATTTCAAAACTGTAATGCACATTTTTCCTTAGTAGTTTTATATTGAAGTTAAAAACAGACTCCTGGTGTGTCCAGAGACACACTGATCCATAGTCACAGATTGTAAACAAAAAGGATGCAGAAGACCACTTGACTCGTCTGCTCTACCTGATCTCATACACAGTGATTCCAGTGTTTCCTAAATTGTAGGTATATTGTAGAGGTATATGCCGTATTTTTCCCCTACCCTCTTAACTTTCAGTATTTCAAAATGCGAGGTTAGAATATCCATGAGGGCACTGTGTCACTGGTGTACGTCCATTCAGGGAACATTACCCGTGCATTATTTTACCTGGAATCTGTACTTGTTTCAATCTGTACTTTTCCTTTGGAAGTCAGGTGATGTTTTTTAGTAGGGTGTTGTTTTTTCTAGTACAAATTATTGTTTGTAAGTACAGAGTAGCCATCTTTGCTATGGAGTTAGCATAACCAAATTTAGACCTCAATTTGAATTCAAGGCTCTCAGTACTTTTACAGAGGTGTACTATGCCTGACCCTACCATCTGCCAGAATCCAATAGTAGTTGAAATGACAGTTCTACCTTAAAACATTATCAAACCTGGAATCCAGTGGTTTTTTTTCTTGAGCCTTTTCACTTAATGTCAGAGTCCTCTAACAAAAGCTATGCTCTCAAAGCTGTTGTAAAGAATAATGTCAAACCAAAGTAATTATTGTTCAAACATTTTCCATATTCCATACTGTATGATCTTTTTTCATATTCATATGACGTTTCTGTTTTCATTGGACCAGCTACAATGAATTTAATACTTTTTTTATTAAATTCCATTTCTAATAACTAGAAAGAATTCAATTCTCCTGCTCTCTACAGTACATGCTTTAGCATACTGCTCACCTTTCTTTAGTTTGCACAAGAAATGCAGGGTGAATACTTACTGCTCAAATGAACAGGAAATAAAAGGTCCTTTTTTAATTTGATACATGACATGATGTCATGAATAAGGAGAGTCTGAGTATTAAGAAGTGAGTGGCATCCTGAGTCGTCTTACAGCTGCAGAGTCAATCAGTAAGTTGTCTGTGAGCCTTTATCACAATGACATACACAGGAGAAAACCACAGAAGTAATGGTCTGTTGTAATTGGAAAGGGGTCTGTGGTAAATGCAAACTTTTGTAGGACAGTTACTGCATTTTGGATTCTAAAACATGATAGTAAATGAGTTCCTGTCTTGAGCTGTAGTCATTCCTAAACTTGTTTGGGGGAATCTTGCACAGCTGCCTAATCACCATACACTGATTACAGTGCTCAGTATAGTGGGTGCAAACGCTGGTATAAAGTGTAATGGCCTTAGAAATATCTTACATCAGTGACACTCACTGTGGTTACAAAGCAGTACAAAACATGCTTTTCCACGATAGAACGTAAGTCCAAAAACTAAAAAGATGCATAAATTGCTTGTTACTCATAAGTCTTGGTAATAAACAAGAAAAAATAATATTAGGATTAACAACAAGCCATAGATTCAGGAGTTCATGAATTAGAAGACATTAATCTACCTGCAGAGAAGCTGAGTATTTGTGTAGTTAATGCATTTCATTTGCTTTTTACCAATGTATCAAATTATTTCAAGTACCTGTTCAAGAAGCCAGCTGGGAAAGATGTTAGCCTAATTAAAGGTTCTTTCTTATTTCAGCGGAAACTGTATTTTTTTTTTTTTTTAATGTGATCTGTATTGGCAGGTGGTTCTGTCTCCATTGGAGACAAACATATCGTTACAACTGAATGAGGTGCAAAAGGCAGTTGATTTGAATATCTAACTGATTTGTAACTTGCTAATGTATTAAAATTTAAGAAATGTGTCAGTTCCTTACAGACCCTAAAGCCAATGCAGGAAATAACTGGCTTAGACATGTATTTTTTTAAATATTATTGTAAGTAAATGCTAGACTGGGCTTTTTTTAACTGTGTGTTCTGATCTTGCTTTAAAGCAGTCTTGAGGAAAATTTCCCAACTACATGGAAGTTCCTTTTTCAAAGTCATTATTATTTGTAAGTTTCTGGTCCCCAGAAGCCACCACCTATACAACACTGAGGTGTCGTGTGGACACAGGCAGGCAGAGCATCTACAGCTCCACGGTGCTTAGAGAGCTAATGGGTCAATCAGGCAAAGGCAACAGTCTATTTTACATATGAAGGAACTGAGACAAAGGGACATTAAGCAATTTACAATCTATGTCAGACCCCAGAACTGAAAAAGCCTGTACTTCTTCCTCATATTTATCTAATACAATTTCTAAGTGTATCTACTAGATTCAGATCACTGAGTTCTCATTATTCTCCTGTAGTATAAACAGCTCTTTCCTAACTACACATAATGAAGTCTTTTCTCATCCTTCTATTTTTCAAGGCTGAATGATTCAAGTCTCAATGCTTTTTCTCACAATAAAGAATTTTTTAATCCTTAAATACACCTTGTAGACTTTCTGGCATAATTTCAGTTTTGTTTTGAAAGAGCTTTTAGTAGCTGTATTTTAAAAGAAAACATTTAAAGTTTTAAACATTTGTACTGAAGATGAGAGAAATTATTGTGTTTTTGTGGAGAAGAATTTTCTGTTTTGCCAGCGTTTCTTTTTTGAAACAAAACTGTGTCACAACCATCTAGTCCAGATGAAATAATATAGTGAAACAGTAATTGCACAGCCCTGGATGAAATCCTGGCTCAGTTAAAATTCAATGGAAAAGCTCTCACAGATGACAAGGAGATCTAAATTCTACCCATTGGTTTCATTGCCTTTGGAAAATTCATGCTGAAGCACATGACAGCTCTTCAGTGTGCTGACTGGCTTCTCCAGCAGTAAAGTCAGAATGAGAATGTATGGGCTTCATCTGCTTCCCAAGAGGTGCTTTCCCAGTGAGTTGGATCAGAATCGTAAATATCATATTTAAGCTAAAATCAGAAGACAGAGTAGATTTTTCAGTTAATCACTGGGGAATTTATGCTTATATTCTACCAGATTTATTTACAGAAGTGTATACGGCTCAGGTGGCCTAAGAAACTGCTAAGTCACCCATTATGCCTATTATGACATTCTTTTTAAATATATATAGATCCTTCAAAGTAACATTTTTTTGTAATTACAATTTCTTTTTTTGCTTTGAATATCTAAATTCTGTTGAAATCAACCCAGATAAAATATTTCTTGTCAGATCTATTAAGGAAATTTGAGTTTCATCATTGACTTTAAGCACATGAGGTATCTTCTAGAAAGAATAATAACCTAACATGATCCTCATGAATGTCCTATTTAATGCAGTTTTGTGTCCTATACTGCATCTTAAACACTACCTTTCTTATATCCAAAAGATGCCTAATCATGATCAGATAAGGAACATAAAACTGGCTGGAGCACTTCAAATCACTTGTCTACAGCAGGAAAATCCTACTTCCAGCTATGTTTGACTAATAATATTAGCTGATAATCTAGTAATAAATGCATGATTTGGAAAAAATATTATTAACTTTGAGTTAATGGTGCAATTTCAGACTATTTGAAAAGTGTTTTCAGCTTCATTTGGAGTAATAATTGACCCACTGATGAAGCAAGATCATCACACTATGCAAGTTGCTGTAGCTTCCTTGATATCAAAAAGCAAATTTAGATGGGATACAAATCCAGCTTGTAGACTCTAAAAATATGAAATAAAAGTCACTGCCAGACCAAATAATTTCAAAACTAAAAGAGAGGACTGCTCAAAGTAATGTCAACCATCTGGAAGAGAGACTGCGTAGAAAGGAAAAATGTCTCTGTCCAAGTTATCAACTTTTCCAAAGCTTGTAACAAAAACATGAACCAGTCATTTTGGCAGTAGTTTAAACAACAAAGCTGTGAAAAGAACTGGTAACTAGTCAAGGCCACACACACCATGGCAATGAAATACAGTAAGATACCGCTACTGGTAATAAATGGAAAGAGAGTTGTAGGCAGATGGTCAAGACAAGGGGAAGAAAAGAGACTGCCAAAGAAATCTGCCGGATAAAGCAAGTGGTATAAGCAAAATAAATCTTTTTTTAGAGTAGTCACTACTGACTTGGTCAATTTTGCTTGTGGATTAACTGCAGCTGAGAAACCATTTGTGGATGTTCAGTAGGGGGAAAAAACAAAAGAACAAAAATAAAAGCAGCTTGGTTCTTGACTCTCTTTTCTTCAGGACTTCTTGCAACTCATGCATACTTAGTACATCAGAAGCAATCTCCTGCTCCAGGAGATTGGTCGTAATCTGATCAAGTACCAGATTAGAAATTAGATTTTTGCCCTATTCTCCCTGTTGCCAGATTGTGTATTGTGCTGTTTAGAAAGGCTGTGTGTTCTGACAGGATGGATTAAAGGACTGGAAAGGAGCCTGGAAGTTACCAGGTTGTGACTATGCATAGGTGGCTGGCTGTGTGACTCTGAGGAAATAACCTTTTTCCTTGAAGGTAGTCACTAAAAGAGCTGTTGCCAAACATAATTTCAATCATATGAGGCATTTTAATGCAGGTCCGGGTAAATAGAGAAATTATTTAAATATAGATGGATTACTGGCAGTAGCACTTTACCCTTTCCCGAAATAGTCTGTTTTTTTTTTTTTTTTTTTAATGCTTGCACATGCTCTCTCTCCCTCACTCCCCCTCCCCCTCCCACTCCAATAGTAACAGAGGTGTAGAAACTCTTGCCTTTTGCTTGTGCACTTGCACTCCACAGGACTTTGTGTTCTAACAAGGCACAAACATCTGGGCATTGCTGTATACCCTCTTTCTGTGTTTTTGCACTTCATCTTTTAATAAAAGGAGATGATTTTAAAGCATGTCTTGATTTTGTGTCAGTATGTGTGTGTGCGATTGTTATTGATAGTTATATGCTCTGTTTTGAAATAAACATGGCCATAGTGGCTGTTTAAACATTATTTGCAGTTTCTTTATTAGAACTTCTTATACCATGACCTGCATAAAATAATTTCTGCCTGTAGTACTCTAAAAGCTGCTTGTGCAATCAGTGCAAAATCCTGTAACGACTTTGTTGAAGCAGAGACGTAAGGCATTCAGTGTTACCTTTGGTACACCCATAGTATGACAATACTTAGCCTCTGTTAATTGGAGAAATACTACTTGGTTTATCTGTGTGATGTCTTTCACAGCCTGTAAGCAATGTTTCTTCTTCAAGAGATATTTCTGAAATGGGAAGAAACTCAACATTGACAGAAAATGCAATGAGTCAGTCATAACAGTTACTCGTAAATGATGTGACCTACATCTAAAGTAAAATTCTGTATAAAATTTTCTGTCTGAAATAATAACTCAAAAAGTGACATTTGCCCTTTAGATATACAGATACAAATAAAGGGTAAATTAATCATAGTGAATGAGTCATTTTAAAGATTACAAGCTTCCACAGTATTGTTATGAAAGTTTTGTTCCCTGAAGATGCTCTGTACCTGATAAGGTTTTAGAAATTTAATTGAAAAAGTTTAGTAAAGAATTAAAATTATCATGTGCCCTTTTGCTGAAGTACAAATGAACTAAGAGATTCTTTGTAAAAGCAGCTAAGGTGAATAGCATGTTAGTATTCCTTTGAATACTCTATCAACTTCTTGCTATTTTTAATAAAATTATGGTTGGTTTACTGGGTGAAACGATTTTAAAATAAATAGCTTCTGTGCAGATATTACAAAGATTTCAGTATCACTATTTCACAGTGTTGAGATAATGGGAAAGAAGATACACTTAAATGTCATTGCTTATGCTGTAGTTATATGTCTTACAATGCCTGAATGATGTTTTTAAAAGAGTAACTGAATACTTATAACTTGCAGGATTGATATTCTTTCAGATGCTGACAAACATACATCTATCTAGATAATGGAAATGATTCTTTTTTTTTTATATGTGTTTGTTCATATAAATACAACATATAGTGCATTCAGCTGTGACTCATGAATAAATCTTGAAGATGCATGAGGAATCAGAGCATTCAAATCTGATTTTCAACTGAAGGGAAAAAAGTTTGAATTGAATTTCTTTAGTCCATTGGGAAGAAGTGATTTCATTTAACCCCTTCTCTGTTAAAAATACTTGCCAAGCTATAAATCTAAAGAATTTTGGTAGAGATTTTTCAAAGGCACCCAAGAGAATTAGCGTTTAACTCCCACTGAAATACGGCAGTAAAGCCCATTGAATTGCTAACAGAACTCTTCACTGAACTTTTTTGGTCTTAAAGGTACAGGACAGATGTGTTCCACATCCTTCACTGGGCTTTTATGCATTTATCTGTTCCACTTCTTTGTATGAAGATGTTAAGAGATTTGTACCGATGTTATACTCCAACACTGTGACACTTTCACAATATACCTTTATAATTTCACTGCATTTTACCTATGTATTCTGAGCACTGTTCCTATCTGTTTCTTCTTTATAAGATACCTGCCTTTACTGGAGAAGAACTCAGGTTGTTTTCTGTGTGATTTTTATAGCAAATTCTTATGGTTTTCTATAATGTTCTTCCATGTCTCAAAGACATACTGGGCAAGAGAAGGTTTCAGTCTGCTTACAGGTGTGATAGGTCTGCAAGAGGTTGTGTCTTTTTCCTATAGCGTGATGTGGATTTAGAAGATCTATTAAATCTGTGTAAGAGTCCCTTCTTTTCTGAGGTCAAGAAGAGCTCATAGTTTCCCCAAGCCTTCTCCTTTAGGGGACAGGTAGTAATCTTCCAAAATCAGCATTTCGTAAAAAAATCATAACTTCCAAGATATGAACTCTTTTTTGGTTGTTTTCCTATGCTCTCATTATTGATTTCTTATATCACATTATGGTCTCTTAAGATTGTTTTTCTTTGTAATACACAGTATACTTCCATTCTATTTTCCATAGGCGCATCTTTTTATCTTTCCCTGGATCTGGAACCTGAATTCTTGTGCCATTATGTGACAAAACCAGGTTGACGTGACTTCAAACTTCCAAACTTCTAGATTTACAGTTTTAGGCCATGCTCTGCATCTTTTTGTTTTTTAAGTCAACACAGGAGATGTTATGCTATTAGCAATCTACTTTATCTCTCTGTTCTTTTCTTACAGTAAAATTGCTGTCAAGTCAAAATACTTCAAAACAGCAAGTCATTTAAAAATATATTAAGGAACATTATTTCAGAACATGTCTTTAATTTATATGAAATGTTAACTGTAAGCATTTTCACTCATGTCATTAGGAAACTAACCAGGAATTCTCCCATGAAGGGATGGGATGAAATGAAGAGGCTATTTGTAACATCTTTAACCCATACCCTCCAAGGAAAAGGAATTTCCTGAACTTTCACATGAACACTGATCAAAACCTGCTCCTTTTTTGGGATTGTGTCCTGGGTATTTGCCATTCACAGCACTAGGGGGAATAAGTGAACTGTGGCCTTAATTTTAAGGTTAATACTCCTAGAGGGTCTGAAATTAAGGACTGGACCCAAGCTTTAAGTGTTCCTTTATGAATCTGAGTTGAATTAAGGCACTTGTGGACTTCGAGTGTGAATATAGGTAAAAGTAGTCTTTTGCATGTGATTAATTGGGACAGATTAAAAATAAAAAGAACAAGGGAAAAGTTGAAAGGTGAGGAAATATTTACAGGGTGAATCGTCATTAATTTAACATCGAGAAGACACCAATACCTTCTCTCCCCAACCCTGATGTTTAACCAGTATGCAGTGTTGGGGCTAATACAGTCTCCTCCAAACAGCTAGCAGTTTGTAATTGGTGTTATATTGTCTGGATTCTGCAGACTTCTGAGTCTCCATACAACCTAAAAGGTACAAGGTGCCATGTCAAAATGCAGAGATTTCATAAAAATCCTTTTAAGCTTAAGCAACTCTGGGCATCTGCCAGTACTCTCTAGAAGAGGGCCCTTTCAGCCTACAGTGGGCGCAGACACAGTCAACTAATTGACATATCTATATTACATCTTAATATTAAGATGCTATTTTTAATCATTTTAACTCTCTCTAGGCTTTGTAGTCTTTCAATAAAAGAAGGGAAAAGAATCCTATATCACCAGCAGATTGTTCCAGTTTGAAAAAAACATTCTCTCATGACCCAAAAGGGGAAGTCAGCTAAACTCAGATGTTGTAGGACCACAAAGTGCAGTGCAGGAGGATGGGTCTGAATACTTTAGAATACTGTTAAACAATACTATTAGAGCTGTTTACTCTTCTTAATCTACTGGGATTTGTAAACAGGCTTAGCCTTTCCTAATGTACATTTGTAGGTGCAAGAGGATTGGCCCAAATGTTTCTGTCTCAAATATTTAAGCTCCCCTTTTTCTTCTTCTGTATCACTACTGATTTGGCCAACAAATATTGAGTTTTGAAAGATTTAATAGCTACCTTTAGTCAATAAAATGTATCCTTTTAGTTTACATTACATCTTTATACTTGTCCTTTGGTATGGTGCATAGTTCTGATGTACACTGAATCCTTCCACCTTTCTACAGGCAGATTACTGATACTTAATGTCATAAATCCTATACTACTAAAATTGTTTCAGTCTGCTAAGTATTTATCTAGATTTTTTTTTTAAACCTAGAGGATAAAAGGATACATTTTCTTTACTTTTATTTAAAGAAAAGGATACTTTACTTGAGAAGCTTAAGGTGTTCATGCAGCACAATAATGAATCATTATCATTTATGTCAGCACATGCTTTGGTAGAGTGTTTAAGAGAAAGAGAATAGTAAAATAAAAATAGATTTTTTTCTTTCTTAAATTAATCTGATTATTTAGTCATCTTTCAGTATATCCAAAAAATGCAAAGACAACACGTTTTAGAACTTAAGTAATATTTTCCATCATATATAGAATATATTTCTCAGAGTAGTTGAAAGCTCTTTAACTATGAGATTTAATAACAATATAATGGCTTTATTTGAAAAGGATATAATCATTTTATTTTCATGCTAGAATGGTTGTCTGGGTGACCTCTGTCCTTTGCTAGTTTACGAAAGAGTTATTATTAAAGTGTACAGTGAAATTTCTGCCTTGGTAAGACTTTCTCAAGGTGTAGGAAAGGGAAAAAAAAAATAAAATCCCTAACTCTATATTACTTGTAATGGGAGAATTTATTTATATATTTTCAGATGAGGAAATTGTAAGAAACCAAAAATGTGATCTTCTAACTTTCCAGTTACTAATTTTCTTTAAAGGAGTTCTGAAATTCTTTCAAGCATTTTGTATGCTTAGCTACTAAAAATCACAACTAAGTCATCACAGGGTTATGTGTGAGCAATATATGTATAAATTACAGTAGTGTACGTCTAAATATGCCATTTGTATGCCTAGATATGGCTCAGAAGTCTGTGCCTACTCCTTTACAGTGAATACACGTTCAGGCAGTAAAGATTAAAAACTAATTACACACGCATTGTCAGTACTAATATTTGTACTTAATTTGATTTACAGTACACCAAATAATAAAGCTGACTAAAATTATAAAAAGTTATATGTACAGCCATTAATATGCTCTTTTTATAGTACCTTATTCATTTTTTAAAAGCATATTAAATGAGTTTTAATGTTTGTAAAGCAGATGAAAGGCATGTAAAGCTAAGATAAAAACCAGTGAATATGATTATTTAGCAGTAATATAGATTGCTTTTACACTCTTCTGTTTGAGCCCATTGTGATATTATGTATTTCAAGAGATGAAAAGAAGTCTAGCTACAATTAATTACTATGAATTGAAAGCATCAATTAGGAAGTATCCAGTGCTTCGTAATGGAAAACAATGATGGCAAAGTAGTGAAAAGAAGGTTCGAATATTAGTTTTTCTTTGATTTCAGCCGCTCGTCATGGTTGAAGAGGAATATATGCTGTAATGTGTCACACACAGATTTGGTTCTGCCGTTTCAGTCTGATGGCTTGATGTCAGCACATTGCTGAGGGGGACCTACCTGGAATGAGTCTACATACAACTCGTACTAGCTAACATCATGCTCTCATCAGGATAGCTGTGCCTGAGCTGCTGCCATGGCTAGACTTCTGCCAATAATGGTAGTAAGATGTCCAGTTTAGTCACCCTCATTTCTTGTGAAGCACAGTACTTTGCATATCTTCTTCAAATCATGGTCCTTGCGCTGTTAAAATCAATGGATGTTTGGCAGGCCACCAAGTATAAAGAGATGTGGCAGTCTGGGGGAGTGGGAGCATATCTTCCCAAACCGAAGTCATAAATTATTGCATGTGAAAAGCAAGGGCATTATCCTGATCTCAAGAGAATGCAGAACAGCCCTCTGCACCCTTTCTACCTGAGATACAATAGGGAGGGAATTGTCTCTGCGGACCAAGGACATTTTCCTCTATCACAAGAGCACTGTCTCACAGTCCAACCCACTCCCTAGGAATTTAAAGTGCCTACAGAAAGCACCTTAGAGATCCTGACAGAAGCTCCCAGTACAATAGTAAATTTGCTAGTGCAGAATGCTCAACAAAGAGAATGAGAAAACAAATTTATCATTTCATATCCATTAGTGGCTATCTGTGGTACTGTACACACATTAATAATAAAAAATGTTAGGCTTATAAAATAAGGCATCTGCACATTTCTGAAATATATTCTTTCTGTTATCAGTACCCAAACTTTATGATAGACCATCATGTAATTTCCTGAGTATGCTGTTTCTTAGCTGGAGCACATATAATACATCTGGCATTAACAGGAAATAAATATGTGCCATTTTGGCATTAAGATTCATGTCCCAACGTGATATCAGATCTTTTTTAATTTTTTAACCAATACCTTCAGTAAACCAGAGTGCCTAAGGACTTGGATGATCAGATAACGTTAGAAGCACATGGAACAAAAATGCTTTTCCTTTCAGTGTCTTACTACCATCTGCTACATCCTTTAGAGTGGTATTATTTCTACAGACTATTAATAGGGGCTATGCAGCAGCTTGAGCTGTTTCTAAATAATTAACTCCAAAAGTCATATTCTTGGCCATATATTTTATACTTTTTTTTACCTCCTCAGACTGAAACTGCTCTGTCTTTATTTTTGAGGGGATATTTTCTTATCTATATAGTAGTACTTCAAGCTGCTGTGTTGGAGTTTCTAAAAAACCAAACCAAAAAACCCCAGACCCCAACAGAACAAAGAAATAAAACACCCTATTGTATTAGAGAGTGATATAGTTTTTAAATGATGATGAATTTTCCTGTTTTTTATTCAGATTATTTGATTGTGTGTGATTAACATGTTACTACCATGAAATATGTTTACTCTTTCAATAGTTTGCTTTTCTTCATCAAAAAAAGTACCCATGTACATGTGAGGATTCCATTAGGAATTCCTAACAGTATTTCCTCCAAATTTCATCTTGGCATATATATACACACACACACACACACACACACACACTTTGCAATGTCTTGCAGAAGACATTGCTCGGTACCTTGAATAAGTTGTTTTTTGTTTTGTTTTTTTTTTTAATGTATACATAGATAGATAAAAAGAAAAGATCTTTGGAACTCTTGTTCAAGGTACTGAACAATGTCTTTTTACTTTTCATATTTTGTGCCCTTATCCTGAATTATTTAGTGGCTTAGTCATGTGGTGGAAGATTGGTTTGTTTTATTGCAGAGGAGGCAGTTCCTCATGAGACAGATTAGAAGAAATAATTTTTATTTACTTTTTAGAACAGTATATCTGCTTGTGTCAATTGAAAAATGTATGCCTCTAATTGTATACGTAAATCTATTTTCCTAAGCTTTCAGTTCTTCAAAGATTAATTTTATTAAGCTAGACAATAATATTATCGTTTATAAACATTTCATAAATGTTTTTACAGCATCTTGCTGTAAAATATTGGTAGATTCAAAGGTGCATGCTAGACCTTTATAAAGTAAGTCCTAAATGCGTAGGGCTCTTTATTTTTAAGGCATTAGTGGGCACATAATCCAAATACTCTAATGCATCTTTGAAGTGATTCTGTCTCTGTTAGGGTTTAATAATTCATAGTTTTTACTACCCTTGTCTAATAAATACAAGTATTATTACTATTATTAAAAAATAATAAACTAGAAATTCACAACAGCATCAAAACCAACATAAATTAACCAATAAAGACCACTTTCTGCTCTTACAGGAGTATTATTTTTTTAATCATCTTTGTGTATCACAGTCAGTGCTCTCATTGACGTCAAGTATTACACTCCATAGTAATGATCTGAGTCCTCTATTACTCATAAAAAAAAAAAAAAAAAAAAATCAGTGTCCAAGCTGTTGAAACAATTATCCCACTACAGAAGCTTCCTATGTTCCCAGAGAATCTTTTAAGAGATGGTTGTTAAGAAAGCAAACAAAGACAGTTTCACATGCTCGTGGTACGCCATAGAACTGGCAGGGATATTAACAGCTCAGCATGATTCATTTGTCCTTCTTGAGTGCTCCAAATCCATCACTCCACATGACAAAATTCACATTTTTATTGGATTTCCGCTTCTTGGAGAAAAGCTACATTTCCATTTTTAATAGATTTTCATCTTCCAGAATAAGACTTAAATTTTTTTATTATTGCCAATCTCCTAGCAATTCTGCACAGACAAAGTAAAGCTTATTAGTTTATTTTTGTAACAGTCTGTATATGCACATGAATGCAGGTTGCTGAGCAAAGGGAAAGAGGTCTAATTAACCAGACAGTTAATTACTAGGACAGCACCAATCTTTTGTTTGGAGCAATAACATTTACATAATACAGCAGTTCTAATTTTTGGTCTGAAAGAAATAGTGCAGGCTCTCTATTAAATGGTGGAGCTGGAGGGGCACATCCTAAGCTATTTTTCATCAAGGTAGATAGGAGATTTATAAATAGTGGAGTAAAATCTGAATCAGATATGAACACTTATGGTTACTGTTGGATATATTTACCAGGTAGACAGAGCGCTATTGCTAAAGCTGTCCAAAGCAGTCTATACTAATAAATATGTAGTTTTGCCAATGTAATAAAATGTTCTGTTCCTTTGACTCTTTCCAAACAGAGATTTAGTCTTTAAGCCCACAGGCAGCGCAATTAGGACAGTAAAAATCTATGGTTTAGACCTGTTCTGATCCAGTAGAACTCAACCCTGAAGAATGCCCATACAACCCAACAGGTACTTGCCTCAGAAAATTATTGACTCTTAATTTGGCTTCTCTTTTGTCTGGAAGTGGATGTAGGAAAGAAACATATTCAGCTGTCTAAATTGAGGTGTCTAGTCTAGGGGCCTTCCATAATCAATAGAGTGGGAGGTGCACTGCTAAAGCAAACATATGCCACCATGAGGAAAAAGTGGAAGAGAAATGCAGTAACAGATTATGCTCGCTTAGAATAGTACAAATTGCCTTTTTTTTTTTTTTCTTTTTTTTTTTTAAATCTCACTTTGTGCAGGTTATTAAGAGAGTCTGGACAGCTAATTAAGATTAGTTACCTAGATTATCAGTCCTTAGAGTGAACTAACTTAGGTCATCTTTTTAGGAGCAACAGGTTGTTATTGCCACCCAACTGCCTAGGCAATTGAGTTTGGTGGAAGAGCTACAATTCCTCCAGTTGTCTTCCTCCCGCTCTATGCTGATCGTAATAGAATCACACAGACAGTAACTGTTTACTTCTGCTGGGCTGGTCAAACAGGTGCTCAAGCTGTCCTTGATGGCTTTATTTCCTCTGTCCAGCTAAGTAAAGATGAGGAAAAGCTTGCATTTAGGAGCAAGACTATTAAGTGGGTTTGGTACCCATGCTCCTAAGGAGGGTATTAATTTATGTTTTCAATTTCAGTGTAAGAATTGCTTCTTTCTCCCTTTCTCCCTCTGTTACTGTAAGAAACACATCCAAGTGCTAGTGTCCCTTGCAGGTTCACTTGATGAAATCTGTAGTCTTCAGTCCCTCCTTTTTGTGTTTTTGGTTTTCTCCACATTGACCAGATCTTAGCCTGAACCTGACAGATCCCATAGCCTCCAAAAAAGGTTGGTTCAGGTAGTCTAGTTTGCATCCTTTTCTAGTAGGAGTTACATTATAATTCCCCTAAAATATTATTTCTGTTCACATATTGCTTCTCACAGTTAGGTAGTCTTTATGCAAATTCTAGTGGGCATACCAATAGCTGAAGCTCCTCATGCTAAACATGCTGTTGTCCCTGTTTTACAAGACACTCCTGACTCTAAGCAGGTTTGATTCCATATATTTCTAACCTCATTTACATCTCAATAGTATCACACCCCATGTGTTTGCACATTTCTTTTGTTGAGACTTGTCATCTGAATGCTACCTTTTATCCCACCTCAAGCTTTTACATAGGAATACTTGTTGTCATCTTGTGATCTACTGAGCATTAATATTCTGCAAGGCACTATGGGGGTTGTGCTTCACTGAGCACGTTCTCACCTGAAAGCAGTTTTTTAATATAAACATTTGCTTAATATTCTGTACATTTAGAGTATTTTATCTGCATCGGTGCTTTGCTGAAAGTAATTTAAATTCAATGGGAACTGATTATGCATAAAGAATCAACCTCTTTCATAGTATTTTTAATAATATACATATAGATTATAAAACATACATGCTCAATTGGAAGAACATTTTGTGTGGATGAATCCATGTCCAAGCATTTAATCTATCTCTACATGGACACTGGATTGTATATCTAAGGGACTCTTCTGCACAGCATTGTGTTGTGCAGCTTTTAAAAGTTTAATTATGAGGCATCCTTTGCATAATAATTCATTTTATTGTAATAGTAAGCTATTAAAATAAATAGTGTCTCACAGAGGAACTATTTTAGCTCTTTGCAGCTGGAATAAACAAGCAGTTTGGAGAGAGAGACATAAGCCTTGCACAGTCTTTGAATTGTTTTGTTGTGATGGCAGTCTGATTTCGCAGGTCTTTCGGAACATGCTAGCCCTTGCTGGTTTTGAATTGATGCTGTGTGCAAGGAGTTGTGGACAGCTTGCACATTTGAGTTGCGTTTGCCTCACGTGGCTTATAGATGACCAGCGTAAACTGTTCATTTTTCCTCCATCTCACTTAGATCAGATGCAGCTCTTAGGATAGAATGACCTAAACTCTGAAGACATCCTTCCTTTTCTGTTAACTACAGATATATCCTGGATAATTAAACTGTGCACCTAAACTATCTACAGGGCTGAAATTAAGTGACATGAACCACAAATCAGTACTTGTCCTACCTTGTGTGGTCCTGGGCTGCTGTCCTAAACCTGGAGTGCTATCTGGGATTCCTAAATAAATAGCCTGATCTTCAGTGTGGTGAGACCTCCAGAACCTCTAAATTTCAAGTTTTATTTTTGGTTCTCAGAGCTTTTGAAAATAATATAAAGGTAATACAGGTTTTGGTACCTAAATTTAAGCATTTGAAGTTTGAAACTTGAGATTCTCTTTGTCTTAGTTTCCACGCCTGTGAAGTAGAGTTAATAAATACTTAAATACTTTAGACAGAGGTGTATTATTAATGTTCATTTATAATTAATGTTCACACAGTTTTTGAAGATTTAAAGTGACATACAACTGTTAAATATCACAATCGTGGTAGCTCTACTAATGAAAAAGGATTACTTGAACAATAGAAAAAACTGTTTTTATCCTTTCATCATATAGTTTCATCACTGCAAATTTTAAGGAGTTTGTTTTAATTCTGTCCCAGTTGCATAGCATCTTTGGTCTAATGCATTGCATTACAATGGTTGATTTCATAGCATTTTGAACCTGTATTTATTTAGAAATAGACTGATGTCCTACTCATAACTGATATAAAACTTGTATGATGTGTCTGTGTTGTGCACTTTTGAGGTACATATCTGGTACTGACAACCTTATGATAAATTATGGCACCATGTGATAAATCACAGAGCTGTTGCAAAACATTATTTTGCAATTCACTATCACTGTATCTTTTTCCTGTACATTTGAAGCTTAATCTCCAAGCAATCTCTAAAAATGGTCAGCATAACAGTTCCTTCATATTCCCAAAGCATGAAATCTCTTCTTGCAGTTGGATGTGCAGGAAAGTCAATGCTTGTTTCAGTGACCATGACAGTGTAAAAGAGACCATACCCCATGATTTCCACTGTTTCTTTCTTTAACAGTAGATGTAGTAGACCAATAATGGCCTTCTGCAGAGCTAATAAAATAGGTGTTCAGCTTACACTGAATTTTAATTTTTCTCTTCAAATTTTGCTAGTACTCTCTATAGAATATTATTAGTTAGCTATTTTATCTAGCGTATTCTCAAAGCTGGTAAAAGGTATTAATGTATCTTTTTTTCCCCTTCTACATTGTAACTACTTTATAATTGTATTAGACGCATATTCTACTTCTAGGTAGACCTATTTGCTAGTATTGTCAATAAGAAAATCTGAAGTTCTTAAATTATAATATTTAGGTGGGAATGAAGGAATCTGAAAATACTCGACTGTATTCCTTAGATTGCAGATTGTGCTCTGCTCTGGTTTCAAGCAACCCAAGTGAATGGCAGGGATATAAGATCAATGGAGTTCAAAATTCGGCGCTTGGTGTACATCTCAGAAAAAGGAAGTTTTATAATGACTTATTAAACTCCAGGTTTTGGTACTGTGTTTCCATTTTGCATACAACTGTGATGGTTAACAAATAAAAGCCAACATTATATGCTTATGAATGCCACAAATTTCAGGTTAAATAACTTGCAAAGGTATAGCATATGTCAGTATCCCAAACAGGTTAAAACACAGTGTTTCAATAAGGCTTGAATGAACAGCTATCACTTTATTCTGTCACTGCCTATTGGTCAGTAACTACCTTATTTTTCAGTTTACCTCTCCTTCAGTATAACTTTTATTTCACTAGACAAGACTTAAAAACTTATTAATCTAAGTGTACACTTAAATAACTTTAAAGAACAGTTTAAATTTGTTATCCGTTGAAGGGGATCATCTATGAGTCTTCATATCTTAATGTTAGTCCAAGCACTTGTGGATAATAATTTTTCTTTCCTTTTCCCCCTTCTTTTGTAAAGGAAACAAGTTGGTTGATAGTTATGTAAATGGAACTATATGTTTTGATCAACTAATAGCCTATTGCTTTAAAAATACATTCCTGGTTTGGTTTTGGCATTGTTTTTCCTTTGGCATATTGTTATCCCATCATAAATACTTACCTTATTGTCTTATCTAGATAGAAACTGTTCAGCTGTAGAGCACAACAGAAAAGATGTATTTTCTGTCCAAATGAACACTGAAGGCGCTCTTCTACACAGAGTTACCAAAGAAACCGTGGTGAGGACAAGGGCAGTGCATCGTTTCTTTTGCACCACTAGTAGTTCTTGCTGAGTTGCTGAAATAAGAAGATTTAGCCAAGAGAGCAGTTTTAGTTTTACATTTACGTTTGAAAAGCAAGCAAACTCCAGGCTCTGTATGTGGGAGCTTTGAGTTGAACAGCACTGGACTTTCTGCAGATTCATTTGCATGCGTTTTCCTCATACAGAGTTCAAGAGACTTTCTTCTCTGAACAAGAAGTCAGAGGAGGAATTGAAAATGTATTCTCACAAGTCTAATCCAGAATCATATTAGAAATTTGGGGATTTTGCTCATTTTTTGGCACTCACCAGGTTCAGATATGTTCTTTGTCTATCAAAAGAAATCTTTCTTATTTGTTTTCTGTCTAAGCCAATCCTGATATACAGCACTGACTAGACTAAAAGCTGTAGCTAGAGTCATTATGCAAATAGTGATAAATAACTGCAAAAATGTGAAACTGCTCATCTCTGGGGGAAAAAAAATTCAGATTTGTTGAGAACCTCATATTATCTACTCTTTCCTTTCCTTTTATTTATACTACAGCCATGAGCTATTTTTATTTCATATGATGGTGTTGGCTAAAAATGAATTTAATATTAGTCTTTATTGCACTGGGGAAAAATGGCATAGTATTCAAAAATGTGAGAAAACACCACACAAATTGTAGATAAAAGAAACCTTTTATGCTGCAGCAAAGGAAGAATGTAATTGTGTAAATGGAATGACACTCATTTTCTTGCCTGTAACAAGGTCCCACACATGTTTCAGATATGAATGTTCATATCATAATTTTCTGATCAAAAAAGAAGTACCAGAGCTATGCCAGGATTAATGAAATCATTTATGTGAATCCATAGGTTCAGTCCTGCATAGAAAATTTTTACATAAAGCTTTCTTTAATCAGGATTGCATATATTTCCTATTGTCTGGTGGAAAGGAAACAACCTGTAGCTTCTGGCTTTGCTGGTGATAATGTGCTGCCAGGCTGTTCAGACAATCAATGTAGGTAGTTCTGCTCCTGTATTCGTATTTTGTCACTTGTATCTTGCAGCCTACAGTACATTTGATGGATCTACATATATTACACTATTGATTACAAAAACTATTGCAACTTACCAATGTGTAGGAGAATGTGATTTATTGAGGCTATTGGCCTTTTCACACTAACTACTTGTTTTGCTAATTAATTTGCATAGCTTCCTTCAATATTTCCATGACAATTGCAAACCTAATTATTGCATTTCACCAGGATTAAATATAGGCTCTGTTTCTTATAAAGTACCTTGTCTAGATTCAAGGGAAGAATTCAGTTCAATATAATCCAGTTGTCTTCTCAAAATGATGGCTTAAGAGTTGTTGAATGTCCATGGTTGTATATATCAGGTCTAACTATTAATTAATGCAGACACTTGATATAATTTGGTGACCTAAATGATTATTTGCATAGCATTCCCAAAAAATAGCTTTGAACTAATGACCACTTCATGGATTAACCTTTCTATTTAGTTTAAAGATATGGCTTTCTGTAGAGAAAATACTTAGCTCTCTCCTTTTCATCGTGACGAACAGCTAGTTGGAAGTGACTATTTTTCTAAAAGAAATGCGACTAAGCTTCATTCTCAAGGCTTACATCCACTTTTATGACAAGAAACAAATTCCATTCTCAATATAAATCCAGAGTAATATTACTGAAGACGCAAACTAATGACCACAAAAAGTTGTTTTGTGAACCAGTGGTGAGAAGCAAAACCTGACCATCAGACATGAGGTAACATGCAGGCGCATGCCTATATTTTGCGAATATTATTTCCATGTATGAGCAGGGAATTTATGGATGGGCAATGCCAAATAGCTCATTATTCATGTGTATGCACACATGAATTAGCTTGACCTCCAAACATAGTTGTTTGCACAAACTTAATGCATGTTAACAGATGCTTGTGACCTGATTCCTAAGCTAAGCCCGTGAGCCCAATGCACTTATGGACTATCATGACTAGAGAAAACTGTAGTGTTATTCCAATAGTAAAAACTGTCTAATTTCTTCCTTTTGCTACAGGGAAGTGATGGTGTTTTAATTCAATTTCAGCTTTTGTTACAATGTAAGCTTTGCACAAGGACCTGATGAGGTGGGCTTGTTTTTAATAGTGTTTTGGGTGTTTATTGTTTTAGGTTCAGTGTAACAAAATGTTGCCAGTTTGTGGTTTGGTGGTTTTTTTTTTTGTTGTTGTTTTTTTTTTTTTTTCCTTCTTCATGAGCAAGTGGTTAATGGTTTTGAGTTTGTTTGGAGAAGTAGGGCTTGCATTTCTTTTAAACCTTCTAGATACAGCACAACCAAGAATGCTGATACCTACAATAATATTTTAAAAGAGAAGAAGGAAAAATACTCATGCTTGGAACCATGAATAACTTCCAGTGTAATGAGTGAGAAGTAGATATTGTAATATATACTCAGAAACTTGATATTATTTTATGACAATGATATAGAAGGTGTGACCACACAAAGGGCTGTTTTTCTTATATTACCTGGAAAAAGTAGTTTTTATTGCTTAATATCTTGTGTTTATGTATAAGAATTTGATAAGATGAAATATTACAGCATAAAAGTGTCTTTAAGGCTATTATATGCCTACCACAAATAATTTAAAGGATGAATATAAACTTCATCCTAAAAATCAACTCTGTATTTTTGTCAATCCTAAAATAATCGGCTCATATATGCTGTTTTTGTATTTTGAGGGGACTTCTAAAATCAGTTTGTTTTAGTAGCAAACCAGCTAGAGAGCAGAAGAAAAATGCTTGCATGCAGGAACTCCCACTAGAATGTACCACAGAGGCAGCACTTGTTGAACCCAGAAAAGAAAAAACATAGTGAATATTTCAAAACAAACTAGGGAAGACCGGCTTTTACAAGAATGAGGGAAATGAGATACAGGACCAAAGAAAATCTGTGGAGCCAATTTTCTACTGCTCAGGAGCATCACACAGTAGTTAGAGCAGACATGCTCTTTGAGCCTTTTTGCATGCTAATATACATTGACTGGAAAGGGTTTTTTGCTGCTAACAGAGTAAACCCTTTACCAAGACAAAAAAAAAGTAGTTGAGATCTACAAAATTTATTCCATGACAGTGAAGGAGCTATAGGTTTAGAAACCGGGCTCTTTTTGGAAGCATGGTTAGGATATTGTGCCACTTCACAAAATCACGTGTTGTAGAAAAGGAAGAAGCATAGCATATCCACTTATTTGCATTAGCTTAAGTGACATGGCATTGAAAATAGGAATAGATAGAGAAGTAACAATATTTGTGATTTCTGATAGGGTGTACAAGAAAATGAATTGAAAGTATTTTGGAAAAAAAAAAAGGTTTTACAAAATACAACAAAGGTTATGTATGCATGCACTACCATATCTTCTCAGTGTATCTGTTTACTATTAGAATTCGTGCATTTGTGTCCCTCCATATTGTTGGACAGAAAGCTGCCATCTGAATTTTAACTGACTGAGACCACAACGTGCTAGTGACTCAGAGAAAAATTGGAAGTTGAAAAATTGTTACACTGTACTTAATACAGATGAGGGCTTGGTAAAAGGATATTACTTCAAATCAACTAGAGTAAAACCTAGGTACAATTTTACCAGAGAAATTTGGAGAATTGCCTTATGAACTTATGAGGCTGTTAGCTGGAGCAGGGTTTCTCCACCTCAGCTGTTCCATCCCTGCTGACAGGGGCCCTGGAGCCACAGCAGAAAAAAATCTTCCAACAGGGAACTTGGATGAGGGGCTATTTAGGTACAAAAGATTTTCTTATGGGGTGACCACTGCACCTGCTGTATTTCAGAGAAAAACAGATGAGGTGCAGCAAGAGGTAGATGGTGTTGCCTGCTATTTGGATGATACAAACACTTGGAGGAATTCAGAGGAGCATTTACAAAACATGGAGAAAGTTCTAAAGATACAGTTACAGTTCACAGCAAAATTCTGCCACTTTTCAAAACAAGACTTCCTTGTTGTGACACTGTATAACGCAGCAAAAGAACAGACAAGCACCATTAAACATGCAGTAATATCCAAGGGTGTCTGAGCTTAAGTTACTCATTTGCTATGGAAATTTCCTCTAAATGTATCAATGTGAGTTAGTCTTGTACCCGCCCTGTACTGAAAAACAGAAAACTGGATTGGACAGGAAAGGAAAGACTGAAGATTTTCAGAAAGCACTCAAGGCATTGAGTATGCCCAGGCTGTTCATACATTTCTGTCTGGCCTTACTCATAGGGTGCAGGTGAATAGTGCTGCTTTGTTCAGAGCTGAGGTTCTTGCTTCACATAGTTTAATGATGGGACTGAAGTCCTATAGTGCTGGTGTTCATAATTCTGCTGGAGGTTGAGGAAAACTAAACCTGGAAAATGAGGCTTTGGATATAATTTCAGGGTTTTTTAAAAACACTGCGGAGTGTACTAGGCTTAAAGGAAAGTCTAACTACATAGGAAGGAGAACCAAGCAGGATACAGTTAAAATTTGGTTCTTTATGGTGTATCACTCTGAAATTAGTTATCAAGCATCATCAAAATCATACTAAGACAAATATATTATCATGATTTGTCCAGTATACAAGAAAATATACAAAGGGAAATTCTATATATATAATCTTTTTTCTAGATGACTTCTTTATTGCAGCTATTGAAATTACTCTGTGACAAATTCCAGTTTTTGCTTATGAGTAATGTTCTATGTATACAATTGAACAGCAACTTTAGAACTCACAATTTCAAGAATCTGGATTTGATAATGACGTACGTTGTCAGGTAACATAACCAACATCAAGGATTTGTAAAAATAAAGTGATGGGTTGCTTCTCAGTTCTTAGGTTCAAACTCAGAGGTAGAAGTCTGAGTGTGACTCTGAGATGAAAGGTATGTATCTGTTTTTGTTCGGGGGGGAAAAACCCAAAACTAAAGATACCAGTGGTTAATGTGTATTCTTAGTGGCTAGAAGAGGGGCAGCCTGTGCTGAAAACATAACTGATGTGATTTATACCGTATCTGTCTCTTACCTGTTGCCCAGTGAGTTCACTGCAAGCAACAATCATTACAATTTATGTCTCTAATATTTTCATTTGTAAAACGCAAACCAATCCAATGCTACTTGGCATTGGATAGCATAGGAAGAGCTGTGTGATGCTAGACTAACAGCACTGCAGCCCAGTGTCCCTGATGTTAAGGGTGCCAAGGAAAGGGTGTAAGAACTGGAGAAGCCCATAGTGGTACTCCTCCAGAGTCCTTCCACAGCTTCCAGTGATTTGGGAACAAGGACATCCTGAAAAAGCGATGGTCTCTCTCTTTTACTGCATGCATCATCTTTCAATGGGTTTTTCTTTCCAGCTGCTCCTTGAGCCTAGGTAGATGCTTAGCCTCTACAGCATCCAATGAGAATCACTTCCACAGCTGAACTGTAGATAACTCGAAGAAATACTTTTTGCTTGTTTTGAATATGTCTTCTGCTAATTTCTTTTGATGCTGTCTGGTTGCTGGATAGGAAGAGAGAGAAGAAACAGTTGTTCTCTGTTCATCTTTCCATGCCACAGGATTGTATAGACTTTATCTACCACTACACGTGTACAAAAACTTTCAGTTATCCATGTTATCCTTCTCTGTACCTCTTCTAATTATTTTTATTTATTTTATTTTATTTTATTTTATTTTATTATTTTATTTTAACTTGCACAGAATTTAAGCTGTGGGGATAAAATGGAATTACACAATGTCACAATGCTGTTTTCTATGTAGTTCCCTATTCCTTTCCTAATTATAAAGAATGTATTTTCTTTTAAACTGCTATTGACCATGAAGACAAAATTTCTGCTGGTCTGTTTGGTGTAATGCCAACAGATTGTCTCTGAGCATTAATGGTCATTTCAGGCAGTACTCAACATCACATATGTAGAGTTAGGATTGCTTTCTCCCTTTCTCCCTCTCTCCTTTCAATTTATTTGTATTAGAAGAGTGTTGCCTGCACGCACTAAGATGAGATATTCAATAAAAACGCTTAAAGGATATTGCTGCACTGCATTGCACTTTTTCTTTCTCGTGCAGGTCTATCCCATGCAGGTGGTCTCAGAGAACTTCATAAAGTTCTCTCTCAAATGGGAATTATTTACTAGACTTAATTTATTGGTATCGTTAAACTTGCTGGAAATGCTGAAAAAAACAAGCCTTGTAAAATCCATACCATAGAGACAGAAGTAGCTTTTCAATGTGCAGCAAAGACACACTGTCAAGTAATTAAAGAAAGAAACTTAAAAGGCAGAATCAAGTGTTGAGTCACCTTTTGGGACTATCACTTATTTAGTAGACGTAAAAGGAGGAAACAATGTAGTATATTTCCCAGCTCTTAGGGGATATGTACTCCTTGCAGCTAATGTGATATCTGACATTAAAAGTATTACATTTTTGTTGATAGAAAGACAAGGTAATGCAAGTACATCAAAATGGTGTTTGTGCCGTGAATAATCCTCATGGTATCTATCATGATCCAGGAAAGAAAGCAAGTATCCAATTGTCCTTTTCATGAACAAAGTGGATGTCCTTTCCATGAGGTTAACCTTGCTTTTATTCTGAAGTTGTTATCTGAGAAATTTAAAGAATGGTTGAATAACATACGCAGAGTACAATGCAGCCCTACTATCTCTTTATTTCTGTTAGTCTGGGCTGGGAGTTTGGGGGAAGTCATGAGCTAGACTTAAACTAAACTTAGCCACTTTGGCTTTGTTATAGTCATAAGTGGAAATGAAAGCAGACAGAGTTTAAGTGGCCTTAAAATTAATAGAATAGTTTTTAGCTGTTATTCTGGAATCTAAATCAATACAGGAACATTTTGTTGCTGCATTTTCTGAGTGGTAGTACTTATTTTTAAATTCATCATAAAATGAAAGCATTAATTCACTTATTGCACTATTATTCAACCTATACTTTGAATACTATGAACATATTTATTTCAAATGAAATCCAAACCTGTTCAATTAGGTGCCTCTCTAAGACCTAAAAAGATTTTCTGCAGTGGATGCAGTATCTATACTCCCCACTGATTTCTCTGAACTTTTTTTCCACTGAAATCCACTGTGGTGATCTCCAGATCACCACAATAAAAGCTCTTAATCTCACTTCTAAGAATTAGACTCTTTTTTAATGTCTAGAAAAATCAATCAATCACTTCTTCCTGAATTTGACTCCCTGTGACTTTGATACCATTCCTAAATCACTGTTTCAAATAGGGATTTGATTAGACAGTTGTATTTTGTCTCTGCTTTCCTATTCTAGGATGTTAGTGGTGGCATTTGGGGGGCTTTTAGAGTAAAAATATTTGTACAGTTTCAGAAATAATATTTATAATGCATGAAAGATCCTTTTTTTCTATTTCTGTGCAAATGTCAACTTCTGTGTAAAGTACAGTTTAATTGAAAATATTTTTGCAAAGCTGCATTTCCACTGACCCAAAGGTTTGTGACTGCTGCAGCACTCAAACTAGATAAGCTACTGCCTCGCACCTTGCAGTGATAGTTAATAGCAGTATAATTGGGTATGGAATAATATTTGAATAATGATTTGCACCCATTTTGGACTGGTAAAAATGACTAAGTGAAATAAGGCTCAGAGCAACAGAGAACCAGGCTGTGATTAAAATGTTCAGTAGTTTTACTGTTGTGAGTGACCTTTCCCAACTCCTGTTGTTCCATTTCAGTGCTTCAAGACGTCTTTTCTGTTCATCTTCTCGTGCTTTGTGCAGCTTTTCCTAAACTTTTGACCATCTGCCAAATGTTTTTTTATCCATTGCGAGACATGAAAATATTTCACCCTTCCACTGAAATTCTTGCAGTATGGAACCTAGTTTGACTTTTAAAGTCTTTAAAAGGAGGAAAAAATGTTTAACTGGAAGGTTTACTAGAATCTAAATGCATTCTCTGCCTTTTACTTTTTTTTTACATGTGAAGTTTCAAAATCACTATGTAATGCAGTATGATTCCTCTATCGACTTTATTGTTTACTTGTTTGTGTTTTCAGAAGATTGAATCCAAGAGGGTTTAATTTGGGGATTTACCCATGCAATCATGACTATCTCTGCTCTTCCACAATCATATAAGCTGCCGTTTCCAGCCCAAGGCACATGTTTCATATGCTCTAAGTATATATGAAATAAATTATTCTTACCTGTTTAAAACAAACAAAAGCCCCAAACTTCCACTCTTCACTAGAACTGCTAAGTAGGGCTTTTTGAGGTCCTGACGTGTTTTCACTCTCACTGAGGTCAGTGGTACAATATTGAAATACACATGGGGCTCTTCCAAAAGGGCTATGGATGTGTATCATCCTGTGGTGCAGGATGATATCCAGAGCTAATCACTAATTCGTCTTATATAAAAATGCTAATGGCTGTGCAGAGCTGTAATTCACCAACACTATTTTTAAGAACTCATTTCTCCCTTTTGTCCCCTATGTCTGGAAATTGTAGCTATGGCATTTGTGTTCTATGGACAATTCCATTACTTACTCTTATTCATTTCCATTTCTTGAATTACCTTGCTATCTTTTCAAATACTGGCAAAGGCTGTTCAGATCCATAATTACATGCATTTGGATTTCCATAATTCAAGAAACGCACCACCTCCATACGCGCCCCCCCCCCCCCCCCCCTTCAGTGGTGGGGGCCCTTTTGTCCTCCTTCCTTTGCATTTCTTCTAGACAGTTACAGAATGATTCTAGGAGTGATGAAGAAATCTGGCATTTTTGATTCTTGCTACTATTTTGTTTGTTTTCTAGGTTATATACATTTATATGTGTGTATCAGTTTCCCTTCAGGAGACATAATTTACATATGTTCAAAACTTTGTGGGACCAGAATCTAGATAAAATTAGTAAGATAAAGCTTAAATTTAATAGTGTTGTCAATCTTCCTTGTAAGCTCAGGACTTCTGCTGCCATCATTTTAGTCTGATTTCATCCTCCTCTTCTAGGTTTATTTTTGATACAGTTGATCCGCTTCTGTTACATTAGTAACAATGAGCTGAAACCTTTCAGTATGCCAGGAAGATTGTGACTTAAACATTCCTTCAAAAATCTGAAGATTGGAAAAATCTGACTTCATCTGTTTAATGTATTGATAACTAGTATACTGTTCTTCAAAGCTCTGTGGGGAATATATACAAACTGTCTTGACAAAGTTTTAAGTTCTTTTTTTTGTACTTGGCCAAAGTGTCTTGTGTTTTATTTACTTTGAAAAATGTTTTACATACGAAAATCTGGTGTAAAGCAGGTTGGTTTTGGTGTGGTGGTTTGTTGCTTTTGTTTTTTTGTTTGTTTTTTTGTTTGTTTGTTTGTTTTTTTGACAGAAACTAGCCATGTGATCCATCTTTCAGTGCAGACTCTGAAGCAGGTAACCTCAGCCTCCTTGTGTCCTGTAGGGGCTGGCATGCTTTGAGCTCCAAAATGTCCAGTCCCACCTTTCAAATATGACTTTGAATATGAATTTATCAACTTAAGTCTTGGAAAAGGACACTAATAAGATAATTATTTTAATATTCCTGCAATAGTATCTTAAAAAAAGGTTTCCTAACAAATACAGATAGTCCCATTTTTTTGAAATGAATAACTTCCATGTAATAGTCCTTTCTACATCTTAATAGCATCTTCTCATCTCATAATGAGCCATTAGTCTTTTCAAAAATTGTATGCAAATCTATCTGAGGTATTTAAAGCCTAAGCAGCCACTAAAAGGCTTTTTTTGGACTAGACCTTTTATGCGCTATTCCTCCAAGTCAAAATATATTAAATTTATCTAAGGTTTTTCCATCATCCAAGAGATACATTTCGCTAGCTTAAGTGCTTTTCTGACTGAGGGCATGGATCTGTGATCTTACAGAACTGAAGGACTACATGAGGGGAAGAGCTGGAAAGTCTGAAATAGGCTTTTCTAAGCTACCAGAAATATCTTGGGAACTCCATGGGGCCCTATTCAGCCCCAACATTATAAATTTTTTAGCTTTTTCTGGACTTTCCTGGACTTAGTGGAAAAACTTCCTATGAATTTACTTGTTAATGCTTCAACTGTGCGTGGATTAGAGGGTACACGATACGTTTATGTAAGATGTCTACTCAGGATCTTAGTAACGACAAATGTGGAAGTTTATGAACCTGACTTAAATTAACAGCAAGCAGGCAGTTCTAGTTAGCTTGAAACATCAGGTGAATATTAGGTCTCAGTTGTCTCAGCCACTACAGCAGTACTTTGTATCAACACGTCAGTCACACTTTCCCTGTACAACCTCATTTTCTAAAGAAAGTGGAAGCTTACAGAATTGCAAGCCCAATGGCAAGTGCAAATAAAAAGGAAAATTTCTAAATCTTTGAGTGCGCCTAGCCATCAGGTAATGAGACACCAAAGCCTGCCTTTTTGACCATTGTTATTTGTAGGTAGAAAACTGCTCACAAAAATAGAGGTTAGGTTATAACCCTTTGAAAATTTGTCCCTAGATAGCTCCTGATATCTTTAGTTAATATCTTTAACCTAAAATTGGGCAAGTGGACTTTATTTTGTTATTTAATTTTTAATGACCTTTCTTTAAGTCCTTATTATGTTTAGGAGGGTAATATCCAGTGGATTGGGTAAACCTCAAGCAACTTTACAGTAATTAAAATGCAGATTTAGTTATTCTGGAGTGTAATAGCTTTGCAGCATACCAAGGTCTGCTGAGGGAATCTGTTTTGTTTGTGTATCCTAATAGAACATAATGACTCCTTTCAAGCCATTATAGTCTATCATGTTAGTGACTCCATATGCTGGATATCCTTATCAATGATATTTCCTCTGAGAAAATGTACCATAGTTATGTGGCAGTGTGTATATATATATTTTACTTTTAAATCCAAAAATCACTTCACTTTCAAAATAGCAGTCATCTCTTTATAGACCTGTGAACCTGGGTTGTTTGTTGTTTTAATTTTCACTAAAACTTCCAACTTAGTGGTAACAAAGCCTTTCACTTATTTGAGAAACAGGTCAACTAGATCATAGGTAATGGCGAGGTAAGCTTCCCCACGGTGTCCTGCCAGCAATTTACCTGTCGGCTCGATGGTACCCTTTTGCAGTCAGATCTGTGTGTCCAGCCCATGGGAGGCCAGCTGAAGTATGCTGTGCCCTGTATTGTGCTTTAAACTATATCAGTAGCCAACTGTTAACTAGACGGCACCTACGTGACTTGAAAACAGAAAAGTGTGATCTGGTGCCTTTATAGCTCCCTTAGTTTATTGTGCCCTAAAGAAGGCACAATGGTTACCTTCCTGAGCTAAGCCCTTTACCCTATGGCTTCTTTACTCTTGATTTTGACTACTGATGCAAAGAGCTGTAGGATGGAAAGGCAAAAAGAGAGAGAGAGACTAAAGGACTAGGAATGTGATTAAGTGTTGAAGTTGAGTTTTTAAAGTAAAAATCAAGGTCTGAGATTATTTTTTTTTCTCTTTGTTTTCTACTCTCAAGAGTTTAATTTAAAAAAAACCATCCATCATAGGTTTCAGGTAAGTGTGACTCATGTTACTTTGTACTGAGGCTGAGTGGGAGAGATCATACTTAAATTATAAATAGCTAGTTCATATAGCATTCTCTCCCTGTGAGTCTGATGTGGTGCATGCACCAGCAGAGAAAGTCTCTGCTGCAGGTCCACAACAGGAGATAGGGGTGTGCAAGTGGGCAAAAGCCCCGTACTCACAAGAGATCATGGGTGCTCTGCCTGCATGCCTCGATGGGAGCAATCTAGACTGCATTTTCAGCTTCTTATAGGTCTCAGTCTTATATGAATAATATCTTCTCTATCATTATACAATGAAGAAAATATCCCCAGCCACAGGAACTGTTTTACGCTGCTCTGTTGAAGACCCCCTCTGTTGTGAATGCCAGCCCTAGGCTGTCCATGTGCAGCTGTAATATTGATCATAAATCAACGGTTATGTGGTTACAGGCTTAAATGCAATATGAGAAGAACATTGCACCTGAGTGTTTGTAAGATCATTCCCAGCTCCATATTAACACCAAGCTAGTGGCATCCCAATCCTTGATGAGGGAAGAACTGACAGAGTGACTTTTCCTAGAGACACCAATGTATAAGGAATAATCAAGGTAAAGAGCACCTATTAAGACACTAAGGCCTGGACTGTAGGGCAGGAAAGGTTTGTTCTGCTTCCCCATCTGTCTGGACTGTGGGATTAGATAAAAGCTCCCCCTTTCTTCCCAACTTGCCAGTTACATTCCCATTGGAAACACTGAGTGGGAAAATTAGGGTTTATCTCATCCGAGTGTGGAGCCAGGACACCACCCAAGCCTTGGGTCACATCCCAGGTCCCCATGGTGTGATATTCTAAATGGCTAAAACATAGTGATAGGATCTTCTGGTGAAGGAAATGGGGGTGGGGTGATCCCGCCTTGGGAGTCTCCATACCAAATTCAGTCCCAAGGCTGATTTGAAGGCTGAGTTGCAATGCCTTGGAAATAGTCCGGGGTTATGATTAAAATGCTGACAGATCCTTTAACTTCAGCTATGAGAGCGGGGCTGCTGTAATATACAGGTCCTGTAAATTAGAGATATAAAGTATGTTTAAGTAGAACCAATATGTGTCTAGATATTCTATTGCTTTTAATGCCCTTTCTGTCCTGTTAATTTTGCTTTACAGTGTGACAGTGATGAATTGATGTCTACCATTTCCAACTGCCAGGTAGACTGTGTACACATTTATTAAGATTAATTAAAAAGTAACAAATTGTAAAGTAATAACATTAACAACTAGTGGAAAAAGTGTAGACATTTTGACAGTCTTTTTGAATTTCATTAAAAGATGGTAGTGACAAAAACCCAAGAGACTATTTCTACTTTACTAAAGAAATAGGTCACAGATTCAATTACAGTCACTGAAGCATGGACTCAATCTATCATGGCAAATTAAGTACATTTTAGCAACCTACTTTCCTTTAAAAATTTTATAGACACTTTCACTGGAAGAAGAAAGACTATAGAAAAAGAAATTGCAAACTGGAGGATTTTTTTTTTACTCTATTGCTACTGAGTGCTTGGCTTATTTACCATAAGTGTAAGACACAGAAAAAATCATTATGGAACATCAAGATATGTAATCATCATTTCTCTTCCCATTTTTTGTCTTTAATTAATGATATTTCATTCGTTCTTTGACTAGGAAGCATGGCTCAGATTGAATCCACAGTGCATCAGTTAGAGGCTTAGTTCTCTCATTGAAATCAAAGGTCCCATTTACTTAGAAAAATTCACTGTACAACCTTTATGCAATTTTGCCGCAGATCCACAGTTCTGGGCTGAAAATATGTTGTACTCCCAGTTCCAAATAAATAAATAAATGAAGACACATACAGCCTGTGGATATGGTTTAGCTGAGTGCAAATATTGGAATGATGAAACACTCTTTTGCCCATAGCAGAATTGATTTCATGTTGACAACTGGAATTTATAAAGATCCTCTTTCAACAGAGTAACAGTGGCCATATTTGCTGCATTACCACAGCTGCAACAAAATAGCAGCAAACATAAGAACTGATAAGAGAGATGTAATCTATTTCCTCTTTAAACATAACCCCCCAGATTTACTGTGGTACCCCTAGGAGATTTGTGCACTTTCATATACTAGGGTATTCAGTGACCTTTAGATAGTAGAGGCATATTAGGATTTTTTTGTTGTTGTTTTTTTAATATATAATATTTGATCATGCAAAGAAATCTATGTCTATCAAACAAATGAAACCAGAGTGATGTTGGTTAAAAGTAACACAATGCTTTCTGAGGCAATGTTGATTAAATGTGTGATCTTCTCAAAGTACGCTGGGGACAAGATGCTTTCCATTTCCAGATACACTTCTTCCCAGCAACGCTTTTTACTTACTGCTCAACAATTTTTGCTGGTTATTCAGGGCCAGATTCACCATTGGACTGCTTCACTGTAACAACGGAAAAGCCAACAGCACAATAAGGATAGCACAAAGCTAGACCTGTGAATCAGGCTTTCATTATACTGAATTGCACAAAAATACAGTCCACATATGTGTCTCATACCTATTAATAGTTACAGTCTAGCCACAATCATAAGCTCAGGAAGGATGCTTCCAATGACAAGCATAACTACATCAGCACAAATTGTGGAAGGTTGAAAAACACCCACCACTCCTATTAGTCATCAAATTCTGCTGTATTGCAGGTACCTCAACAATCATGGGAATATTAGATGACAAAAAGCAGACCTGCTTTACCCTGTCAACCTTAATATACTTATTTTCTTGTCAAAATTACATTTCCCTTTCAAATGATTCCACTTGATTTCTATATTAAGGCCACAGCATTTAAGTAACTCCTGTCCCGGGTTTTCACGTACTCTTGCTACAATCCATTATCCAGAGAGGAGAAGTGATCATGATGCCAGATGAAGCAATGATAAATGCTTTGCAGAAGATCTAAACCTACACAAAATTCTCCTCCTTTGGTTATGTTCTAGACTTGGTACTGAACCCCATTTTTCAGGAAGCTTCTTAATTTCTTTTTTAATTAATCAGCATAATACTTACTTTTAAGCAGCATTAGGGAAAAAAAAAAAAACCACATATTGGGCAACATTAATGATATTTAATAAAATTGAATTGAACACATAAATCTTTGGAAATAGACCAAAATAATAAAATGTTAGACATTATGAAAAGCAGGATTAGATGAGAGAATTGCATCACAGATCAGGAAGAGTCTGGGAAGAAGGAAGGAATACTGTTGGAGAAGAGATTGGAAAAGAACTGTTGACTTAATTTGGGTGCGGTGTGGATGTCCCCTTGTGAGCTGGAGTATGGAAGATGGAGCTACATCTCCGATAGTGAGGGGGGACAGGATGGGACACAGAAGGGACTGAGGTTTAGTCATTGTACCAGCAAGGAGAACAAGAAAATGAGAGCAGAAAGACCACAAGAGAAAATTACATCATTTATGTACCAGAGCACCGTGCAAAGAATGAATATTAAAATAGCAATTTTGAAATTCGTACACCCAAAGAGTTATATATGCATTAAAACTATTCCAAATAGGTCCAAAAATTGGACAAAAATCCAGTAAAGTCACTCTCTAATTTTTGTAGTGTATCTACTTGTATCAGTTAAAAGGTACCTAGAACTGGGAATAGGGGATTTTGATGCTGCTGTTTTAAGTGGGGGAAAAAATGAATAGATTTATTCATAGATTATGCAGAACACCTCTAAAAATATTCTCTCTTCTAAACTGTCTTCTCTCTCTGTTTTGCATCTCATTTAAATAAGCACCTTTTGCTGGAATACAGAAGCATCCAAATGTACTGCTTTAAGTTTTTCTGTTCTGAAAGAGTAAGTTTTATTAGTTTTAACGTGTAATTGTAAAGAATATGTAAGGTTTGGAAAAACAGCTTGAGAAGAACCACAGCTGTAGGCTTGACTAATAACAAATAAGATATGCACGTTTTTAGTCATAGTTGATGGTCTTGAGACTATGTACCTTCTTGTACTGTGCCTGAATCATAGGAACTGAAAGAGGTCTGTCATTATCACCACACCCCAGTTGACATCCAAACTTATTTTATATAAAAAATCTTCACTGCCACCTCTGAGGAATTATTGAAAATGTTAGAAAAGAGGGAGAAAAGCTACAGCTTTCAGGAAACCAGTAGTAAGAGCTGGAGGCCATGATAGCAAAAATGGTTTTATAGTATCTCATATATTAGAAAAATCTATGGGCACTGCTTTTTATTCTAATGCCTCCATCTGGGTTGCAATTTCATATTGGTACACTGGGTTAAATTGCTAACGTCTAAAATACCATCTGGTAAGAGGTTCACTGAAGTCAAAACTTGTACCATGAGTACTTTGTTGTTTCTATGTTCACAGTTGGAACAACTGAAGGAGAGGAATACATTTGATGTTAAACAAATCATTAGGAGAACATCCAAAAGTCACTTGTGTGTAACAGTGATGGGTGCACTGAGAGGCCAGATTAAGATGTACATAACATGAAAAACGCTATTTAATGACTGGGGAAAATCCATTTTGTTTGTTTTAAACCAGGTTTGGGAAGTCACATGTGGAATAATGGGGGGGAGGGGGAACCTCCTTATGACAGTTGAGGTTCCTTTTAATCCCATATTGTAATAACTGACAGCCTGGTTGTAGGGGAAGAATTCTGCTCTGAATGACACGACTCGTCTAGAGTGTGCTCTCAAAGTGTTGGAAGTAATGGCCATCATTTGGTGTAATTTCATAGCTGTTGTATCAGGGCCTTTAGGACATTCTGCATAAAGAATCATACTCTAGGCTTATGGTGGAATAGGAGCTTGTGAAAGAGGGCTATTTGGCCTTGTATGTATTGCACTAGTATTTTTGGGCTGTTATCTATCTAGCATTTGGAACAGTTTTGCAGGAATCGGATAGGTGCCCTTCCCCAAAAGTCCCATTTGTTTTCTTCATTCTCGTTTCTTATTCCTTATGTTATTTAGGATTTTAGCAGTAGGTGAGCAAATTCTGCTCAGTGAATTTTAGTAATAATGACTGCTTCTCCATGTGAAACCCTGGTGCACCAAGAGATGTAAGCATGTGGCTTTTCCTGGGGAACAGAAAGATGCTTTAGCCCTGGTACAAGTGCATATCCAGTGCTGCTACTAGGATGGGGAGTAAATGTCTTTCAGTCTCTCTACTTGAGCAAACCAGAGAGAGATTCTTCCAAATACAACTCTTTCCAGTTCCTGACTTCTTTTCAATGGTAGGCTTGGGAAATGTTATTCCAAAGAGAAAACAAGGTTTAATGGGCTACAAAAGAATATTTTTTTTTTCTTTAAAATGAGCCAATACCCTAAGTAAATAACACATACATATTCTTAATCAATGAAACCATAAATAAAGTTTTCATGTCACACTGGAATAATTGACTCGTTCCTTGCTTCTGGAAGTCTGAGAATGAATTAGGTTCCAATAACATCGGTTTGCTGTCTCAGCTAACTTAGCTCTCTGAGCCATAAATAACTACATGGTTTAGCATAAATTTATTTATTTTACAATTTATAAACTGCACTCATCACTAGGATTCTTGGCATGTATACAAAGATAACAACAAAATAAGAACATATTGACTAGTTTCAACTAAGTGAACTCCTTCAGCATGTCCTCAATAAATGTATATAAGTCATCACCAACATCTGCAGGCAAAGGCATCAATAAATACATAAGCCTTGGATATCATCCTGAAAGACAACGACCTAGGGAGTCTATCAGATCACCAGGGAGCAATTTCCAGAGTTAAAAACGCTCTAACAAAAGCTCTCTGACTCAGCCTCAGAATTTAAACCTATCAGGTGATATATTTAAATCAGCCATTAGTGTTATTGTGGTGGACTCAATGACTGTGATGATATACAGGGAGAGTATCTCACTCTAGCACAACTCTGACCCAATGCTGCAGTAGTGTGCAGCCCAACCTACACTGCACATGCAAACAAACAAAGAAAATGCTTTGCAGAAGTCGCCATGTGGGAGCACGCACTCTGCACTGGCTGATGCTTCTGAACTTGAGGGAAGTTCTAAGAAATTAAGACAGCAGTCTTGTTTGGGGCTTCACTGGAGAAGTGAAGGCAAGAGCTTGTTGAGTCTACCTCTGAAAGACTCGGGGAACTTTCTTGGTTTAGTGTGTGTGGTTTCTTCCTGACAGCAAATAAAGTAGAGCCAAATACTGGGTAATTTGCAGGAAGTGAAATTTGGAAGTGACTTGAGAGTTTATGTAACAATTTCTCACTCAGCTTCCCTCCTAAAGGAAAAGTTGGAGATGATTTTTCACTGAAAGGGTTTCCAATGTTAGGAAGGAGATTGTTGGCAGATGATGTTGGGTTTTTTTTTTTTTTTTTACCCCAAGGTCCTAGCCAGAGCTTAAATCAGGGCAGTGAAGGAGTGCTGACAGCAGGCGAGTGATTACAGCACTTTCCCCAGATGTCCTTGCTTTGCACTTCCACAGTGACCTGGGCCTGGACACCATTGAGGCCGAAATCCGACAGGGCATTGGTATTACCAGCTCCTCATCCAATACCTCTGAGGATCTACTCTGTAGTTTCTTTGTGCTTTCCATCTTCCGCTCAGCTCTGCTCCCCTGCACCACCCTTATCACAGAAAAACAGGAGTGTCCCAAGGTGCCCCCTGCAAAGTTCATGATGTCAGAGTAAGAGATTATTGTTAAATTATTAGACACAATTATTATCAACAGGCTGCCCACAAACTTAGGAGATACTTGCAGAAGATCATTTTTCTGTGACTTTGCAATAACATTTGTAATGATTTTATTTAGTAATGGAAGCTGACAATAATACTGAAACACAGCAGGATTGTGAATCATCAGCATAAAGAAACCCCAGGCTAGGGCCATCGTGCCTTGGTAGTCCTTGTCTCCACTTGCACACTCCAGGCCTTAGCACATTCACTGAGGAGGAAGAGCTGAATGAAGTTTGAGTAGAAAGACTGTTATTTTTGCTTCTTCTAGACTACCTGCTGCAAAGGAAGTGGCTAATCCATCCTAATTCCAGTTACTTTTATTCACAAAGCATGTGGAAAATTCATGGCAGCATAAAAGTAGTCCAGGAGACAGGGAAAAGTTGCAGCCTAAATTTGCCAGCCTGTTCACCTGTTAGGATTTCACAGATGCTGCTAAAGGAAAGGAATAACATGTAATTTGTGACACAACCTAGGAATTTAAAACTCTCCAGAGACCAATTATAGAGATTTGGGTGCTTAGACTGCTAGCAGCCTTCCAAGCTCCACCTGAGATGCTCCTTATTTCAAAAGTCCTTGTGTACATCTCTAATTATTTTCCATAGGATAATTGACACAATTTATGTGCCTTATTCATGCAATCAATGGATTCTTTTAATGATAACCTGAAGATTAACACTGTATCATGCTTGAGAAATATCCCTAAAGCCTTGGGATTACCTTTTCCCTGTTAAATCTACAAATCTGATAACTCTTCAAAGCCCGTTCATAATACTCTTCACATGTAACCTCTGCAAAAATAGCCACTAGGTTTCTATTGAGGTCAGTTCTGTTTGTGGTCTCTTTTATGGTACTTTCTGTAACTTAGTACATAAAGATCTTACCGATACTTTCGTGTGTCCAAAATATGGCCACCAAAACACGCAACCAAAATATGGCCAACTGATAACAGGTGAGTATGCAATTCACTTTATGACAGGTAGACTTCTGTAAAAGCTAGATGTAAGTGTTCCTGAGGTAACTGCCCACTTGGAGAACAACTCACAACAGAAATAACATGCCTAAGTATGCAAACTGTGTTCAATTCCAAGAAAAAATTACCTCTAAGTAGGACTCATGGTAGCTTAAGGTAGGTGGACACTTAGTATAGAGGGCAAGTCCTAAAAATCTTGCCTGTCTCCACAGCTTGGTTTCATCAAATATAAAACGAAATGTAAATCTTTATTGATTTTCTTCTGCATTTGAAGAGGTAAGGTTGATAAATGGTTACTTTTATTTCTACCAAAACTCTCAAGATAGGTCTACTTGCTTGCTCCCAGGATGATGTTTGTGTGTACGGGAGAGAAACATAATTAGGCTTTGAGTTCTGTACAACATAATCCGTGGCGAGTATGAATGACATGAAAGGCAGCAGAAATTGCCTGGGAGGAGGCTGTTTTTGTTTGTTTTGAAAAAAAGAGGTTGAAAAGATTCTTTCTGCGGCTGATGCAATCTGGCTGTGTTAGCTCTGAGCTGGAGACACTTGTGCATCACGGTGAAGGCAATGGAAGGGGTGGGAAGAGGAGAAAGTCAAGGGGTAAATTCCACTTGCTGTAATACCTGCTTTTGATCTAAGCTTTAATTGGATGTGATTTAGAAAACTGCTGGCATCACAGGGGAAATTAATACTCTCCTCTTATTCTCTATGCTGCCTGTCCCTGAGGGAGCTGTTATATTTCTGTCTATGTTAAGACTTCTCTTGCCCCCTCCTTTTTCAGTGAAAATGCATTGGATGGTAGGAGAGAAAACATTGAAGACACCTCATTTTCCTTTCCAAGTGGCATGATAACTCCTGGGGGTGTTTATCATGAACTTGTTTCATGCACAGCTCACACAGTGCTCATCCACATGCCCCCAAATGATTACAGCTTGTTATATAATGAAGTCTGTTGTTCCTCCCTTTCTTTCCCTTGTTTTACCAAATATCGGGCAACAAGTGTCTTAGTTCTTTTTTTCTTGTTGAGTCACCTGTCACCCTTGGGCTAGAACGATTTGAATATGCTACTTTCCTTTACAGATATTAAAACTGGATATTGCTTTTGACGAACTGCCTAATGCACCTATGGAAAATACAGTCCGTGGTCAGAATCTTTCTCACTCTTTGTCACTTGGGTGGATAATATCTCCTTATGTAAGGAAGTTCAAAGAAAGTTCTGTAATATCAGTTTATACTTTTGAATCAAATCTAATCACTACAGAAATAAATTTCGTTACTAAATCAACGAACGTTTCTGGCAGCTCAAATCTTATTACTCCATCTTGTGGAAGAAGCCAGAAACGACACAAGTGATGTTAATCCACAAACCATAAACGGCACAATGTGCCATGCTGTGTACGTTACCTAATAACCCCAAAATACTAAGGCTTCATAATTTTCTGTAGAAAATGTTGGTTAATGTCTATTTTATTCTGAAACCTTGATTCAAAAATATTTCAACATTTGGGTAACATGAACATTGATTTCTGTGTGTATTTAAGTTCATATTGAATTGGGTTTTAATAGAAGCTAGCAAGGAGATCTGGGGGTTTTTTCCCCTCATTTGAGAAAATAGCATGAAAGTTCAAATGACAGAAGGCTGGGCTTTTGTATGAAAGATCATTAAGTATTGCTCTCAAGCTATAAAATTAAAATGTATGTTATGTGGCTCATGACATACTATTTCCATTTTCCTTCTGTCAGGGTTTTGTGGCTACAATAGGCATGGACTGAGATATCATCTATTCCACGGGCTGACATGGTTTTGTTTAACTTCTTATCTTTCTGTAGTTCCACTGAGAATTTTTTTCACAACAGAGACCTCTACTGAAAGAAGGAGAGCAGCTCTGCAGAGCTGGAGCCGTTCTGTGGAGCAAATCGACTCCAACGAGACCAGCTGTTAATCAGTAGTATCACACAGGAGTTTAACAAGTGTCAGAGAATAATCCATTGCTTACCTCTTCTCCTCATGGAAATAGAGGAAAATAATCATAAAGTAGTTAAAAGTCTTACATTATTTAGTGTTTTCAAAAAGTGGGATATGTGTTTGATTCCTGTCACACCAAAGCCCTAATGCTTCTGCTGAAATCGGTGTGCCAGTTGCTCCAGCAGGGCTAGTCCTTTTTTAAAGACAGAACTACGTAATCTATTATGCGACATAATTTAGTCAAAAGATTCTAAAATCTTTTGGTTTAGTCGTACAATTTTCATAGGGGAAAGAACAAGACATCTTCCAAACTGAGTTATGTGTAACATAAGCACAACACTGACATCTGGTGTTTAAATCGGATTTAATCCTGGGCAAAGTTAGGTTAAGGATTAATGTTTAGGATTGTCAGGTGTTCAGGCAGAGGCGAGGGTACAGAGGTATCTACAGAGGCAGATTAATGCCTAAGTGGTTTTGATGACGTTAGCCTAGTGTCCTCAAGGGCCTGTACCTTCAGCTGCTGGAAAGGGAGCTCCTAGTATTTTGAAAACTTGGCCTGCACAACCTGTGCTACCTAAAAAAGGGAATGAAAAGCTTGTGGTGAGATCTGAAGATCCTCATACTGATTCTGATGGATACTTGGGAAAGGTCAGGAAAGTTATTTCCAAAAGCGAGGCTCTCAACCAAGTAACTAAAATTCCAAATTTGCTTTATAATCTAGTTAAGGTTATTTTTCCAATAAAAGATTCAGCCGAGCAGGTTTTTTTCTATTTGTCAATTTATCATTTTTGCAGTAATGCTTATTTGAGACATTATAATATCCCCTTTATTAAAGTGTCAGTTTGACACATGCAACAATAATTTCTGTCTGACTGTTGCATCTTAGTCTCTGCTATGTATTTGCTATGTATTTTCAAAGCAGTAAGTGGGTATGATCAGTCATCAATACTTACCTTGTGTGGCATGCGATGTTAACATTTGTTTCAAGGAAGCCAAAAACTTTTCCCCTTTTCTGCAACTCTACCTGGTTCTTGGCTGATTTTTGGTATGTTTTTCCTGTCACCCCTGAAAGAAAAAACAGAACAAAGGGGAAAATATAGTAGAAGAAGAGGTGATGTGGGGTCAGGCTTGCTCAGATAGCTTCGAGGAGAGCGGTCAGTTTTGTACTTTAAAGTATATAATTAGTTCTCAGGTACAGATGAACTATTCATCCTTAACCCTATCATTTATAAGGACCCAAGAGAAGGAGCAGATGCCGTTTCCCTGTGACTTGGCTTCCATGGCTGGTGCGACTCAGAAAAGCTATAAACCTGTTTCTGAAAAGGAGTGTCACCCTACGTCTGGACTGAGGTTCAATAGGAATCTATTTGCTCTGTGATGAAAATGGACTAGGTTTAGGAAATACCTGAAAAGCTGCTTTTTATTTCTTGCTTTCTCCAAAAGTTTATTCTACAGTTTATTCTCACCCCGCTTAAAGGAAGTGATTAGCCACTCTTGTCTTCCCTGTTCTGTGTAGGGCTAGCATTTCTATAAATGGCATTGAATTATAAGGCTAAACCTCAACAGAAGAGGGGCTCCTGTATGTCTGAGTTTAGTAATGACATTAAGTATCTGCCAATGAGTGAATGCAAAAGATGCTGGAGATATGCACTGGTGAGCAGCACACCTTTAGCTATGGTACTTGTGTAATTATATTTTTGCTCTGTAAAGTGGCACATGCAGAGAAATGTCCAAAGTGTCATAGGGTCATTCAGCTCATGGGAATGAGAAAACCTGGGGGTCATTAGTCTATCACAAGCCCTTAAACAGCAGAGATTTTAATCTGAATGTTCAGTCTTATTCTATCTCCAGCCACAGGCTTTTTTCTAATAACAAAGGCCCCGTGGGCTCACCTCCTCTAGTCCCTGCCATGATTACACACTATAGAAAAAAAGCTAGAAAACAAGAGAAGCAAAAGCATTAAAGACAATAAAGCTTCCATGAGAAAGCATTTGAAGGTCTCCATGACTCACCTTTGAAGCTCAGAACGAAGTGGTTATTGTTATATTTCTGAAAATCAGTAACGAATATAAAAGTCTGACAAAAAAGGAAACAATACATCCCTCTGAAGGGACTGATGAGGCAGCTGTGTGTATGGCTAGTTCTAATATACTCTAGCTTATTTTTCTGAATCTTAATTCATTTAGTGTTGAGTCAGAAGTCTTTATTTCTTCTCTTACATTCATAATAGCCACTGAGAATATTAAGTTTTTAGCTTAACTGCTGTAAATAGCGTTGGTTTCGTTATTTTTCTAGACTCCCTGAGGTTTGGGTTTTGGTGGTTTTTACTTTTGCACCGGAAGCTCACCTAGAAATTAATGATGTTATTAATTTCAAAATATATTTCTGAGAGCAAAACCAGGTGGGAGTGGTGGTACTTATAAGGAGAATACATAGTATCATTGTATTCCTGGTCTCAAAGAAGAGTTCATATTCAATGTATTCCATAGTAATCCTAACCCTTGCAAGACAAAGCCTTTCAAAGTTCCTCTGTGGAAAAAAAGTCCCAGTTCCTGATCTTAAAGGAACTGGGGGGGTGGGGAAAGGGGAAGGTGGTGGGGAGACCCTATAGGTTTCTTTTACCGAAATAAGTCCTAGGCATGTGGTAAAGGACAGAAAAAGATGCTATGTCTGCAGAAGACACACAATTAACCTATACAAAGTTGGCACACAAATTTGTGTCATCTTTAATTTGATTCAGATTTGGAGTATTTTTCACTTCTTCTGTGGCTGGCCAACAGAGAGGCTAAAATCCATGTAATGAGACTTAACAAAAGATTGAGCTTTCATATCTCAAAACAAATCAAATGCTTTACGTAAAACATATTTAATGAGCAACAGGTACAAGACAATTCATGCCCTAGCACCAAAATATCAAAAATGGATTGCAGGAGTTACAGAACAATATATTCACACCAAAGGACTCCTTGCAGTGCAGTTGCCTGAGGGTGGAAACACCTTATCACTGTCTTCTGTACAATCTGAAACAAATAAAAGAGCTGAAGTTGCAGCTACAAAATTCTCAAAATCATACAGGATATAGCTGCTACTTTGGTGGTACTTTTGTGTGTGTGTTGGGGGTGGGTGGGAGAGAAATCATGTAAGAAAAGGTGTTTGTGTAAGTACCAGTGTGTATCTACTGTTTATAAACATAGGAATTCCCCCTCAAACTGTATCAGCCACTATATGTGGAGCCAGAGTATAAATCTTTTTTTTTCTAATCAATATCCCATTCTATTACTTCAGTAGAAGTTATAATACTTCTATAAAAAGTCCTCAAGGAAATTAATCCTCTGAATTCCTTTCCAAATGCACTATCTGCATAATCTAAATCCATTCACCGATTCCATATGGGTGCCCAGATTCCCTGGGAGGATTTCCACCTATGTCCAAACCTGCAGGGATTTACACAGTTAATATCCAAATCAGCAGAGAGGCTAATGCAGTAAAACGACTGCTGGGAGATCCTTTCTTCAAGCTCAGAAGGATTCTGAATTTAATCCACTGAGGTATCAGTATCTTTAAGTGTCTAAATTCCCCTGATGCAGCAGGTTGCTTTGATTGCTTCATATGCAAATGGTATGGGGGAAGGAGGAGGGATTGTTGCTTATTTGCTTTTGTTTTTAATCTACCAGTATCTTCTCCTTTGATTGCAACAAAATGTTCTGGGATCTGAGCTGAAAACATTATGATACATAATTTTAAACACTCAAGTAAAATATTTTTCATCCAGTTTTACACTAGGAACATAAGGTGCCATTTGAAGTAATGGATCACAATCTCACAGTGTTACACAGATGCATTACAAAAAGCATCACTTTCTTTGTTTCTCATCAGTGTGACAAGAAAAGGTAATAACAGTAGCATTTGGTTTCTGTATAATTGAAAGGCAACAAGTACTGTCTCTCTTTTCCCATCTGTGTACTCTAGAGTTGAAAATTAGATGTTCTGGGACCAAAAATGATGTCAAAGGTAATGAGAGCTCTGCAGGCAACCACAGAGTTGATGTTAAAGGATGAGTCAGTAATCTGCATAGGAGTAGCAGAAGGAGGGGGCTGAGATATTGATGACTCTATTATCTTTTTGAAAAGCAGCTTTCAGTTGGCTTTCAGTGTCTGAAAGAAACATTTTTGAACACACACAAGTAAATTCCCAAATTCTCCAGATTCTTTTGTCTATGATAGATGACAGAGCAGATTTCTGCCCCCCAACCCCACCCCCCCACCCCCCCCCCCCCCCGCCCAAGGAAAAGTCAAAGAAGGAATTTAAAAACACGTTAACACAAGAGGGACTTCATGTTATGTTAGTACAAACAAGGACTGCTACTGCAGTTAAACAAAAAAGAAGCCAGAAGTAGAGACAGGGATTCATTATTAACAGTTTTTTTATTAATATAGAAAGTTGCAACAGGATACTGATGAGAATTGAAAAGGGGAGGAAGGTCTATGGATCTCTCGTTCTGATGGAGTGTTGCTGTGGAAAATTGATGTTAAGTTTTTGTAAGACACTAACAATAATATTGGGATTGAAAAAGTCTCCACATTGGAATCCAGGCGTGGAATGAATAACCACCATAAAAGCATGAATTCTTTATTATCATTGTTTTAAAAATTTTAAAAATCATTATTATTATCTAGTATTCTACTAGTAGTATAATCCACAATGGGAAATGGTATCAAAGGTGGGGTGTGTGTGGGTGTGTGTGTGTGTGTCTGTGTGTGTCTCCCCCCTACTATACGACCTGCTTTCCAGATTTTGGCCAGGAGAGGAGAGGGGTCTGAGTTGCCTGGGCCAGGCGAGACAGGAGCTCCTGCGCGGCAGGTCCCGGGTGGTGGGTAACTCCTGATGGGGACTCCCAGCCAGCAGCTGGCTGCCAGCTCCTCTTAGGTTCACGTAAAGAGCAGCTGTGGCTACAGCAAAGGTTTGAGTTTCTTTGGGATTAGCAGGAGTGTACTAGTATTCTATAAAGATGAAGAAAGGAGGAGATTATTCTTTGTTGGTTTCTCTTTTATGGATTAGAAATTAGGAGAAAACACAGGTCATTTAGAATAGCTCTTCACTGTTAGACTCTTTGACAGCTTCCTTCAGGCAGATCTTGGTCTCCTCACTCCTTTTGCTTTGGTAAAACACTTTTGCAGAGACTTCTAGGCTGCTCCAGAATTTTGTATCCTCAGCACTCCAGGCTAATACTGCTGTAGGAAGGGAACAGTTGTGGCCTAAAGAAGAGAGAGTTTGCCATCTCTTTGGCTGGTTTTTTTTTTCTTTCTTTTTCTTCCTTTTTGCTTAAGAAAACAAAAGCTGTGGACCTAGTCCTTAATTCACTACATACACAAGATATGCTGATCAGTTTAGGGTTCACAAGGAAGAACTGTTGAGCTTTGGGAAAATGAGTATTTGTTCAATATTTTAAAAGAATTAGTTTGCTGAACATCTGCTTCTTGTAAATATTCTAGCAAATTAATTTATTGTCAGAAACATTTGGGTAAACAGTGAGCCTTAAGCAACTACTAAAACATGTCTATGGAAAGGTAGAATTCAAATTTACAATCTTATTTATGCTAGAAATAGAACTCTAGGATTTATGTTCATCCAACTGGGAAAACAGTAAGCTTAATCTAAACAACTCAAATATTGAGCACTCATAATTCACAGGCTAAAATAAAATAAAAAGTGCCTTTTTTGCAGATGTTGCTCATCAGATCCATTGCATCTCGCTATATAGCAAGGGAGCAGAGGGATCATGTGGCACTAAGATACATATGACAGCTTTGTATATATATAATGTATACTTTATATGCACAAATGCAGAATACATGTAGGCATATTGCAATGCATTTATGTTGCATATGGATATATGCAACAGTAAAAGTGGACCTGTATTCTCTCATAATATTGATGATAACTGAAAGATTTATGTTAATATTGTCCAACTACATTTAATGGATTTTTTTATATTTTTGAGGCTGGGGATTGAAAAGAACCAACGAATGAGCTGAATTGATTCCTCTGCTTGTATACAGTCTAGGTTGAGATATCTCCCTTGATACTATCTCTGCTCCACTCTTTCAGGTGAAAGGCCTGTTTCACATTCAAATACTTCTTAGCTTACTATTTATACGCCTTTCCCTTATTTTTCACCCTAGCAGTACTCCAAGCAGTAGTTCATTCATTTTAATTTAATCCTGTTCTATTCCTTATATCCCTCTGTTTGTCACTTATTCAAGCTATATTTTGTGCTGCTCGTGTTCTGGCAACTATTACAGTCATCCTGCAAAGATTGAACTGGTATACAGCTCAGTCTATGGCTCTGCGCACCGGTTTAAATCACTTCTGTAGGTCTTCCAGCTACAATTAGTAGCAACAGTACTAAGACTTCTGGCAGGCAGGGGTCATTGCAGGATTTTTGTTGGTGCTCACAGAAAAAAATGAGAAACCATGAGAAATGACAGTATTAAGGATGTAAAAATTAAGCGGTGTCAAATTTGAATTTGCAGTTTTCTTCTGTGATGAAACTATTCTGTTTTTTCTTAGTCTTTTTCAGAATTCGTATGGAACTGTGGAAGCACTGTTCACAAATATTTTTGAAACTCACTTTATTACAACTAGTTTCTTCATTAATCTGCCTCCCCCACTCTATGTAAATTATTTCCAGCTGCAGTTGCTTTATTCTTGTCTGTTGAATTTTTAGTTTCTCTATAGTTTACCTCAAGTTAGTGACTATTACATGTTGATCTACTTCCTTACTTCAAGGTTTTTAATATTTTATAATACACAATGGAGTCTTTTTTTGGTTAAGTACATAAGGTATCTTTCCATAAAGTAGAAGATCAATAAAAAAGGAATCTGCAGACTATTTTCAGCTTATATTTCACAAATAAAACATTGATGCTCCCTTTTAAGTTGGCCATCACTCATCCAGCAGGTTTCACAGACAGTAACAGTTCGTTAGTAATTTCGGGAGGGGAAGATGTATGATGTTGTAAATATTTAAAATCAAATTTGAAAAAAAGGACAGAGATGAATGTGATCAGAGTAACACAACGCTGAAGGCAACATTTTCAAAGCAACTTGGTAGATATTGTTTTCCCTTGTAGGTGGCAGTATTGAAAAGCAAGTTAAACTGGATTCGGCGTGGGGAGCCAAAACTCCCTGCCTGAAACTCGCACAAGTTGGAATATGAAGAACAGAGTAACTGCTGCCAGATCCAGGCGGGGTGAATAAAACTGTGTAGAGACTAGCACTTGCTAATTTTAGCCAAAGGTGGGTTTTGTTAATTTCAAAAAAAAAATTGGTGTTGAAGTTGAATGTATCACCTCAAATGTGGCCCTGTGCACAGAGTGATGTTACAGGAGCTATCTGCATCAGGGTGGGTAAAAGCATTGTCAGTTTAATTTTTGCTTCAGAATCATGAAAGTGAAAGAGTATTTCCAAAAAACCTATCATTTCTGCTCTTTGACGAAGAAAGTCTTTAGTAACCTTAATCATGTATTTCTATGATACATTGCACAGAGGATCTCATTTACAATAAGCTTGTTAGACTTTTATTCTATGCTCTGCTCTAATTGCAAAGAAACTGCCCTGTGGCCGACTTGGGCTGTTACACTGCTTATTGCTGAACTCTGGAAAATGCTCTGAGGAACTGAGTGTTTTTAAAGCCGAACGGCAGGTGCTGATAGAGCTATGGATTTGTTTTTCTCTTGGTAGGGCAGTTTCAGATGGTGAGCACAAACATCAAAGAGTAAATAGCAAATAGCAAATTTATGTCTTTTAGCTACCAAGTTACTTTGAATTGCTTCCCAGCATTCAGTTGGTGCCATAAATAAATGTATTGCCAGGAAATGCCATACCTGGAGGTCTTTGATGCTACTATAAGTTGATGTTAAATTAATAAATGAAGAAGCACAAACTTTAAGACAATAGATCAACTCAGAAAGTGTTTTTAGCCAATTAATTTCAAAATGGATTGTAGGGTGCAATGGTGTCTGAAGCTTGTTTAGTCGTACTTTGCAGTAACATACTGCAAAAATTGGCATGGCAATAGCTTAAACATTTGCATTACACACTGTGCCTAACTAGCAGTAAAAATATTCAGATCATTTGTGATGCACCCTGACTTTAGAAATATTCTAAGAAATACAAAGAACTAGGTAACACTGAAATAACAATAAAATGAATAATCAAATTACAGGGTATCACTTTCAATACTTGCATCAGTCATGTAATTTCAGACTGTACTTATTTTTCAAAATTAAAAATAACTTGTGTTCAGTGTCCTCTACAATATTGTTGTTCAAAGACACAGACATGGAGTTTGGATTTTTTTTAAAGAGGTTTTTTTTTTTTTAAAGAGAGTTTTTGTTTGTTTTGTTGTGTGGTTTGGGTTTTGGGGTTTTTTTTGAGCAATGGTAGTTATGAGGATCACACAGGGCTTGCTTCTGGCTTTTTACTTGCTGCATTTCTGTGCTATAGGAATAGGATCATGGGATAATTCAGGTTGGAAGGGACCACAGGAAGTCTCTACTCCAAACTGTGACTCAGAGCAGAGTCAGCTGTGGGCTTAGACCTGGTTCCTCAGGGCTCTGTCCAGTTGGGGCTTGAAAACCCCTAAGGATGGAGACTGCATAACCCGTGCCCCTGCTTAGCTGTACTCAGTTCCCTCAATCTACTGTCTGGGCTCCTGCTCATACAGGCCAGGATGCTGTTGGCTGTCTTTGTTGCCAGGGCCCTGGCTGGCTTGTGCTCAGCCTGCTGGCCTGTGGGACCCCAGTGCCTCTTCAGCAGAGCTGTTCCCCAGCTGCTCAGTCCCCAGCCCAAATTGCTTTTTAATATTTTTCTGGAATTTAGAATGTCAAGATTGTTTAGATGCTAACCAGATATTTGCCAAGTACCAGTTTGAATAGATTTCTAGTTAATTTTCTATTTCTACAAAATGAAATTCAAAGTGTAAATTTTAAAATCGCAGACTTCCTGTTAGTTAGAGTACAACATAATAAAAATATTTTTAGATTGACCCGTCCTTTACTCTTGCATTTAAAAATAAAAGAAGAAATCCAAATAAGGTGTGTTCATCACTACTCTTTTGCTTTATTATTTGTCATATATTTTTAATACATAAGTGACATCTGATGTATTACTTAATCAAGAGAAAAAGAATTATCCTTGCACATAATCAGTTATTTTTGCCATATCAAAAAAATTAGACTAACAGATGAGGAAAATAAATAAGATGAACTTTAAAAATGAAAATACTTAGCCTTTGGAATTTTAGTTGACAGCTTTTGAAAATTAAATTATAAGTCAAGTACTGATAGGTTTGATATCTTCTTTGCAGCTTTGCAGATGATGTATTGCAGCTTTAATGGAATATCATTTATCATCTGATAATAACAAATGTAGTATTTCTGAGCTTGTCATCTCTTCTGTGATGACAAATAGTCCAACTTGTAGCAGTGATAATGGGATTTTATAATGATCTTTCCAAACCGACTCTGCTCTAGTGCCAAGCTATTTTACTTTAAATCTCAAAATACCTATTAAAGATAGATTACAATAGTCAAGCTTTTGAGACCTGCTTGTGTATATAAGCTTCTGTGCTACAAAAGTTGTGTTTACCTCATTGATTTTAAAGTTTGGTCCATTGCATTTTGTTGGTTTTGTAGCGAAAGTTGTCTAGATTTACTAAGCAGTACGTTTATCAGTTTTTTTTGTAACAAGACTCATATGTAACAGTCCGGCAGCAGACCTTTATACCAATGTAACTTGCTTTATGCCAATGTATGACAAGAAACAATGCAGCTCAATGTTATTCTGAAAAAAGTGGCCAGTTACCTTTTGAAATTCTATCAAATTATTTTTATTCACATCATTTAATACCTTAAAAGGAAAGTCTTTTTTTACTTGGTCGTATTGCTTTTATCTTAAACCATAAGCAATTTTCAGTAGTGATGTTGACTTTGCGGTGTCTCTGTTCAAACCATTGGATTCTTTGAAAGCATCCTTGTGTTTTCAGGGACTAACAGACAGGGTTTTAGTTTTCAAATGCTCTAACTGCCAAGCTCAAGTACTGTTCTTCAGCAGAATGACTGAAAAACAAGGAATGGTGATGAAAAATGGGTTTTGTTATATAAAATGCATTTAAAAAAAAAAATAACTAGAGAATCTACTTCTTGTAGACAAGCACCTATGAGGATACTGAAGTAATGTAAAGTACCCTAATATTCACCTATGAAATATAACCTTGATGCAAGTAATTGTAACAGAATTTGACCAGGTTATCCAGATGTTTTGCCATTAAATACTTAAATAGGGCAATTTGAAACATGTGTGAACATAAGTACATTCTTCCAATGATTCTTCCAATATGAAGATATTAAAAACTCGATCTGAATTTCTCAGGTTTAGTTCCGTATACTCTCTTGTCTTCCATGAACATATATTCATACAAAGCCTATGTCAAATGAACATGCATGAGAAGTTTAGGGATAGATTTGAACTTTATTAAAAAGTGAAAATTTTACTTTCTCCCATGTTGTTCACTAAAATAAGGGAGCTGCTTCCAAAATTGCTGTAATTCTCTGGCCCCATTCATCAGAGATAGTGCTCATCAAAAGCATATGCTCCGCTGTTACCGCTTTTTCTGCTTTTTGTGTGAGAGTGTCCCATTAGGACAGGTCCCGAAAACCTCTGTTCTGGGAATGCGAGAGACCTGTTGAAGAGCTCTGATGGACCCTGGCCAGAGCCCTGACCCCAGCAGCCTTCCCAGAGCACCGGTTAGCTGGGCCAAGCAGGAACCCTAACCACATTTTTGCTTGAGAGAGGGCCAGAGTGATAAATTCAAGAACCATGCTATGTGGACAGGTGAAAAATTACTTTGGAGACCTCCAGAGCATCACATGCACTCTGTGCATCCCAACGGCTGGCTGGAGCCCTGTTGAGGATTCACAGTTCAGAACCTTTCTCTGTGGCAGCTACTGTAATATTAATGGCTGTAACACTGTCATTGAAGCATCTAAACAAAACACTGCTTAGTGTGCAGCAGTTTGGATTTTGCATCCACATACTGCTCACAGTTATGAAGCAATTCACATTTTATGCAAGTGTAGTTCAAGACCTAAACTAACCTACAACCTCAACAAAACATATCCATATTGTGTTTTATAATCTACAGTATTTTACTGTCAACATTTCCAGATAACACGAAATCTTAAATAAAATTAATCCAAATCACTCCTTTTTATTATTAATTTTATTTATGAACAGTTATTGAAGTTTCCAAAGGGATGCTACATTATCAAGAATTTGCAGAAAACAGTCTGCTGAAATATGGCGAGTAACTTTTTAAAATTCTCAGATTACAGTAAGAGTCAAGAGATTTAAGCATCTTTAATCTAGTGATTTCTTTCAAGTCTCTTACACCCTGTTCTTGTGGAAATGAAGACCAAGTAGTTCTATATTCTGTGTTTAAGGGACCAAGTATATGAATACATAATACCAAATATTAGATACTTTCAGCTGAACACAACTCATGCTCATAAACTTCATCCATGTTTTAATGTAAACAAAAAAAAATCAAATTATAAACCAAACTGTATAATAAAATATATATCTGCTTATGAAAAAGAGAAAAACTTACTTACAAATACAGTTTGAATATTTTACCCAGACCTCATACAGGCAGCATAAGAGCATGCTTAGAAATGAAGTGGAGAATTAAGCAAACCAATGCCCTTCCACTATTTCCTTCAAGTATGCCAAAACTTAGCACATCGGATTTTCCCTTTAGTATTTAAGTAGTGACATGAAATCTGAAGACTAGGGGAACTGACTTGAAGATAAAAGATAAAAAAAGCTGCAAGTGTAGAGCTTGCCTAAGCAGTGATAAAGTGAGGGTGTGATAACCATCTACAAGTATATGAGAAGTGTTAACACCAAGGCAGGAGAGGAACTGCTCAGTAAGTGAGGGTATAGCTAGAAGTTACAGGAAGATGTTAAGAAAGGTAAAGTTTTGGTTGATTATTAGCAAGAAGCTTCTGACAATGTTGTACATCAGTTGTGGGAAAGTGTCTGAAGTGATCTCCCTTGGGATACTGTTAGCTAGAGTGGACAATCCACAAGATGATTTAGGAATAATCCTGCACTTGTAGTCAGACACGGGGCCAAAACCTGTTATGGGTTTTTTCACATTTTCAAATTTTCTGACTCTTTGTTTCTAAATGTAATTCTTGCTGGTGAAAAAAATCACATGATTTTATATCAATGTAAACACTTCTCTTATCTAAGAACAGATCTATCGACCAGTGAGAAATCCTGCAGATGAATACTAGTGCCCAGAGTTTCCTACCATGCTACAGCCTTGAAACAAATGACTGATGTCCAGTGCTAATCATTCGCCTTCTGTCAGTTCAATTGCACATTCCTCTTTTAATGTGATCTAACCCCTGCAGCAACCGAGATAGTGTACATCACTGCTGTAGTCAGACTTCCATTCATCACTAGAGAAAAAAGCCACCACCTCCTCCTCCTCTCCCTAACTCTGTACTCCAGTGTTGCAGATACTTCTGCTAACCTAAAAGGCCAAGATAGAAATTAATAAAAGCAATTTAAAGTTGGGGGTTTTTGTTGTTGGCTTTTTTTTTTTTATTATTATTCTTGAGATTTTGCTTTGAGTGCAACTCATGGAAATATATAGTCTTTGGCATTGAGTCTGGGAGGTTTCTGTGTTAAATGAACATTGATTGGAGTATTACAGCGCAGTGTAAATGTACTTCTAATTCTGTTGACTTCAGTGGCATTCTGATGTACACCAGCTAGGAACCTGGCTCAAAAACCTAGTCTACATTTGCCCATCCAAATGGGTGACAATTGGTAAACATGCAAATCTGGATTTTATAGAAACAAGCATATAGGAATAAAAAACAAAACCAAAAACCTTGTAAAAGAGCACATGGTGATAACATACTAAATTCTTTCGTACACAGTCTCTACCGCATCCTTATTTAGCAGAGTGTTTTTTGAAAATATTTGACAAAATCTGTTGACCTCCAAATCTAAATACTGAGTCCTGCTCTCAAGTAAATCCAGCTGAGCACTGCAGGCAAACTGGACTGAAATCTTGTCTAATTTCTGCATCCTTTTCTAGCAACATCAGAAAATCATAGGTAAGAGGTAGTTGCTCAACTTTCTTTAAATAAGCTATTCCCTTAGCTGTACCTCACAAAATCTCTTCTATATGTGCTATGTTTTGTTTTATTCCATCATGTCTTCAGTTGCTAAAACCTCCACAGTGGATAATTTTGAAACCTGCGAGCTATTTTCTTATAATATTGTGTTCATAATAATTGCTGGTGTTAATGAAAAAATACCTTAAAATTATTGAAGTTATGAGTCTGAATGTGATTTAAGAGCAAATAATGTTTTTACACCTTTGAGGGTAAGTATTTCTACAATTTAATATTCATGACCACAAAATCATCATGTTCTAGCCTGTAGACTTGTTTTTTCCCCTGCTGTAGTGAGCTCTTCTGAATGTAGACTCTGACCAATGCAGACTCAACTTTTCTCCTGTAACTTTGTGAGATCTTTTCTAGAGCTTAATTGTCTGTTAAGAAATTATTGGGTAACTTAATAAAAATGAAATGGCAGATTTGTGTATGTGACAGGCCTTATGAAGGATTATGTCTTAAACTGCAATTTTCAATTTGACAAGCCGTATTAAACATAAAATTGAATGTCACATGTAATAGACATATGATTACATTTTACTATTAAAGTTATCTTTGTGAGAGAAAATTAAATTGCTTTTAACTGAAATGTATACAAAATTAAATACCAGCTGGTTTGATTAAAATAAGTATATGTGATAGTCTTTCCTTACCTTATCAAAGAGGTGATTTTCTATGCATACAAATATTTAGAGCTGGTGAATAATGACAGGAATCATTAATAAATTGTAATATGACTTAAAACACCACTGTGTTAATGCCCATTTTATCAGGTTTTTGATTAAAAAAAAAAATCAATATAGTTTTGCTTTATGAGTTGATTGTAAATACAACTTCCCTCCTACCAGATATGGATTTCTAGTTCGGATGCTTCCCCACAAACAATATTTATCTAGAGGGGAAGTAGACCAATTTATAATATCGGTTAGTCCAACCAGGAAACAAATTATACTACGTGATCGATTATGCAGTTTAAGAATCAAATATGCAAAAAAGTGTTTGTCTGCTGACAGTTCACAAGTCATCCATAGATGGAAATAATTTTCACCGTAACTGGAACAACTTTAATGAGAGAATAATACATTAAAACTGTTGAAGAAAATTCTGAGTAATTACAGTGCTGATTTTCCAAAAGGGTTGTTACAAACTGCATGTCTGTGCTATTTGGGGAACTGTAGAGTGGTTGTCTCTATCCTGACTCACTCTGGGGGTCTTCCAAGTTAAATGTGCTCATCTCTCTACAGATTCTGTGGAAAGGCTTCTGTACTTAGAGGTTGGAACAAATCTCATCTACTCGGGACTGGGCATAAAGCCCAGTGGGCTAGAGGGTTACTGAGTACCTGGTGCTGTAGTCTGAGCTTAGATTCTGCATGAGAATTTGCCTTTAACAGGCAAAGGACATGCAATAAGGCCATTTGATTGTCTGCATCTACACTGGTAACCCAACTTGAAGAAGGCATAAATCTAGGGGGAATGTGGTTTGTGGTGTTTGTTTGGTGTTTTTTTTTTGTGTGTGCGGTTTGTTTTGTTTTGTTTTGTTTTGTTTTGTTTTTTAGTATATTGCTCTCTGGTATGAGATCAAAGACATTTCCCAATGCAAGATCTGCGCAGTTGGTTTGCTACTCGAGGGGTTGGGGCTGAGGAGACAGAAATGTGTCAGATCTTTCTGTACTTGCAGGTTTGCACTTGCCTGGGTTTGCACTTCCTATTCTAACAAATATCCTAGTACACTTCAAAAAGAGAGGTATGGCATGTTTCTACAAATGTGGGTGTTCAGGTCCAGATTCATGTCCTAAAAGCTGCTTTTCCCCATTACCCTCTCTGAGCTAATTGCTGAAGGGGGCTTCGGTAGTACTCTGGGAGTGAGATGGGCAAGAGAGTGATCTAAAGTAATTTCTGATGCTTTCTAACCACACTTCAAAATTCTGCTGGGAATTTGCCTTGTTCGTGTGTCAATTACTTAGTTTATTTGTGGACTTTGTGAGTCTCTCTAGTCAACATAAAAAAGTGCTATAATTTTCTGAATTAACAAGAGATAATGTAATCAGGCGACAAACAATGATTCTTGCAGTGTTGTTTTTTGTGGTGGTGTATTTGTTGTTTGGTTGGTTTTTAAAATGTAATTTTAAAAAAAACTGTGTAGAGTGGCAAATTAAAGTAATCCTTTTGTGGGGCATAAGAGGGAACTTTACCACTCCTCATTAAAAATGTAATAACGAATAGAGAATGAACTATGGATTCCTTTCACCTGTTCATACGGTTCACTCATCATACTGTAAAAAGTCATAACATAGACTCTATATTAAATACAATTAAGTCTCTGATTTATATTCATGTGCACCTGAAATAAAGTCACAGGGTTCAAAGGTCCTGCTTGTATATGTTCAAGAGCAGAACTTTCCAGGCAGATGATGCTGGTACTACATCAAGCATACAATATTTTTATTATTTCCATGAATCATACCTATGACTCTTTGACACCTCCAGGCTATATATTCCTAGCAGATCTGTGCATTCAAAGGATTCATAAAGTACATTTGAGCAAACAAGCTACCTACTGTTCCTGTTCATCATGTCCCTTATCTTAATAAATAATGAAGGTGCCATGGGCTGACAGTGAAATATTTTGAAAATAGTTTTAATGTATAGCTGGCAGAGGACCTGTTGGGCATTGATAAATTACACAAACGGAGAGGATGAGAAATCTGTAAAATATTAATGGTCTGCTTCTGTAGGCAGTAAGGGAGAATATACCTGTGTCTTACGTAAGGTTTTATGCTGCCCATGTAAGGCTAAAGGGAATGTTTCCTACTGACCTGCAGGGTTCATGTATTGCAAGCAGTGCTCATTGCCTTTGGTATTGCTCAAAACACTGGTGAGGTGAATGGTCCAAGGGACATGAAACACAGCGCCTGAAGATTCATGTGCAATTATTGCAGCGTGTGGTCCACAAGGGAAAGCCGTCCCCATGGTGAAGAGGTGTAGAAACAGCTCTTGGCTTGTAAGGAGAGGAGTGAATTTATAAGGAAACCTCAGGGTCCCCATTACGCCCTGGGTGCTCGGGTTGCTCTTGGCTAATGGCTCTTGGATTGCACTGCCTGGAGGGGCTAGTGTATGGAGGATTTATGAAGTATGGGGAGATATATGGGGCATGCTGTTCCCTGAGGAAACAGTCCTGTCATGGTAATGCCATGAATGAAGAGAGGAAGGATGGGGTCACAGCCCTTCTTCCTCACCTTCTTCCGAGTCCAGGAGCTCTGTCATTTTCCTTTACCCTAATAATCAGCATATTCTTACTGAGTGAAGACAACTTCTCTCTCGCTCTTGTCTTCATTTGGAGCAATAGCTAAATACTTCTGTTATACACGAGGGGATACTTTCTATAAAACGATTGTCCAGTGTTACTGTGAAACCATTAGACATCTAGTTACATGCTGCCACGAAGCTATCTTTTATACACTGATTTGGCAATGTTATTGCTCTTTATTGCTTTAGAAACACTAGTTTTGAGAGGAACTCTCCCTCAAACTGGTGGATGTTTTGATCTGGATATTTTATTATACCTCAAATGTAACTGTCTGCAGCAAAGTGCTATTTGAATTCAGCAAATCAGGATTTGTGTGATGTCTGCGTTGCACAAAAAATAAATTCCTTTATAAGATTTGGAAATTATTGAGTAGAACATATTTTGACTGGGAAATGGGTAATGAAGCAATGAATTAAAATGGCAATATAGCAACATGGTTTCAGCTCACTCGTGATAATGATTTTACTTCATTTCTGGATAATTCTGAAGTTGAATTAAAGCTACCAATGTTAGTTTCAGTGAGAAAGGTAAGAACATGTATAAACAAGAGAAGTACAAATCACCAGAGTTTAATTTTTGTAGTAACTATATCATAAAACTCAAAATACTGCTTTAGCAGGGCTGTATATGCAAAAGAGAGATTTCAGTTGGTGCTCAAGACAACCCAAGACACAGCTGCTGGCGGGCTGGTGGTGCGCTGCGCACCTCTGCAGCCCTCTCGCCACCTGAGCGCCATCCGTCACAAAGCATCTGCCCTGAGTGATGAGATAAAAAGTGTCAGTTGTCTGTCCGGTACATGTAGTTCATAGAACTAAACACTTTTTTAAAGTTTTGCATTTTGGGTTACGTCACATACCATTTCTGTTTAGAGGACAGTGTTGCATTTAGGGATAAGCTGTGAGTAACTGAGAGTTGAAGTACAAGTATGATTTCTGTTTTTTCAGATGTGTTTTCTATATCCCAAATTCTGTTCAAATTGTTTACTAATATCTGAAATGAACATATTCTTTATTAAAACTGTTTAAAAATAAAATCTCTGTAGTTACCTTAGCTCTGAAGCTCAGCTAATAGTTGTATCCACTGCCAACTATTCTCATTACACAGCCTTAATTTAATTTTAACAAGAAACATACAGAAGTATAATCCATAACACGACCTAATATTCTGTATGCGAGTATACCCTGCATTATCCCTGATATTGAATTATTTCACTATGGAGCATAATTATCTGCACAGGCAAATTCTTATTTAATTTCATTGAAAATTATGTAAAGATTTTCCGTACATCATGCACTAACCTTGCAGCTGGATTAACATGATGGACTATCAGGACTTCTTTAGGGACATAATGCACTGTTGGGTCAATAGTCCATGAACAAAGAAGGATTTACACAATAATCTATAATGGCTCTTTAGGAGCTGTTATGGTCTATCAGGATAAAAATCAGGTAGATAATACGTATAAAGTGCATACTTGCTTGTGGAAAGCAAGCATTTGACTGCTTAAATTCCAGCCCTTTAAAGGTCAAATTAGATTCTTTTAACATTTTGAATGCAAGTTTACCTGTGAGAAGATTTAACTCTACTTGCTTAATTGCATGGTATGTAATGAAAATGAAATTCATTAAAATACACAGCAGGTTTATGAAAAAAAATAATCTCTTTTTAAGCCATCAATACTTCCTGTTTAAAAATAATTTTCAATGGTTTATTTCTACCATCCTCTCTGCCTTGGTAGCCAATGAATTTCAGAAAGGGGACACAGCGACACTGACCCAGCAGCCCCAAAGGGCACGGGGACTCGCGGGAGGCAGCATCTCAGCTCTGCAGCACACTTTGGTGTTTCAACCCGCCTCTGGCTACACTGCCACCGCTTTCCTCTGACATAGTCCTGGGTGCAGGTGTCCCTAGAAAGCAGTTTATATCCCTGGGAAACAGTACGATTGGCCACGAAAATATTTATTTCAACTTTTCTCAATGAAATTATATTCTCTAGTCTTACAAGTTAAAAGAAAGAAATCTATTTCTTGGCAGATTTGTTTTTTCAGGCTCGCACAGTGTAGGATGGCACTGCAATAGTCGTGTTTCAGTCACAGTAAAGGAAAAGGGAGGATTTTATTTAAGTATTTTTCTATGAACAGAGTAGCATCTTCTTATTGCTCTCACGTATAACACTACTTTTTGGGGTTCAGACTTAATGTAGACATTCGGACAGCTGAATTCAACTTAAAACATTGGGGAGGGAGCCCTTCCAAGCGACAAGCCGGCAGCAAAGAGGCGTATCGCTTGGGATCTTTCCAGGCTCCACGGAGCCGCAGGAAGCCCCGGGATCTTTGTGCAGCAGGGGGCAGCAGAGCCGCGAGCATCCGCCGCGCCGCGGCCTGCGGGCGCGACCCGCGCCCCGGCGCTTGGGTAGGTTTTGATATTGTCCTGACACATAAACACCTAGAGTCAGGTTTTCAAAGGTTATTTGCACACTAAAAGGGGAATTAGCAAAATGAACTTACATGCCAAAAGTAATTTTGAATATTCTAAAAAGACCATAGTCCTATGAAAAGATTGGTTTGGGACAGAAAGAGCCCTTGCTGTCATTAATGCGTGAATAGAAATTAAAACATCTTCAAAATGAATGAGTGAAGTGGCTTCTGGGAAAGTGCAGATATCAAAATATAAAATTACATAATTACAAGAAAGTTCAGCGTTATTTGCGAGCATCAGGCCACACTACCTCAGCCACAAAATCCCCATTTTTTGTATTTAAATTTGCTCACAGCACAATACCTAAAATACTGATGTTAATATGAAGAGTAGCTGCGGTGCATAATATATTGTTGCATTTGTTACTGTGCAATTTACTTTTAAGTCATTACTCTACCTTGTACATAAAAAGTCAGCAAATTATCAGAGTTTATTCCATTGACTTTCTCACACCTTGAGAAATAGCCCATTTGTATTATCACAGTTTGATATATTTCCCATTTACTGAGCTTCTTTGGCAAGCTGGCATTTTAATTTAATTATACTTTTTTGCTAATGGTCTTTATTTTTCAGTGTCTGTGTGGTAAAATGCCTTTAAGGTCTGGGATTTTTTAATTTCCTTTTTTTCCCCCCTTTTGTCATGCTCCAGTGTAAATTTATAAACTGACAAAATTCAGTGTAACATTCAAAGAGGTGAAATTAAGGAATCTGTTAAGAAATCCTGCGCTTAAACGATTAAGCGTTTCTTCACTTTGAGAATGTGATTTCTGAATATATTTAGTATCGTACACCCCTAATTAGGACCTGCAATGCAAAGAGAATATAGCACGTACCACACAAATGTTTAGGAGGTTTCATGCAGTTTCACGTGTGCTGTCTAAAAAACCGTGTTATGGGTCTCAGCCTCCAGACCACTGAACTCAATGGGAGCTTTGCTGTATTTTTTGTTTGTGGATAGATCCTTAATCCTTAATGCATATCCTTAGGGTAAATTAGAACTACTGTTAAGAATAAAATACATTTAGTTATAATAATACTTCCGATATATGATTGGTATCAATGTAAAATTCCATTTTAAAACATGAATTCACTGGTTTTCACTCTGTAGTCCTTTTTGCAACTTCGGTTAGCTCCTTGCCTCCAGAAAGGTGGTACATACACACCCTGCTAATCCTTTTAGCATCCTCATGTTTGCACCATCACCTTCCTAATAGCCTGCAGGAACTGCTGGATCTCTTTTCCTGGAACATTAACAGAAGTTTGTGGTGTGATCGCTAACTGTTTGCTTTGGCACCTCCTAGGAGCCAGAGAGAAGAGGGTAGGAATTTTTCAGTGGCGGGGACATTGCACACTGGGGTGTGAATTAGGAGATCAAAACACAGCTAAACAAATGGGACCCAGGCTGTAGGGATGATGGAAAACCAGGAGTGGACATAGCACACCTAACCTCACCGCAATTACAGCTCGACTAAAGCACTAAAAACATTCCAGAGAGGGAAAAGCTGTGGTATGGGGAAAATGTACTGAAAACGTGTGACTTTTTTGAATTAGCGCCTTATGTAAATAAAAGTTAGTGACACTAGGCCTACCTCTTTCTTCTGCATACCTGATAAATTAGTATGACTGTGATTAAAATTCCACCTTTGATATGAAAAGACAAAATAAGAAATCACACTTTCAGTTCTGACAGCAAAGCTCTCCCATTTCTCACAAAGAAATGGCTGCTTTGCAAGAGTTTGCCTGCGTGCACACTTTAGTATCAATTGCCTTAACTGGAGTGCAAGTTTAGAGAAAATCGACTACCTCCTCCTCTGCTAAATTTCCAGTAAAATCTTCCCAATTTTCCTTCTGCCATTATATCTCAGTCCTCACCACTTGCACTTTTTACTTTGTGCTTTACCCTTCTACATTTTGACAGGTCTTTTCCAACCTAAGCAATTCTATGATTCTATATGCTGTTGTACTTTTCATCAATAGTCATTATAACCACACCTACAATCACAATATCATGTACTGAGGCACGTGTTAGATAAAAGCAGTCCTCTTAACCATATATTTGCAGATTCTCTTTGTGCTGAGTTTCTGCTCGCTGAAGTAAGGATTGGTTTTGTCACACAAACTTTGGGGTCTGCTTACCTAAATTCAGTCTTGGCATGGGTTGATTCCCCTTCATGTGCTCAGTTTAGAGTTTCTGCATTTGCTGCGGTTGATCACAGCTAGCCAGATTATGTATCAAATACGTTATGTGTCTTAATGACAACAAATGAGAAGGAAATTATTTGCAGTAACTGCAAACTGGAACTCTGTACAAGCTGGGCTGTATACAGGAGTCAGAGCCGTCTTGGCTATAGCTGCTGTTGCAACTGCTGTTTGTTCTCTGCGCAACAGCTCTGCGAATTTCAGCGTCACAATTACACCTTCCTAATTGAAGAAATCACATAATGAAAATAGGTACTTGCTGGGCTATTTAAAGGGTCTTGGAAAAGCATTGACGTAAACATCCAGAAGAGCATGAAAATGAAACCAGTCCTTGGTGTATAAGAAAGAAATACTATTACCAGTATATGAAGTATTAATAAAGCATTTTCTTTTTTCTTTGTTTTTTAGTTTTTCTATTGGAAAAAAGAACAAAACTCAGAAAAAGCCATAAAAATAAGTTCAAGATCTTGAAAACAAATCCATAGTGAGACTTAAGGAATTCAGTTTATTTAGAACCCCTAAGAGAGTGCTAAAAATGTACAATTTAATCACAGGAGGGAAAAGGAAACAAATGATAAAAATATCCTTTAGCCAAGTGACAGTGCATAAAGAAGTTGGAGAGTTAAAGAAACCTGAATCAAAAATAATATACAAACCTAACTTTAACATTAATTAACCACTAGACAATTTAAAGTGGTGTTTTCAACTGCTGATTCTCCATCATTTGAAATCAAGAATGGATATCTTCCCAGCTAGATGAAGTGCAGGCTGCGGAGCCTCTGTTGTGCTTGTCCATCATATGCTCTTTTTCAGACTAGCTCTTTAATCTGTTTGTACTTGCCACCATCCACAAAGATGTATGAAGCTTTTAATAGAAGACTATTCTTTGTGGCCTCTTTCTGTCATCCGAGCAAGGGCAGTAGATAATAACCTCTTATTTTACAACTTCCTCTGTAAATGTTGGCTTGACAATTAGGATTTTCAAAGACTAAGAGCAACCTTCAAAGACAACCATCACCAAACAGAAGGTTGATTGTCGAACCAAACATCAGGATTAACGGCAAAGCATTAACAATGTGACAAAGTCTACCTTGAGTGTTTATTTGGCACCATTTTCTGTCCTCGGTAATACTGGTGCAATGAGAGGGTGTCAGCTCAAATACTCCCAAAGTTAGCTTTGAAGAACATATGTACGAATTCTGCATTTGTATGAAGAACATATGTACGAATTCTGTAATATTGACCTAGAGCACTGGGAACATGTTGGTGCTCCCTGAACTAGGAGGGACTGAAATGTAAATGCTGCCACGAAGCTCTGCCCAAGGCAGAGTGCATCTGCCTACCTCAGCCAAAGCTCGAGGCAGCATTGACGTGATCTGACAGATCTTGGGCTTCGGCGCATTCAGCGCGGCTTTGCCTAGGCCTCTCGCTGACAGCTGGCTCTGTTCGCAAGCGGCTAGAAAAAAAGTAAAGAATGGGTTTTGCCACACTTTTTCCAAGTTTTTATCATACTTCTTTTGTCAAAGTTCAGCGTACGTAGTTGGTTGAAAGTTGAAATTTTGACCAGATCACTTCTTTTGCTGCTGATCTAAGCAGGTATGGCTACTTGGTGGTTGAGCCTTGAGCTTCAGGCTTTCAGTTCGTGTCTGTTCCTGGGGCTCTGAAGGTTACCATAGCAGTGGTGGTGTACTGGCTTGGTTTGTTTAAATCTGAGCAGTGTAAACTGTCTTAACATATCCCATCATGATGGCTGTTCATAAGGACAGGAGAAAATCAATTAACTAAATGGATTGTATAGTTCATACAGACCACCTTACAATGTTCTTCTCTCACGCCTTAAACTGTGATGGCAAGAACAGAGGACAGCTGAAAAGGACTACCCAGAACTGGTGGCATATACGTTTTAAACAATTCTTTGGCTCATGCAAAACTGAGAAGTGGAAGTTATATACAATAGAAGGAGAACAATGGGAGGGAGGTCTCGACTGCATATTTCAGAATAAAGTTGGAGTAGAGCAAAACCAGAAGACGTTAGCCTTTACTCACACTGTGCCCTAAAGGCCTGGCATATGGTCGTAGCTTTACAAGCAAAATCAATTTTATTCTTCCATAGAAAATAAACAACGGGGTTTTTTGGTTTTCTGTTTTCTAAATCCACAAGTATCTTTCCCTTTTCTTTCTGTTTCCTAGTTTTCTGCATCCATTTTTTTTCTTGGAAATTAACATAGTACTGGATATTAAATAATTTGGTATACAAATGTTATTATTCCCAGTCCTTTACAATAAGCATGGACAGATGCAACTGTTGCCAGATGGAATCTTTTCTGAATATAATTCTTGCATTCAGTTCAGATTCCCTACAGCATCTTGCACTAATGCAGTGTAGTTTAGAGAGCTGTTAACCATTAATTAAATTCCATTTTATTAGATGGTATCTCCCTAAGTAATCAAAAGTGAGGCAAAAGAAATAAAAAAAAAAGAGTTTTCAATCAATTTTACATCTGAAAGTAAACAGCCTTAGTCATTTGTAGCATTGACAGAATTAAAACTTGTGAGCAAAGTTTGTCCAGCTGCGATTCCAAAGGAGGACTGTTCCGTAATGCAGCAGCATGAAAGCAGGAACTCCTGCCACTTACACTGGGTAGTTTAATTTTGGAAACAGTCTATTGGTTCTGGGAAATTCATCAAAGTGCGCTAAAGCAGACTGATAGCTTTCAGTTTAAATCTCTAAGGCGTTGTGATGGGATAGCTGAACTCCAAGATTTTTAAAAACTAATGCAAACGTTGAGCTATTGGAATTCATGTAAAGGAGGACTTTTAAAACTTAAAAAAACCCCAACAACTATCTAAGGACAGAGTAGCTGTAATTTTATATGAGCTGAAGGCAAGAAAGGAATGACTGCAGCAGCTGAGCATGGGCTGAACTTCACTGCTTCAAAGCTGACAAAAAGATACTTCAAAATTTTCTGAGAATATAGTAAAATTGGAGAAGCTTAAGAGAAGAGTCAAAAGAATGATTCAAGATGTGGAAAACCAGTGGTACCTGAGAAACTAAGTCTATTCTGCTTATTGAAGAAAAGGTTAACTAGTGACTTGATCAGGGTGTATAATTATCTTCCTAGGGAGAAGATTTCACATTTAGAAGGGCTGCTTTAATAAAAAGAAGAGGTAACAAGGCAAAACCAAGTTGAAGCTAGTTGAAGTTAAAATCAGAGGAAAAATTGGATGCATGTTTTCAATATGAATGTTAACTAATCATTGGAATACCATTGTATGTGGCAATTTTCCATTGCCATTAAATCAAGATAAAACACAGCAGAACAGTTCTAGAAGGATGCAAACTTTGGTAGTAAAATAATGCAAAATTCTAGGAATTTGAAGTAACTAATCGAAATAGCTTTGCAATTTTAAACCCAATCAGGTTTGCAGTTTTAAAATTGGAAACCAGAGCTACTGGGGCTCTATTTCTTTACCTCGGTTTGATTCAAGCACATCCCTAGTAAGCCAGTGCATATTCACTGACACCTTGGTATACTGCCGCCTTCTGCTTATTTAAATCTTGACCTTATTAGAAGCCAAGGCTCATCAGTGTAACAAATGTGGATTTTGAGGCTGCTGTGGGTTTTGGTGGATCCTGTGGGAGTCTCTCAGTCTCTTAGAAAGTGTCTATCTGTCCCTTCTTTATCTTTTCCAAGCACAAAAATTAACTATGTGACCAGGCTGTAAAAGAATGATAGCTACACATATAGACAGTACAGGTGGTTGCTGCCAAAGAGAGTGGTCCACCTTCCACACCCATCCATCTCCCTTTTCCTGGTGTTACAGTTCCCTGCTTTCCTCTTACTCACTCTGCTAGCTTTGCTGAGCTGGCTCATCTGCCTGGGCATAAAACTATTCTTTTTTTCCCGTACAGTTTAGTTTAGAAAGTTTATCAGTAGAATCCGTTCAGAAGGGCACTAAGACAGGTCAGCACAAGAGAAGAGGCAGGAGCATGCAGCCGAGAGTGGGAAAGAGGGCACACAAAGGGAAAGGTGGATGGAAGAGACCATCCTGCAGCACTGAGCCACAAATCAACCCAGAAATTGCCTGTGATTGTGCCCCAGCTGTAGTCACATGGGGTGTGCACACTGCTTGGTGATAGATTATGTTTTCAGTGCTTATGAAACTCAAGCTACCCATAGACTTTTTTTGCTACTGCTGCAGCTTTATATAACTGTGGCCATTACTGTTTCTTTTGTCTTTGTTCTCTGGAATGTTTAAGAGAGTTGTGCACATGCTGTTTAACGAGATTTATTTGGCCTGCAAGCTGCAGATGGGCAGAAATCAAAGGAGGTGGAAGTGGACATTGACATGACCTCCAGCATGTTGTTTATGGAGAACATCCTTCTAGTGATGTATGACAAGTCTGAGGTCAATGATTAGTATCTATTAGGTCTTTGAAAAATGGAGAAAGCAATAGTTCCTGATGGTGCATGTTTTAGATCTGGTTAAAATGGAGAAGCCTGATGTGAGAAGAAAAAAATGCTTCAGTGTCTATGTATACAATTACCACACATCACCAGGGCATCTTAACACTCGAAATACTTACACACCAAGTTATGTTAGTAGGAAGAACTGTGGTCTAGACTCCTTCTCCCCTGTCTCCCCTCTGAAACAGCTGGATTTGATTATTTATTATTATTCACTTCTTCCTCCTTTCTCCTCTAAATTCTCTTCGTTTCTTTTTGTTTTTGTTGGAAAGCTAAATCAAAAAGGAGCTTTACATTCAATTCTGAACACAGTGAGCGACGTGGTAACTTGCTCTTCTGCAAAAAAGAGTTGTAAGGTTTTGTGTGAGCCACCTCATGCCAGCTCTCCTCTAGTTCAGCCACATTGTGAAGAAATGGACAGGCTTTCCAAGAATCTGGGGAAATTCCAATATAATACTAGCATGAAAAATCTCTGCAGTTATCTAGAGTAGCTGGTAAAGTGATTTCTAACTTTCTAACCACTAATGTTAAGTGGTACTGCAACAATATTTGCAAGGTTCAACAGTCTTTTCATAGACCTTTTTTCATATAATTGCATATATAATTGAAGTGAAACAGATTGGTCATATACATCTGAGGAATTGTGAACAATACTTGAAACGGGGGCAGTCAGAACTGTAAAAAAAAAAAATCTTGTTTACAATTTTATTGGTAAGACAAAAAATGTCTTTTTCACTTAAAAAGGGTTGCCTATTCAGAAAAAAAAATGAAAAATTAATTTCTAAAATTTAGAAGAAATAATACCACAAAATATTCCTTTGCTTCTATTATTTGTACCAACGCTGAGTACTTGTAAAGAAAAAAGTTGGTACAGAGTCAAAAGTACCGTTGTCTTTAAAATGAGACCAGAGACTCTTTATACCAGCAGTATATCTTCAAACTTAAGTTTTCTTCAGAAGCAGCCCCTCTCCCCCACCATACTGTACTTGTTTGAGGAAGTCAGTCCCCAGTGACAGCTGCCCTTCATCTTTGCGGTGGCAAAAAATCTTTTAGGAAAAGTGACAGTTTGGACTTTGAGTAAAAGATATGAGCTGCATGAGTTGATCAGATGCGAGCCTGCGATGCCTCTGTGTCTCTCCGACAGGCTGTGCTAGAGGACACGGTCTAGCAGAACAGCTCTCGTAAATTCTTTTGAAATTATTTGAATGCACTTTCAGTAACAGGGGAGGGAGAGCTCTATTGTCTGTGAAACTGAGGCTCTCACGGAGCAAACCGTGTTTCTTTATGGCTGGACTGAGACATAAAATGATCCAGGGGCTCCAAAGCACCTAGTTGCCAATATTTCCTCGTGTTGCTTCGGAGATGCAGCTTGATAAACAGAGTACCCAAAGTTTTATGTAACTTTCTGTGAATCGTTTTCCTGTTACAGAAAGGATTTTAGTTTGCTCCCGAGTGGCTCTGCTACAACAGAGCAGTGACATTTACTCTGGGAAATACTGTGTGTGGGTGCCTCTGTGGGAATGTGTATGTGTGTGTGGAGAGATAGTATCTATATCTGTGTGCTGTCATTCAGGTGTTGGCATCTGTGTTGCCAGCTCACAGCAGTGAGATTCTCTAGGATTAGCCCCTAAATCTTAATGAAGACCTCCTGTCTTCGGAAATCCTCTTGCACAATGGTTTTCAGTGCTTTAGGCAGGCATACAACTTTCCTTTCCCATTCATAACTCGGAGTCTTATCCTTTTTTTTCTTTTTTCTCTCTTTTTTTTTTTTTTTACTCTTCTTTCACAGAAATTAAATGGCAGTGGCTGGCTCCAATCACCACATTCTCTCTCTGCTTAATTTCTGCTACAAAGTTCTCCAGTTCTTTTATCTGCACAGCTGTTTTTAATGGGCTGTTCAGAGAAGGAAATGATAATGGGCACTTTGTGCTGTTTGGATTATCACTAGTTCTAAGGTTGGCAGCCAGCATTGGCAATATGCTCTTCTTTAGGCAGCATTTTTTTTTTAGCTGGACAGCAACCCAATGACACTAGACAAAGCTGCAGCAGCAGGCTGACTAGCAGCAGCGTGCTATCTACTCACTCAGCTTCAGCTAATACCCCAGTGGCTGTGACTATCAACTTGGGAACTGTTATCCTTCCTTCCTTTCTTTCTTAATTTTTTTCCTTATCCTTTATCCTTGGACTTGTCTTCAAGGGAAGCTAAGGGTGAAGCTGAGATTCATCAAGATACATAATATACACAGAAGGGAACTATGAAGTGTTTTTTTGCAATAAGGCTGGTTAATAGATGTGCAAAGTAGGAGAGTGTCTAAAGACACTTTTGAAAATGCTCCAGCCTTTCCCAAAATTACCTCTAAGCCTTGTCGTTTGTAACAAAATATTTGGGAAAATGGAAACGGGTGGATAGTGTGTGATCAGAGTCTGTGTAAAGTGGAAGGAGGGTTTGCATCCCGCTGTCATTTCATGTGGCTTTCTCCAGGCACAGTTAAGGTGACAAACAGTTGAAAAGCTCCTGTCCGTTTTTTTATATCCTCTCTTGACCTCTAGATAGTTTGGATATATCTACAGTTCTCTAGAGGAGAAAAGTGAGAATACATGAAGGGAAGAATATGAAGCAGAACTTTCCTAAGTAATAATATTCTTCTGGTTATTAATGTTGGCCACCAGCTTAAAACAAGGACACGTGATGAAGAGTTCAGGCGTCTTATTTCAGCCCTGCATGGATACTGTCATCATTTTAAAAATCACTGTGCTCTTAAGGTGAAGCCAGATGCAGAGTCACTATTCAGTCTGCTTTGTGGCAACATAAAGCAGTTTATTCATCTCTCTGAGTAGCTTAAAATACTAAACCCATTAATTTAGTTACATTAAAAAAAAAAAAGTTAGATACTAGTTTTGGAGCAGTTTCACGGGGTCAGCCACTATACAGTGTGTCTTCAGTTGCCAGGGATTTCTAAGAGCTGTTTCTTCTCTGTCGTGTGTACTCTAGTTCAAGTACCAAGGAATTTTACTCACAAAAACAGAGTTAGTATCTTGTTGGTTTCTGAAAGTTCACTACATTTTATCTGAGATGGCAACACTTTCTGATTTCTGTATGTGTTTGTATGTATCTTGATTTCTCTAGCGCCTAGTAATTTTATTCTGATTTTTATTATTTTGGAAATAGTATATGTACATGTAAAAATCAACACAGTTTGTCAAAGCTGCAGCTGTAAGAAATATTACATGGTATTACTTTTTAGTACTAAGTACAGAGTTGCAAAAGCTTCTTTTTAATTCCTAAGAAAAAAATACATCCTCTTGAAAAAGAAGGTTCAAGTTGTTAAAAAAATTACTAAAATTTATTCCCAAAAGGGAGAAACACCTGCAAATAACTGATATTACTGCTGGAGAAGTCATTGTTCTCTTCCTGAATTACCAAAAAATTGCAAAAATTTTTCAGGATTTTTCCCTAATGCTTCTTGAGAAGCTACCTTTTTCACAATGGGGAAATAGGGAAGTACAAAGTACGAGTACCTAAAGGAGATTAAATAAACCTAAAATAACACAAAAGGAGCTGGGGGAAAAGAGGAAATGATAATGAAACTATTGTAATATAGCCATCTAGTACAGAGCCAACATTTGAGAGAACCTTGATATCAGTATACCTAGCACATTGCTTTAACTTAAATCCACAAGAAAGCATTATTATTTTTCCAGAAGAAAAAGGTCTGTGAACTCAGCATAGTCTGACAGTTCTCAAAACCAGTGTGAAATTATCATGAACCTCAGTTTCTGAAAAATTGTCTGCATGTTTTTTTGCATATGCATGAAAAAACAATTTTTGAATATAACAATAATATTTAGTATTTTCATCACAATATATAACATAATATTTAACATAATATAACAATAATATTTAGTATTTTCATCACATGTTCCATCTCTTGAATTGCTTTGTGCGTATTAATTGTCATGACACCTCTGTGAGTTAGGTAACAATGTTAGACTGAACTGAATAATTCACAATGAATAATTTATTTGAAGAAGTTAGTCCCTTGGTTTGCTCTCAAAATATCTATCAGAATCTTACTACTGCTAAGACTTTACGTATTTAAAGGTTTTCTTTTTTTCTTTTTGCATTCTAGCGACATTTATTAATTACAGACACTTCTGTTCAACTTTAAGCTATTTCAGCTACTTTTTGTGTGCTTGATGTGATAAAATAAAATGTTAAAATAATGGTAAGATGGTAGGAGGATAATCAGGAGATGAGTACATCCTAGTCACAAATCACATCTTCCTTTTTTTCAGTCTCCACGATTCATTTCTGTGTGATATGTCAAATCCTTGGGCCAAGGCACTCTGGGTCTTGGGACATACTTTTTTGCACCAGAGAGATGTGGCAGTTTTCCCTCACTGGTTAAACTTGCTTTTCTCTAAAATGAAAGAGCATTAGCTTGAAGTCAAGTCAAATTTTTAAAGCTGGCATGACAGATATAGTGGATGTTCAAAGTCCAAATATAATCTGGTAGGCAGGAGAAGTTAATGTATCTAAAAACTTGCTATTTTTAGCTGCTATATGACTGGAACAGGAGTTTCCAACCTTGAAGAGCAGGCATCAAATTCAACTGGTAAAAAACCAAAAATCTTATTTTTGAGAAAGAAAGAATTGAGAAGAGGGAAGGAGGAATTTTATTGCTATAAGCATAGCATCGATATATTTAAGATTCTCATAATATATTTGAGATTCTCATCATTTTATTAGCAAAGAAAATAGCAGGTTCCCAGATATTCCTTGAAATCAAGGGCCCGATGGAAGCCAGTTGAAATCAGTGGGGAAAATGTCTCCAAATGCTTCATTAGGACTCAGATCAGGTCTTCAGAGTATGAATAAGCAGTAATCAAGACTAACTTTATGCTGAAGATCTACAATGAAAACATGAGCTATACTCACTCTAGTAGGATACAGTAAAAATAAGTGATTGTGATTACTGGATTTCATAATAAGTTTAGAAATCTTTTCCTGCTTTGGTTTAAAAAAATGAACAAAAAATGACAAAACTTCAGGTGTTTACAACCCATATTTTATAGTCTGAAGGAAAGTTTTCCACATCAACTCAAATACAACGCATGTGTTTATATTAATGACGCTATATTGTATTGTCAGTTTCAGTAAACCGATGTTATTATAGACCTAATGTATGGAAAGTGTCATGAATGAGGCTGCACAAGGGTGCACACTATCCAAGACTTTTTTTTTTTTTTTTAAAGTTATTTAACTTTTAGGAACACTAAAAACACAAACTGTGTCACATAAAATTAGAAATCAGTTCATAAAATAGTAATAACTGACCTGCACAATGTAAATTTCCTGAAATGTGCACTCATGTTGGCAGCAAGTAACAGCTAATGAAGGGAGTTTACAGAGCTGATTAACAAGGCCCTATGCTTTTTATTAGACTCATTTTGTTAATCCCTAAAATTAAGGAATTCCAGGTGTATGGAGCCAAGTATGCAAATGATTTCCTTCCGTCTAGCTGCTGATTTCATAAAAGGTCCTCCAAACAGTGAAATAAAACACAACATGCATAATGTGGAAAGCTTTACTACATATGAGAGAACAGTCTGGCTTTACAGAGTTAAAGCACAGTGTGCTGTAAACTCGCCACAGATACAAATTTGTACAAAGCTGTAAAATAAGTATAAATAAGTAAATTAAAGGAATGAATAAAACGGAAGGAAAAAAAAACCAAAACAAAAGAGAAAAACATGTCTTCAGTTTACTGGTTGTCAGTTCAGCTGTTGTTACAGCTGAAAACAATATACCTAAAATTAAGCTTATCAGACTAGTGTAAGGCATAGAGATCTCTGCTGAAGCAGAAACAGATGTAAAATGATAAAGGAAACCATCATAATCTGCTAAAGATGTACCAATTAGTCTGGTGGTGCTATGGTACTGCCTGTGCTTCTTATGTACAATTATACTTTTAAACTGACTTATTAGCCTATAATATATGCAAATACTTAACTCACTGTTTAATTTTGGGTATACAGGCCTGGCACCATTAAAGCCAATGATAAAACTCCTCTGACTAAAACAAATATACACCCTCAAGCTGCTCATTACTTTCACCTCCTTTCATCTTGTCACAGTTCAGCAAAGTACTTTAGCATGTGAGGAGTCCCAGCAACTCTTAAAATTAACCCTAGCTTTTGAAATTCAACAGGCTATAAAATACTCACTAGCTTTTGGGGCAGACTGCTCTGCTTCTGTATGACATTATATCGACAGTTCATTTCCACATTAAGTTTTAAAAGCTTATAATTTCTGCAAGCCCAACATTATACGTTTCAGGATGCTCTTTTTTCCATATAGCCGTGGATAGGCACTGTCCATTCATCTGAGAATAGTCCTTATTTACCCCGTGGGAGGAGTGGGGCTATAAAACATGCAGGAAACGGAAGAATTTCCAGATTGGCAAGCTGTGGTTTACTTGGAGTCAGTGAAAAGCCATGAGGCCGAATCCTGGAAATGCAAGACTAATCAAGGAGTGAGTTCAGGAGGAGGTAACACGCTGCTATGGAAGTGCACTCTTTAGAAGAGACAAAGACTTGGGAGTCTGAGATGAGACTGGCAGTGGCTTTGACGATGTGATGAGGAAGGTACTAATTCCACACAAATAACTCAGCTGTTAGTCTCTGGTTGCTGGAGTCCATGGTAATAGAAAGAAAAGCCTCTATACTGCTTTATCACATATCTTCTATTCTTTACAAGGAACTTACCTTTAGGATTTGGTCCTGAGAAGGGATCCTTAGTTAAATGGATGAAGTCAGTAGGAATATCCTTGTAACCTGAGCTTGCTTACAAGGATGTAGGACTGGGTGTTTAGGTTGGTACTATCTAGTCAACTCATCTTGCAGGAGGGTGGCAAGGTGAACTGATGGCATCCGATACAGTCAAAACAACCTTCCTGGGAACATACTGTATCCCATGTCCTGCGGCTGCTAAAGGCACCTGGGCAATTGTCTAGCCTCAGTATCATATCTACAGGTTAGACGAGCTATGGATTTTCCACAGAGCAGCCCTGGGAAGGCCAGCAGTGGGCATGAACTATCTGATCTTCCAACTTCATTTTCCTGATTCAATGACGTAGAGCTTTCCTCTGCGTCCTCTCAGTTTAAATATTGCACGTGATGCTTTTGGGTCGTTCATTTCATGTAAAAAAAGTCTTCTTTCAAACAGTTTCTTTCAAAATCTTTTTTGGTCTCAGGACACCACTGTTTTATGTATGGGTTGGAGGAAAAGAAACAAAAATTGCCTTTGTCTCTTGTGTAGTGTGTGTGATTGTGGTTGCTGTATTCCAGCTTTGGTCCTAATGTATTTCAAAATGGTATTTCTCTAGTGATACACTGAAGAAAAAAAAAAAAAAGTATTTACATTCCAGCCAGGCTCACTCAACTTTTTTAAAGGTGCTTAAAAAGAGGAAATAATTACATTTATGGCCACTTCACCATAACCCAGCAAAATGGCAGTGATGTAAATGACAATATCGCCATGTGTGCTTTTAATGCACTTGTACTATTCACGTGCTGTTATATGAGACACTGATGTTTGCATCCTCATGAACTAGCAGTGCTTGCAGTGTATTTACTTATGACAAGAAAAAAAAATTGATAAAGAAAAAAATAATTTATAAAGGTGAATATTAAAAGGCTGTTTCAGTTACTTGACTTTCCAGTTTGTTGTATGTTTGCTGATAGAGCAGACAACCATAAATTGTGTGCTGAGGTTTAAAGGCACTCACTGGGTGCTGGAAATAAAAAAAAATCTCAAAATCTTAGAGTTAACCACAAGTCCAGTTTGCTGAATGTTCAGATCTGAGTCCAGCTTTGAGTCAAATAGAAAATATTGTTATAAATCTTGTGCAATTAAATTAAGTGCCATTTTTCCAACCTGTTCATTAATAGCACTTGTGTGCTGCTACTACAAATCATGTTAAAAAGACTCTGGAGCAAAGAGTTTGGGTAAAAGTTGGAAGTGTGGCATGTGGTTATTATTACAAATTTTGTCAGGGAAGAGTAGCTGTCAGGACTTGGATTGACAGTGAGTGAGCACACCATGTTAGTACGCAGGGCATCAGTTCACAGTCAGTGTTGCATAGAACATGCCAATGCTTTTTTTTGGTCCCCCAGGAAAGATGTAGGAGGACGTGATGAGAGGCAGTTGTGAATGAGCATTCTTTGACAAAGGTCAAATGCAATTGTTTGCCATCTGCCCTTTGCCAAGTGAGTTGTATTTAATCTCAGCCATCATCTTTAGCAAGCCGTACCAGAGAACTGTATGACATACTGTGATAGCAGTATCTTCAGATACACCTCTCTGACATGGTAGAATATCTTTTCAGGTTGCAAATAAAACATTTTGAATAAAAATCACAGGTAGGAAAAAGCTTCCATTAAATGAAATCAATAAGTTTATTATTCAGCCTATCATAAATACAAAAGTAATAACAGATTTCAGCATTCACCATAAATTCGTTGAGAAACTGGTATAAAGAAAACCTTTTACAGCTGCAAGAAGTACGTCACTCATCCAGCCCAGTGGTAACAAGAGTAAATAGAGCTCAGAATCGTATTATCCAATGTGCAAAACAAAGAATTCTTTCATAAACTCACCTAATTAGTCCAACTAATGTACATGTTCAAAGTCTAGGCATTAGCCAGATATACATGTACTATTATACTCTAAGAATTTTGCAGAAGAATGATGAGATTTTTTTTTTTTAAAGGAAACTAAGCACGAGACTTGGATACTTACCGTTGACATTTTGTTTTTATTTTGAAAAGACTGAAAACAAAAGCTTGATCCTTTTGTCATTTACATGCTTGATTACTGTTGATGTTACGTGAAGCCAATGGACCTATTTATGGGAGTATGCAGGATACCAGAAGCTGGTAACTCTAGTTCCAGTTAAAATATGTTTATCATCGTGTGAACAAATGCAATAAATTGTGGAGTTTGAATAGCTAGTTACATTCCAGCTTATGACACTGAAACCTTCAGTCAGACCAATATCTAGTAAGAAATCTGTGACTAGTACTGCCATTAACATAATCATAGTAACTATGTGGACAGGTGCTGTTCTGTCCTGCTGTGAAACTAAATAAGCATCTTCTGTTGCAGATACTCCTGGAACTCAGCTTGAGCCTTGATAATGAAGTGTAGGTCCAAACTTTGCCAAGAGCCATGATCATTTGCAATCTCAGAAATGCTCAGGTGGTGATCTAGATCCATTCCTGTGCAGAATACGCTCCTGTTTCACTCCATTTGGAAGGCAGTAAGGCACCAACTTGCTCAGCGAGGCAAGACCCATTTTAACCTTCTTCCAGTGTCACACCAACATTGCAGTGCTCATGTCTCACAGGCGTGATTTTGGGATGGTTTCCAAAGATGTACTTTACTGACAGCATCCTTTTTATCTATGGTTATATGCTGGTTTCATGACTGTCATCAGGTTTTCATTGTCAGAGTCAGTGTGTACTAGCTGTCCTCATAAAATACTGGGATAAGAAGGGGGCTATTTGTGATCAAAGCTGACTTTAGAGATTTCCTTTCAAGAATTCGATTTCGCCTAAAAACAGATCAAAGAAGTTTTTTTATAACAATATTTAGAGGGTAGCAACTTGGCATTCTTCTTGGCTCTCACCTTTCTGCATAAATTTCTGAGTAGATTAAGGCACTGCAGCTCTCTTGAGATAAATACATCCCCAGGAACCTCAGACTGCATGGTCTCAGCATCACTTTTCATATCTCTCCAAAGCAGAATTTCAAGCAAAGCCACAGTGACCTGTCTCATTACTAGTTTCAGATACTTCTTTATATCCTACAAAGCCAGGCACAGTTATTGGTCTTGGCCACCTCTCCCTGCAACTTATGAGACATGCTACCTAAATGCTGTTCCTAAGCCCTGTGTCTGACTCTTCTCCCATCGTACAGCCTGCCAGATTGAATCAATGAAGATGAGGAAGATTTTGTAAACTCAAGCTGTTTATTTAATAGGTGAATGTAGAGTTAACATCTTATTCTTGAAGGCTTGGAAGGAAATTATTAGCCCTTATGGAACTGCTCTTCCAAACATCCTCTGTGCAGCTTGATGCTTTATTGTGATCAATTTAACATAAGAAAATATTGTGGAACCTAGACTCAAGGGGATTATTGCATCTTATAAGTTATAAAAACCTCGCTATATTTCTAACTCCAAATAAGGTTGTATTCCTAGAGTCAGAGAGTAACAGTTCATGGTAGGACACATCACGGATAAATAATTTAACAAAGTATCATTTTACATACACAGAGAAAGATAGTCGACATTGGGAATAAACTACCAGAAGCAGCAATAGTAATAACAATCATTTCAGGAAAGTTACACAAATATGTGGAAGAATAAAGTAAATCTGCTAGCTCTAAAAATGTTCCAGGCGTGGACTAGGCACAGACTTTGGTCTCCTTTCATGTTATAATTTTCTGGTTTTGCTTTCTCTGAGAGACTAAAGCATATATTCAATCAAACTCACTGCACTAAATCTGCTGTATGGTTTATCTTGGGCTTTAACTTCAAAGTGTTTTTACCTATTAAGAAACTGATTGTTCCTCTGTAATTGAAAGAGGAAGAAACTATTTTCAGAGTATGAAGATAACAAAACTGTTTTACTATAACATGACATACATGTTGTAATTTATATGCATTGGCTCAGGTTCTCCTTCTGCTTACCTGGTCTGGTGCACTTTTCTCATATGCATGTGACCTTCAGATGGTGGAAAAAATCCCTTTTAGAAGGAGGACAAACTTGCATTAATACCGAAGGAAAAGAATCCATAGATATGGTGGTGTGATTCAGAGGTTAAATTCAGTTTCTGCCTTTCATGTGATATAAGACACTCATCTATAACTCTTGCAGTTCATGAGGATGCTGAAAATTATCTCAAAATGGGTGTTGAGAAGAGAAGAAAGGCAAGTTGAAACGAAGCAAATAGTTTATTTCATCTAACTAAAATTTTAACTTATACTCTATTTGACTTTTCTGGGGTTTATTGGATTGCCTGAATGGGTAGCAAATCATATTTCAAGCCATGTTAGGATACCTGATTACCTGTGTTCCTGCAAGTTGTGCATCCAGAGATTCAAGCTGTTGCATTGCAGCTTATTTCAGCATTGCGTTGTCTTTGGCAAACTACAACTGCAGACACAGCATGTAGGTGGTAGAGAACCTTTGGTGTGTAAAATGGAGTTCCTATTTTAAGAAGAGACGGAGAAGGTTGTTTTCTGTTAGAAAAGAGCTTTATGCCTTCCAAACAGCTCTCATTAGGATAGGTTTGATTGACTGTGAGCCTCTTTTGTTATTTTTTTCTCTAGTTCTCCTATAGGCAAAGATCAATTGATGTCACACCTACCTGTTTAAAAGTCATGAGAAAATCTCTACTGATTGCAGCCAGAATTACAGCCTGCCACAAACTGCCTTGTATTCAAGAATGTAAGGGTTAGTCAGAACCACAGCGTTAATTCTAGCACAAGCTGAACTTGAGCTTCTCAAAACATTTTGTACAGTAACTAAGAAAGAAACTTAAAAAGTGTGGGATTTGCAAAAATAGTCTGATCAGCCTAGAAATACTAACGTCTGCTCTGCAGGATGAAAAAAAGTGTTTATGAACAAGTATGGTGCAGTAATATTTAAAATATTACTCTATTTCCCTCTTTTTAATAAGGAGAAAATCTTTGTCAGATATTGTTTTGGTAGGTGTTAGCTGCTTAGTAATGATAAACTGTAGCATTTTGTGTCAGAGGACAAAAACTCCCAGAGTGTATATGAATTGCCAGTGATGTTTAGGTGACCTGAAGTTTAACAGCTTTAGCACTAGCTCGGTAAATGAAGGAAACACAAAACAAAACATACCTCAGACCATGCATTAGCTGCCAAATCAGCAGAACTGTGGTTATTTCAGCAGGTTTTCTTAAGTTGTTAAAGTTATTTGTGTACTGAGCATTAATTCTCATGCAAACGAGCAATACAAACCATTCCACATAGAAAGAAAATGAAGTTGGTGTAAAAACTGTTCCCATGGTGCAGCTCCTCTCACTGAATACCAGTGGTAGTGCAGGTAGATTAAGTAAAACAAAACTTGACTTTTTGTTAATGCTAACAGACATTGCAATGTAAATATGGAACTATTGTCTGCCTACTACACAACTGATTTTAAAAATGTGTTGAACAACTTGGAGATTTTCTCCTCATGTTGAAACTCATTATGAAGTCAAGTGGTAGGAGGTCATCCGAAATGTTTTCTAGCAAAGTACATAGATAGCACAGCATTAACTATTGATAAATAGGAAAGAAGTTTAGAAAAAAAGAAGATTCTCTAGAACAGGAAGGAAAAAATCCCATTATGCAGCTACACAGCAATAGAGGGCTTCATCCTGAGATGTTTCATGTCCACTTGGTCAGGCTCAGGTCCAGAGGTGCTCAGCTCACAGCTTCCCTGCCTGTTAATAGTCTAGTATTGTACCCCAGAGAAGTATTGAATCAAATATAT